>NC_133460.1:86008959-86711459 GCF_048565385.1 Saimiri boliviensis | reverse complement strand
AGTCAGGAATTCAAGACCAGCCTGGCCAACATGGTGAAATCCCATCTCTACTAAAAAAAAAAAAAAAAAAAAAAAAAAAAATTAACAGGGCGTGGTGGCACATGCCTGTAGTCCCAGCTACTCAGGAGGCTGAGGCAGAAGAATCACCTGAACCCAGGAAGCAGAGATTGTAGTGAGCTGAGATCTTGCCACTGCACTCCCAGACCACAGAGTGAGACTCTGTCTCAAAAAAACAAAAACAAAAACAAAAACAATCTAGAAGCGCCGGGCGTGGTGGCTCACGCCTGTAATCCCAGCACTTTGGGAGGCCGAGGCGGATGGATCACGAGGTCAAGAGATCGAGACCATCCTGGTCAACATGGTGAAACCCCGTCTCTACTAAAAATACAAAAAATTAGCTGGGCATGGTGGCGCGTGCCTGTAATCCCAGCTACTCAGGAGGCTGAGGCAGGAGAATTGCCTGAACCCAGGAGGCGGAGGTTGTGGTGAGCCGAGATCGCGCCATTGCACTCCAACCTGGGTAACAAGAGCGAAACTCCGTCTCAAAAACAAAAAACAAACAAACAAACAAAATCTAGAAGCTTGGTGTGGCAGTGCAGGCCTGCAGTCCCAGATACTCAAAAGACTGAGGCAGGAGGACTGCTTGAACCCAGGAGTTCAAGTCCAGCCTGGGCAACACAGCAAGACTGTAAAATAAGAAACAGACTGGCTGGGCATGGTGGCTCATGCCTGTAATCCTAGCACTTTGGGAGGCCTAGACAGGCAGATCACTAGGTCAGGAGAATGAGACTATCCTGGTCAACACAGCGAAACCACGTCTCCACTAAAAATACAAAAATTAGCGAGTCATTTTGATTTGGGTAGGCAAAAAAAAAAAAAAAAAAAAAAAAAAAAAAAACAGCCGGGTGTGGTGGCAGGCACTGGTAGTCCCAGCTATTCAGGAGGCTGAGGCAGGAGAATTGCTTGAACCTGGGAGGTGGAGATTGCAGTGAGCCAAGATTGCGCCACTACATTCCAGACTGGCGACAGAGTAAGACTCTGTCTCAAAAAAGCAAAATAAAAAAATAAAAAAACAAAAAAACTGCCGGGTGTATGGCTCACACCTATAATCCCAACACTTTGGGAAGCCAAGGCAGGCAGATCATGAGGTTAGGAGTTCAAGACTAGCCTAACCAATATGCTGAAACCCTGTCTCTACCAAAAAAATAACAAAAATCGGCCAGGCGTGGTGGCGCGAGCCTGTCGTCCCAGCTACTAGGGAGGCTGAGGCAGGAGAATCGCTTGAGCCCAGGAGGAAGAGGTTGCAGTGAGCTGAGACTGAGCCACTGTACTCCAGCCTGGGCAACAGAGTGAGATTCCATCATAAAAACAAAAAACAAAAAACAAGGGCCAGGGTCAGGCAGTGGGTCATGTCTATCCATAATCACAGCACTTTGGGAGGTCAAGGCAGGAGGATCACTTGAGGCCAGGAATTCAAGACCAGCCTGGCTAACAGCAAGAAACCTGTCTCTACAAAAAATAAAAAAGTTAGGGGGGCATAGTGGTGTGTGCCTACAGTCCTAGCTACTTGGGAGGCTGAGGCAGAAGAACTGTTTGAGCCCAGAATTTTGAGGCTGTAGTTACCTATGATCATACCACTGCACTCCAGCCTGGGTGACAAAGCAAGATCCTGTCTCAAAAAAAAAAGGGGGAGGCTATAATCCCAGCACTTTGGGAGGCTGAGGCAGGCGGATCACCTGAGGTCGGGAGTTCAAGACCAGCCTAACCAACACAGAGAAACCCTGTCTCTATTAAAAATACAAAATTAGCTGGGTGTGGTGGCACATGCCTGTAATCCCAGCTACTTGGGAGGCCCAGGCAGGAGAACTGCTTGAACCTGAGAGGCAGAGGTTGCGGTGAGTGGAGATTGAGCCATTGCACTCCAGCCGGGCAATCCCAGCATTATGGGAGGCAAAAGGGCATGGATCACTTCAAGGCCAACATGGTTAAACCCCATCTCTACTAAAAATACAAAATTAGCCAGGTGTGGTGGTGCACACCTGTAATCCCAGCTACTTGGGAGGCTGAGGCAGAAGAATAGCTTGAACCCGGGAGGTGGAGGTTGTAGTGAGTTGAGATTGTACCGCTGCACTCCGGCCTGGGAAACAAAGCAACACTGTCTTGAAAAGGAAAAGAGATAAGAAAAGAAATAGCTGAGCGCGGTGGCTCAAGCCTGTAATCCCAGCACTTTGAGAGGCCGAGGCGGGTGGATCACAAGGTCAAGAGATCGAGACCATCCTGGTCAACATGGTGAAACCCCGTCTCTACTAAAAATACAAAACATGGCCGGGTGTGGTGGCTCACGCCTGTAATCCCAGCACTTTGGGAGGCCAAGGCGGGTGGATCATAAGGTCAAGAGATCGAGATCATCCTGGTCAACATGGTGAAACCCCGTCTCTACTAAAAATAAAAAAAATTGGCTGGGCATGGTGGCGCGTGCCTATAATCCCAGCTACCCGGGAGGCTGAGGCGGGAGAATTGCCTGAACCCAGGAGTCGGAGGTTGCAGTGAGCCGAGATCGCGCCATTGCACTCCAGCCTGGGTAACAAGACTGAAACTCTGTCTCAAAAAAAAAAAAAAAAAAAAAAAAAAAAAGAGCCGGGCTTGGTGGCTCAAGCCTGTAATCCCAGCACTTTGGGAGGCTGAGGCGGGTGGATCACGAGGTCAAGAGATTGAGACCATCCTGGTCAACACGGTGAAACCCCATCTCTACTAAAAATGCAAAACATTAGCTGGGCATGGTGGCACGTGCCTGTAATCCCAGCTACTCACGAGGTTGAGGCGGGAGAATTGCCTGAACCCAGGAGGCAGAGTTGCGGTAAGCCCAGATCGTGCCATTGCACTCCAGTCTGGGTAACAAGAACGAAACTCCGTCTCAAAAAAATAAATAAATAAATAAAATAAAATAAGAAAAGAAATAAACAAAAAGCCAGAATGTCTCTGAATTGATCCTTTAAAAATGGTTAATTTGGGCCGGATGCTGTGGCTCATGCCTGTAATCCTGACACTTAGGGAGGCTAAAGCGGGCAGATCATGAGATCAAGAGATCGGGACTATCTGGGCCAACATGATGAAACCCTGACTCTACTTTAAAAAAAAAAAAAATAGCTGGGCATGGTGTGCCATGCCTGTAGTCCCAGGTATTCGGGAGTCTGAGGAAGGAGAATCTCTTGAACTCGGGAGGTGGAGGTTGCAGTCAGCTGAGGTCACACCACCGCACTCCAGCCTGGCAACAGAGCAAGACTGTCTCAAAAAAAAAAAAAAAGTTAATTTTATGTTATGTGAGTTTTACTATACCCACAGAGAGAATACCGGGCACTTATACGCATCTATACGAATCAGCTAAGCCTCCAGTCCTCCAGGGTATTGTCATTAAGTTGAAGACCCTCCCTCCACATAGGCTCCACCTCTGTCTGCCAGGTTTCTGTGACTTCTCTTTTATTTTTGAGACGGAGTTTTCCTCTTGTTGCCCAGGCTGGAGTGCAATGGCAAGATCTCAGCTCAATGCATCCTCCACCTCCCGGGTTCAAGTGATCCTCCTACTTAAGCCTCCCGAATAGCTATTGCACACATGCGTCACTATGCTTGGCTAATTATTAGTTTTTTGAGACGGAGTTTTGCTCTTGTTGCCCAGGCTGGAGTGCAATGGGGTGATCTCGGCTCACTGCAACCTCCATCTTCTGGATTCAAGCGATTCTCCTGCCTCAGACCCCCATGTAGCTGGAATTACAGGCATGAACCACCAAGCCCAGCTAACTTTGTATTTTTAGTAGAGATGGGGTTTCTTCATGTTGGTCAGGCTGGTCTCGAACTCCCGACCTCGTGATTCACCTGCCTTGGCGTCCCAAAGTGCTGGGATTACAGGCACGAGCCACCACGCCTGGCCAATTTTTTGTATTTTTTTAAGTAGAGATGGAGTTTCTACATGTTGGTTAGGCTGGTCTCGAACTTCTGACCTCAGGTAACCTGCCCACCTCAGCCTCCCAAAGTGCTGGGATTGTGGGCATGAGCCACCGTGCCCAGCCCTATTCTTGCCTATACCACAATTCCCAGAGATGCTCCAAAGATGTTCTCCTCTCCCTCTCCAGGTTTGATTCACACTAGAAGTAATGCAAGGAGTGAAGCACTGGGTCAAGTGCTTGTTAGCTCTGTTATCTTAGCCAAGTTACCTAACTTCCCTAAGTGGAATTCCTCTAGAAGCCTCAATCACCTTTTTTTTTGAAATGGAGTTTCGCTCTTGTCGCCCAGGCTGGAGTGCAATGGCAGGATCTTGGCTCACTGCAAACTCTGCCTTCTGGGGTTCAAGTGATTTTCCTGCCTTAGTTTCCCGAGTAGCTGGGATTGCAGGCATGGGCCACTGCGCCCAGCTAATTTTTGTGTTATTAATAGAGACAGAGTTTTGCCATGTTTGCCAGGCTGGTGACCTCAGGTGATCCACCCACCTTGGCCTGCTGAAGTTCTGGGATTACAGGTGTGAGCCACCTAGCTCAGCCCAATCACTTATTTTAACCACCCATTCAACAGTATTTAGATGCTATTTTCTTACCGGTAACTGGGCCACTAAATAGGCTATAGTGTCAGTGGGAGTGAGAGAGGCAATCTTCCCAGAGAAGGTGAAGCTAGAACTAAGGTGTTAAGGAACCATTAACTAGTAGGTGAAGAAGAGGGAGAACAGTGTTTTGCAGGCAAGTTTAAATTTATTATCATCTCTGAACTTCAGTTTTCCTACTTGTTAATGGAGGTAATAGCACCTTCTTCCAAAGGTCTTCAAGCAAGGTAAATGAGTCAACAGGTGTAAAAGGCCTAGTGCACTGCCTGGCACTAGTGCATGCTCAACTAAGGCAGTTTTTTCTTCCTTCCTAACCTACCTTCCACACGTGTAATTTAGAAGAAGGAAATCTCAGATTCACAGGAGGCAAAGACCTTTTAAAGCAGGCGTCCCCAAACTTTTTACGCAGGGGGCCAGTTCACTGTCTCTCAGATCGCTGGAGGGCCGCCACATACTGTGCTCCTCTCACTGACCACCAATGAAAGAGATGCCCCTTCCTGAAGTGCGGCGGGGGGCCGGATAAATGGCCTCAGGGGGCCGCATGCGGCCCGCTGGGCGTAGTTTGGGGACGCCTGTTTTAAAGAGTGGGTTGTAATCCCCCTTATCCACCCAGGTGATCACCATTGTGTTGATCACCATGGAATCTGACCAAGCTAGTTGTTTGGAATAAGTGGCCTTAGGGGTAAGTGGACACAGGATTGGGGGAAGGCAAATTCATGAACAGAAGAGAGCCGGTGGTCAAGGCAGGTATTCCCCCTCCTCCACATCATCTCAAATTGTCCTGCCAATCCAGCCCCCTCCTGACTCTCTTGGAATTAGATAATCTTAAAAAAAAAAAAAAAAAAGGGGAGAAAGGAACACATATCTTTCTTTATATTTTTCTTTTTTTTTTTTTTTTTTGAGATGGAGTTTCGCTCTTGTTACCCAGGCTGGAGTGCAATGGCGCGATCTCAGCTCACCGCAACCTCCGCCTCCTGGGTTCAGGCAATTCTCCTGCCTCAGCCTCCTGAGTAGCTGGGATTACAGGCACGCGCCACCGTGCCCAGCTAATTATTGTATTTTTAGTAGAGACGGGGTTTCACCATGTTGACCAGGATGGTCTCGATCTCTCGACCTCGTGATCCACCCGCCTCGGCCTCCCAAAGTGCTGGGATTACAGGCTTGAGCCACCGCGCCCGGCCTATATTTTTCTTTTCTTTTTTTTTTTTTTTTTTTTTTTTTTTTGAGACAGAGTTTCGCTCTTGTTACCCAGGCTGGAGTGCAATGGCGCCATCTCGGCTCACCGCAACCTCCGCCTCCTGGGTTCAGGCAATTCTCCTGCCTCAGCCTCCTGAGTAGCTGGGATTACAGGCACGCGCTGCCATGCCCAGCTAATTTTTTTGTATTTTTAGTAGAGACGGGGTTTCACCATGTTGACCAGGATGGTCTCGATCTCTTGACCTCGTGATCCACCCGCCTCAGCCTCCCAAAGTGCTGGGATTACAGGCTTGAGCCACGGCGCCCGGCTATATTTTTCTTTTTCTATCTTTTTTTCATTTTTAGAAGATCTTCGTACAGAAGAGAAAGGAACACATATCTGCAGGACTACCTGGCTGATGCTGGACTAGGTGACTGGGTGTACATTGTCTAGTTTGATTCTCACCAAGTCATAGATACCAATGGCAGAGGATAAAGCTAGTGCTCCGAGTGGGGTGGTCAGTCGTCTGCAATCACTCAGCTAGTGTGGAGCGAAGCTTACATTCAATACAAACCTAGGTATCCACAATTCCAGGCCCATGTTCTGTTGTCTTAGGTTTTCTCTACTCCCTCTAGTGCTGACCTTTGTCTGGGAGAATGCGGGAGGGGGTGCACTCAGTCAGGGGATGCTGCCAAGGAGATACTTGTGTGAGTGTGGATGGCTTCAGTCAGGTCCTCTCTGCTCCTGGTGGGGGTGGGGATGGGGAAACTTGGGGGTGGGAGAATCCACAATGTAGAGCTCCTCCTCCCCCATCCTAAGCACATGGTAGAGAGGGTCTCCATTCCTAGGCAGGCCTTCTTTTCAATCCTCCAACTCTGCACCCTTCCATCATTTCATGCTCCCTCAGCAAAAACCTAAGGTGGAGAGAAGAGGTTTCATAAACACTTAAGCCTCTGCATCTGTAACCCTCCCCCAGCCAGTCAAGCCAGCCGTGCAGACTCTCAGCCAGAGTGAGGGAACCAAACAGCCTTCTCAACCAACACCCCTTTAAGTAACAAAGAGAAGAACCCCCTATCCAGTCTAGGCCAGATGCCCTAGGGAGGAGGCACTAGTCAAAGTCCCCAACCTTTATCCCTGGAGCCCATGATGAAGCTTAAAGAAAAACTAGCAGCTGGGGACCCCAGGAGGGAGGGGGTCAACTCTCTTACTCCAGGCGGCTCCCTCCCTTCCCTCCTCCAGGCTAATAGGTATTTCCTGTTTATAAGGCAGCTAAAGCTGAGCTTTTGGGAAGAAATGGTGATGGAGGCCCTCCCCTCCTAGGGCTGGGTTGGGGAGTCCTTGAATTGTGACTGAAGGTTGGGAGGCTCCTCCTTGGGGAAGGAGTGTTCCTTATATTGGCCATCCATATCATCTCCCCGCCAACCCCCCACGGCCCACAGCCTCTGCCTCTCTGGGTTAGGGGGCACTGGAAGGGCCTGTTTCCTGTTCTCATCTCCGAAGCCCTCAAAGGAGAGCAGCTTCCAGGCAGGGGGGTCGGAGGCAGTGGTGGGGGGGGGGGGTTGGTACGGAGGTGAAGGCGCCAAGGCTGGAGAAAGGGGAAAGGGAGGAGAGTATCTTGACTGCTGCGTCAGTCGGTAAAGAGGAAGGATGGCCTCGTATTGCCCCTCCGTAATCCAATCTGGTGGTTATTCCTCAGCCTCTCCGCCACCCCCAGCAAAACGCAGATCCCAAGCCCTTAGGCGGAGGAGGGCGGGGACCCCACTTAATTAACCCTTTTAGTTCTAGTCCCAACTGGTTTCGCAGGCAAAGGAGGAGTGGTTAATTTAGGGAGGGGGTGAGTTGGGGGGTTGCTACAAGAATTAAGAGAATGCTTTTTTGCCCACCCAGTTTAGGGTAGGGACGCGAAACAAGGGGCCTCTAGAAGAAGGCTGGCATCTCAGCAGGGAGCACGAGCAGGGGGTCGGCAGTCCCTTTCCCCTCCTAGAGCGCTGCCCGCGGTGGAGAGAGCTACACCTCACTGCCCACCCCGGCTCCGCCTTCCCTAGCCGCGGCTCCCGCTCCGGCTCAGCCAGGCTCCCCACCCGGCTGCACCCGGAGGACCGACACCGAGCGCTCGGCTGCGCCTCCGAGCCCTCCCCCTCGCCTTCCCCCTCGCCCTCCCTCTCTGGGGTCTCTGCCTCCGTCTCCTTTTTTAAAAGCTGCGTCACATGCATGCCGTTCCCTGAGCGCTCGCGGCCCCTCGCCGCCCGCCCGTCGCGCGGCGCACGCACGTCGTCGCTTGCTGCGCGCTCTCCCGGGTCACTTTGACACGGCTCTCCCCTCCCACTAGCAGGACAATTAGCATATTAATAAAGCCCGGCCCTGCCCGGCTCGGTCTGGGGAGCCGGCGCCGGCGCGAGGGAGCGCGAACGCCAGGGCGGAGAGGGGGGCGCTCGGCGACGACGACTACGGCGGCGGCGGCTGGGAGGGCGGCGGGAGCGCACAGACACGCACACGCACACGCGCACACACGGACACACACTCCGCGGACGCACACCCGCGCGCACACACGCAGAGGCCGCTCGCCTTCCTGCTTGGCTTCCTTCCTGTCTGCTCCGCGCCTGACAGGCCCCTCGCTGCAGCCAGGGGCCGCCCGCACCGGGCCGAAACCGGGCCGAAGCCGGGCCGGGCGGGCAGCGGGGGCCGCGGGCGGCGGCGGCGGCTCATGCCCGGCCTGTCCCCTCGAGGGGCGGGCACCGTGACTCGGCTGGGTCCCCAGCGGCGGGCGATGTGAAGATGTCAGTGGGCTGTGCCTGTCCTGGTGAGTGGGGCGCGCGGCCACCCGGCCCCTCCCTGCCCAACTCTCCCCGCGGACCCCTCACCCCGTGTTTGGCGAGAACTTGTGTGGGGGGGCGTCGATGGCATGGGGGAGGCCGAGGGCTGGAAGGGCTACGCGGGGCCTGAGGCCGGCGGGTAGGGTTTTCCCCAACTGTATAAATGCGTAGCAGCTCAGAGGCACGGGAAGGAGACGCCAGGGGTGGCTTATGTGTATGTCTTTTTGGGGGGAGGCTAATTGGTGAGAGGTTTGGGGGGGCTGAAATTCTCAGAATTCCAGGTTGTAAGCCAATCAGAAGTGACTCTGGACTTTTGACCCCCCCCCTCAGGTCACCATAGAGTTGTGATTGGCTGGTTTGGGCTGCCCCCGCTTGTCTGCTGCCCATTGCCTCTTACCTATCCTGTGACATTCCCCCCATGCTGTTAATGAGGACCCTGTTTGCAGGGAGGTAGTTGATTAGGGCCCATCTTGCCCTCCTTCAACTTTTCCTGCCTGTTGCCAGGGAAGGTTTGGCCCTCCTGAGGCACTGGAGGTACTCCTAAGAGGTGCCAGATAATTAGACTCTTGGGTCTGGCATCTCTGCCCTAGTGGGAGGGCAGTCTAGGAAATAGAGTGATTTGTGGAGAGGTGAGCTGGGGGAGCAATTCTTGGCCCCAAACTGAGAACTTGAGAGAGGACCCAGGCTCAGATCCCTGCCTCCTCAAAACACATGTCAACTTTTGCCAGGGATAGCCTAGGTCTGAGATTTTTTTCTGGTGGGGCTGGGTGGGTCTACCTCACTGCCAGGAGGAAAGGGAGCAGCCATGCGCCTGGAGAGGTAGTCTACAGAGGGCCTCACAGCACCGTGTCTGTCTCCAGCCCCAGGACTCAGGGTCCTGGAATTGGCCCTTCTGCCCCAGACTGGAGTCAGCTTTCTCTGGGAAGTCAGTGTCCCTGAATGTAGCCTGGTTTGGCTACATACTTCACAACTGGACACCCCCCACTCCCCCACAAATCCCCAAGGGGAAGCTACCAGTGAGGAAGCTTCCTTGAAAATCATGTGACCCAGGCCAAGCTGGGCTGGGCACACACTTCAGGTGCCTGCTGAGGCTGATGTTTAAGGGGCATGGGACCCAGAAGGAGGGCTAAGGGAACCTAAGAATCCTAGAATATCCGGGTTTGGGAACCACTAGCTGGTGCTGCAGAGAGTTGAGGAAAGGAGAGGCAAGAGCTTGCCAAGCTGGAATCCTGCCTGGCCCCATCATCCCTCCTCCTACCAGTTTAGTGTACATGTTTATATGTGTGTATTTTCTCTCCTATGATTGCCCCATGCTGGGTACCTGGTTCGGATCCATCATGTTCTTAGCCCACCCCAGGGCAGAGCAAAAATTAAGGATCTGAACAAGCTAGAGGGATGAGTCTTAAATTTTGATTCTTAGTTCCTACAAATGTTGGGTAAGGGGATATGTATGTATGGAGGGGTTGTCAGGCTGGAGGTGCATGGGAGGTTGGCCCTGAAGTTGGGGCAGGGTGCCTGGGTTTAGTGGGAGGAGAGATAAAGTCTCTCCTTCTTAGTCTCCTGGAGCAGCATGGGAAAAGGAAGAGGGCCCAAGCCCAGGGGTATGTGGGTGGGTGAGGAGACAACTTCAGTCAGTGCCCCAGAAGACATGTTCCTTTTGTGTCTAGTGGTCTGACGGAGGGAGAAGGGGCAAAAGATAGGGAAGAGTAGGGAGTCTTTTTCCAGATCGTGAAGAAGTCTTATAGATTGATGCCATAGAGGTTGGATGGAGGTTAGACTTCAAGGAGAACCACTCAGGGAGGGGCTTGAGAATAGAGTGGAGGTGGGGAATAGTAGCAGTTGGGGTTAGAGAGGGGACCCAACTTGCGGCTTGCTTGGGTGAGGGAAGCACATGCTTGAACACGAGGGCCGCCTGGCAGCATGTAGCAGTCCAGGCCCGAAGACTTCCCCCACCTTGAGCAGCCCTGGGGTGAGGGCTGAGGTGCCCTGGCAGGCCGCCTGCCGCCTGCCTGCCTGCCTGCCTGTCTGTCTGAGTCTCTCCTTTGTGCTCTGCTGTCTCCGGGCTCCTCCTCCTCCCCCAGCCCGGCAGAGACAGCACATGCCCCACACATGTGACTGAGGGAAGCCAGAGCGCACACAGACCCACACACATGCACACGCAGAAACACCACAAGATACACACATATACACGCCCAGCTCCCATAGTGCTCCTGGGGTGAGGACCAGCTTCTGGGGCTGGAATGGCTGAGAACAGGGAGAGCGTCTGCTAAGGGCATCACCCTGAGCAAGATGCTGAGGGGGCTAGGGCCTGTCTGGGGCAGCCTGTGGCTCAGAAGGGTTAAGGCAGGGAGGAGTAGGGGGAGGGGAGGAGGCAGCAGTGGTGGCGGCTGGGAGCCAGGAGAGGAGGATGGCAGAGCGCCAGGCCAACGGGAGGCCGGGCACAGACAAAGGAAGGGGGGCAGGCACACTGGAGGCCTGGGTCAGGGAGCCCCAGGGGCCCAGGCAGGGGGCAGTGCTGGTACATCATCCTGTGGGCTGGGGCAGGCGGCTGTCCTTTGAGTCCCCACCTCCAGGAGGAGTACGTTCCCTCATCATCTTTGTCATTCTTTGCTGCTCCCTCCACCTCACCACTAATTCTAAGGCCTTGTAACTCAGATTTGCTCTTTTTAGCTGGACCTGTTCTGCCCCTGTGCAACTGGGTGAATCGGGTCAGAGCAGAGAAAGGAGCAGACTTGCTGGAGAAGGAGAACTAGGAGAAAGCCTGTTTTAAATGATTTGCCAGTCTTGATACATCTTGGCATTTAGGGGCTCCTCCACCCCACAGTGAGACTGGAGGGCCGTTGTAGTTCCTCCTGTCTGAGGAGACAGGCTAGATGGGGGTTCTGAGCTCTGGGCTGGAGGCAGAAGCCAGAGCTCATACCCTCCTCCCCATGTGGACAGTGATTTGAGGCCTGGAGGGGGAAGGGAATAGGAATGGCTGCAGGGCTTGGCTTATATCCAGTGGGTTTAGAAGTGCAGGGTTCAACCCACGCCCCCAACCCACCCCAGTCATCTTGTCTCAGTGAGATCTGTTAGAATCTCACTGTTAGGGTATTTGGCCCTATATACTATGAGGATCTCTTGAGGTACTGCCTGTGAATGCACTTTGGAAAGTTTAAAGGCAGTGGGGGAGAAGTGGGGCTACCCAAGCTATAAATTTGAGAGTCAGTGGGAATGTCTTAAGTCCTGGTGATAGGCTATATGTTGCAGTCTGGCTGAATGTCATACATTTCAGTATGTTTGTGAAAGCTGAGGTTTATCGTATGGCCAGGCTTTGATGAGGAATGGTACGCAGGTTTCAGAGGGTGATTTCTAGGTTAAGTCCTTGCATAATAAATGATCGGGGTGTGTATGTGATAGGCTGTCACAGGATTAGGGGTTATAACACAGTTTTTGTGTCTGTATTAAGGTCAGGATGCCTAAGTGTTATAGGTCCCAGTGTGGTGTATGACTTAGACTCTGTGTGTGTGTGTGTGTGTGTGTGTGTGTGTGTCCAGGATTTGGGTATATTTAGGATTTGAGATATATCATAGGCTGATGGCCAGACGCGGTGGCTCACACCTATAATTCTAGCACTTTGGGAGACCAAGGCTGGTGAATCACCTGAGGTCAGGAGTTCGAGACCAGCCTGGCCAACATAGCAAAACCCTGTCTCTACTGAAAATACAAAAATTAGCTGGGTATGGTGTCACACACTTGTAATCCCAGCTACTCGGGAGGCTGAGGCAGAAGAATCACTTGAACCTGGGAGGTGGAGGTTGCACTGAGCCGAGATCGCACCACTAAACTCCAGGCTAAGCAATGGAGCAAGACTCCGTCTCAGGCAAAAAAAAAAAAAAAAAAAAAGAGATATCACAGTATGAAATGTGTATCAGGTACTGATTTATGTGAAAGTGAGATGTGTTATTTATGTGGAAGATGTTCACAGAGCCAGGTGCAATATTATTGCACAGTTAACTAGTGAGTATGTCATGAGAAATCCTGTCCTTGGAGTTATGTGTGAATATAGTTGGGGGCAGGGACAGGGAGTAGAGAAGCAGACACTCAAATTGCAAAGAAGGAAATAGAAAGTTCGTGCCCAGCCTTCCCTTGTGTGTGTGTGTGTGTGTGTGTGTGTGTGTACATACGTGTACTGTTTTCCTTTTCCTATCTGTCCAAGAGCAGGGCCTGGAGCCCTACACAAGTTTTAGAAATACCTGCTCCTGCTGCAACAAAATTACCTTAGGAAAAAAATAGCAATACCTGCTCCCTTGGGATGCCCCTGCTGGATGGGAGTACAGACCCTACCCACTAACCATATACCTTTTTTTTCTGGGGCGGTGGGGAGGATTCAGCAGCAAACTAGGCTCCTTCTGGGAACTCTTGGATGGCCAAGTTGGCTTTCCCTAGCTCTGACAATGTATCTTTCCCTGGCACCCACTCGTCTTCAGTGGTAGTGGTGGGGAAGGGGGCTTCCTTTTAAGAGGTATCTAAGTCAAGGCTTGGAACTTAGCTGGGTTGGGGGCAGGGAAGACTGCAGTGTCCCCCTCTTCAATCAGTATTTACTGGCTGATGTCAGAATGTGTCTCTGTCAAAAATAACCCCCTGGAGCCTCCCCCCATCTGCTCCGGGATTTCACCAGGGGAGCCCAGGGTGGCAGCCCGGGCCAGCCTTCAACCTGAGCCATCACAGGGGCGAGGAAGAGAGGTTTGGGAGGTGCTTTGAAGATCTTGGAGTCTGCAGAGAGGAGCCCACACTCCTCCATCTGTGCGAGTGGCTTTGGCCCCCGTGCTCGCTCCTGAGCACCGTGCCTGGGGCTGGGAGGAGGCGGGCTGCATTTCGTTCCTGGCCCCTACAGGCCTCTCCTCCATCCAGGTCTCTCTCAGCCCAGTCTGATCCGTCCCGTCTCTCCCAGTCTCTATCTCTCTTTTGTTTTTCTCAGCAGTCCCTCCGTCCCAGCCTCCCTCCCCTCCTTCGCTCTTCCTCTTTCCTCGCAGGGAGGGGGCGGGGCCGGTGGGGGCAGCTCCACCCTCCGCCCGCCCTGGGGCCTCATTCTGAGCGAGGCTCGGAGAGAGCGAGCGGGGAGGGAGGGAGGGAGGCAGGGAGAGAAAGGGAGAAAGGCAGGCAGCCGGCGGGCGCTGTGTGTGTCTGAGTGTGCGAGTGTGAGTGAGTGTGAGTGCCGGGCCCTGCCTCTCCTGGTGCCCCCAGCAGAGGGGCCCGGTGGCCTGGGGAGGGCGGGTGGGCTGCTCGGAGGCAGAGGCAGCGAGAGGCGGCGGCGGGGAAAGCAGAGGAGGAGGAGGAGGAGAGAGGAAAGAGCGGAGCAGCCATTGTTGAGGGAAACCTTGCAAACAAAGAAGGCTCCGGACTCCCCGCGGCCCCCCGCCCCCCAGGCCGGCCCCCTGGCCCCCGGCCCCTGGCCCAGTGGCCATTGTAACTTTCCCCCGGGGCTGCGGCCGCCGCGGGGCTGGCTGAGGCTGTGCGTGCGAGTCTTTGTGCGGCCGGCGGAGTGGAGCTCCCAACCGGGCCTGCCCGTCCCACTCGGGACATGAGCGGCTGAAGTTGTCCCCCCTCAGCCCTCACCCTTGCCAGGACCCCTCTGGGCTTGCAGCCGCTCCCCGCACCTCTCCTGGCCCCCTCAGTTCTCCCAGGTAAGTCTGGGCACCCTGCAAGCCTGCTGGGGGTGGGCGGAAGGCCCTCAGCCTGGCCCGGGCCTGGTCTGCTGGCTGGGGGAGAGGTGCCCCAGCTCAGAGCAGCCGGGGTGCTCAGGCCTGCTGACCTGTGGCCAGCCCCTAAAGGAGGGGGCCTGCCCTCAGGTCAGCCTGGTTACCATGACAATGCCCAGCTGGAGGTGCCCCCCCTCAGCCCCAGATGCAGCTTCCTCCCTGAGAAAACTTTACTAGTTCTGGGCTCTTCTCTCCCCCTTCCTGAAGGCTTCCAGATTGCTAGAGGTGGGAAGGGGGCTATGGCTGTCTCTAGGGCTGGATGACACATCTCCCCTCCCCCCCCCCCCCCCCCCCCGCTCCCCACCTTGCTCCCTCTACCCCTGCTGCTGGGGACAGGCAGCAACAGGGACAGATGGTCTGGGTGATGTCCCTCCCCTTCTCTACTCACTCCCAAGCTCTTGTGCTGGGGCTACTGGGAGTTGTTGTGGCTCTGGAGGGATGCTGAGTTTGTGTCCATTCACTGGAGGAGCAAATAGAGGCCCAGAGCGTCGGGCTTTAGCTCCTTAGAGCTGTTTACCCAGTTTCAGACAATGCCTCTTCATTCTCTAGAGAGAGAAAGGAAGGCTCTGAGACTTTTTTTTTTTTTCAAAACTGTCGAGAAACCCAGGCGTCCTGCTTCCCTTCTCTTCAGGTTCTTGAGCTAACACATTTCTTCAAGTGGCCTCAAAACGGAGGAGGCAGGGGTGGTTAGGCTGTGGGAGAAAGGATGGCCTAATTGGAGGATGAGGGCCAGGTCTGAGAATCTGCTCTTGGGTTCATTGCCCAGGCCTGGCCTCTGGTGGGCTGTGTGAGCTTGAGCTTCCTGTGTGGCCTTAGTCTACCTGTCTTTGGAGTGGGGATACTTGGTGGCTTGGTGGGGACTGTCTCTTTCTGGAGACACAAGCTCAGTACAGACTGGCATGTGAAGACTGTGTGTGCTGTTCTTGGAGCATGTGGACGTGGCCCGTGAGAGCTTGTGCATGGGGTGAGGGCCTGTTGGGGGCACTCTGATTCTGCCTGGGGCTGCTGGGTTCCAGCCCTTGATAGGCATGTTGGGGCGAGCTGAGGGTGGAAGCCTGCTAGGCAGGATGAAGCACACGTGTGTGCAGGCACACACAGGCTCTGACTCTTGGCACCTTCAGGGACTGTGCAGTCTGGGACCTTCCTTTTGCCTGCATCGTGAGGACAAGGCCCTGGGGAGAGAATTAAATGACACATGTTGGCACAGGGTCTTCTTTTGTCTCTTCCCCCCAAGGAACAAAATAGATTTTGCATCTAAGTTGGGGAGGGGACATAGATACAGTCAATCCAGCTGCCCTCCCAAATACAGTCCAGTTTTAGGGACCCAAGGAAGCAAATGCGATTGGAGTCAGATGAACTTTTGGACTGTGCCTCAATTTCTTCTCCTTGAGTATGCCGCAGGTACTTCTGCAACTATTTCCCCCTCTCAGAGAAGGGACCCAGAGCTTGGGTTCTGTTCCCCTTCTCAGAGAAGGGGGAACAGTTGCAGAGGTACCTGGGGCATACCCAAGTATGAATTTAACACTGCTCCCTGTCAGAAAATAGTTTTCCAGGAACTGTTTGCTGTTAGGTGAGGTGAGAGAGAGGACATGTGCACATGCCCAGATACACACTAGCGAGACCCCTGTCGAGTGACCACTTGTCCCTAGACTGAGGGACATAGTTCCCGAACCACCTACTTTTCAATTGTAGGTAGAGTGGGATCCAAAGGAGATTCATCTGCCTGCCTCCCGTACTCCAAAACTCAAAAGAGAAAAGGGGTTGAGACTTTTGGGTTTCTGGTTTGCAGACAATACTCTACCCTTGGTAGGGATGGGGGTAGGGGCTGGGCTGATAAGCGAGTGGCCGTTAGTGGGGCTGCAGAAGGCCCAACTGGTTATCTGGTAGGCGGCACCCAACAAGCACCCACCCCCATTTATCTTTCTATCACTTGCCCTCCAAGACCCTGAGGTTGGAGGAGGGGCAGTTAGAAAATTCCCCCTGTTCCTCCCCCACTTTGGTCTCTAGAGGGCAATAGAGGGATCAGCTGGTAGAAATGCTGTAGGATGTGGGAATCAGAAGATCGGAGCTCAAGTCCTAGTTTTGACAGTTACTAGCTTTATGATCTTGGCAAGTTCCTTTGAGCCCTCCGTTGCCTCATCTGTAAAATGGGAATATTATGGTCAGCCCTGAAACTTCATAAGGTTATGATGATGATTTGATTTTATGAAACTACTTAGATTAAAAGGGGGTTTATCAAAATTATATTCTAGTGTTTGGATATTTATTTATTCTGTGATAATTCTTCCCAGCTTCAATTCCTCTTCTGTCGTCTAGGACTCAGCCAAAT
This sequence comes from Saimiri boliviensis, assembly GCF_048565385.1. Classification (NCBI taxonomy): domain Eukaryota; kingdom Metazoa; phylum Chordata; class Mammalia; order Primates; family Cebidae; genus Saimiri; species Saimiri boliviensis. The sequence continues at coordinate 86,694,811 of NC_133460.1, read as the reverse complement.
TAAGAAATAGGATCTTGGGTACAGCCGAGTTTAGACTGGTGATCCCTAGGGTAGCTGCCCCCTAGTCCGTCACTTTCTTGTAATCAGGCCAGGGAGTGCCATGAGACCAGTCCCTAACTACACAGTCTAGCAGGCTTATCGAAGAGCTCCCAAAAGGGAGTGAGGGGGCTCCTGTTTCTTTGAGAGACAGGGTCTCACTCTGTTGCCCAGGCTGAAGTTCAGTGGTATGATCTCTGCTCACTGCAGCCTCTAACTCCTGGGCTCAAGCGATCCTCCCTCCTCAGCCTCCCAAGTAGCTGGAACCATGGGCATGCGCCACCATACCCAGCTAACTTTTAAAATTATTTTTAGAGACAGGGTCTTGCTATGAGGCTGGTTGTGAGGTCTCGCTATGACACTCGTCCTTGCAGCCTTGACCTCCTGTGCTCAAGGAGTCTTCTTGCTTTGGCCTCCCAAAGTGCTAGGATTACAGACGTGAACCACCAAACCCGCCTATGACTCCTTTCTTTGTCTTCCAGGTTGTTCCTCAAAGTCATTCAAGCTGTACTCGCCGAAGGAGCCCCCGAACGGCAACGCCTTCCCCCCCTTCCATCCCGGCACCATGCTGGATCGGGATGTGGGGTGAGTGAGTCTGTTGGCCACTTCCTAACCCTTCTCCAGGTGGGATCCTGCTTGGAAAGGGGAGGGAGTAGCCCCCCCACCCCCAATAATTCCTATCTTCCACCCTCATTCTCATAGCCTCTTCCTTTACACAGCCCAACTCCCATGTACCCGCCTACATACCTGGAGCCAGGGATTGGGTAAGTGGAGTCCAGTGGGGAGGAAGGTGCTTTCCACTGGGAGAAGGCTGAGGTGGGGGTGGGGTAGGGAGGCTCTGCTCCTACTAACCTCCCTCCTTCACTTCTTCCAGGAGGCACACACCATATGGCAACCAAACGGACTACAGAATATTTGAGCTTAACAAACGCCTTCAGAACTGGACAGAGGTATGGCCAAGGGAAAATGGGCTGGGAGCAGGAGGGCCATCTGGGCACCCCATGGGATAGCTTATGACACGTGAACACATACATCTCACCATGCTTCTAGGAGTGTGACAATCTCTGGTGGGATGCTTTCACGACTGAGTTCTTTGAGGATGATGCCATGTTGACCATCACTTTCTGCCTGGAGGATGGACCAAAGAGATATAGTAAGTGGCCTCTGGGGTCTTTCTGTCAGGGTGTATACCTCCTGTGTAGTTCTAAGGTCTGGAAGTGGGTCTGGGAGTGCCAGGGGATGTCTAGCTTGGTAGGGGAGGCATCTGCCTGGCCCCTTTTGAAGTCCCTTTGTCCTGAAGAGTTTGTCCCATCTCTGCAGCCATTGGCCGGACCCTGATCCCACGCTACTTCCGCAGTATCTTTGAGGGGGGTGCTACGGAGCTGTACTATGTGCTTAAGCACCCCAAGGAGGCATTCCACAGCAACTTTGTGTCCCTCGACTGTGACCAGGGCAGCATGGTGACCCAGCATGGCAAGCCCATGTTCACCCAGGTCAGCAACCCAGCTGGATATGGAACGCCATGGCACCTGGGTTTGATTCCCTGTCTCTCTCCTAGTTTATACTCACAGCTGTTCCCCGGGGAGCCATAATGTGAAGTGACAAAATAAGAAGGGAGGGTTGCAGCCGTCAAGCAAACATGTATTGCGTTTATATGAGATAGTTTTCTGGGCCCCAGGGCTACACAAGTGAACAAGAGTCTGCCCTCACATAGCTTAGAGCAGATGGGTATATCACTAGCTGCATGGGGAGAGGACAAGATCTGTTAAGCTTTTCTACTGTCTGTGTGTGTGTGTGTGTGTGTGTGTGTGTGTGTGTACGTGGGTGTGTCTGCGCATGTGTCGTGTGTGTGTACAGGCCAGGTATATGGGTGGGGGTTGCTGCACCCAGATTTAATGTGCAGGTGACAAAAGTGTATGCAGTGGGAGAGTTGTAAGCAAATGGGAGATTGTAATAGACATATTTCAGGTATGGTATGTTGGGAGGGGGCAGGGTTGTGACAAGCCTGTCCCCAGGTATGTGTGGAGGGCCGGTTGTACCTGGAGTTCATGTTTGACGACATGATGCGGATAAAGACGTGGCACTTCAGCATCCGGCAGCATCGAGAGCTCATCCCCCGCAGCATCCTTGCCATGCATGTGAGTTTTGAACAGGAATCAGGCTGAAAGAGTGAAAGCAGACGGGGGAGGGGTGGAATGAGGCCTGCCATTTTCTGTGACCTTAGACAGGGTTAGGGTTTCTTCATCTGAACAGCAGTTTTAATAAGAGGCTGTCCTCTCTCAGGAGTGTCACAGTGCTCTCATGATAAGGCAGATGAGCAGAGGAAACCCAGGTGTCAGTGTTCTTGCTTGTCTTTTCTCCCACTCTAGGCCCAAGACCCCCAAATGTTGGATCAGCTCTCCAAAAACATCACCCGGTGTGGGCTGTCCAATTCTACTCTCAACTACCTCCGAGTGAGTCTCCAAGCACCCAGTTTCTGCCCCAGTCCATTTAGTCTCAGCTCCATGTCTGTCCCTTGACAAGCCACCTCCTGGTCTACCCCTAGCTCTGTGTGATACTCGAGCCCATGCAGGAGCTCATGTCCCGCCACAAGACCTACAGCCTCAGCCCCCGTGACTGCCTCAAGACCTGCCTTTTCCAGAAGTGGCAGCGCATGGTAGCACCCCCCGGTGAGTGCTTGCGCCTGTTCTTACCAAGATCTCACACTGCTCCCCAAAGCTATATCTTTATTTCCTTTTGAACTTTTCCCTGCCCCTTCCTTGCTCCTGGGTCTACAAAATTGGGATCAGGGCAGGCTCATGCTCCTTGGGAGCCACAGTGGAAAATAGGGGACCCAGGACACTCTCCCATCTGAGTCTCCTTTCCCCGGCACAGCGGAGCCCACACGTCAGCAGCCCAGCAAACGGCGGAAACGGAAGATGTCAGGGGGCAGCACCATGAGCTCGGGGGGTGGCAATACCAACAACAGCAACAGCAAGAAGAAGAGCCCAGCTAGCACCTTCGCCCTCTCCAGCCAGGTACCTGTAAGCATCTCGGCTTTCTTCTCTCTTCTGGGCTGCCCCACCACTCACCCTTGACCCCTGTCCAAGCCTGAGCTCACAGCAGGCATAAAAGCAAAAGACAGTTTTTCTCATGTACTCTGCCAGCATGGGCTGACCGCTTTTACTGGTGAGAGAGTCCTTGTCAGGGACTTGCATGGTTGTGATCACATAGACTCAGCCGTAGGAAGCTAGGGCATAAAAGGACAGAGACATCCGTGAGGACATAACGGACGTTGAGGACAGACAGCTTGGGGCTCACGTACCATCCAGCTCACACTCACACTGAGAGAGACATGAAGACTGGAGTGTTTGCAGATCTAGAATATACGCCCATGCCCATGCACACATGGCCCTCCCTCATGTTTTTGATCTGCTCCCTTTCTCTTACATGTGGACAGAAGTTGAGGAGTTCCCTAAAATTCTGGGGAGATGGACTAGGGAGCTAGGGAAGTAGAGTGATTTATAGAACTTAATGGATATGGGCTAAAGGCTGTGATGCTCTGGTGTCCTTCAGTGGGAAGGATTCCAGGAGCTGAGGGTGTCAGGAGTTGGGGTTTTTAATTTGGGTGTGAGGAGGGGGTGGGGACGCTTGAGCTTCCAGGGTGGGTATTGGGGCTCTGGGGGTATCTGCCGCCCTGGGCCGGGCGAGCCCTTGCCCCGATTATGTTTGGGGACCTCCGCCACTCTCAGGATGTGATGGTGGTGGGGGAGCCCACCCTGATGGGCGGGGAGTTCGGGGACGAGGACGAGAGGCTCATCACCCGGCTGGAGAACACCCAGTTTGACGCAGCCAACGGCATTGACGACGAGGACAGCTTTAACAACTCCCCTGCGCTGGGCGCCAACAGTCCCTGGAACAGCAAGCCTCCGTCCAGCCAAGAAAGCAAATCGGAGAACCCTACGTCACAGGCCTCCCAGTAAAAGGCCTTGCTGTGGCCACCCAGCGCTCTGCCAGCCTGTCCCACCCCTCGAAGCCCCAGGAAGCAGAAGACAGAATGAAGAGGCCGAGCATCTAAAATGGGCAGCCTTCATCCACCTGCTTCAGGGAGGAACTGGACTCGCTGGGGGCAGGTGCCAAGATTTGCCCCCCAGTGGCCCTGGGCTGGGCCTGGCCTCTGCAGAGCCTTTTGGGGGAAGGGGGTACTCGTGGATGCCTACGTGGAACCTGGGTCTCTGAGAAATGTCCTGACCACCCCCCAGGGCATTTGCCTCCATCCTCACCCCAGATTCTGGGTTTCCCATCCCCCTGACTTTACTCCTTTCAAGCCTGGGGGTTGTCTGTACCCACAGCCCTTAGGGACTTAAAGTTATGGGGCTTGGTTGAATGCCCCTTCCCCTAGGCAGCTGGTGATAGAGGGGTAAAGCTCTGGGCCCCTCCTTCCTGTTGCCACTTATCCCAGCTCCAAGTTTTTTTAAAAAATAATATTATTAAAAATGTAAGTTAAAAAAAATCATTCATGTCCCCCCTTTTCCCCCTATTAAAAGTCCAGCTACCTCCCTACTCTTGGCAGATGGGGGGGCGGCTAGGGCCCAGGTGGGGGTGAGAGTGGGGGAGGGGGTATGCATACCATTTTATACAGTGTGAGAGCTTCAGACCAAGGAGACACTTTGCCATCTCTCTGCCCCTTTCCTCTGGGGTGACTGCAGTTGGAGAAGGCATGCCATGGGGTTAGGGGACATCAGTGGCCACATTTTGGTGATAAACCCCTGATGTTATCTCTGTCTTTCCATCCTCTGGACTCTGGCCTGTCCTCCCTCGTGCTCGTGACTCCCTCTCTTCCAGCCCCACCCCCATGGTGTGCATATTCATTATGAGTCCTCCATGAGAGCAGTTGTCTAGGATGCAGGGAGGAGAGGCTTCCTCCCTTGGGGAGTGTGGAGGGAAGGGAACAGCCTTGTTTGTTGCTGTATTTTTGGTTTTGTCTCAGTTGGGCAGGCATGGGATGGGAGAGGTGCTTGGCCACTTTTCTCCGGAACCCTCTTCCCTCAGCCCCTCCAACTGCATATATAATCCTACTCTGCCCTTCACAGAGGGGAAGGAGCCACTGAACTGAGAACGTCCCGGCTCTAAGCCCCCCAGAGAAAAACAGGCCTTTGTACCCCCATCTGAGGTAGCCGGTCTTCGTCTGTCAGTATCCCCTGCCTCTCCTTCCTCGTAGAAGGGAGGAGCAGGAGGCAGCTGGGATCCTCAGCTTGGCCAGGGTGCATCCAGGAGCAGGGTTCCACTTGGCTGGGCCAGCTCTGTGGCTTTGCTGCCTTTTCCTGTGGCCAGTCCCAGGAAGTGCTAACACCACCTCTCTTCCCTCTGGATTCTGGGGTCCCCCACACCCTATTTCCTCCACTCCAGTTGCCATTTTTGGAAGGGTATTGAGTCAGGAGCTGAGGGGGTGGGGTGAGGAAGGTGGACAACCCACCCCAACTGTAATTTTTTTTTTTTTTTTTTTTTTTGGGCCATTTGAGTCATGTATGGTACCGATCAATAAAGAGACTTTTCGGTTTGACAGTGTCCTGGTTGGTCATTGATGCCTAATAATGACTCAGTCCAGGGCAATCTTTTCCCCATACTTGCATTTCCTAAGACTATGAATTGGGCCCCTTTACTCTGACCTCACATTTCCCCTCTTCTGAAGTTGTTCCCCTGAATTACACCTCTCCTTTACCCAAGACCCTACAGTTTGTTCCCAAGTGTCCCAACCTGGCCCCATCTCCCTGAAAAGTTGGGGGAAAGTTGGATTTTCCAGTCTGCTCCCCACCTCACCCCAAGACTGTTGCTTCTCACCCCTAGCTGTCATGGGGTGGCCAGACAGGTGGCCCTTCTTGGGCAGGTTCCTGTGCTAGACAGCCCTGAAGTATGCTATTGAGGGTGGGGTGGGAGAGGGAACTTGGCCTAGGAGGGGACTTTGGTTAGAGGATCTGTTGCTAGTGGTCTACTTAGAGTGCCTGGGAGATTTTTTTTTTTTTTTTTTTGAGACGGAGTTTCGCTCTTGTTACCCAGGCTGGAGTGCAATGGCACGATCTCGGCTCACTGCAACCTCCACCTCCCAGGTTCAGGCAATTCTCCTGCCTCAGCCTCCAGAGTAGCTGAGATTACAGGCACCCGCTACTATGCCCAGCTAATTTTTTATATTTTTAGTAGAGACGGGGTTTCACCATGTTGACGAGGATGGTCTCGATCTCTTGACTTCATGATCCACCCGCCTTGGCCTCCCAAAGTGCTGGGATTACAGGCGTGAGCCACCGCGCCCAGTCTGCCTGAGGGATTCTTACCCCTACCCAGCCCCCAGCCTGCTAGCCCAAGTGAGGCTTTTTATTTTATTTTTATTTATTTATTTTTTTGAGACAGAGTATCACACTGTCACCCAAGGCTGTATGTAGTGCAGTGGCGTGATCTCAGCTCACTGCAGTCTCCGCCTCCTGGATTCAAGCAATTCTTCTGCTTCAGCCTCCTAAGTAACTGGGGCTACAGTTGTGTGCCACCATGCCCAGCTGTTTTTTTTGTTTGTTTGTTTTTTGTATTTTTATAGAGATGGGGTTTCACCATGTTGGCCAGGATGGTCTCGAGCTCCTGACCTTGCAATTCGCCCACCTTGGCCTCCCAAAGTATTGGGATTACAGGTGTAAGCCACCGTGCCCAGCTTTTTTTTATTTTTTGAGATGGAGTCTTGCTTTTGCCTAGGCTGGAGTGCAGTGATATCTCCACTCACTGCAACCTCCACTTCCCAGGTACTAGTGATTCTTCTGCCTCAGCCTCCCAAGTAGCTATGATTACAGGCACCCACCACTGTGCCTGGCTACTTTTTAAATTTTATTTTATTTTTTGTAGAGATGGAGTTTCACTGTGTTGGCTGGGCTGATCTCAAACTTCTGACCTCAGGTGATCCAGCCACCTCGACCTTACAAAGTGCTGGGATTACAGGCATGAGCCACCTTGCCCGGTCACCAGCTGAGGTCTAAACTGGTCTCCCCTGGTGCTAAGGTCCTTGGGTGGGTGATTAACAGAGTGGCAGGATTGTTTGTTTCCTTGTTGACTTTAGGTGGGGACGCTGAGGCAGGAAAACATAGCTCTGTTGCCAGTGGGTAGCCTGAAGCTCTATGGGAGGCTGGGAGAAGAAATAGGGCACTTTTCAGACGCCTTTCCAGGTAGTTAACTCTCCCAGTTACCTCCTCCTCACCATGAAAGACTGGGAAGGTATGGAGACCCCGCTGTGGATTAGAGATCGGGTTTTAGTGCCCATAAAGCTCCATATCCAGTGTCCCTCATTGTCATCTCAGGCAGGGGAAGCTGAGGCCCCAAACTATTCACCTACTAAGGTCTCCCTGGATCTGAAATAAAACCCTATAGACCTGTACCTCTACCCTCACCTCCCTAGCTAGTAGGAAGACACCAAAGGAAGGGATTGCATAACCCACCCCATCCCTCTCCATTCTACAGTTACCCTGCCCTGCTGCCAGCCCAGCTTCTCCTCACAGCCCCAGTGCCTCAGGACCCCAAGGAATGCTATTGCACCCCACTCCCAACTCTTCCTATATAGATCTGGCCAACCTGAAGGACATTTACCAGCAAGCGGCCACCACCAACTCACCCTGAGAGTGCCCGGTGACACCTACAGTGGGTCTCTGTCTGGCACTGGGTGTACATCTGGCCTGTTAGCCTAAGTGTGTATCTGTGTGTATGTATGTGCTGCTGAGCTGGGAGGGCCTGGATCTGTCTATATGTGCAGCTAAGGGAGTGTATACATGGGTTTTTTTTTTTTTTTTTTTTTTTTGAGACGGAGTTTCGCTCTTGTTACCCAGGCTGGAGTGCAATGGCGCGATCTCGGCTCACCGCAACCTCCGCCTCCTGGGTTCAGGCAATTCTCCTGCCTCAGCCTCCTGAGTAGCTGAGATTACAGGCACGTGCCACCATGCCCAGCTAATTTTTTGTATTTTTAGTAGAGACGGGGTTTCACCATGTTGACCAGGATGGTCTCGATCTCTCGACCTCGTGATCCACCCGCCTCGGCCTCCCAAAGTGCTGGGATTACAGGCTTGAGCCACCGCGCCCGGCCGTATACATGGGTTTTTATGTGGGCATGGTATGCATGTTTATGTATGTGCCTGTTGGTAAATTAATTAATTCAAATAGTATTCATTGAGCCCTCTTTAGGTACCAGGCCCATTCTAGGTGCTGAAGATAACGTTGTTGAACAAAGCAGAGAAGATGTGACTGCTGAGTGTGAGTGGAGGCTGTAAATCCGCAAATGAGGATCTGTTGTTGAATGTGTGGCTTAGCAGTGCAACAGTGTTGAGTTATGGGGTTGGTGGGACAGTGGCTGTGTGACTCAGTTGGGCATTTGTAGGTTCATGTCTTGTATGTATGTGTTTGTGTATAGAGGAAAGGTGGCCAAGGGAAAAGGCAATTGCCAGGCCTGGACCCCGCCCTGCTTGAGGGCAGGAGGTGGAGTCAGAGGAGCAGGAGAACACACTCTTGAACTCAGGAAACACAGTGGCCAACGACTTCCTCTAGAGTCCCATATCTGGCTCCTCCCCATTTGCCCCTAGCAGCCCCTGGTGAAGAGGAATTGCTGGGGTAGGGGAAGAGAGAGACCCTCCAAAGCCCTTATGCCCTTTGTTTTCAGATACAAGTGTGGGCCCAGTCCCAGGCCTTCGCACATTGCTGAAGAGCTTTGTGCTGTTGAGCTGGGCAGGGCCTGGATCTATTTATATGTGTAGGTAAGGGAGTATATACCTGTGTTTGTATGTGGGCATATATATGCATATGTATATGTCTGTTGATGAATTAATTCATTCAAATAGCCTGTGAATCCACAGAGGTCTGAACCCAACCCCAAACCTCTGTCCCTCCTGGGCTTCCAGCCTTGAGTGCTTTTACTATGGCAGGTCTAGGGTTCACTCAAATTAAAATTTTAATATTTATTGAGTCTTTGATGTATAATATTATCTTTTTTTTTTTTTTTTTTTTTTTTTTTGAAACGGAGTTTTTGCTCTTGTTACCCAGGCTGGAGTGCAATGGCGCGATCTCGGCCCACCGCAACCTCTGTCTCCTGGGTTCAGGCAATTCTCCTGCCTCAGCCTCCTGAGTAGCTGGGATTACAGGCACGCGCCACCATGCCCAGCTAATTTTTTGTATGTTTAGTAGAGACGGGGTTTCACCATGTTGACCAGGATGGTCTCGATCTCTTGACCTTGTGATCCACCTGCCTCGGCCTACCAAAGTGCTGGGATTACAGGCTTGAGCCACCACGCCCGGCACAAAATATTATCTTTACTCATGAGTTGGAAACTGGAAAAAAGCTACTTGAAACAAATGATCTGAGTGGGGTTGCTAGGATATCTTCTAGCCTCCTAGAGTCAAGGAGTATGACTGATATTGATTAGCCTATATGAAGCAGGACTCCCTTAATTGCATCTGAGGACTTAAAAAAAAAATCCTCTTAGCTTTGAATATATTGCTGAGACACAGTTACTACACAGTTTTTTTTTTTTTTTTTTTTTGAGAGAAATGGACCTGGAAAATTTGTTAGCTTTTCAATTAAAAAAGACATTTACTCTGCCCCCACCAAAAAAAAAAGGCCACATGTGGTGGCCCATGCCTATAATCCTAGCACTTTGGGAGGCTGAGGCGGAAGGATCATTTGAGGACAGGTGTTTTAGAACAGCCTGGGCAACATGATAAGATCCTGTTTCTACACAAAATTTAAAAAATAAAAACTAGCTGGGCATAGTTGCAAGTGTCTATAGTCCCAGCTACTCGGGCGGCTGAAGCAGGAGAATTGCTTGAGTCTAGGAGTTTGAAGTTGCAATGAGCTATGATCATACCACTGCACCATAATAGCCTGGATGACAGAGCAAGACCCTGTCTCCAAACTAACTAACTAAAATAAAAATAAAGAAACTGATTTTAGAGACCCCTAAGAATCCTATTAGTGCTTCCAAGTGATATGTAAAGACATTATAAGCTTACAGGTAATTTTCTCCACTTTTTTTTTTTTGAAATTGAGTTTTTTGCTCTGTTGCCCAGGCTGGAGTGCAGTAGCGCGATCTCGGCTCACTGCAACCTCTGCCTCCTGGATTCAAGTGATTCTCCTGTCTCAGCCTCCTCAGTAGCTGAGATTATAGGCACACACTGCCATGCCCAGCTGATTTTTGTCTTTTTTTTTTTAGTAAAGATGGGGTTTCGCCATGTTGTCCAGGCTGGTCTCAAACTCCTGACCTCAGGTGATCCATCGCCTCAGCCTCTTAAGTGCTGGGATTACAGGTGTGAACCACCGCACCCAGCCCCCCCTTTTTTTAGACAGTTTCACTCTTGTTGCCCAGGCTGGAATGCAGTAGCGCAACCTCGGTTTACCACCACAACTTCCACCTCCCAGGTTTAAGTGATTCGTGTGCCTCACCCTCCCGAGTAGCTGGGATTACAGCATGCGTCACCCTGCCCAGCTAACTTTGTATTTTTAGTAGAGATGGGGCTTCTCCATGTTGGTCAGGCTGCTCTTGAATTCGACCTCAGGTGATCCGCCTGCCTCGGCCTCCCAAAGTGCTGAGATTACAAGCTCAAGCCACCGCACCCGGCCATTTTCTCCACATTTATTCTCTCTTTTAATACTTAGGACTGTCCTGTGAAGTACTATTATTATCTTTTTTTTTTTTTTTTTTTTTTTTTTTTTTTTTTTTTTTGTGGCTGAAGAAATTGAGACTCAGATGTTACTGAACCAAATTGGGCTAATTTGCCCATGTGCAATGGAAAGCCAAACACCAAAGCATCAAGTTTTTGCAGTGAGAAGTTTATTGCAAGTCAACAGGCAAGGAGACAGGAGGAAACTCTTGAATCTGTCTCCCTGAGCTGGGGGATGGGTCACGTTTTATAAGCATAGGCTAAGAAGGTGAGAACTGATTGGATCTTTCAACGAGGTGATACCAGGAGGCAGGATCTGACTGGATCCTGCCATGGGGTGATGCCAGGGCTCCATCTGATTGAATCCTGGATCCTGCCATGAGGTGTCCACTTCTTAGTTCAGTCCCTGCTCCTTGATCTGAGTTCCGCCATTAGGTTCCGCCATTGGCTGCATTCTTGGATCATCTGGTCATGCTCAGGTTACATAACCTTCAACCTGGGGGTCCATGGCAACTGAAAAACAACTCACAACTTTGTTATATAAAAGTTAGACCAGGCCAGGTATGGTGTGAGTGGTGGCTCCCACCTGTAACCCCAGAACTTTGGGAGCCCAAGGCGAGTGGATTGCTTGAGCACTGGAGTTCCAGACCAGCCTGGGCAACATGGCAAAACCCTGTCTCTACAAAAAGTACAAAAAATTGACCAGGTGTGGTAGCATGCACCTGTAGTCCCTGCTACTTGGGCGGCTGAGGCAGGAGGATCACTTGAGATACGGAAGTCAAGGCTGCAGTGAGCAGTGATTGCACCACTGCACTCCAGCCTGAGTGACAAGTGAGACCCTATCTCAAAAATAGATAAAGTTGGACCAGATTGGTCTGATGTGGTTATACAGAGAGATTAAGAAAATTACCTAAGGTGGCCGGGCGCGGTGGCTCAAGCCTGTAATCCCAGCACTTTGGGAGGCCGAGGCGGGTGGATCACGAGGTCGAAAGATCGAGACCATCCTGGTCAACATGGTGAAACCCCGTCTCTACTAAAAATGCAAAAAAACTATCTGGGCATGGTGGTGCATGCCTGTAATCCCAGCTACTTAGGAGGCTGAGGCAGGAGAATTGCCTGAGCCCAGGAGGCGGAGGTTGCGGTGAGCCGAGATCGCGCCATTGCACTCCAGCCTGGGTAACAAGAGCGAAACTCCGTCTCAAAAAAAAAAAAAGAAAATTACCTAAGGTTACACAGCCAATAGGTGGTGAAGGTGGGATTAAATTCTTTTGAATTCTTTTTTTTTTTTTTTTTTTTTTTTTGAGACGGAGTTTTCCAAACCAAGGTGTCAGCAGTACAGGTTTGTTCGGGAGCCTCCGGGATAGAATCTGCCTCATGCCCCTTTCCCAGCTTCCAGTGGCTGTCAGCAATCCTGGGTGTTTTTGGTTTGTAGACCCATCACTCCAGTCTCTGCCTCTGCCTTCACATGGCCTTCTCCTTCTATGTCTCTGTGCTTTCTTCTTTTCTGTCTTACAAGAAAAACTCATTACTGGGGCAGGGCACAGTGGCTCATGCCTGTAATCCCAGCATTTTGGGAGGCTGAGGTGGGTGGATCACTTGAAGTCAGGAGTTCAAAGCCAGCCTGGCTAACACGGTGAAACCCCGTCTCTACTGAAAATACAAAAATTATGAAAAACACTATGGAGAAACCAAAAAAAAAAAAAAAGAAGAAGAAGAAGAAAAAATAATAATTTAAAAAAATACAAAAATTAGGCTGGGCGCAGCAGTTTACACCTGTAATCCCAGCACGCTGGGAGGCTGAGGTGCGCAGATCACAAGGTCAGGAGATCAAGAGTATCCTGGCCGCCGGGCGTGGTGGCTCAAGCCTGTAATCCCAGCACTTTGGGAGGCCGAGGCGGGTGGATCACAAGGTCAAGAGATCGAGACCATCCTGGTCAACATGGTGAAACCCCGTCTCTACTAAAAAATACAAAAAAAATTAGCTGGGCATGGTGGCACGTGCCTATAATCCCAGCTACTCAGGAGGCTGAGGCAGGAGAATTGCCTGAACCCAGGAGGTGGAGGTTGCGGTGAGCCGAGATCGCGCCATTGCACTCCAGCCTGGGTAACAAGAGCGAAACTCCGTCTCAAAAAAAAAAAAAAAAAAAAAAAGAGTATCCTGGCCAACATTGTGAAACTCTGTCTCTACTAAAAATACAAAAATTATCTGGTTATGGTGGCACAGCCTGTAATCCCAGCTATTCAGGAGTCTGAGGCACGAGAATCACCTGAACCTGGGAGGCAGAGGTTGCAGTGAGCCAAGATGGTGCCAGTGCGCTACAACCTGTGTGACAGAGCAAGACTCTGTCTCCAAAAAAAAAAAAAAGAAATATTATTGGACTTGGATTTAGGGCTCATCTTAATCCAGAATGATATCTTCTTGACATCTTTGCCTTAATTATGTCTGAAAGAAGTACCCTTATTCCAGATAAGGTCACATTCTGAGGTTCTAGATGGATACCTTTTGGGAGTGACAACTTGCTTTGTAGAGCCTTTAAATTGAGACAGGGCTGGGTGTGGTGGGTCACGCCTATAATCCCAGTGGAGGATCACTTGAGATCAGGAGTTTGAGACCGCCTTGGCAACATGGTATATAACCCTACCCCTATTAAAAAAAAAAAAAAATGAGGCCCACAAATGTTGATGACAAGGAAGGGTCAGCACTGGCAACATCCAGACCACTATTCTCTATAGAACAATGTAAGGACATTGGTCAGGATTTGGAAGAATGAGGACATTCATGTCAGGATTTGAAGGGGTGGATTCTGCCTTTACAAGACAAATGAGGCAAGCCAGACACCGGGTCCTAATCTTTGCCCATCATTTTTTTTTTTTTGAGATGGGACTAGAGGCACATGCCACCACGCCCAGCTACTTTTTAAAGTTTTTAGTAGAGACAGGGTTTCACCGTGTTAGCCAGGATGATCTCAATCTCCTGACCTCGTGATCCTCCCATCTCAGCCTCCCAAAGCGTTGGGATTACAGGCCTAAGCCACCGTGCCCAGTCTTGCCCATCATTTAAAAAAAAATTATTTCACTTTCCTCAGCTCACAGATCTAAAAAAACAGTTATCATTGTTGAATACCTTTTTGAAAATGAACTCCCATGTCATCAACCACAAAATGGAACTGTTCTCTAGGATGTGAGGTGTCCCAATATGAGTGGGGAAGCCATCAGGGTTAAACCCCCATGAAGATCATTTTGTCAGTTCAAGCTAGCTCCTGAACACTACTTTGTCCTCTTACAAGGACATGGCCATTTAGCTGGGTTCCTTTCCTTTCCTCTCTGGAGATTTTCTCCTTCCCTCCCTCCCTCTCTTCCTCCCTCCCTCCTTCTCTCCCTCCCTCCCTCCCTCCCTTCCTTCCTCCTTATTTTTTGTGCAGGGTCTCTGTCACCCAGGCTGGAGTGCAGTGGTGCAATCACAACTCACAATAGTCTTGACCTTCTGGGCTCAAGCACTCCACTCACCTCAGCCTCCCAAGTAGCTGGGACTGTAGGTGTGCAACACCATGCCCAGCTAATATATATATATATTTTTTTGGAGAGACAAGGTCTCACTATGATGCCCAGGCTGGTGGTGTCAAACTCCTGAGCTTAAGTGATCCTCCTGCCTCAGCCTCCCAAAGTGCTGAGATTAAAGGTGTGAGCCAGAGTGCCCAGTGACTGGGGATTTTTTTTTCCTGAACTGGGAGCCATATAGTATCATATCCAAATTGATCATCTGCACCCTCTTTCTTCCTTCCTACAAGCTGTTAGAGCCTCAGCCTGCCTACTGTCTACCCACACAATCCCCGGGGCTCCTCACTTCTCTAGATTGGAAGCTCAGGGGGGTGCCATCTCCTCAGCTCTCCCCACACTTATTTGCTCTCTGTTCACTTCTCTCTAAAGACAACTACATGGTATCTTTTCCTGTGAAGGATTTTACAGTTCATCTTCATGGGGAAAGAGCCCCAAGGTTACCAAGTCACTAGCCTGGGGGAAGGTGTGAAAATTTAAGAAACCTACACGAAACTTCTGCCAGTCCTGGTCTCTGGAATGAAAGGGCAGCCAGTAGCCTGGCTCTTTCTCTTCTCCTCTTAGTCCTGGCTTGAAGACACCAAGCAGGGTAACTGTTCATATCCCCTATGCCTCAGACCATGACTGCATCTGAACTTCTCCCAATTGGTTGGTTATTTATTTATTTATCTTGAGATGGAACTTGCTCTGTCACCCAGGCTGGAGTGTAGTGGCACTATCTCAACTCACTGCAACCTCTGCCTCCCAGATTCAAGTGATTCTTCTGCCTCATCCTCCCGTGTAGCTGGGATTACAGGTGCCTGCCACCACACTAGGCTATTTTTTGTATTTTTAGTAGAGACAGGGTTTTGCCATGTTGGTCAGTCTGCTCTTGAACTCCTGACCTCAGGTGATCTGCCTGCCTCGGCCTCCCACAGTATTGGGATTACAGGCGTGAGCCACCAAGCCTGATCCTCGCTCTTTCTGACTCCCCTTTCCTAGTTTGATGTTTCCTGGCTACCACTTCCAACCTTCTACTTTGGAGCCATTCCCATCTCTTCCAAAGCAGCCCTTCCTTTATTCCCAGTAAAAGCCACATTATGTCCTTCCCTTTCCCAACATTCGCAGGGGAGACCTACTCACTGGGGAATCCACTATGGTGTGACCAGTATGGTGGAGGGAGGAAGTGGTTGCTGAGGTGTCCCTCCCCACTCCCTAGGCTCCCCTAAAATCCCATACCCCACATTGACCATCTACTATCACAAAAGAACCCGTTTGAGGGTAATGGGTGGAGTTGGCAGCGACAAGAGTAACCACCAGGGGGAGCTTGTGCCTAAGAAGAGACTGAGGGCGCCTAGGGTAGCCACTCAGGATTTTTTCCCCTTAATTCTTGGGCAGTAAGGCTGCCAGGCATTCCAGCCTGGGGTGGTGTCTCATGGACCTGGGAATCCGGAGCTCCCTCCTCCCCTATTTCTGGCTCTCCTCTTTTCCTGATTATCCAGGAAACTGCTACATCTACACAGTGTGGAACACTCCAAAGGACAGGTTAGGAAGAATATGGCCCCTGCAGGGCCTTATTTTTTATTTTTTTAAGACAGGTTCTCACTCTGTTACCCAGACTGGAGTGCAGTGGTGTGACCACAGCTCACTGCAGACTTGACCTCCTGGGCCCAAGCAATCCTCCCACTTCAACCTTCTGAGAAGCTGAGACTACAGGTGTGTGCCACCATACCTGGCTAATTTTTGGTATTTTTTATAGAGACAGGGTTTTGCCATGTTGCCCAGGCTGGTCTCGAACTCCTGGGCTCAATCTCTTTGCCTGCCTCAGCCTCCCAAAGTGCTGGGATTACAGGTATGAGCCACCGTGCCCAGCCTGGACAGACATATTCAACATAAGGATCAATATTCCAGACCTTTGACTTCAACCCACAGTTTTCACTAGCTCCTGTCACCAGTCTCTCCACTGGAACCTCATTGACTCAGGCTCTCCTATCTCTTCTCAGTCTGTCCTGGTTTGGGGATCAGGGGTCCTGGGTAGTACCAGTTATGTCCATTCTTTTCACCTCCACCGTAACTCCTAAGATGGTCCCAGCTCAGTAGCTTCTTCATCCCTGCCACTGCCCTTGGTGACTTGGTTCTGCCTTCAGATCCACCTAACTTACTTTCATCAATTTCAGGGCTGGATCAACCAAAGAGTCAGTCTGGCTTATGGAAAGAAAGGAAGAAAGCCAGAGAATCTCTAAAGGCCAGAGCTTAATCCCTTCTTCTTACCCCAGGTCATAGAGCCTTGTCAGTTCCTGCATCCACATTAATAATTAGGCTGGGCTTGGTGGCTCACTCTTGTAATCCCAGCACTTTGGGAGGCCTAGGTGGGCGGATCACCTGAAGGAGTTTGAGACCTGCGTGACCAACACGGAGAAACCTCATCGCTACTAAAAATACAAAATTAGCTGGGCATGGTGGCACATGCCTGTAATCCCAGCTACTCAGGAGCCTGAGGAGAATGGTTTGAACCTGGGAGGCAGAATTTGTGGTGAGCTGAGATTGCACCATTGCACTCTAGCCTGGGCAACAAGAGTGAAACTCCGTCTCAAAAACAAAACAACAACAACAGTAATATATATATATATATATATATATATATATATATATATATATATATATATATATTTTGAGATGGAGTTTCGCTCTTGTTACCCAGGCTGGAGTGCAATGGCGTGATCTTGGCTCACCGCAACCTCCGCCTCCTGGGTTCAGGCAATTCTCCTGCCTCAGCCTCCTGAGTAGCTGGGATTACAGGCACGCGCCACCATGCCCAGCTAATTTTTTGTATTTTTTAGTAGAGACGGGGTTTCACCATGTTGACCAGGATGGTCTCGATCTCTTGACCTCATGATCCACCCACCTCGGCCTCCCAAAGTGCTGGGATTACAGGCTTGAGCCACCGCGCCCGGCCTAACAATAATAATATTTGAACCTACTAGGAGCCTGGCATACAACAACAATAATAATATTTAAACCTGCTAGGAGCCTGGCATTGTGATACATGCTGAGGATACCAAAATACTAACAGCCATGGGCTGTGCCCTCAAGGAACTTGTATACTAATCAGGGAGATGAACAAATAACTAGGCGATCACGGTGTAAAAAAAGAGTGGCTGGAGAGAAGACTGGAGAGGCAGTGCCAGACACAAAGGAAGGGATGGCTTTGTTAAGAGTTTGGCCTTGACCTTGAATATTGGAGTAAGTGCTGAACTTGATCAGATTTGCTATAGTATACAATACTCTGGGTAATCAAGGTTAGATTTGAGGAGACAAGGATACCAATTATAAAGCCACTAAAATAGTCTCAATGACAGGTGGCTAGAGCCAGGCTGAAGGCAAGGTCAGGGTATGGGAGAAGAGCAGGAGTGGTTTTTAGACACTGGCCCACTGGGGCCACCAGGTCCAACTTCCTGTGGACCACATGTAGAAGAAGGTGTGTGGCTCTGACCTCTAATCCTTACACGTTTAAAAAGACATAAGTGGCTATAGTACTGTGGTCTGGTCATTGGGCAGCACGGAGACTGCAGTCTGTGTTTGAACAGGATTCCTTGGTGCAGAAAAAAAACATATAGAACTGGAACTGACAAGGTTGGGAATATGGGTAGGCGGTAGGAAAATGAAAAGGGAGGTATTTTGCAGTATCTGGATTTAAAAAAAAAGAAAGAAGGAAAGAAAAAGAGAGGTGTTCCTGGGAACGGTGCCTCATGCCTGTAATCCTGGCACTTTGGGAGGCTGAGGCAAGTGTACCACCTGAGGTCAGGAGTTTGAGACCAGCCTAACCAACAAGGTGAAACCCTGTCTGTACTAAAAACACAAAAATTAGCTGGGCATGGTGGCAGGCGCCTGTAGTCTCAACTACGGGGGAGGCTGAGGCAGGAGAATCACTTCCACCCAGGAGGTGGAGGTTGCAGTGAACTGAGATCGCACCACTGCACTCCAGCTTGGGTGACAGAGCCAGATTCTAAAAAAAAAAAAAAAAAATTGCCAGTAGCTCACACCTGTAATCCCAGCACTTTGGGAGGCCGAGGTGGGCGGATCACAAGGTCGAGTTCGAGAGCAGCCTGGCCAATATGGTGAGATCCCATCTCTACTAAAAATACAACAACAACAAAAAAATTAGCTGGGCATGGTGGCACATGCCTGTAATCCCAGCTACTACTCGAGAGGCTGAGGCAGGAGAATCACTTAAACCAGGGAGATGGAGTGAGCTGTGATCGCACCACTGCACTCCAGCCTGGGCAACGGAGCAAAACTGTCTCCCCACCACCAAAAAAAGAAAAAAAGTAATAGGGAGGCTTGGGTCCCTAAGGCCACATAGGCAGTTGGAGGAGCCTTGCGCCCTGCTTCCTCTCCTTCACCCAAGATGCTTGCTGGGACTACTGTGTGGCACTCCTTGTGCCTAGCTTTACTGCCATGTGAACCTGAGAGAGCTCCTGAGGCGAGGCATACCTGTGTAAATGGCCTAGGATTCTTCCCAGGGACTTCAGACTCTCGTACTCCTCCTGCCCCAGAACCTTGGATCTGAGACCTTGTCTACCACTCAAAACCTTCAGCAGCCGGGTGCAGTGGCATGTTCCTAAAATCCGAGCTACTTGGGAGGCTGAGGTGGGAGGATTCCTTGAGTCTAGGAGTTCAAGTCCAGCCTGGGCAACATAGCAAGAACTTCTCTCAAAAAGAAAAGAAAGAAAAAAGGCAACCAAGCTAGGCACAGTGACCTGTGTCTGCAGTTCCAGCTACTTGGGAGGCTGAAGCAGGAGGATCACTTGAGCCCATAAGCCACTGCACTCCAGGCTGGGCAACAGAGCAAGATCCTGTCTCTTAAAAACAGAAGCAGCCGGGCGCGGTGGCTCAAGCCTGTAATCCCAGCACTTTGGGAGGCCGAGGCGGGTGGATCACGAGGTCGAGAGATCGAGACCATCCTGGTCAACATAGTGAAACCCCGTCTCTACTAAAAATACAAAAAACTAGCTGGGCGTGGTGGCGCGTGCCTGTAATCCCAGCTACTTAGGAGGCTGAGGCAGGAGAATTGCCTGAGCCCAGGAGGCGGAGGTTGCGGTGAGCCGAGATCGCGCCACTGCACTCCAGCCTGGATAACAAGAGTGAAACTCCGTCTCAAAAAAAAAAAAAAAAAAAAAAAAAAAAAAAAATACAGAAGCAAAAATGAAACCCATCAATGTCAGAACTTACTTCCTTTTCTCAGGTTTCCAAGGCCAAGGACTTTAGCTTCTGAATCTCTCATGTCCTCAGGTTCCAGCATCTTGTCCAGGGACCCTCCCTGTCAACCAAAGACCTCAGACTTCCGATCTCCACGTGCCTATTCAGAGACCTCTGTCTGTCTGATAGTCCTCTCAGAAACTCCATCAAAACTCAGTCACAGATGATCCCTGAGCTGTCTTCCAAAGTCCTGAGATGTAATTTGGGATCACCTGCACCCTCCACATTGAAGGGAAGGATAAGGCTAGTTTGATCAAGCACGAAGCCTGTCAAAACAGGTAAAAGTCACCATCTAAGCCCACCTGCGCCGCTCAGAGCTGCCGGGCTGGCTGGGTGGCCTTCAATCTGGAGGCCCTACTAGTGGATGGTCCCAGGAAACTTCCTTGAACCATATAACCTGAAGGAAAAACCTGGCCTCCTTCCCTTGCCCATACCCCCCAGGAGCCCACTGAGTAGAATTCTTTCTCTTCCAGGCACAGGAGGACCAAGCCAAATCTCAGGCTTGGGAGATTTGAGAAGATGCAACAATGATTAAGCAGGATTACAAACAAGAAGCAGCTTCCCACTGAGCCATGATGACCCCAGTTTCAAGACCAAGAAGAGGAACTCCTCCCAGACCAGGAAGGGGCTGAGGTGGAGGCCAGGATTGGAACTGTCCCTAGCCATGGGCCTCCGGGAAGAGCAGTAGCTTGACTCCGGCTATTGGTAGGCAGCCTGGCTTGAGGGCCAGGACAAGGGACATCCAAGCTCCAGAGGAGGCCAAGATGGTACCTCAGGACTTGGCCATGTAGATGAGTCACCTCAGGCTGAAGAGTTAACACCAGCCACGGTAAGTCTAAGTAGCTACTTCTCTCCCTATAGACAGGAACTGTGCCTAGTCTCATTAGTCCTAGACTGAGTCCATGTAAGTCCAGATTAAGGCTAGCAGCATCTAAGCTGCAGGTCCCAGCTGCGGACAAAGCTGAGTGGCAGCCCTAACCTTGGCCTCAGGCCTGGACAAGGGGTATCTGGGACTGGGGATGATGCTGAGTAGCTGCATCCAGGGTCCTACCCTAAGGCAGAACCAGGGTCTATCCTGAGGTAGGCTGAGGCGTTATTTGGGTAGAAGTGGGCATAGGGCGAAGGACTCTTCAGAGGTGAGCCTGTTGAATAAATCCAGACACAGATCTGTGTTGTTAGGTGCTCCTATTTCTTGACTTGGGGGAGTCAGCAGGAATATGGTGCTCTCCAGGTAGTTCTGTTCCCAGTGAATTTTCTTACTGAGCCAGAGAGCTCTGCAGGCAGCTCTCCTGTCTGTGGCAAATCTTTCCCTAAACTAGGGGCTGCTCCAGAAATCCTGGTGGAGACAGGCAAGGACCCAGGGCCCAGCACAGTTCCTACTCTGGAGCAGAGGAGTCCTGGGGAAAGGAAGGGTAGAGCTCTGCAGTCCTCCTCCTCTCAGCAGGCCCCAGAAGCCAGCATGGAGCCAGGGATGGGGAGCACATCCAAGCCCAAACAGGTGGGAACTACTGGTCTATTCAGTGATGTGGCTCCAATCTTTGACCTGCTAATTTCTAGCTGAATGATCTTGGTCAAGTCATTTAATTTTTCCAAACTTTTATTTTCTGTAAAATGGGAATAACATTAGTACTTTCCCCACGGGGGTTATGAGAAGCATGAAATGCTCATAAATGTTAAACTATTTTCATGATTGGAAGTGGACACTTTAGCCAAAAGATCCAGATCCCACCACTCCCTCTATAACCTGTATCCTCTGAGACTCATAGCTGTTTAAAAACACACAACGGTGTATCTATTAAACTGTGTATATATTTAACACATACACACATCTTAAAAATAGTTCCAGAAGACAGAAGAGTATTGCATATACAGGTCCACCATGGGCCTCTCCAAGTCCCAGGCATCTTTCCCTGATAACTGTGTCCCAGAAATGATTTTCTCTGTCAGTGACACAGTACCTGTCCACATGGTGCCCAAGCAAGCCTCCAGGCCCTGAGCAGTCTGATGCCTGGAAGGTGGTCATAGGTCCCGAGGTGGAGCGGGGGGTGGAGTGCTGGGGTCCCACAGGATGTCCTCATATGGGCTTAGAACTGGGCCCGAAGGCCATCCTTGAGCCCCAGTCTGCTCCAGCAGGGCTTTGAGCAAGCCCACAGTAAGAGGGGGCTCTGCTCCAGGCTCAGAGAATGGGGCAGGGGGCCCCACCTCATCTGGGAGGTATGTCCGCAGTAGAAGCAGGAGCTCAGCTGGAGCCAGTTCTGGTGGGCACAGGCGGCAAAGCAGGGGGAGGTGAGCATCAAGCTGGCGGTGCTGGGCAAACTCAGCTAGCAGCAGTTTGAAGATTTCACTTCGAAGCAGGGGACTGGAGGGGCCGAGGGCCAGGCCAGCATCCAGAGCCCGCTCCCATTGCTCCTTTTGCACCAGCTGCCCAACAGCTTGGAGCACAGCTTTGGGCCGCCCACTGCTCAAGAGCAGTTCCAGCTCCAGTGCCTCAGGCCTGGTCCCCTCCTCACCTAGCACTGCCAGGGCTCGGCGATACAGGGGCAGTCCCGGGCCCCCTGCCCCCCAGCCCGGCCCACCCTGCTGCTGTGCCAGTTCTACAAAGGGTGGCAGCCATCGAGGCTCCAGCCGGCACAGGCATTGGCACAGGAGTTCAAAGGGGGGCAATATCCCATTGGGGGGTTCCTTTCCAGTGGTTATGCCCCCTAACACTTTCTTCCACACATCAGGGGGTGCTTGGGAGCTCAGCTTGCCTTTCCCATCTGGCTGGAGCTGCAAGGCCCTGAGTGCAGCACCCCAGGCTGCAGTAGGCAGGGCTTGAAAAACGGTGTTGAGCTGGGCCAGCTGGTCGCCTATCAACTCAGTCCTCAGCAAGCGTGCCACTTCCTGCTCTGCCAGCTCAGTCCAGCCAGCCTCCTCATCATCCCCGGCCACCAACTGGGCCTTCAGCTGCTCTAAGCCTCGATAATCCCGAAGCTCAGTCCTCAACATGGTCAGCAGTGAAGATGGGGGTAGGTGGCCCTGGAGGATAGAGGCCAGAGCCTGAGGTGCCCGGAATGTGCTGCTGTGTCTCAGTTCTTCTGGGGTGAGCTGGGCACCCCGCAGGCTCCGCCGCTGGTAGTACCCGCAGGCCTCCTCAAACACCATGTCCTTGGCTGAAGGCAGCTCAACACCCTGTGGGGCTTCCCAGCCCACACAAAACAGACCCAAGGCTGAAAGCAGACGAAGACTCCCGCGGGTCTCTAGCTCTTCCTCATCCTCCATGCCAGGGGCTGGGGGTTCCAGCAGATGTATCCTGTCTGTACTTAGGACCTTCCTCTCCAGCAGCTGCCCACTGCCCATGTCCAGCAGTTCCAAGGTGGAGCCCAGCACACAGGCCAGAGTGCCCTGAAATGTGCCTAAGGCTGCAGACCCCCGCGGACCTACAGGCGCCTCCTGCAGGGTGCCCACAGCCCGGGTACCACCGTGGGATTGCACTAGGCTCACAGTGCCCCCGAAGTCAAGCAACAGCAGGCCCTGGGGAGTTGGGGCCCAGGTGTGTACAGCCAGTGGCTCCCTGGGGGACAGCAACCCAGGAAGGCCTCGGAGCAGGGTCCGGAAGTCCCATGTGTCCCCTCGTCCAGAATTCAGACTCTTACTGTAGGAGAGGCCACGCCGTGGGTCAGCCACCATCACTTTGCCCTTGCCTGGGCTCCAGATGAGTAGAACGTGGGCCACGCCAGGCCAGGTGGTGGCAGTGGGCACCAGGAAGAGGTGTCTGCAGGAGGCCAGCAGTCCAAAAGCGGGGCAGTGGTGCAGCAGTACGTGTGTGCGTCCTAGGCTGGTGCCAGCTTCCCCGCCGGGTTCCAAAGTTCGGACGCACACGCAGTGGCTGAAAGCGACTGCGGGCCGCCCTAGCGGGCCCTCGGCCCCTGCCTGGCGCTCCTCGCACCACACCAGACGGCCTCGGAGCGCGGCCACGGCAACCACGCGAGCTCCCTCGCACGGACACAGCTCGATGCTCTGCAGCAGCCGCCAGCCAGGCCCCACGCCCGCGCCCCACACCTCGGCCAGACCACTCTCCCACACCAACACCAGAGCCGGCCGCGCTGGCCACGACAGGAAGAAGGCGTCCAGCGGGGAGAGCTGGCAGGCCGGCCAGGCCAGCTCCAGCTCCACGCCCGGCCCTCGCCCCGCGACCAGGAGCTGCGGGGCTGGTGCCCCCGGGGGTCGCAGGAGCAGCAGGTGGCGGCCGTCCGGGCTGCCGCGGACTCGGACCGCTGGGTCCCCGGTCAGCAGCTCTCGGAGCCGGGCCGCGCCGCTGAAGGCGCTCAGATCCGAGAGCAGCCGCAGAGTCCCCGCGCGCTTCATGGCGCCGCCGCGCGGAAGCGCGCCCAGGCTTTGGCCAGGCCCAGCTGCCCCGCGGACGAGCCTGACCCTCCGAGAGTCCAGCGAGACCGAGACTTCCGTCCCCCGTCGATGAGGTGAGCAGAGGCCGGGCTGAGCGTAGGCTCCGCCCTGCCCCGCCGGGCCGGTTCCCGGATTGCCCCTGCCAGTAGCCGTAGCGGGGTCGGCGCGGCGCGCCCGCCGTGGGAGGAGCCGCGAGAGTGCCCGAGGGGCTCAGGGCGGGGACGCTCTCGGCGCAGGGGGAGGCCCTGCCCCAGACCCCAGGAAGCCGCCCGGTGGCCTGGAGTCCGACGCAGGAATCGGGATTCCAGCACACTGAGCCCCACTCCCAAGGATTTCAACCCAATTTACTCATTCAGGAAATTTTTCTTGAGCACATGCTTTGTGGCAGGCTCTGAGTAGACGCTCTAAAGAAAACGGAAAACCTCAACCTGTGGAGTTGACAATCTAGCGGAAGCAGTAATAAACACGGCTGGTTGTGGCGGCTCACGCCTGTAATTTTAGCACTTTGGGAGGCTGAGGCGAGAGGATTCCTTGAGGCCAGGTATTCAAGACCAGCCTGAGCAACATAGGGAGGCCCTGTCTGTATAAAAAAATTTAAAAGACGAAAGAAAAGAAAGAAAGAGAAAGAAAGAAGAGAGAGAAAGGAAGGAAGGAAGGGGGAGAAGAAAGAAAAGAAAGAAAGGAAAGACCACTTCCATATCACTATGTGACAGCCTCTCTATCCCCTGGTCCCTTTTACAGATAAGCAGGATGAAGCATGGAGAGATTAACTTCACTAAGATCATGCAGGTATTAAGTGGTGGAGATGGGATTTCAACCACAGGCACTCTGGCTCCAGAGTCAGTGCACCAAGTCACTTTATCATAAAAAAGTCATCACCCAAACCAAAACAGAGAAACATTATTTCAGAAGCACTGAGGCTGTGTGCCAACTCTTCAGTAACACCTTCAAATTTGTATGTAGGGTCCTTCCACCTCTTGACTGCCTCTTCAGGTGAGCAGTTTTCCTCCTCTCTTCAAGGCCAATCCCTCTTTATGAGCCCTGCCTCTCCTCCCCTGCCCCTACGACCTTCCTGGAGAACTTTGTCCATTTTTGTTTCACTGGCCTCATTCCATCCTCTTGTTGTCAGCATAGAAATACCCTCTCATCTCTCCTGTCTTGGAATTCATTCATTCATTTTTTTTTCACCACACCCAGCTAATTTTTGTGTTTTTAGTAGAGATGAGATTTCACCATGTTGGTCAGGCTGGTCCTGAACTCCTGACCTTTTGATCCGCCCACCTCAACCTCCCAAAGTGCTGGGAGGAATTCATTCTTTCATCCTCATCTGCCCACCTCAACCTCCATCACTCCCTCCCCCTTTCCTTTCTCATCAAGTTTCTTGCAAGGATGCTCTACATTTGCCGCCTCCACTTTCTTTCCTTCTATCCTCAACCCACTACTTCCCTGAAGTAGGTTTTGCCGAGGTCTTCAAGGACATTTTTATTTGACAGTCTTCTCGTTGAAAGTCCCTCCTGTGGTTTCCACTGCATCTTTTCTGGCTGGTTTTCTTCCTTCCTTCCTTCCTTCCTCTCTCTCTTTCTCTTTCTCTCTCTCTCTTTCTTACTTTCTAGATAGCACTACCTTCAGAGTTTTCTTTGCCTTTGGTTCATCCTCCTCCTTCGTCCTTTATTTTTATTTATTGAGATGGAGTCTTGCTCTGTTACCCAGGCTGGAGTGCAGTGGCATGATCTTGGCTCACTGCAACCTCTGTCTCCCAGGTTCAAGCGATTCCCTTGCTTAAGGCTCCCTCCCTAGTAGCTGGGATTTCAGGAGTGAGCCACCATGCCCAGCTACTTTTTGCATTTTTAGTAGAGATCAGGTTTTGAAATGTTGGTTGGCCAGGCTGGTCTTGAACTCCTGGCTTCAGGTGATCTGTCTGCTTCAGCCTCCCAAAGTGCTGGGATTACAGGCATGAGCCACTGCATCCTGCCACAACAGTTTTTTTTTTTTTTTTTTTTTTTTTAGCAGGAACAATTTGTTCAAGATACCAGGATCGCTGGTGCTATACAAGCTGGTCGCTCGCTGCACTGGAGGAATAGCACCTGTTATGAATAAATTTTGATCATACCTTCTGTTGGGGTTCACCTCATGATACCTTTCTCTTGCCCCTGCCCACCACTCTTTTTTTTTTGTTTTTGTTTTTTCTTTTTACCCACCACTCTTTTTATATCCTATTAGTGTACAGCTTTAATTTTTTTAAAAAATGGCAAATCCAGGAGGCTGAGGCAGGAGAATTGCCTGAACCCAGGAGGCGGAGGTTGCAGTGAGCCGAGATCGCGCCATTGCACTCCAGCCTGGGTAACAAGAGCGAAACTCCGTCTCAAAAAAAAAAAAAAAAAAAAAAAAAAAAAAGGCTAATCATGTCTCATACTATTGTGTAAGTAGATAAGAAAAATAAAACTACGAAGGAAGACCTGAACTTCTGGGTTAAGAGGTGTTTCCTGACAGATCTGGGTTCAAATGCTTCTCCACTTCTTACTAACTTTGCGTCTCTCTCTCTCTTTTTTGTTTTGTTTTTGAGACAAAGTCTTGCTCTGTTGCCCAGTCTGGAGTGCAGTGGCACAATCTCTACTCACTGCAACCTCCACTTCTTGGCTTCAAGCAATTCTCCTGCCTCAGTTTCCCGAGTAGCTGGGATTACAGGCACCCGCCACCACACCTGGCTAATTTTTGTATATATATATATATATGTATGTATTTATTTATTTTAGTAGACAGGGTGTTTTAGTAGAGAGTGTGTTTCCCTATTTTGGTCAGGTTGGTTTCAAACTCCTGACCTCAAGTAATCCATCTGCCTAGGCCTCCCAAAGTGCTAGGATTACAGGCATGAGCCACCATGCCCAGCCTAACTTTGCATCTCTTGATCAAGAACTAAAGCTCTTGAAAGCTACACCTAGTGGCTGAACCCAGGTCATGTTCCCTCACTTACTTTGGTTGCCCAGGACAGAGTTTTCCATTGAGACTATATCCAAGGAGGAGTATTCCAGAATAAAGGAGGAAGAATTAAATGCTGAATAACCGAAACAATATGATACAGGGTTTTTATTATCCTCATTTTCCAGATGAGGAAACTAAGTTTCAGAGAGCTCAAGTAATTGCCCAGACATAAAATTAGTGGATAGCAGATCTGGGATCCCTTCTCATAGTTTTCCAGAGGTAGTACTCTTACTTACTCAGTATATGGCCTTCTATATTTATTCTGGTCTGCATCTGTATGAAATTGACTTCCCTGGCAGAGATGTGGGCAGTGTATTGTGTTGCTTCATTCTCATACCTTCTTTCTTTTTCTCCTCTCCTCTAACGCTTGACTCAATCTTTACCTTTCTCAGAAAGCCTCTGGAGATTGACATGACGTTTTCCCTTCTCTGAATTTTCAAGGCATTTACATCTTGACCCTTGGTATTCCAGCCTGTATTCACTGAGATTTAAAGCATTTAATTGTATATATCTCTATCTCTGTACCTATCCCTTTGTTCCAATATACTCTCAGAGTTGTTATTTTTATTTTTACTATTCCCAGGATTGGGTATTCAGTAGGTGCCAAGGGAAAAAAGTGGTTTATTTTATTTTATTTTATTTTATTTTAGATAGGGTCTCACTCAGTTGCCCAGGCTGGAGTGCAGTGGTTCACTGTAGCCTCTACCTCCTGAGCTCAAGCAATCCTCCAATCTCAGCCTCCCAAGTTGCTGAGACTACAGGTGCATGCCACCACACTCAGCGAATTTTTTTTTTTTTTTTTTTTTTTTTTTTGAGACGGAGTTTCGCTCTTGTTACCCAGGCTGGAGTGCAATGGCGCGATCTCTACTCACCGCAACCTCCGCCTCCTGGGCTCAGGCAATTCTCCTGCCTCAGCTTCCTAAGTAGCTGGGATTACAGGCACGCGCCACCACGCCCAGCTAGTTTTTTGTATTTTTAGTAGAGACGGGGTTTCACCACGTTGACCAGGATGGTCTCGATCTCTCGACCTCGTGATCCACCCGCCTCGGCCTCCCAAAGTGCTGGGATTACAGGCTTGAGCCACCGCGCCCGGCCTACTCAGCGAATTTTTTACATTTTTAGTAGAACTGAGATCTCACTATATTTCCCAGGCTGGTCTCAAACTTCTGAGCTCAAGCAGTCCCCCTGTCTTGACCTCCCAAAGTGCTGGGATTATAGGCATGAGCCACTGCAGCCTGCCAGAAAAATAGTTTTGTTAAAAAGAAATCAGGTATGTCCAGGCAAGGTGGCTCACGCCTATAATTCCAGCACTTTGGGAGGCCGAGGTGGGTGTATAACCTGAGGTCAGGAGTTCGAGACCAGCCTGACCAACATGGTGAAACCCCGTCTCTACTGAAAATACAAAAATTAACTGGGCGTGGTGGCACGTGCCTGTAATCCCAGCTACCTGGGAGGCTGAGGCAGGAAAATTGCTTGAACCCGGGAGGCGTAGGTTGCAATGAGCCAAGATTGTGCCATTGCTCTCCAGCCTGGGCAATATAGTGAGACTCTGCCTCAAAAAAAAAAAAAAAAAAAAAAAAAAAAAAAATCAGGTATGGAACAGGGTTCTTTCAGCTGAATGGGAAGCTTCTAACTGGTATTCAAGAACTATTGGGGTTCACCTCATGATACATTTATTGTGCCCCTGCCCACTCTTTTATATTCTATTAGGGTACAGCTTTAATTTTTTTTTTTTTTTTTTTTTTTTTTTTTTTTTTTTTTTTTTTTTTTTACCACCAATCATGTCTTACATTACTGTGTAAGTATACAAGAAAAATAAAACTCTACCAAGGAAGCACCTGAACTTCTGGGTTAAGAGGTCTTTCCTGATAGATTTGGGTTTGAACTGTTCTCCACTTCTTCTTTTTTTTTTTTTTCTTGAGGCAGAGTCTTGTTTTGTTGCCCAGGCTGGAGTTCAATGGCATGTGTCCGCTCACTGCAACCTCCGCCTCCCTGGTTCAAGTGATTCTCCTGCCTCAGCCTCCTGAGTATCTGGGATTACAGGTGCACACCACCACGCTTAGCTAAGTTTTGGGTTTTTAGTAGAGACAGGGTTTCACCATGTTGGCCATGCTGGTCTTGAGCTCCTGACCTCGGGTGATGTGCCTGCCTCAGCCTCCCAAAGTGCTGGGATTACAGGCATAAGCGACCGCACTCGGCCTCTTCTCCACTTCTTACTAGCTCTAGAACATCAGGCAAACTACTATTAAATTACTTAGAATTTTTGTTTTCTCATCTGTGAAGTACCTATTCATAAAGTCATTACAAGGATTGAAACACGGGAGAGAGATCCAAGATGGCTGATCACTAACAGCTCGGGATTGTAGCTCCCACTGAAAGCGCAAAGAATGAGAGGATGCCACAGCTTCACATGAATTCTTGTTGCTCACGCACCAGGAGATTCCCAGCGGAGGAGCTCCACGGGTCGCCAGCGCGACTCTTGTGACCGGCGAGGCGGTTTTGCCAGCGCCTTGGAGCGACGGTTCTTGGTGCAGAGTCGGAAAAGCACCATCAATCTTAACGCCGCTGATTTGGTCGGTGCAGTGGGTTGCTCAGATTTCGGCGCTGAGAATCAATAAGTTGGACGTCCACTCAGAAACCTAATTACAAAGATGGTGAATTCAAAGACCACAGATGGATAAATTTATAACGAAGGGAGGAAAACGGCCAAAAAAGGCTGAGAATGCCCAAGATCAGAACGCCTCTCCCTCAGCGGGGGATCACAGTTCCTCATCAGCAACGGAACAAGGCTTGATGGAGTACGAGTGTGTTCCAATTACAGAAGCAGGCTTCAAAATGTGGATAATGAGAAACTTCTGTGAATTAAAAGAACTTGTTTTAACCCAATCTAAAGCAACTAAGAACTTTGAAAAAAGATTCGACGAAATGTTAACAAGAATACACAATTTAGAGAGGAAAATAAGTGAATTGATGGAGCTGAAAAACACAATAGGAGAACTTCGTGAAGTATGCACAAGTTTTAACAGCCAAATTGATCAAGCAGAAGAAAGGATATCAGAGGTCGAAGACCAACTCAATGAAATAAAACAAGAAGACAAGATTAGAGAAAAAAGGATAAAAAGGAACGAGCAAAGTCTCCAAGAAATATGGGACTATGTGAAAAGACCTAATCTACGCTTGATAGGTGTACCTGAATGTGACGAAGAGAATGAATCCAAGCTGGAAAATACGCTTCAGGACATTATTCAGGAAAAATTTCCCAGCCTAGTAAGGCAGGATAATATTCAACTCCAGGTAATACAGAGAACACCACAGAGATATTCCTCAAGAAGAGCAACTCCAAGGCACATAATCGTCAGATTCACCAGGCTTGAAATGAAGGAGAAAATACTAAGGGCAGCCAGAGAGAAAGGTCAGGTTACCCACAAAGGGAAGCCTATCAGACTTACAGCAGATCTCTCAGCAGAAACCCTACAAGCCAGAAGAGAGTGGGGGTCAATATTCAACATCCTTAAAGAAAAGAACTTTCAACCCAGAATTTCACATCCAGCCAAGCTAAGCTTCACAAGTGAAGGAAAAATAAAGTTTTTTGTGAATAAGCAAGCACTCAGAGATTTCATCACCACCAGGCCTGCTTTACAAGAGCTTCTGAAAGAACCACTACACATATGAAAGGAACAAACAGTATCAGCCTTTCTAAAAAAATTATCAAAAAGAGCATCAATATAATGAAGAATTTACATTAACTAATGGACAAAATAGCCAGCTAATGGCAGTATTAAACTCACATATATTATTATTAATTCTAAATTTAAATTGACTAAATCCCCCAATCCAAAGACAGGCAATTTGAATAAAAAACTAAAACCCATCAATATGCTGCATCCAGATCCATCTCACATTCAAGGATACACAAAGACTCCAAACAAGGGATGGAGAAAGATTTACCAACCAAACAGAGAGCTAAAATAAATAAATAAAAAGCAGAAGTTACAATTAAGCAACAAAGATCAAAAGAAGCAAAGAAGGACATTATATAATGATAAAAGGATCAATGCAACAACAAGAAGAGCTAAAGATCCTAAATATATACACACCCAATACAGGAATACGCAGACATACAAGACTTATAAAGAGACTTAGACTCCCACATAATAATAGTGGGAGACTTCAACATTAATATTAGACAGATCAATGAGACAGAAAATTAACAACGATATTCAGGACTTGAACTCAGATCTGGAACAAGTAAATGTAATTAACATTTATAGAACTCTCCATTTTAAATATACAAAATATACACTCTTATCAGTACCACATCATATCAACTTAGAAGTTTAAAAGAAATCTTGGTTGGCTCCTTGTTTGCTATTCTCTTCCCTCATTTTCTTTCATGTCTCCATTATTAAGGACAATTATAGGCCGGGCGCGGTGGCTCAAGCCTGTAATCCCAGCACTTTGGGAGGCCGAGGCAGGTGGATCACGAGGTCGAGAGATCGAGACCATCCTGGTCAACATGGTGAAACCCCGTCTCTACTAAAAATACAAAAAACTAGCTGGGCATGGTGGCGCGTGCCTGTAATCCCAGCTACTCAGGAGGCTGAGGCAGGAGAATTGCCTGAGCCCAGGAGGCGGAGGTTGCAGTGAGCCGAGATCGCGCCATTGCACTCCAGCCTGGGTAACGAGCGAAACTCCGTCTCAAAAAAAAAAAAAAAAAAAAGGATTGAAACACACACACACATACACATAGTATGTGTCTAGCACATCTTTTTTAAAATTTAAAAATTTTTATTTTTATAGCACATCTTTTAAAAGATTTTTACTGTTTTTTCTTTTTACTATCAAAGAATTATTGAATTATTGCTGTTATAGCACATCTTTTTTTGTTTGTTTGTTTGTTTGTTTGTTTGTTTGTTTTTTTGAGACGGGGTTTCGCTCTTGTTACCCAGGCTGGAGTGCAATGGCGCGATCTCGGCTCACCGCAACCTCCGCCTCCTGGGTTCAGGCAATTCTCCTGCCTCAGCCTCCTGAGTAGCTGGGATTACAGGCACGTGCCACCATGCCCAGCTAATTTTTTGTATTTTTAGTAGAGACGGGGTTTCACCATGTTGACCAGGATGGTCTCAATCTCTTGACCTCATGATCCACCCGCCTCAGCCTCCCAAAGTGCTGGGATTACAGGCTTGAGCCACCGCGCCCGGCTTTTTTTTTTTTTTTAAGACGGGGTTTCACTGTGTTGGTCAGTCTGGTCTTGAAATCCCGACCTCAGGTGATCCGCCCGCCTTGGCCTCCAAAGTGCTTGGATTACAGGTGTGAGCCACCACGCCCAGCCAGCACATCTTTTTAAACCTTCTATTTGTGTATAAGAAAACAGAGAATGAGGCCGAGCATGGTGGTTCACGCTTGTAATCCTAGCACTTTGGGAGGCCAAGGCGGGCGGATCATCAGAGGTCAGGAGCTCGAGCCCAGCCTGGCCATAATGGTGAAACCCCGTCTTTACTAAAAAATACAAAAATTAGCCGGGGTGGTGGAACATGTCTGTAATCCCAGCTACTCAGGAGGCTGAGGCAGGAGAATCGCTTGAATCCGGGAGGTGGAGGTTGCAGTGAGCCGAGATTGCACCACTGCACTCCAGCCTGGGCATCAGAGTGAGACTCCGTTTCAGAGAAAAAAAAAAAAAAGGAAAGTAGTAGAAGAAGAAAACAGATTTAGAGGCAGGGCGTGGTGGCACATGCCTGTAATTCCAGCTACTTGAGAAGCTGAGGCAGGAGGACTACTTGAGCCTAGGAGGTGGAGGCTGCAGTGAGCTGTAATTGTGCCACCGTAGCACTCCAACCTGGGCAAGAGCAAGATCTCATCTCTTAAAAAAAAAAAAAAAAAAAAAAAAAACCCAAACAGGTTTCTTGTCAAGCTAATAGAGCTTTACACGCTGCTTTGCACATACCAGGCATATACATATTTGTTCAAAGAATGAGTTTGTTTCCATCTTTCACGTACAAAGTTGTAATACACATTTGGAAATATATCTTCCCAAACTTCGCCGGTATTTCTAGAGGATACATTTATTCTTAGAAGTAAAACTGCTGACTTCAGAGTCTGCTATGTTTCCTAAAACTGCTATTGCTACCCAGTAGGTCCTCAATAGACATTTCCATTGCGAATTTATTTCTCGCGATGCCTTTCGGGAGTTGTAGTTTGCGATGCTTGCTGGGAATTGTGGTGTGAGCCGGTCTCAGGAAGTGGGCGTGGACTAACACATTGCACGGCGGGCTTTAGGACCCGGCGGGGCGCGGCGGACCCGGGAAGGGTCGGGGAGGTCGGGAGCGCGCCCGTGAGCTAGGAGCGGCGGCGGCGTCGGTGGCGTCGGGAGCGAGCGGGCCTGGGAACGGCGCGGGTGGTAGAGGAGGAGCCAGGGGCTCGGTAAGCGGCGCCGGCCCGGCCCGGCCCGGTCCTCGAACCTGACCAACCCTGCGGGTCCTGCCATGCTAGGCCTTGGCCCCGAGGCGTTTCGGGGGGCGGGGCCTGCGCTGGCTTCTGGGACGACGGGGATGCGAGGGGAGA
The DNA here is from genome assembly GCF_048565385.1 of Saimiri boliviensis. Taxonomy (NCBI): domain Eukaryota; kingdom Metazoa; phylum Chordata; class Mammalia; order Primates; family Cebidae; genus Saimiri; species Saimiri boliviensis. The sequence goes on along the minus strand of NC_133460.1, from coordinate 86,661,403 downwards.
GGGAGGGAGGACGGCTGCCGAGGCTGTGTGTGCCGGGGAGGGCTGGGCCCGGGGGCGGCCAAGCCTAGAGAGAAACGGCTTCGTTCCTCCAGCGATCGGTCCCTCGGACCTCCCGGTCACGTCCCTCCCTCTCTCCCATCCCTACGAGGCCTTCTGGCACCCGAGGCGCTGACCTTTGACCCCGCCAGCTGCCTGGAGAGCCTCCTCCCAGGTTGTTCTTGGTCCTGGGGTGCGGAGGTGGGGCAAGGCACCTCTGAGAATCTCAGAGCTAGAGAAAAGCCAGTTTGTCCGAAGTCTTCAGGTGTCCCGGAAGGGTTCCAGTCCGATCCCTCTCCGGGCTCTGACGGGCTTCAGCCCATCCTTCACACGGAATCAGTGAAGCTACTGTGTTTTCTTAGGGTTACTCGGCGAGAGCCCAGGAAAGGAACCTGTTCACCCGAGAGTTTAGAGAAGGAACAAGTAGAGAAAAATTTGGTCCCTTGGAGAAGGAGAAGCTGAGACGTGCCGTCCCTGACGAATAGGAAAGCAGAAACTTGGGCCAGACCCAAATGTATGTTACTGGATCATCCTGTCCTCCCGATCTTCCTCTCCAGAAAGTTTTTTTTTTTTTTTTTTTTGAGATGGAGTTTTGCTCTTGTTGCCCAGGCTAGAGTGCAAAGGCGCGATCTCAGCTCACTGCAATCTTCACTTCGTGGGTTCAAGCGATTCTCCCGCCTCAGCCTCCAGAGTAGCTGGGATTACAGGTGTGAGCCACCACACCTGGGTAATTTTTGTATTTTTAGTAGAGGCGGGGTTTCGCCACGTTGGCCAGAGTGGTCTCAACTTCTGACCTCAGGTGATCCACCCTCCTTGGCCTCCCAAAGTGCTGGGATTACAGGCGTGAGCCAACGCGCCCGGCCAGAAAAAGTTTTGAGCTTAGTGAAAGCTTTTTCTTTACTATCTTTTAGTTACTTTGTAAACTAGGGTAAATATGATTTGTGTCCCTGCCCTTAGCAGGATTGGAATTACTTTGTGTGTACCCTCAGTTGGATTTGTGTGCACAGTAGCTTCTATGTGAAGGCTTTCAGGATATTAGATCACAGTTAAGGGAAAGAGAGATCTCTCTTGTTATGAGTGTAAAGGGGGAATTCCCATTTTCAATGACTAGAGAAGCCTCTAAGGTGATTTCATTAGTTTTTTAGGTATAATTTATTTACTTGTTCAACATTTGTGTAATTAAAATGTGGGCCCGCGTGGTGGCCCTTTGGCAGGCCAAGGCAGGTGCATCACCTGAGGTCGGGCGTTTGAGACCAGTATGAACAACATGGAGAAACCCCATCTCTGGTGAAAATACAAAGTTAGACGGGCATGGTGGCGCATGCCTGTAATCCCAGCTACTTGTGAGGCTGAGGCAGGAGAATTGCTTGAACCCGGGAGGCGGAGGTTGTGGTAAGCTGAGATTGGGCCACTCCACTCCAGCCTGGGCAACAACAGGGAAACTTCGTCTCAAAAAAAAAAAAAAAACAAACAAAATAAAACCCCAAACCAGTTGTTAGGAAATTTGGAATTTCACATTGAGCACAGTTTAGAAATCTATAACATTTGGGGAAAATGGCCAAAAACTGATCGAGGATGTATGAGGGTGAAACTGTTTATTCAATATATTTGTTGAGCACTTACTGTGTAACTGGTATTTAGGTTAGAAGTCATGAGTATCTTTCTGCAAGGACATCAGAGAAACATTAATATGGAATTGTGTAGTACTTTGTGTTACATAGGGACATGAAGGCATTTATACAGTGTGAAGGGAATACTGCCATTGCTTGGGAGAGTCAAGGAAATCTTTGCAAGGAGGAAATACTTGAGTTGGGTGTTGAAGGATGAGTGGGAGGTTGCATAAGTAAGAAAAGCATTTCAACTGGGCCTGGTGGCTCACATCTGTAATCCTAGCCCTTTGGGAGGCCCAGGTGGGAGGCCTGAGCCCAAGAGTTTGAGATGAGTTGGGTCAACATGGTGAGACCCTGTCTCTAAAAAAGAAAAAAGAAAAGACATTTTATTTGGAGAGAACAGCACTTGAAAGGCTTGGTGAAGGTGTGAGAGGAAAAAAATGATGTTTTAAATTTCAGAAATTTATCCAAAACAGGATATTTGGTGGGGAAATTGCTAGGAGGTGAGACTGAAAGAAAGTGTGGAGTCATTGGAATTTTCTCTCTCTCTTTTTTTTTTTTTTTTTTTTTAGACATGGAGGCTCGCTCTGTCACCCAGGCTGGAGTACAGTGGCACGATCTCAGCTCACTGCAACCTCCACCTCCCGGGTTCAAGTAATTCTCCTGCTTCAGCCTCCAGAGTACCTGGGATTACAGGTGCCTGGCCAATTTTTGCATTTTTTTTCTTTTTTTTTTTTGAGATGGAGTTTCGCTCGTTACCCAGGCTGGAGTGCAATGGCACGATCTCGGCTCATTGCAACCTCCGCCTCCTGGGCTCAGGCAATTCTCCTGCCTCAGCCTCCTGAGTAGCTGGGATTACAGGCACGCGCCACCATGCCCAGCTAATTTTTTGTTTTTAGTAGAGACGGGGTTTCACTATGTTGACCAGGATGGTCTCGATCTCTTGACCTCGTGATCCACCCGCCTCGACCTCCCAAAGTGCTGGGATTACAGGCTTGAGCCACCGCGCCCGGCCTGCATTTTTTTCTGAGATGGAGTTTCGCTCTTGTTACCCAGGCTAGAGTGCAATGGCGTGATCTTGGCTCACCGCAACCTCCGCCTCCTAGGTTCAGGCAATGCTCCTGCCTCAGCCTCCTGAGCAGCTAGGATTACAGGCACGAGCCACCATGCCCAGCTAATTTTTCGTATTTTTAGTAGAGATGGGGTTTCACCATGTTGACCAGGATGGTCTCGATCTCTTGATCTCGTGATCCACCCACCTCAGCCTCCCAAAGTGCTGGGATTACAGGCTTGAGCCACTGCGCCCGGCACTTTTGCATTTTTAATAGAGATGGGGGAGATGGAGTTTCACTGTCTTGGCCATGTTGGTCTCAAACTCCTGTCTCCATTATCCACCCGCCTAGGCCTCCCAAATTGCTGGAATTAACAGGCTTGAGCCACTACACCCAGCCTTTTCTCCTTTGGCTTCTGAGGAGTTTTTTTTTAAGTTAGGGAGTGACAGAAATTCAGATTAAAGTAATGAAAAATGAGGCAGTGAGACTAATTAGAGTTGTTGCAATTGACTGAGCGTCTGAAGAAAGTGTGGCTGTGGGAATGAAGAGGAGAGGATTTTAGAAATACTGTGCTTCTGAGATTGATTCAACTTCTTAGGAAGAGAGTGGGCTAGGAGTTCTAATTTGAGAGACTGGATGTGTGGGGATTTCATTGACAAGATATGGATTAGAAAAAGTAGAGCAAGTTTTTATTTATTTATTTTATTTTATTTTTTGAGACAGGGTCTTGCTCTGTTGCCCAGGCTGGAGTGCAGTGGCACGATCTTGGCTCACTGCAGTCTCTGCCTCCTGGGTTCTGGAGATTGTCTTGCCTCAGCCTCCCGAGTAGCTGAGATTACAGGCACCCGCCACCACACGTGGCTAATTTTTGTATTTTCAGTAAAGACAGGGTTTTATCATGTTGGCCATTCTGATCCACCTGCTTCGGCCTCCCAAAGTGCTAGGATTACAGGCACGAGCCACCGTGCCTGGTCAAGTAGAGCAGGTTTTTAAAGGGTAGGGTATGGAAAGAGGCATAGGGGATATAGTTTGCTATGCTGAGATCAGGTTGCTTGTAGGATGTACAGCTGGAGACCTGTAGGCAGCTGGAAGTAAGAGACCTGGTGAGCTTAATATATTGGCAGTAGCTCTGAGTAAGTGAGGGCATATATGAAAAATGGGGAAAAATAATGTTTATTTGTCTATAAGGAAGTAGCAGATTATATACCTCCTCCACTTAATAGTTTCTCGAGGCAGGGACCATAACTTATTAATTTTTTGATCCCTTTTTGTCTTATACTATGCTTGTGTTATTTATAAGGTCTGAATAAATGTTATTAAAGTAGCAAGAAATCAATTTGCTTTGCAAGATTGCCGGCACCTTTTGGGCTTCCTTTAAGAAGATTATATATGGAGTTAGGCGAGGTGGCTTATGCCTGTAATCCTAGCACTTTGGGAGGCAAGGCTGGTGGACTGCTTGAGCTCAAGAGATCAAGACCAGCCTGGGCAATATAGCAAAACCCTATCTCTACAAAAAAAAAATACAAAAATTAGCTAGGCATGGTGGTGTGAGCCTGTAGTTCCAGCTACTCAGGAGACTGAGGTGGGAGGGTCCTGTGAGCCCAGGAGGTTGAGGCTGTAGTGAACTGTGATTGTGCCACTACATTCCAGCCTGGGGAGCAGAGGGAGACTGCCTTTCCGGGGAGGGGAGGAAGAAGATGATTATGGGACTTTATCTTATAATTTTCATTTTATATTTAGGTGGTGTTTGTGAGGCTTGTATAGTTGAACAGGAGAAGAAGTGAGAAGATAGGAGTAACATTGTGCCATGTCAGGAAGTTCAGGGCTGGAGCAGGAGACAGACAGTATTAATTTATAGGAATCTCCTGCTCATTGAGAAGATCTTACCATGAATTCTCATTCTGGGATGTGTCAGAAAATGTGGTTTCCAATTAGAATTTTTTGAAATCCTGTCAATTTGGAGCCGGTTCCTTCTTCTGAAGGAGGAATGCCTTCCTTCTTGTGTAAGATAATTTGAAAGGGAACCTAAGATGGTCATGTTTATTTAAACAAACAATGACTCATCTGCATTGTTCATTTGTAACATAAGGCAAACTCAATAGATGCTGATGGGAGCAGATTGAGTTGTCTTTTGTGAAGCTGGTTGACCTGTAGTAGTTACAGACTGTGGCTGATACCTGAAAAATTCCTGGTTTTGCCACTTGCTTCTTAGTCTTGGGAAAGTCTCTTGAGTTACTTCCACTTCAGGTATATCCTGAATACCCATTTCACGGGGAGCATCTTCTAGAGCACACAAGCTATGGACCCTGTCTTATAGTGGTTTTTGTGCTTCCTTAATCAGTCTGATTTTGTCCTAGCTTCTAGAAAACAGGGATGATGCTTGTCAGGTGATGTTCTGAGTTGATTAACATTTTTCTTTTTTTTTTTGAGACAATCTCCCTCTGTTGCCCAGGCTGGAGTGCAGTGGTATAATCTTGGCTCACTGCAACCTCCGCCTCCCAGGTTCAAGCAATTCTCCTGCCTCAGCCTCCTGAGTAGCTGGGATTACAGGTGCATACCATCAACCCCGGCTAATTTTTGTATTTTTAGTAGAGACAGGGTTTCACCATGTTGGTCAGGCTGGTCTCCAACTCCTGACCTCAAGTGATCCTTCTGCCTTGGCCTTCCAAAGTGCTGGGATTACAGACATGAGCCACGATGTTCACCGAGTTGACTGACTTTTCTTGGATAAAATGGGAGTGTTGATATTATGGGTATCAGTTTGGAGTTTCTATAGAAGTGTAACTTTAATAGAATCTGTTTGTTTTTCTTTCTTTCTTTCTTTTTTTTTTTGAGTCTGAGTTCACTCTATCGCCCAGGCCACAGTGTGGTGGCACGATCTCAGCTCACTGCAAACACTGCCTCTGGGGCTCAAGCAACTCTCCTACTTCAGCCTCCTGAGTAGCTGGGATTACAGTGAATCTGTTTTTTGTTGGTTTGTTTTTTGAGACTGAGTTTCACTCTTGTTGCCCAGGCTGGAGTGCAGTGGTACAGTCTCGGCTCACTGCAACCTGTGCCTCTTGGGTTCAAGCGATTCTCCTTCCTCAGCCTCCCGAGTAGCTGGGATTACAGGCATGTGCCACCACGCCTGGCTAATTTTGTATTTTTAGTGGAGACAGGGTTTCAGGCTGATCTGAAGTCCCAACCTCAGGTGATAGTGCCTGCCTCAGCCTCCCTAAGTGCTGGGATTACAGGTGTGAGCCACTGCACCCGGATGTGAATCTGGTTTTTAATGTTCTAATTAGCTCCTGATGTTTTGTGCTAACAGGATATTCTGATAGGGAGAAGGACTTCCAGGGAGAAAGATTTAATGGCCTTATCACTTACTAGTTGTGTTACTTTGGGCAAAGTAATATCCTCATTGTAAATACAGGTTGGGGCCAGATGCAGTGGCTTATGCCTTAATTCAGCACTTTGGGAGGCTAAGGTGGGAGGTATGCTTGAGCCCAGGAGTTTGAGAGCAACCTGGTGAAACTTGATCTCTACAAAAAATGCGAAAAGTTAGCCAGGCCTGGTGGTATGTGCCTGTAGTCTCAGCTACCCAGGAGGCTGAGGTCAGAGGATCACTGAGCCTGCAGTGAGCCATGATTGTGCCACTGCACTTTAGCCTCGGCAATAGAGACACTATTAATAAAAAATAGGGGCTGGGCGCAGTGGCTCACGCCTATAATCCCAGCACTTTGGGAGGCCGAGGCGGATGGATTACAAGGTCAAGAGATTGAGACTATCCTTGTCAACATGGTGAAACTCCATCTCTACTAAAAATACAAAAATTAGCTGGGCATGGTGGCACATGCCTGTAGTTCCAGCTACTCGGGAGGCTGAGGCAGGAGCATTGCCTGAACCCAGGAGCTGGAGGTTGCAGTGAGCCGAGATCACGCCATTGCACTCCAGCCTGGGTAACAAGAGCAAAACTCTGTCTCAAAAAAAAAAAAAAAAAAAGGATGCAGGCCCTAACTCTCTCTCTCTATTTTTTAATGGAGACAGAGTCTTGTTCCATTCCCCAGGCTGGAGTGCAGTGGCGCGATCTTGGCCCACTGCAACCTTTGCCTCCTGGGTTCAAGCGATTCTTCTGCCTCAGCCTCCTCAGTAGTTGGGATTACAGGTGTCTGCCACCACACCTGGCTAATTTTTGTATTTTTAGCAGAGACAGGGTTTCACCATGTTAGCCAGCTGGCCTGGTACTCCTGACCTCAAGTGATCTGCCCACTTCAGCCTCCCAAGGTGCTGGGATTACTGGCGTGAACCACCGTGCCCAGTCCTATTTTCGTTTTGGAGATGTAGAATTCTTGGAGTGACTAACAGTGGAAATTAAAGTAGCAAGGAGTTATTTGCTTGTCTTAGAGCCAGTCCGTTCGGTGGAATTGGGGGAACCTGTTCCATGCTACTGAGAGAAACTGTGCCAAGAAACCACGTGGAGGCCGGGCGCGGTGGCTCAAGCCTGTAATCCCAGCACTTTGGGAGGCCGAGGCGGGTGGATCACGAGGTCAAGAGATCGAGACCATCCTGGTCAACATGGTGAAACCCCGTCTCTACTAAAAATACAAAAAAGTAGCTGGGCGTGGTGGCGCATGCCTGTAATCTGAGCTACTCAGGAGGCTGAGGCAGGGAATTGCCTGAACCCAGGAGGCGGAGGTTGCGGTGAGCCGAGATCGCGCCATTGCACTCCAGCCTGGGTAACAAGAGCGAAACTCCGGCTCAAAAAAACCAAAAAAAAAAAAAGAAACCACGTGGAACAGTAGGATGTGATATAGCAAGTGAGCTAAATACCTGGGGCTTTTAGAAAGGAAGAAAGAATGATGCCTACATTCTTCACAAAGTGAAAACAAAAGGAGAGTAAGAAAGAGGCATATTAGGAGATAGCTTGAAGGGCTGGGTCTTGGAGGTAGAAAAACTCTACATTCTCTTAAGTTCTTACAGTACTAATGATTATCTCCTGGTAGTATGGTAGGCCTTGCATAAAGGCTTAGGGAGCAGGTAACTTTTCCCTAAAGTGTTGTTTTTTTTTTAAACTCGTGTATCTAGAGAAGCTAGGGAATTTTTAGGAGATCAGGTAGGAGACTTACTGGAAAGTCAGGGTAGGAGACTGTTTCTGGCTTCATATAAAACATATTGCCTCAGCCGGGCACAGTGGCTCATGCCTGTAATCCCAGCACCTTGGGAGGCCAAATCAGGTGGATCATTTGAGATGAGGAGTTGAAGACCAGCCTGGTCAACTTGATGAAACCCCATCTCTACAAAAAAATACTAAAATTATCTGGGCGTGGTGGCATGTGCCTGTATTCCTAGCTACTTGGGAGTCTAAGGCCAGAGAATTGCTGGGACCCAGGAAGTGGAGGTTGCAGTGAGCTGAGATCGTGCCACTGCACTCCAGCCTAGGTGACAGAGTAAGACCCTGTCTCAAAATGAAACAAAACAAAAATGTGTGTTGCTTCCTTTTGTGCATTGGGTGAATGGCCACGGTCAGATAATGGTAGTATTTGATTTGACTTAGCCACAACTCTTGGACAGATAGCTACATAAGATTTTCATCTCCATCACTAAGCATTGTGGATACTATAGTCAGTGTGTCTTGTAGTGATCTTCTCTCATATATGGGCAAACAGGGACTACAATCTCAAAGGAAGTGTGAGTTAATGTGGGGAGAATGAGATGTGGTGAGTGTTGCCTCAATGCCCTTTTTAGAGACTGCAGAGGTTTCATTCATTCTCTCAGTATCCTCTGTTTAGATACTAATTTCTTTTCAAAGTCTCCTTTAAGGTTTGGAGGAGTACTTCTCAAACTTTAGTGGTCATCAGAATTACTTGGGGCAGGTTTTTTTTTTTTTTTTTTTTTGAGACGGAGTTTCACTTTGGTTACCCAGGCTGGAGTGCAATGGCGCGATCTCGGCTCACCGCAACCTCCGCCTCCTGGGTTCAGGCAATTCTCCTGCCTCAGCCTCCTGAGTAGCTGGGATTACAGGCACGCGCCACCACGCCCAGCTAATGTTTTGTATTTTTAGTAGAGACGGGGTTTCACCATGTTGACCAGGATGGTCTGGATCTCTTGACCTAGTGATCCACCCGCCTCGGCCTCCCAAAGTGCTGGGATTATAGGCTTGAGCCACCGCGCCCGGCCGGGGCAGGTTTTTTTTAACCTCTTTGCTATTGACATGTTGGGCTGGATAATTCTTCGTTGTGGGAGGCTATCTTGTGTATTGGATGATGTTTGGCAGCATCTCTGGTCTCTACCTAGTGGATGCCAGTAGTATCTCCTCTCTAAGTTGTGACAATCGAAAATGTCTCCAGACATTGACATATGTCCCCTGGGAGGCAAAATTTCACCAGTTGAGAACCAATTCTCTGGGGTGATTGTTAAAAATGTAGACCCAAGCTGAGCACTGTGGCTCATACCTGTAATCGCAGCACTTTGGGAGGTGGAGTGGGCAGATCACTTTGAACTCAGGAGTTTTGAGCTCAACATGGTGAAATCCCGTTTATACAAAAAGATATCAAAATTAGCCAGGTGTGATGGTGCATTCCCATAGTCCCAGCTACTTAGGAGGCTGAGATTGGAGGATCACTTGAGCCTGGCATGTGGAGGCTGCAGTGAACTGATATCATGCCACTGCACTCCAGCCTGGGTGACAGAGTAAGATCTTGTCTATCAAAAAAAAAAAAAAATTTGGTTCAATAGAAGGGTAGGAAGGCTTAAGAATTTACATATTTAGGCCGGGTACGGTGGCTCACGCCTGTAATCCCAGCATTGTGGGAGGCTGAGGCAGGCATATAGCCTGAACTCAGGAGTTTAAGACCAGCCTGGGGAACATGTCTCTACTAAAAAAAAAAAAATACAAAAAATTAGCCAGGTGTGGCAGCATGCTCCTGTAGTCCCAACTACTTGGGAGGCTGAGGCAAGAGAATTGCTTGAATTCATGAGGTTGAGGTTGCAGTGAGCCAAGATCACACCACTGCACCCCAGCTTGGCTGACAGAGCGGGACTCCGTCTCAAAAGACAAACAAACAAAAAGGTAATTTACACATTTAGGAGACACTTCAGGAGATTCTGAAATAGGTGATCAGGGCTGTCAGTATTACAACATACTCTTGGCCAGGCATAGTGGCTCATGTCTGTAATCTCAGCACTTTGGGAGGCCGAGGCAGGTAGATCATCTGAGGTCAGGAGTTCGAGACCAGTCTGGCCAACATGGTGGAACCCCATCTCTGAAAAAACAAAAAAAAGCAAAAAAAAAAAAACCTCTCTCTTAAGCTGAGGATTGTACAGAGTCTTACTTGACTTTGTTTTTCATTTCATTTTTCTGTCCTGTTTTATAATATCTTTTCATTCATTGTCAGGTTTTGATGGAGAATTATCCTCAGAGCACTGACTGTACTCAATTAAAATAGGAAAAAAAATTAAAAATCCTCAAAGATAGTGGTAGAGTTTTTTTTTAAAAGTTATCAGTTGAATCCTGTAGTGGATATTAGGGTGTTTTATCATTACAAAAAAATTACCAGGGCAAGGAGGGCAGGAAAAAAAAAATTGCCTGTTGGGCACAGTGGCTCATGCCTGTAATCCCAGCACTTTGGGAGGCTAAGGTGGGTGGATCTCCTGAGGTTGGGAGTTAGAGACCAGCCTGACCAACATGGAGAAACCCTGTCTCTACTAAAAATACAAAATTAGCTGGACATGGTGGCACATGCCTGTAATCTCAGCTACTTGGGTGGCTGAGGCAGGAGAATTGCTTGAACCTAGTGAGCAGAGGTTGCAGTGAGCTGAGATTGTGCCATTGCACTCCAGCCTGGGCAACAAGAGTGAAACTCTGTCTCAAAAAAAAAAAAACCAAAAAAACATATTGGATACGTCTATCAACTTGACTAGACTCTCAGATTCTTCTCTAGTTTTTTTCCTCCCAAGTTTTCTGCCATTCCTGTGAATTTGTCTATTTCTCTCTGCTTCACTTTACTATTACCTACGTTTACAGACAGATGTATACATCAATTATCTGTTACTTTCTACCATGGCATCTTCACCCTTGGAGAAACTATAGTGATGACTACTCAAGATAACTAGACGTTCCACAGTTTCTTCATTAAAGCCAATGAGTACATACTCCCCCTTCCTCACCTGGAACCTCTCTACAGTTTCTATCTAGGTCCTCAGCTTTGTTTATAGATGACTCTACTCTGGCTCCTTCCTCTGCCTTTTGAGATACAGTATAGCACAGTGGAGAAGAATAGGAACTCTAACATCAGGCTACCTGGGTTTGAGTCCCTACGCTTACTTATCTGGACACGTTTTCTTTTCTTTTCTTTTCTTACATATTTAGGAGGTACCCTAGGAGATTCTGAAATAGGTGATCACAGTTCTCCCTCTCTCTCTTTCCCTCCCTGCCTGCCTCCCTCCCTGCCACCTCCCTTCCTCTCTTCCTTCCTTCCTTCTCTCTTTCCCTCCCTCCCTCCCTCCCTCCCTCCCTCCTTCTCTCTTTCTTTTTTTCTCTCTTTTTCTTTCTTTCTCTCTATTTATTATTTTTTCTTTTTCTTTTCGCCATTTTTGACCTCAAGACCTGTAATCATTCTCTTTACCGGATAAAACCGTGCAAATCATACAATCTTTCTCTTTCTCTTTGTTTCTTTTCCAGTTCATGCTTTAGTTTTCTCATTGTAAACTTTCTGGATCATAGAGTTGTTATGAGGATAAATCAATTAATGTATATAAAGTGCTTAGAACAGTGCCTGGTACATATATAAGAGCTAAATAGACTCTGATTGTTATTTTATTTTCTTTTGAGATGGAGTCTTGCACTGTCGCCCAGGTGCAGTGGTGTGATCTCTGGTCACTGCACTCTCTGCCTCCTGGGTTCAAGTGACCTGCCTCAGCCTCCTGAGTAGCTGAGATTATAGGCATGTACCACGATGCCCGGCTAATTTTTAGTAGAGATGGGGTTTTACCATGTTGGCCAGGCTGGTCTTGAACTCCTAACCTCAGGTGATCTACCTGCATCAGCCTCCCAAAGTACTGGGATAACAGGTGTGAGCCACTGCACCTGGCCTGGTTGTTATTTTAGATAAGTGTCCTGAGTTTTCAAGCCTGGAGGCCCTACTCACCTGTGTTCTAGTGTTCTGCATTGGTTCTGTTAAATTTTCACATATATGAGAACACATATGTACTTTTTTTAAAATACAGAGTCTCCCTCTGTTGCCAGGCTGCAGTGCAGTGGTGCGATAAAGGCTCACTGCAACCTCCAACTCCCTGGTTCAGACAATTCTCCTGCTTCAGCCTCCTGAGTAGCTCAGATGACAGGCATATGCCACCACACCCATCTAAGTTTTTTTTTTTTTTTTGTAGAGATGGGGTTTCACCATGTTGGCCAGGCTGGTCTCAATCTCTTGACCTTGTGATTCACCTACCTTGGCCTCCCAAATTGTTGGGATTACAGGCTTCAGCCATCGTGCCTGGCCCTACTTTTTTTTTTTTTTTTTTTAAGATAAAGGTATATTTTACATTATGTGAAGTCTGCAACTTAGTGATTTTTTAACATGTGTACTCATTTGTATAACCTCCACTTAGATAGAAATTGAGTGTATTTCCGGCACCTCAGAAGGCTTCCTTGTGCTCCTTCCCAGTCATCTCCACACCTCTACACTGTCATCATAGATTACTTTTGTCTTTTAAAAACTTCATATAAATGGAATCATCAGGTCATAGTCTTTTGTTTTGCACATTTTTCATTCAGTATTTTCTGTGTAACTTACCCACATTGCTTCATGTATCAGTAATGGGCTTTTGTAAATTTCTATATTGTTGTCTATTGTATGACTATCCCATAATTATTCCATTTACTGTTGATGGATATTTGGATTCTCCTTATATATTAAAAAAATTCACAAACACAAAAGACTCACTTTAATAAACTTTACAAAAATATTTCAGAAAAGGAATGTTTATGCTCTGTCTAGGCACGGCGGCATTTCTGTTTCCTGAACACACCAAGTGTATTCAGATCTTGAGGTCTTTGCACTTGCCATTCCTATATCTCAAACACTTTTCCCAAGATTTTTTACTTGGTTGGTTTTTCCAGATCTTAGCCCCACGACCACTTCCTCAAAGAGGCCTACTTTAATCTCCCAGTTGAGAGTAGTCCCCTAGGCAATTTGTCTTCAGGGAACTTATAACTGTCTCAGTTTATCTTATTTGTTGTCTGTTTTGCTTCTACTGGAATGGGAATTCTGTGAGACCAGGGATCTTTTCTGTCTTGTTTACTGCTGTATTCCTAGTGCCTGTGCCGAAAGAAAAGTTACTCAATAAATACTTGTCGAATGAATGAATGCCTGATCTTTACATAGGTGTTTTTTTCCCCCCCTAAATTATGGACCTATTTACTTTTGTTTCTCTCTCTCTTTTTTTCCTTTTCCATCTCTTCCATATTCTGAAATCTCTTTTTTTTTTTTTTTTTTGAGACTGAGTTTCACTCTGTTGCCCAGGCTGGAGTGCAGTGGTGGGATCCCGGCTCACTGCAACCTCTGCCTTCTGGGTAAAAGTGATTCTCCTGCCTCAGCCTCCAGACTATCTGGAATTACAGGTGCTTGCCACCATGCCTGGCTAATTTTTTATGTTTTTAGTAGAGACGGGGTTTCACCATGTTAGCCAGGATGGTCTCAATCTCCTGACCTCATGATCTGCCTGCCTTGGCCTCCCAAAGTGCTGGGATTACAGGCGTGAGCGATCGTGCCCAACCTTTTTTTTTTTTTCCCTTTGAGACAGGGTCTGACTCTGTTGCCCAGGCTGGATGCAGTGATAAATGATCTCAGCTCACTGCAACCTTTGCCTCAAGATGTCCTCCTGCTTCAGTGTCCTGAGTAGCTGGGATTACAGGCGCCCACCATCATGCCTGGCTAATTTTTGTTTAGTAGAGACGGGTTTTTGCCGTGTTGGTCAGGGTGGTCTCGAACTTCTGACTTCGTGCTCTGCTGGTTCTCTCCACGGGAAGGTGGGGGATGGTTTGAAATAGGATAAAAGTGCTTGAGAATGTACAGATTACACTTACATTACTGATGTGCTGCAACTTTCTGCTCTACCAATCAGATATTTTACTTTCAAAATTAGGAGCATAGGCTTAATTTCTAAGACCCAAAGAAAAACTTATGTTAGAAGAGTTCTATAGTTCTCCCAGTCTAACACCTTAGAAATCCTTGTGTGCTGTGTTCAGTGGGTAGGAGTGCTGGCAATGGGAGGAGCCTTTATGTTGTCAGTTTCCAGTCACATTTCAGGCAGCTTGGGTGGTAAATTCCAGTTGCCTGTGATGATGACAGAGAGTAATGAGTTGAGGCCTTGGCTGATTTTCCCCCTGCTCCTGATGGAAGGAGAGTGATGAAAATAATTTAATTTCTTAGGAAATTTGGTAGTTAGGATTGGAATTGTTTTTCCCTCCTCTCTTGTTCTCTTTGCTTATTAGAAAGTATTGATTTTTGAAATAGAGAAAGTGAGTTTATTAGATTTGGGGTGGACATTGATTAGCTGTAACTCAATTATGAATCCTCAGAAGGGGATGTTAGTAAACATGTACTTTTCACATCCAAGAACTTGTGGTTCCCACCCTTCCTGCTGATCAACTGGTTGAAGCTGAACACAGGCAAGATCTATATCCACTAAGTTTAGAATTGCATTGCTTTTGATTTATTCTAATAGGATCCTCTTGATTTCCAATTTATTTTTTCCAGGTAAGGACATCTTCCTCTTGACAACCTATTTAAAAGACACAAGAATGTTTTGAACAGAGGCTGTATATCATGCTTTAAGGAAAAGCCATGATCAATATAATGTAAATTGCCCCAAAGAGTCTTCTCTTTTTGTTATTGTTGTTATTTTTTCCGTCAGTTCTCTGGGGATCATAACAATTTAAGGGCTAAGTTAAGCCACGATAGAGATAGGTCTTAGTAAAATTTTAGGTCAGACTGGGGACTTTTCAGGGTTCCCCCTCCATCGTTGTCAGAATCAGTCAGTTAACAGCATAAACTGAACATTTACCAGGAACTAGGTTCTTATATAAAAAGCATAAGATGTAGTCCCTGTGCTGAAGATGCTTAATATCTGAGTTGGTGTCACTTCTAATATGAGGTTATAAAAAAGTCTAAAAATAGGCTGGGTCTGGTGGCTCATGCCTGTAATCCCAGCACTTTGGGAGGCCAAGGCGCGTGGGTCACGAGGTCAGGAGTTTGAGACCAGCCTGGCCAACATAGTGAAACCCCATCTCTACTAAAAATACGTAAATGAGCTGGGCATGTTGGTGCACATCTGTATTCCCAGCTCCTTGGGAGGCTGAGGCAGGAGAATCACTTGAACCCGGGAGGTGGAGGTTGTGGTGAGCTGAGATTGTGCCACTGCACTTCAGCCTGAGCAACAGAGTGAGACTTTGTCTCAAAAAAAAAAAAAAGTCTAAAAATAAAATAAAAATATCTAGTTGGAGAAATTTTCTATGCTTTAGTGTGTGCTCAAAGATGAATTTCCTTTTTTGGCTATATGTGCCAGGGAAGGACAACATCTGAGATACAGTCTTTTGTACTAAGATACATCTCTTCCTTAAAAAAATTTTGATTTTGGTTGGAAAGATAGTGCATATTTTCCAAAAGTCATTGATCAAAATTTAGTTCTGCTGTGTCAGGTTTGTCTGAAAGTAAAATCCAGCTCCTCCCTAGCCCCCATACTTGTCAGTGGGTGAGATTAAGTTTCATATCTAGAGCATAGAATTTAAAGAGAGGAACTTTGTTAATAATGAAAAGAATCTGGGAGGTGAAGGGGATATGTGTAAATCTACAGTGAAGACCTGTGGGATTTCAGGTTCTTACTTGGAAAAAAAAAAAAATCGAGACTTTCTTGAAGGAAGATGGGAAAATTTGGGCATGATTCATGGAACTACTTTTATATAGAATGGAAAATACATTAGAGTTTGATCTGTAATAGTGTTTATATACACACACACACATACACACGCACACACAAATTTGAAAGTAGTAGATTTGCTATATTCAGTTATTTTTAAATCGGATTTTTTTTTTTTTCTTTTGAGATGGAGTTTCGCTCTTGTTACCCAGGCTGGAGTGCAATGGCGCGATCTTGGCTCACCGCAACCTCCGCCTCCTGGGTTCAAGCAATTCTCCTGCCTCAGCCTCCTGAGTAGCTGGGATTACAGGCACACGCCACCATGCCCAGCTAATTTTTGGTATTTTTAGTAGAGACGGGGTTTCACCGTGTTGACCAGGATGGTCTCGATCTCTTGACCTCATGATCCACCCGCCTCAGCCTCCCAAAGTGCTGGGATTACAGGCGTGAGCCACAGTGCCCGGTGGATTTTTTTTTTTTTTTTTTTTTTTGGTCTCTTAACTGCTGTTTTCTGCCTTGGATCTCTTTCCAGAGGAGTTTCTAAAGACAGTCAAGTGCAGTGTGATTTATGAGGCAGCGAAGGCCAAGTACTTTGTAGTGATGAGTACCTGCTTACTTTGGAAAAATCAATGAAGCACATCAGTCTGCAGCACACTTCCTGCCTTAATGGTCCTAAGCTTGATCAATATTTGAAATTTAACTTCACCATCAGTCTGGAGGCAGTGTGTGCTTTGCAGCCTTCCTTTCATCATCCTCAAATATATGGCCAGACCTATTACAGATGGAGCTAGTTAACAGTTTTTTGTTTGGTTTTGGATCTGCTTTAAGCCTTGTCTACTGGCACGTTTTAAGGATGTAAAATATGTTCTGCTGTTGGCCAAGTAATGATTTAAACCTTGACATTACCTAGTCAGGAAGGGGAGTGTTGGACAGATGCACAAGCTCTGTAGCGTGGTTGTTTATCAGTTCTTCCTAAACATTCTCTCATTAAGTGGTATTTCAGTGACTCCAGCATCTTGGAGAGCATTTCCTTTCTTTCCTTAGAAAAGAAAGAGTCTTTCCTTTCTTTCCTTAGAAAAGAAAGAGTCTTTCCTTTCTTTTCTAAGACTTAATTTTTTTAGAGCTGTTTTTAGGTTCACAGCAAAATTGAAAGGAGAGGGCAGAGATATCCCATATGACCACTTCCTTCACACATGCACAGCCCCCTCTAATAACAACATCCCCCACTAGAGTGGCATTTGTCATAAATGATGAACTTACATTCGTATATCGTTATCACCCAAAGTCTACAGTTTACATTAGGGTTCCCTTTTGGTGTTGTATATTCTATGGGCTTGGACAAACATGACATATATCTGCCATTATAGTATCATACTGAGTATTTTTACTGTCCTAAAATGTGACTTTCTGTTCACAGATTCTCTAACCATGGCACAGGTAGAGAAACGTGGGGGTTTGCTTCGGAAATCTTCAGCTTCCAAAAAACCCTTGAAGGAAAAAGTGGTGCTGATGTATGATGAGATCTTCATGGTAAGGCCTGCAGGCTTGTTTTTGTGTACAGCTTGACTCCTTAGTTTCTTAGTCCAAGATGAGAAATACCCTTACTTCTGCCTGCCACCTTCAGGTTCCTCGGGGAGTATGGGAGGAGGGAGAGAAAGAGGGTTTGAGGGCAAAAGTGAGAACTTTCATAGTAGAGATTATAATTATGTATTAATTAGTATAGGTTATTATGTTGTCCTTATAAGTTGTTGTCATGAGCTAGGTAAAACAATTGAAAGGAGGGAGGAAGGCTGGGTAAGCTCCTTTTCTGAATATTTTAAAGAAAGACAGCCAGGTGTGGTGGCTCATGCCTGTAAATCCCAGCCCTTTGGGAGGCCGAGACTGGCGGATCACGAGGTCAGGAGTTCGAGACAGCCTGGCCAATATGGTGAAACCCTGTCTCTACTAAAAATACAAAAATTAGCCAAGCGTGGTGGCAGGCACCTGTAATCCCAGGTACTCTGGAGGCTGAGGCAGAAGAATCGCTTGAACCTGGAGGTGGAGGTTGCAGTGAACTGAGATGGCACCACTGCACTCCAGCCTGGGTGACAGAGTGAGACTCCATCTCAAAAAGAAAAAAAAAAAAATATTTGCTCTCCTTATGATCTACTAACTTAGGACTCTTATTTTAGATGTCCCATGAAGTTTCTTTTGGACCTAGAATTCTGTAATTCAGATACTTTTAAAGAGTACATTATTATATTCCATCTTAAGTTGTTGGTAAATGAAATAATTAGACTATTTCATTCTCCAACTTCGTGGGATAACTGAGGAATTATTGGCAATTGGGTTGGAGATTTCTTTGGGTCTTCAGAACTGATTGAACATGGTCCAAGCCTATGTTGTAAAATATACCCTATGAGGGGCCAGGCCCATTGGCTCATGTCTGTAATCCCAGGACTTTGGGAGGCTGAGGCTGGCGGATCACGAGGTCAGGAGTTCAAGACCAGCTTGACCAACATGGTGAAACCCATCTTTACTAAAAATACAAAAATTAGCCAGGTGTGGTGGCATGTACCTGTAATCCCAGCTACTTGGGAGGCTGAGGCAGGAGAATCGCTTGAACCCAGGAGGTGGAGGTTGCAGTGAGCTGAGATCACACCATTGCACTCCAACCTGGGCAGAGTGAGACTCTGTCTTAAAAACAAAACAAAACAAAACAAAAACCTGTCAGGGAAGATTAATTAGATATGCTGCAGGGGTACCTGCATTCTGAAATTCTGGTCATAAGTAGTACCCATAAATTAGAATAATACTTTTTTTTTTTTTTTGAGACGGAGTTTCGCTCTTGTTACCCAGGCTGGAGTGCAATGGCGCGATCTCGGCTCACCGCAACCTCCACCTCCTGGGTTCAGGCAATTCTCCTGTCTCAGCCTCCTGAGTAGCTGGGATTACAGGCATGCGCCACCATGGCCAGCTAATTTTTTGTATTTTTAGTAGAGATGGGGTTTCACCATGTTGACCAGGATGGTCTCGATCTCTTGACCTCATGATCCACCCGCCTCGGCCTCCCAAAGTGCTGGGATTACAGGCTTGAGCCACCACGCCCGGCCTAGAATAATACTTATAAGAAGAATTACTGGACAGACATGGTGGCTCATGCCTGTAATCATAGTACTTTGGGAGGCTGGGGGTTGTGGATCTCTTTCTTGAGTCCAGGAGTTCAAGACCAGCCTGGGCAACATGACAACACCTTCTCTCTACAAAAAAATACAAAAATTATCTAACTGTGGTGGCATGCACCTGTAGTCCCAGGTACTTGGAGGCTGAGGTAGGAGGACTGCTTAAGCCTAGGAGGTCAGGGATGCAGTGAGCCCTGATCACACCACTGTATTCTAGCCTGGGTGAGAGAGTGAGACCTTGTCTTAAAAAAAAGAAAAAAAAAATGACCATGTGTTGGGTTTCTACTGTGTGGCTAGTGCATTATAAATGTATCACTAAATATAGAGGAATTCTAATTCTGACAGGAATTCTTTGAGGGTGCTGGTAATATCCTCACTTAACAGATAAGGTAATTTGAGATCTCTACTGGAAGGTGATGGAGCTGTGATTTGAACCCTGGTGACTGACTCCAAAACCATGGCTCAGAATAAATAATGCAGTCAACTAAAATACCTAACTTTGGCAAGCCTTATAAACAGAGTTTGACGTGCAGAAGGTTAATACAGACTGCCCAAGCCCATATAAGCAGCTATACAAAGAAAATAAGTAGATGCTAGGATCCTATTAGGATACCTTCTTGGTTACACAAGCTTGGTGTACATACAAGTCCTGCTTGAGTAAGCTCTGGGGATGGGAAGTGCCAGTTCCATGAGTTTCCTGAATTTCATTTATAGACAAAAAGTGATATTACAGAAGTTTGAGGGTCAAACTGTGACCCCTGCTAGGAAGCAGGACTTGAGAGAAAGTGATAGAATCCACTAAATGGCTGGGCGTGGTACCTCACACCTGTAATCGCAGCTACCTGGGAGGCTGAGGTGTGTGGATTGCCTGAGGCCAGGAGTTTGAGAACCGCTTGGGCAACATAGTGAGACTCCATCTCTAACAACAAAATTAGGTGGGTGTGGTGGTAGGTACCTATAGTCCCAGCTAGTTCCAGCTATTCCTAGCTACTATAGGAGGGTGAGGTGGGAGGATCCCTTGAGCCCAGGAGTTCAAGGCAGCTGTGAGCTGTAATTGCACCATTGCACTCATCCTGGGTGACAGTGAGAACCTGTCTCTAAAATAAGTAAACAAATAAAATAAATAAATAATTTAAAAAAGGAATTCACTAAATGAGAACGTTGTGAGAAGGCCAGAAATGTTGCTTCTTTATGCCTTTCTTAATTAAAAATCCAGAAGAGGGCAAGTGTGGTGGCTCATGCCTATAATATCAGCAGTTTTTGAGGCCAAGGCAGGCAGATCACATGAGGTCAGGTGTTTGAGACCAGCCTGGCCGACATGGTAAAACCCTATCTCTACTCTTTAAAAATACAAAAATTAGCTGGGCGTGGTGATATGTGCCTGTAATCCCAGCTATTGGGGAGGCCGAGGCAGGAGAATCACTTGAACCCAAGAGGTGGAAGTTGCAGTGAGCTGAGATCACGCCATTGCGCTCCAGCTGGGTAACAGAGCAAGACTCAAAAAATAGGAAAACAAAATCCAGAAGAGATTATTAGTATTTTATTATTATATCAGGACTTAAATACTGATGACATTAGTTCCTGATAGTAATTTTATGCTGTTTTATTTTAATTAGTTAATCAATTATTTATTTTGAGATGAAGTCTTGCTCTGTCGCCCAGGCTGGAGTGCAGTGGCGCAATCTTGGCTCACTGCAACTTCCATCTCCTGGGTTCAAGCAGTTCTTCTGCCTCAGCCTCCTGAGTACCTGGGATTACAGGCACATGCCAGCATGCCTGGCTAATTTTTATTTTATTTTTATTTCACTCTGTCACCCAGGCTGGAGTACAGTGGTACCATCTCGGCTAACTGCAACCTCTGCCTCCTGGGTTTAAGCAATTCTCTTGTCTTAGCCTCCTGAGTAGCTGGAACTACAGGCATCTGCCACCACATCTGGCTAATTCGTTGTGTTTTTAGTAGAGATCGGATTTCACCGTGTTTGCCAGGATGGTCTCGACCTCCTGGCCTCATGATCTGCCTGCCTTGGTTACCCAAGTGCTGGGATTATAGGCGAGAGCCACCTCATCCGACCATTTTTGTATTTTTAGTAGAGATGGGGTTTCACCATGTTGGCCAGGCTGGTCTTGAATTCCTGACCTCAGGTGATCCACCTGCCTCAGTCCTACAAAGTGTTGAGATTACAGGCATGAGCCACTGTGCTCAGCCTATTTACTCATTTTTATTTATTTAGTTAGTTATTTTTTGAGACAGAGTTTCACTCTGTCATCCAGGCTGGAGTGCAGTGGTGCGATCTCGGCCCACTGCAACCTCTGCCTCCTGGGTTCAAGCAGTTCTCCTGCCTTGCCTCCTGAGTAGCTGGGACTACAGGCCCACGTCACCACGCCTTGCTAATTTTTGTATGTTTAGTAGAGATGGGGTTTTGCCATCTTGGCCAGGCTGGTCTTGAACTCCTGGCCTCAAGTTATTCGCCCACATTGTCCTTCCAAAGTGCTGGGATTACAGGGGTGAACCACCGCACCTGGCTGTCTCCTGGTAGTAGTTTTAAAAGGTCAACTTAAAATAAGGTGGTAGTGGGCTATTGACCTGCTTATTTTATGTCATTCTCTTTTCTTTAAAGTAGGGGTTCTCTTTTTCTTATGTTACGCATTAACCAGCAGCCTTTGCTTTCCTAGAATTTGTTGGAAAATTATTGCTAGGAATTGGATTTTAGCATGATAATTTTGCTAACCCTTTGGACTAATTTAAATTAAGAAATTTAGAGCATATTAAAAGCTTTGTACAGAAGACTGAATGCACATGGAAGGCAAGTAAAAGCAGTCAACACAGCATGCTGTGAAAACCACTGCAGTATTACTGAGGTGATCTGAGTTCTGGCTCCTGCACTCGTGTAAGTCACTTATGTTTGTGTACCCTCTTTCCTAAAATGGGAGGAGGGTGATAATATCTACCCTTCCTGGCTCACTGGATTGTGTTTCATATATGTAAATAGGGTTGAAAACAACATTGTACCAATTCACGGGAGACATATCATTATGTGACTAACTTATTCAGATGTTTAGGTTCATTTCTTGCTAGAAGAGAAATATTTTAGGGAAGTTCTTAACTCCAGGCACAAGGCTAGAGTGCAGTGGCATGATCTTGGCTCACTGCAACCTCCGCTTCCCAGGTTCAAGCAATTCTCCTGCCTCAGCCCCCCAAGTAGCTGGAATTGCAGGTGTGTGCCACCACGCCCAGCTAACTTTCGTATTTTTAGTTAAGGAAGGGGTTTCACCATGTTGGCCAGGCTGGTCTTGAACTCTTGACCTCAGATGATTCACCCACCTTGGCCTCTCAAGGTGTTAGGAGTACAGGCATAAGCCACTGTGCTCAGCCGACCAAGCATTTTCTTTTTTCTTTTTTTTTGAGACGGAGTTTCGCTCTTGTTACCCAGGCTGGAGTGCAATGGCGCGATCTTGGCTCACCGCAACCTCTGTCTCCTGGGTTCAAGCAATTCTCCTGCCTCAGCCTCCCGAGTAGCTGGGACTACAGGCGTGCGCCACTATGCCCAGCTAATTTTTGTATTTTTAGTAGAGACGGGGTTTCACCATGTTGACCAGGATGGTCTCGATCTCTCGACCTCGTGATCCACCCGTCTCGGCCTCCCAAAGTGCTGGGATTACAGGCGTGAGCCACGGCGCCCGGCCTTGACCAAGCGTTTTCAAAGTTAATTTTGAAAACTAAGGTTGGCTGTATATAGCATTCTTTTTTTTTTTTCAGACGCGGTTTTGCTCTTGTTACCCAGGCTGGAGTGCAATGGCGCGATCTCGATTTGGCGCAATCTCAGCTCACCTCAACCTCTGCCTCCTGGGTTCAGGCAATTCTTCTGCCTCAGCCTCCTGAGTAGCTGGGATTACAGGCATGCGCCACCATGCCCAGCTAATGTTTTGTTTTTAGTAGAGACGGGGTTTCACCATGTTGACCAGAATGGTCTCTATCTCTCTTTTTTTTTTTTTTTTTGAGACGGAGTTTCGCTCTTGTTACCCAGGCTGGAGTGCAATGGCGCGATCTCGGCTCACCGCAGCCTCCGCCTCCTGGGTTCAGGCAATTCTCCTGCCTCAGCCTCCTGAGTAGCTGGGATTACAGGCATGCGCCACCATGCCCAGCTCATTTTTTGTATTTTTAGTAGAGACGGGGTTTCACCATGTTGACCAGGATGATCTCTATCTCTTGACCTCGTGATCCACCCGCCTCGGCCTCCCAAAGTGGTGGGATTACAGGCTTGAGCCACCGCGCCGGGCATTCGATCTCTTGACCTCGTGATCCACCCGCCTTGGCCTCCCAAAGTGCTGTGATTACAGGCGTGAGCCACTGCACCTGGCCCTATATATAGCATTCTTAATGATTTTGGTGTTAGCTGGGAAAGCTGAATGTGCTTATCTTCTGGTTTCAGACAGAGGACCCCAGTAAGTGCAGTCCTCGGTTTTGGGAGGAGCTCTTTCTCATGAAGGTAAGACTTGGTGGCATCTGTGGAATTTTCTGGTGACTGTTGCCTTCTCATGTGTTCTGGGTGCTACACTAAAAATGCACTCTGCTCCGTCTTTGTTTACTCGTCAGGTGAATTTAGAGTACTTAGAAGGCAAGCTGGAATCTCTTGATGGTGAAGAATTAATGAAGATCAAGGACAATATTAATTGCCTGTTCCAGCACTGCATCCAGGCTCTGGGAGAGGATCATCCAATTCGAGTTGTCAATGCATTGCAGGTACAAGGCTGGGAGATTGGGGAAGTCTTGTTTAATAGGAGAAAGGAATTGTAACACATCTGTTGGAGCTGAGGAACCTAGAGTTGCTCTGAGGTATGAAGTTTTATTTTTTCTTTCTTTAAGTTACCAAATATTTATTCTGTGTTTGTTTAGCCATCTATTTATACAAATTGACACTTAGAAGTAATCTTATCCATTTGTATAATAAATGATCTAATGCCAAAGTAGATTGTTAGAATTCTTGTTTTTACTTGAGAAAGGGAAGAAGTAGAGAGGAAACTGATGCAAGAATGATTAGTCTTTATCAAAAATCAGAAGACTGCTGGCCATGGTGACTCATGCCTATAATCCCAGCACTTTGGGAGGCTGAGGCAGGCAGATAACCTGAGGGTCAGGAGTTTGAGACCAGCCTGGCCTGCATGGTGAAACTCTGTATCTACTAAAAATACAAAAATTAGCCGGGTGTGGTGGCGGATGCCTGTAATTCCAGCTACTCAGGAGGCTGAGGCAGGAGAATGAATTGAACCCAGGAGGTGGAGGTTGCAGTGAGCCGAGATTGCACCACTGCACCCCAGCCCAGCTTGGGTGACAGAATGAGACTTCATCTCCAAAAAAAAAAAAAAAAAAAAAAATTTTGAAAGGGATCTGGGATTTGTAACTCAAAAAACATTAAGAAACTGTTCTTTGGGCCGGGCGCGGTGGCTCACGCCTGTAATCCCAGCACTTTGGGAGGCCGAGGCGGGTGCATCACGAGGTCAAGAGATCGAGACCATCCTGGTCAACATGGTGAAACCCCACTTCTACCAAAAATACAAAAAATTAGCTGGGCATGGTAGTGTGTGCCTGTAATCCCAGCTACTCAGGAGGCTGAGGCAGGAGAATTGCCTGAACCCAGGAGGCGGAGGTTGCAGTGAGCCGAGATTGCCTGGGTAACAAGAGCGAAACTCCGTCTCAAAAAAAAAAAACAACTGTTCTTTATGTTAAGTGGCATGATTATAAGATTCATTCAACAACTATTTCTTTTTTTTTTTTGAGACGGAGTTTCGCTCTTGTTACCCAGGCTGGAGTGCAATGGCGCGATCTCGGCTCACCGCAACCTCCGCCTCCTGGGTTCAGGCAATTCTCCTACCTCAGCCTCCTGAGTAGCTGGGATTACAGGCACACGCCACCATGCCCAGCTAATTTTTAGTATTTTTAGTAGAGACGGGGTTTCACCATGTTGACAGGATGGTCTTGATCTCTTGACCTCGTGATCCACCCGCCTCGGCCTCCCAAAGTGCTGGGATTACAGGCTTGAGCCACCGCGCCCGGCCTAATTATTTCTTAAATAGTGTTATGTGTCAGGCATTGGGCTGGGTGATGCAGATGCACTACAGACTTCTTGAGGACAGAGATTTTGAGAGTTTCCTTCAGTACTTTGTTTCCAGTGAGTAGAATGTTCCTTGTGCACAGAAAACAGTGCCTAGCAAATAGCACTTATAGCACTTTAGAAGTAAGTTCTTATTGAATGAATGGTGACAAAATTTCTAAAATTTAGTCTGATAGGTTTAGTATAGCCTAGTTTGAGAGTACTTAGGGCAGTGATTGACAAGTTTAGAATATGAAGAATCAATGATGGAATAAATAATTTTATTGGAACTTTTGGTAGATTGGGTTTAAGTTTCTAGTTAGGCAGATCACTTTGTGACCCCCACTTCTCTCATCTGAAGAATGGCAATAATAATTATCTCTTGAGTTGATGTCCCAGAAAGATGGACTGTTTATCCTATGGCTTTGTTAACCTTTGGCACTGTAAGTTCCACATTTTGAGTTGTAGGGTAGGGGCTTGATGAAAGCTGGAAATTGTACTTTGAGTAATTGCAGTGCTCATTGTGTGGGCATGAATCATAAACTTTTATTTCAAGTGGAAGTAAATTGACATTAAGCCACTTAGTGACTCATAAAATACTGTAAATTGTTATAATAGCTAATGCTTACTGAGCTCTAACAATGTTCCAGGGACTAAGTACAGTATTATTTCACATAGCCCTCATAACATTCCTATAAGATGGATGCTATTGTTATAACTCCTGCTTTATAGATGAGAAAACTGAGCCACTGTAGCGTTAACTAATGTGTGTGTCTAGGTTCTCACAGCTAGTAAGTAGTGGATGAGGATTATGAAGATTTTAAGATTTGAAGCAGTTGGCTATTAAAAAGGAACTTAACTATTGTAGTTATTAAAAATAATTATAAAAACTGTCGGCCAGGCGTGGTGGCTCATGCCTGTAATCCTAACACTTTGGGAGGCTAAGGAGGGTGGATCACTTAAAGTCAGGAGTTCAAGACCAGGCTGGCCAACAAGGTGAAACCTTGTCTCTGTTAAAAAACTACAAAAATTAGTTGGGCATGGGGGTACACACCTATAACTCCAGCTACTTGGGAGGCTGAGGCATGAGAATCACTTGAACCAGGAGGTGGAGGCTGCAGTGAGCTGAGATTGTTTGCGCCATTGCACTCCAGCCTGGGCAACAGAGTGAGACTACATCTCAAAAAAAAAAAAAAAAAAAAAAAAAAAAAGGCCAGATGCGTGGCTCACACCTGTAATCCCAGCACTTTGAGTGGCCAAGGCGAGTGAATTGCCTGAGCTCAGGAGTTTGAGACTAGCATGGGCAACACGGTGAAACCCCATTTTTACTAAAATACAAAAAATTAGCCGGGCATGATGGCGTGCGCCTGTAGTCCTGGCTACTCAGGAGGCTGAGGCAGGAGAATTATAAGAACCCAGAAGTCAAGGTTGCAGTGAGCCGAGATTGCATCACTGCATTCTAGCCTGGGCGCCAGAGCGAGATTCCATCTCAAAAAAAAAAAAAGCAGCAGCAGCAAGAAAATAAAAAATGAGAATGACAACATTCTCAGTTACTGTTCTTCTTTTAATTTCTGGATTTTGCACATACTGAGACTCAGACTAGTCTGGGCATAGTGGCTCACATTTCTAACTCCAGAACTTTGGGAGGCTGAGGCAGGAGGATTACTTGAGCCCAGGAGATGGAGACCAGTCTGGGCAACCTAGTGAGACCTTGTCGCTACAAAAATAAAAAAAATAACAGGGTTTGGTGGTGCACACTTGTCATCTCAGCTACTTGGAACTGAGGTGGGAGGATCACCTGGGCCCAGGAGGTCAAGGCTCTAGTGAACTATGATTATGCCACTGCACTACAGCCTTGGTGAGAAAGTGAGACCTTGTCTCAAGAGAAAACAAAACAAACAAAAAATTAAACCAAACAGAAACCTCCACAAAAACTCAAACCGTGTGTTGTTGGAGCTCAGAGCTCAGATAAATTGAATGTATTGAATGTCAGCTGGGTAGGGATGAGACTGCAATGTGGGTCTACAGACCCAGTGTCCTTCTAGTTTTGAGATTTCCTCTTCAGAAAGAATTCTTTCTCTCATTTTTGCAGACCTTGTGTGCACTCATTCGGGGAGTCCATCAAAAAAATAAGTCTACCTCTGGATTTGACATTATCAACATGCTGATGGGCTTTGACAAGGCGGAGCTGTGCATGAAGGTGAGGCATAAGCTGCAGATATGCCTATGGATGTCTGCTTCTCACAGCTATTCATGGACACTATCAGCAGACAAATGTATTTAAGATTTGGATCAGATAGATATAGGTGATGGAATTTGGCCTTGCATTTGGATATTTTTATTTAACAGGTTTGCTGTATCTGAATAAAGGAAAATTTTAAATTCAAATTTGAATGGAGGTATTCTTTCTCTTCAGGATAAAGACTGAAGAGTTTATTTTGTTACTCATATGATCTTACATTCTTAAGAACATTCATGAATTTATTTATTTATTTATTATTATTATTTTTTGAGACGGAGTTTCGCTCTTGTTACCCAGGCTGGAGTGCAATGGCACGATCTCGGCTCACCGCAACCTCCGTCTCCTGGGCTCAGGCAATTCTCCTGCCTCAGCCTCCTGAGTAGCTGGGATTACAGGCTCGTGCCACCATGCCCAGCTAATTTTTTGTATCTTTAGTAGAGACGGGGTTTCACCATGTTGACCAGGATGGTCTCGATCTCTCGACCTCGTGATCCACCCGCCTCAGCCTCCCAAAGTGCTGGGATTACAGGCTTGAGCCACCGCGCCCGGCTAACATTCATGAATTTAAATGAAATATAACAAATTACATGCAGAGGTAACTTTAATTCTAAACTTTAAGCTTGTTTAATACAATTATTTTGATTTTACCAGAATTTTTCTATCTAGTGTTGGACACTATCTTTTTTTTTTTAATAACAGCCTTATAGTTAATATAGTATACATACACCCTTTTAGATTATACAATCTGGCCAGGCTCCATGGCTCATGCCCGTAATCCTAGCACTTTGGGAGGCCAAGGTGGACAGATCGCTCGAGCTTAGGAGTTTAACATCAACCTGGGCAACATGGCGAAACCTCATCTCTACAAAAAATACAAAAATTAGCTAGGTATGGTGGTGCATGCCTGTAAGTCCCAGCTACTTGGGGGAGGCTGAGATGGGAGGATTGCCTGAACCTGGAAGGTGGAGGTTACAGTGAGCTGATATCACACCACTGCACTCCAACCTGGGCAACAGAGCAAGACCCTATCTCAAAAAGAAGAAAATAAATAAAATGTACAATCCAGTGAATTTTTTTCTTTCTTTCTTTTTTTTTTGTTTTTTTTTTGTTTGTTTGTTTTTTTGAGATGGAGTTTCACTCTTGTTACCCAGGCTGGAGTGCAATGGCGCGATCTCGGCTCAACGCAACCTCCGCCTCCTGAGCTCAGGCAATTCTCCTGCCTCAGCCTCCTAAGTAGCTGGGATTACAGGCACGCGCCACCACACCCAGCTAGTTTTTAGTAGAGACGGGGGTTTCACTATGTTGACCAGGATGGTCTCGATCTCTCGACCTCATGATCCACCCGCCTCGGCCTCCCAAAGTGCTGGGATTACAGGCTTGAGCCACCGCGCCCGGCTCTTTTTTTTTTTTTTTTTTTTTTTTGAGACAGAGTTTTGCTCTGTCACTAGGCTGGAGTGCAGTGGTGCGATCTCGGCTCACTGCAACTTCTGCCTCCCGGGTTCAAGCAATTCTCCTGCCTCAGCCTCCCAAGTAGCTGGGACTGCAGGCGTGCGCCACTACACCCAGCTAATTTTTGTATTTTTTAGTAGAGATGGGGTTTCACCATGTTGGCCAGGATGGTCTTGATCTCTTGATCTCATGATTCACCCACTTTGGCCTCCCAAAGTGCTGGGAATACAGGCGTAAGCCACCGCACCCAGCCGAATTTTAGTTTATTCATAGAATTATACAGTTATCATCATTATCAATTTCAGAACATTTTCATCACCCTGGAAAGAAAACCTGTACGCATTAGCAGTCATTCTCCAGTTCTCTACTCTTCTCAACCCTTGGCAAGCATTAACCTGCTTTATGTCTCTATGGGTTTAGCTATTCTGAATACCTCATATAAATGGAATCATATCATATATGTAGCCTTTTGGGTCTGGCATTTACTTCACATAATGTTTTTGTGGTTTATAGGATGTGTCAGTATTTCATTCCTTTTTATTGCCTAATAATATTCCTTTGGATGGAGATAAATCACTGCATTTTGTTTATCCATTCATCAGTTGATAGATATTTGAGTCATTTCAACATTTTAGATATTAGGAATAATGCTGCTATGAATGTTCATTTATAAGTTTCTGTATGGATGTATGTTCTTATGTTTTTATTTATTTATGAGGTCTTGCTATGTTACCCCAGCTGGTCTTGAACTCCTGGCCTCAAGTGATCCTCCTGTCTCAGCCTTCCAAAGTGCTGAGATGACAATCATGAGCCATTGCACTCGGGCCACATGTTTTTTTTTTTTTTTTTTTCTTTTTTGAGACGGAGTTTCACTCTTGTTACCCAGGCTGGAGTGCAATGGCGCGATCTCGGCTCACCACAACCTCCGCCTCCTGGGTTCAAGCAATTCTCCTGCCTCAGCCTCCTGAGTAGCTGGGATTACAGGCACATGCCACCACGCCCAGCTAATTTTTTGTATTTTTAGTAGAGACGGGGTTTCACCATGTTGACCAGGATGGTCTCAATCTCTTGACCTCGTGATCCACCCGCCTCGGCCTCCCAAAGTGCTGGGATTACAGGCGTGAGCCACCGTACCCGGCCACACATGTTTTAAATTCTCTTGGGCATATACCTAGGTGTAGAACTGCTGGGTCACATGGTAACTCTATATTTGACATTTTAGGAATTACTAAACAATTTTTCCCTAGTAGCTGTTCCATTTTATAATTTCACTAGCCACGTTTGAGGGTTCCACTTTCTCCACATTATGTCAACAGTTGTTTTTGTCTGTCTTTTCTTTATTTTTTTGAGAAATGTCTTTCATATCCTTTGCCCATTTCTAGATTGATGTGTCTTTTATTGTTGAGTTATGAGAGTTCTTTACATATTCTGAATATGTCTTTTATCAATTACATGATTTTCAGTGTCGAACACTATTTTGAATGAATGCTGTTTGAACTTCGAAGAACAGTCTTCTGTTACTCATTAAATTTAAAATAAATTTGTATACCAGAGAATCCTTACAGTGGTTAGGTTATAAAAATTGATGATATGGCCAGATGCAGTGGTTTATGCCTGTAATCCCAGCACTTTGGGAGGCCGAGGTGGGTGAATCATGAGGTCAGGAGATCGAGACCATCCTGGCCATGGTGAAACCCTGTCTCTAGTAAAATACAAAAAAAAAAAAAAAAAAAAAAAATTAGCCAGGTATGGTGGCGGGCACCTGTAGTCCCAGCTACTCAGGAGGCTGAGGCAAGGGAATTGCTTGAACCTGGGAGATGGAGGTTGCAGTGAGCTGAGATCGTGCCACTGCACTCCACCCTGGGGACAGAGCAAAACTCTGTCTCAAAAAAAAAAAAAAAAAAAGGAATATATAATTATGAACATATTAAAAAAATGAATACACAAAGATTCAGTACTTAGAGTTATTTTTAAATTCTGTCCTTTTGCAGTTCATGTATATGCCATGGTAAAATCCGAGATAGCTCTTCATTCTCATAGTTCTAACTACAGCTTGTATGTTGATGACTGTTAAGTCCCTGTGTTTAGCCTTAACATCTCCTTATAATTTCAGAGTTGTATACTCTGTAAGTACTTGCTGAATGTGCTCATTCACACATCCCCTAAGTACTTCTTGCTTGATATATCCAGAATGGAACTCACTGTTTCTCCTGCATCTCTTCCTCATTCTTTCCCTTTCAGAATGGGTGCAGCTGTCTTCACAGGCCCCTAGCTGAACTTGGTGATCATCTGGAGATAAAAGATGAGACTCATCTCCAGATGATCACCAAGTTCAGCTAATTTTACCTCAGTTCATATTCCTCGTGCTTGTCTTCCTCTGTTTCCACCATCTCTGTTATCTCTCACTAGAACTATTGCAGTGATGCCTTCATTCATTCTTTTTTTTTTTTTTTTTTTTTTGAGATAGAGTCTTGCTCTGTCACCCAGGCTGGAGTGTAGTGGTGCAATTTCAGCTCACTGCAACCTTCCCCTCCCGGGTTCAAGCAATTCTCCTGTTTCATCTGCTGGACTAGCTGGGATTACAGGCATGTGCCACCACCCCTGGCTAATTTTTGTATTTGTAGTGGAGATGGGGTTTCACCATGTTGGCCAAGCTGGTCTTGAACTCCTGACTTCAGGTGATCTGCCCATCTTGGCCTCCCAAAGTGCTGGGATTACATGCATGAGCCACCACACCTGGCCCATTCATTCTTTTGACAAACATTTGTTGGGCTCCTATATGCCAGGTACTGTGGTAGGCACTGAGGATACAAGAGTCAAATAAGACAAGGCAACTGTCTCAGGAAATTGATAATTAGTCCTCATTAGTCTCCCTCCTTTTGAGCTTACCATCTTTAAATCCATCATCCACAGTGACACCACAACTGTATGGTGTTAGTATGTGTATCTTTCACTCATCTTTCCTGCTTAAAATCCTTCATTAGTCTCCTGTCACTAACAGGATAAAGACCAAACTCCCTAGTTAGACTTAACAAAACTCATAATCTGGACTATATTTACTTCTCTAGTCTTGTATCTCACCACTGTGCCTCATTCTTTATACTCCCATAAAAACAAACTGCTTTTATTTCAGTCCCTCACTAGGGCCATTTCTTTCCTTATATGTCTTTGATGATGCTAATGCCTGTCTGGAATTCCTTTCCTCCCCAATTCCTATTGAATTTTCAAAATATAACTAATATAACTCACTCCCGAGGGGTCTTGGAATAGGTGACTTTAGAGCAAATTCCATTCCTCCACGTGTATTTCTGTCATAGTAACTACTGAATTGAAACTGTTGGCCTGTTTTTCTTTTCCATTAGACTAAAAAGCACCTTGACAGCAAGGGTCACGGTTTTAGTTTTTTCATATATATATGTATATATTTTGAGATGGAGTCTTTCTCTGTCACCGAGGCTGGAGTTCAGCTGCACAATCTCGGCTCACTGCAACCTCCGCTTCCCAGGTTCGAGTGATTCTTGTGTTTCAACCTCCTGAGTAGCTGGGATTACAGGCATATACTACCACGCCTGGCTAATTTTTGTATTTTTAGTAGAGGTGGGATTTCACCATGTTGGTCAGGCTGGTCTTGAACTCCTGACCTCATGATCTGCCCACCTCAGCCTCCCACCCACCACCTCGGGTGTGGTGGCTCATGGCCTGGGATTACAGGTGTGAGCCACCACGCCCAGCCCCTATATTCTTTTAAAGCACGATATTCAGCACAGAGTAGATGCTCACATATTTATTAAATTGAACTGAAGCAGTTTACCTTAGCCTTCCAGCATGCTTAAATCCTTATTCTCCATTCATTCTCCTCCTTCATTTAATGTAGAATATTTCTTTTTATTTTCCCTTTATTGTAATATGCAAGGGTTTCATCTTTTGATTAGTTTGGGTGTATCAGTTCGCTTTTAGTGCAGGTGATAAATTCCAATTACATTGCCAAGTAAAGACCAGGATGGGCATAAGTTAGCTTCATTGGATAGTGAATATGGCTAGTGATAGCCTGTAATGATATTGTTTTTTGTCATTTATTCAGTGTGCCTGAATTAAGTGTTATGCTTTCTTTACCAAATAATAAAACTTGCCAGGCATAGTGGTTCACAACTGCAATGCCAACTCTTTGGGAGGCTGAGGCAGGAGGATCACTTGAGCTCAGGAGTTTGAGACAATGTGGTAAGACCTTGTCTCTATTTAAAAAAAAAAAAAAAAAAGAAATAGCCAGATGTGGTGACACACATCTGTGGTTCCAGCTATTTGGGAGGCTGAGGTGGGAGGATGACTTGATCCCAGGAGTTTTATATTGCAGTGTGCTGTGAACATGCCCTGCTCTCCAGCCTGGCTGGCAGAGTGAGACTCTGTCTCAAAAAAAAAAAAAAAAAAAAGGGAAAAGAAACGTATATACAATTATTGAACTGTTAGGTTTCCCTTTTTTTATTGGCTTCATTCCAATCTAAAGGTTTGTATGAGGATGTCAGACTGCAAACATACATTCATGTGTAATTTTTCTAAAGCATTTTTCTCAATATAGCTAGATTTTGAAGTCTTGTTATTCTTTTTCTTTCTTAGCAACCCCAGCCTGAGAAGTCCTCCTTTTCTTTATCTAACCTTGCAAGGCCTAGGCCAGTGGAAATGATAGTGTTGCTTCATTTGTGTTCTTCACATTACCCTGTGTAACATAACCCAGAGTTGGACAAAGGTGGGGTGTTACCTGGTACGGTTTAATGCTTACTGGTTCTTTTTCTCAGAACTTGATGGAGAGTTTGGATTCATTGCTTTGTGCAGAAGGTTCTGAAAGTCTGAAGAGTTTATGTCTGAAACTTCTCCTTTGCTTAGTGACCGTAAGTAACCTATGTTTGTCAAGGGTATTAATTGACAGGAGGGGCAATCCTATTTGAATACTTGAGCCCAAAGATAGAAGGAAAAAGAGAAAAAATATTCTTAGTGGGAGTACTGCATCACTCCCTGTGTCTGGATGTGTAGGAAGTTAGCTGCATGGTCTTTTGCTTCCTAAAAGTTGCTCTTTGGAGCAACGACTGGCATTTTTAGCCTGCGGGCTATGTTATATTTCACTTTAGAAGTTTCACTTCAGGGGAACTACTATCTTCTGGATTGTCAGACTTGTCCTCATCAGGTCTCATTTGGAAATAATTCTTGTGATTCTGAGTTTTTTTTTTTTTGAGACAGTGCCTGGCTGGCTTTGATTTTATAACTGTAGGCTCCCTGTACTTTCTAGTGGAAGGAGAGTGGGGTATTGATAATTTACTTCAGGAGGTTCTCTTTCCCTGCCACCTCTTAAAGACTTCTGCATTCATAAACCTCTTCCTGTGCACTTGAGAAATAAAACCCAAGAAACTGTTAAGCAAATGCATGTGTGAGGATATGAGAGAAACAATGAGAAGTTCAAAGACGTAGGAAGTTTTAATTTACTTATTTCCTACTCCTATAATGGCTGTCTATTCAGGCTCTCATGACTTAAGGGGCACTTGTGAAAGGTCTGTTAAATTATCTAGTAGAAATATTTTAATATTTCTATTTCTCTTAGATGCTAGGGGAGGAGATTACGTGAGATATCAGAATGCCTCAGTACAGACTTTAAAAAGCCTTTTATTGCATTCAGGTGACGGATAACATCAGCCAGAACACTATTCTTGAGTATGTAATGATCAACAGCATATTTGAAGCAATTTTACAGGTAGGTCAATTCCCTTGTTACCTCTTTGTCTTTGGGGTAAACCATCTCTTCAAATTTTCTCTGTATTCCCAGGAACCAGGAGTTAAAAGTCTCATGTATTTTTGGTTCTTGTTACAGATACTTTCACATCCCCCAAGTCGTAGGGAGCATGGGTATGATGCTGTTGTGCTATTGGCTTTGCTGGTGAACTATAGAAAATATGAGGTAACTGGGGCCCTTAGTGGATGGTTGTTATCTTCCTATAATCTTGTTAAATGTGGCCCCTCCTAAAGGACTTTGCTTAATGTAGAAGACATGTTCTTGGTAAATGGTATATAGATTAATTTTGATAACCTAGATTCTAAAATTTCTATATTAAATACATGGGGCAGAGGACCTAGTTGTTCAAAGGAATCCTGTGATGCAACTTCTAATGAAGTGAGTAAGTACTCCCTAATGTGTTGATTCCCGTACCCAGCTTACTAGAATCACCTAAGAACTTTTTAAAAAGAAAACATTTCTGGGTCTTATTCTACACACAGTAAATCAGAGTCTTTTGGGGCTGAGGAAAATAGGGACCTGGGATTTTTTTTTTTAAGTTCTCCTATTGAGTATGATGATTAGCCAGGATTGAGAACCACTGACCTAGTATATCTATTTTGAAAGATTTGATTTTTTTATAGTCATGTGTCACTTAACAAGGATACATTCTGAGAAATGTGTCATTAGGCAGTTTTGTTGTCATGTGAACATGAGAGAGTATTTTTATACAAACTTAGATGGTATAGCCTACTACATACTGAGGTTACATGATATAGCCTAGTACATACCTAAGCTACATGGTATAGCCTATTTTCTCTTAGGCTACAAACCTGGATAGCATATGGATATATTGAATACTATAGGCAATTATAACACAGTAGTAATTTTTTAAGTAATTAAGCATATCTAGCCTGGGCATGGTGATTCACACCTATATAATCCTAGCACTTAGTAAGACACTGTCTCTACAAAAAAACTTAAAAATTAGCTGGGTGTGGTGGTATGCATCTGTAGTCTCAGCTACTTGGGAGGCTGAGGTAGGAGGATTGGTTGAGCCAAGGAGTTTGAGGCTGCAGCGAGTCATGATTACACTACTGCACTCCAGTCTGGGTGACAGAGTGAGACCCTGTCTTTAAAAAAAAAAAAAAAATCTTTTAAGTCTGGGTACGGTAGCTCATGCCTGTAATCCCAGCACTTTGGGAGGCCAAGGGTGGTAGATTGCTTGAGCCCAGGAGTTCGAGACCAGCCTGGCCATCATGGCAAAACTCCATCTGCATTTTAAAAAATATAAAAATGAGCCAGGCATGGTGACAGATGCTGGTATTCTCAGCTACTCAGGAGGCTGAGGTGGGAGGATGGCTTGAGCCCTGGAGGTAGAGGTTACAGTGAGCTGAGATTGCGCCCCTGTGCTCCAGCCTGGGTGAGGGTGACAAAGCCAGATCTTGTCTCAAAAACAGACACACAAAATCTAAACCTAGAAAAGGTATGGTGAAAGAATGATATAAAAGTTAAAAAATATTCTTGTTGATCTTCATAAAACATAAAAAGGTGATTAAAAAAATCAGACATCTTAACAGGACACTTTCTATGAATGGAGCTTGCAGCACTGGAAATTGCTCTGGGTGAGTCAGTGAGTGAGTGGTGAGTGAATGTGGAGGCCTAAGACGTTACTGTATACTACTATAGACTTTTTTTTTTTTGGTTTGTTTTGAGACAGAGTCTTGATCTGTTGCCCAGGCTGTAGTGCAATGGCACAATCTCAGCTCAGTGCAATCTCTGCCTCCCAGGTTCAAGTGATTGTCCTGCCTCAGCCTCTTGAGTAGCCGGGAGTACAGGCACCTGCCATAGGTGCCTGTAGAAACAGGGTTTTACCATGTGGGCCAGGCTGGTCTTTATCCACCTGCCTTGTCCTCCCAGAGTGCTAGGATTACAGGTGTGAGCTACCATGCCTGGCCAACTGTCAACTTTGTAAACATTGTACACATAGGCTATGTTAAATTTATGAAAAAACTTTTTCTTTCTTCAATAATAACTTACCATAACTTTTACTTTATAAACTAAAAATATTAAAAGCTTTTTAGGCCGGGCGTGGTGGCTCAAGCCTGTAATCCCAGCACTTTGGGAGGCCGAGGTGGGTGGATCACGAGGTCAAGAGATCAAGACCATCCTGGTCAACAAGGTGAAACCCCGTCTCTACTAAAAATACAAAAAGTTAGCTGGGCATGGTGGTGCGTGCCTGTAATCCCAGCTACTCAGGAGGCTGAGACAGGAGAATTGCCTGAATCCAAGAGGTGGAGGTTGCGGTGAGCCGAGATCGCGCCATTGCACTCCAGCCTGGGTAACAAGAGCGAAACTCTGTCTCAAAAAAAAAAAAAAGCTTTTTAACTCCTTTGTAATAACATTTAGCTTGAAACACAAACATATTGTACTATAGTTTGTCACATTTGGCCAGGCTGGTCTCAAACTCCTGACCTCATGTGATCCACCTACCTTGGTCTCCCAAAGAGTATAAAGAACATATCTTTATTCTGTAAGCTTTTTTCAGTTAAAAAAAATTTTTTTAAAACTTATTAGTTAAAAACGGAGAAACGGACAGGTGTGCTGGCTCACGCCTGTATTCCCAGCACTTTGGGAGGCCTAGGCGGGTGGATCACAAGGTCAGGAGTTCAAGACCAGCCTGGCCAATATAGTGAATCCCCATCTCTACTAAAAATACAAAAATTAGGGCCGGGCGCGGTGGGTCAAGCCTGTAATCCCAGCACTTTGGGAGGCCGAGGCGGGTGGATCACGAGGTCAAGAGATCGAGACCATCCTGGTCAACATGGTGAAACCCCGTCTCTACTAAAAATACAAAAAATTAGCTGGGCATGGTGGCGTGTGCCTGTAATCCCAGCTACTCAGGAGGCTGAGGCAGGAGAATTGCCTGAACCCAGGAGGTGGAGGTTGCGGTGAGCCGAGATCGCGCCATTGCACTCCAGCGTGGGTAACAAGAGCGAAACTCCGTCTCAAAAAAAAAAAAAAAAAAAAAAAAAAAAATTAGCTGGGTGTGGTGGTGGGCACCTATAGTGCCAGCTACTCAGGAGGCTGAGGCAGGAGAATAACTTGAACCTGGAGGCAGATGTTGCAATGAGCTGAGATTGTGCCATTGCACTCCAGCCTGGGCAACTGAGCAAGACTCTGTCTCAAAACAAAACAAAACAAAAGTGGGACACAAACACACAAATTAGCATAGGCCTATACAGGGTCCGGATGATCAGTACCACTGTCTTTCGCCTCCACATTTGGAAGGTCTTTAGGGAAATAATACACATGAAGCTGTTATTTCCTGTGATAATGCCTTTCTCTGCAATACCTGCTCAAGGACCCACCTTTGGTTGTTTTGCAGTTAACTTTTTTTCTTTTAATAAGTAGAAGGAATACAGTAGAAAATAACAATAAAAAGTATCGTTAGGCTGGCATAGTGGCTTAGGCCTGTAATCCCAGCACTTTGGGAGGCAGAGGTGGGTGGATCACCTGAGGTCAGGAGTTTGACCATCCTAGCCAATGTAGCAAAACCCTATCTCTACTAAAAATACAAAAATTATCGCCGGGCGCGGTGGCTCACACCTGTAATCCCAGCACTTTGGGAGGCCGAGGTGGGTGGATCACGAGGTCAAGAGATCGAGACCATCCTGGTCAACATGGTGAAACCCCGTCTCTACTAAAAATACAAAAATTAGCTGGGCATGGTGGCGCATGCCTGTAGTCCCAGCTACTCAGGAGGCTGAGGCAGGAGAATTGCCTGAGCCCAGGAGGCGGAGGTTGCGGTGAGCCGAGATCGCGCCATTGCACTCCAGCCTGGGTAACAAGAGCGAAACTCCGTCTCAAAAAAAAAAAAAAAAAAATTAGCTGGGTGTGGTGGTGCACACCTGTAGTCCCAGCTACTCAGGAGGCTGATGCACGAGAATTGCTTGAACCCAGGAGGTGGAGGTTGCAGTGAGATGAGATTGCATCGATGCACTCCAGCCTGGGTGAAAAAGTAAGACTCCATCTCAAAAGAAAAAAAGTATAATAAATACATAAACCAGTGACATAGTCATTTATTATCATTATCCAGTATTATGTACTATACATAATTGTATGTGCTATACTTTTTCTTTTGAGATGGAGTCTCGCTCTGTTGCTCAGACAAGTGTAGTGACATGATCTCATCTCACTGCAACCTCCATTTCTGAGGCTCTAATGATCCTCCTGCCTCAGACTCCTGAGTAGCTGGGACTACAGGCATGCGCCACCATGCCCAGCTATTTTTTTTTTTTTAATTTTTGGTAGAGATATGGTTCAACATATTGCCTAGGCTGGTCTTGAACACCTGAACTGAAGTGATCTGTCCACTTCAGCCTCCCAAAATGCTGGGATTACAGTGAGCCACCGTGCCTGGCTGATAATTGTATGTCCTATACGTTTATATGACTGGCAGCACGGTAGGTTTCCTTACACCATTATCACCACAAATACGTGAGTAATGAATGGCTTGCACTATGTGATAATGGCCAAAATGTCACTGGGTTATAGGGATTTTTCGGTTCCATTATAATCTCATGGGATCACCGTAGAATATGCAGTCTATTATGGACCAAAATGTCTTTATGCAGCACATCACTGTGTATCAGATTTCCTTATTCCTGTATATCAGATCTCCTTATTCAGTCTACTTATATAAGTATCACTGTTGGCCTAGAAACTCCTTCTGATTTTAATGAAAAATTGAAGTCAGTGCCTTATTTATTCCAGTTTGGGAATTCTTTTTGCCCCTGAATTATTCAGGGTGCAGATTTACAGGTTTTTTAGATGAAGATATGAAGAGCAGGATCCAAAGATTTATACTTGGATTGGCACATATATTTGATTTTCTTCAAAAGGCAGAATAGACAGAAAAGGAAGGGGACCACTCAAGGAAGACAAGGGTTTTCGTTGGAGATTGCTTTTGAGGAGTAGGAAGCATTTGGCACTGAGTTTGGGCACTAGGAGCATTTTGCTGAATCCTAAAGTCAGGAGTTTCACTGAGGCAACCTGACTTTGTTCACTTCATAAGTAGCAATACTGTGAGAATTGAGCCAGCTGGACGGAGAATTTTCCTTTTTGACCTTCTGGATCTTCACCTAGTGGATTTTTTTTTTTTTTTTTTTTTTTTTTTTTTTAGACAAAGAGTCTTCCTCTGTCACCAGGCACCAGCCAGGCTGGAGTGTAGTGGGGCGATCTTGGCTCACTGCACCCTGCACCTCCTGGGTTCAAGCAATTCTCCTGCCTCAGCCTCCCGAGTAGTTGGGACTACAAGCACGAGCCACCATGCCCAGCTGATTTTTTGTATTTTTTTTAGTAGAGACGAGGTTTAACCATGTTGGCCAGGATGGTCTCGATCTCTTGACCTCGTGATCTGCCCACCTTGGCCTCCCAAAGTGCTGGGATTACAGGCATGAGCCACCTCGCCCTGCCCACCTAGTGATTTTTAATATGATAAAGCCTAGGTAGGCTTTATTTGGCCAGGTTGAAAGTGATGGGTAACACAAAATCTGGAGCTTATTCTATTTTTTTTTTTTTTATTGAGACAGAGTCGCTATGTTGCCCAGGCTAGAGTGCAATGGTGTGATCTTGGCTCACTGCAGCCTCCTCCCAGGTTCATGCAATTCTCCAGCCTCAGCCTTCTGAGTAGCTAGGACTACGGGCACGTGCCACCACACCTGGCTAATTTTTGTATTTTTAGTAGAGACAGGTTTTCACTGTGTTAGCCAGGATGGTCTCCAACCTGGAGCTGATTCTTTTTTTTTTTTTTTTTTTTTTTTTTGAGACGGAGTTTCGCTCTTGTTACCCAGGCTGGAGTGCAATGGCGCGATCTCGGCTCACCGCTACCTCCGCCTCCTGGGCTCAGGCAATTCTCCTGCCTCAGCCTCCTAAGTAGCTGGGATTACAGGCATGCACCACCACGCCCAGCTAGTTTTTTTGTATTTTTAGTAGAGACGGGGTTTCACCATGTTGACCAGGATGGTCTCGATCTTTCGACCTCGTGATCCACCCGCCTCGGCCTCCCAAAGTGCTGGGATTACAGGCTTGAGCCACCGCGCCCGGCCCAGGAGCTGATTCTTAAAAGAAGAGATGTGAAAGCAGGGGAGGTTGTGAGAAAGGAATACTTAAAGAGGGACTAGAATATGCAGAACAATGTTAATGTGTTATAAATTCCAAGATCTGATTGCTTTTATTGTGTTGGAGGAACTGATGAATGTGTATAGAGCTCCTAATAAATATGAAATTTATTCCCAACACCTGTTTTACTGATGATCTGGAGGGGTTGGCATGGTAGCCATTTTGATCTCTGTCATGTGTAATAGCCTCTGGGGCCTCATTACAACAGCCAGAAAAATAGCTGTGGAAAATGCTGAGGATAGTTAAAGAGAGGTGAGGGTTATATGTGATAGGAACACACTATCATCAGTAATGAATATTTTCGGAACATTCTGCTGGATGCAGGCCACTCTGAGGCAGTGGCTTGGCTTCACTGATTGTGATCTGAATCCTGGCTCAGCTCTGTAGGGCTCTCTGAAATGTCAGCCTGAAATATTGGATATGGCTAAGGAACTGGAGAGAATCATATTTCTGGAATGAAGTATGCATTTCTAGTCTTTCAGAAGCCCCCAGAAGAATTAATATAGTGGGCAAGGGTGAGCTTGTGGGCCTAATTTATCTGGGCTTTGCAGTTTTGATATAAATCAAAAACCAGAAACCATTAAGGAAGCCTGGTGATCATGGAGCAGGAAGATTTTTGACAGGAATGTGAGGAATTCTGGATGAACATAGCAAAACCAAAGCTGGTGAAATTCTTTACAAACTAGCATGAGAGACCGTGCTGGGGAGAAAAGCATTCTAGCCATCAATCTCATGACCAGTGGGGTAAGTTCTAACCTTACCAGAAAGGTACCGAGGCACAGAGAGGCTAGGTACCCAACTAAGCACAGACAAAGTGAAGATGTTATTGGACTTAAGGAATAAAAGTGATGGAAAAGATACCATGTAGTAAATGTGTAGTTCTTCCTCACTTCAAATAATGTGTTCTATTTTAATAATTTCATCTAAAGAGTCAGAAGAGCCCCCAAAAAAGGTCTAGGGAAGAGCAATGAAAAATAGTATGTATAGCTTTGATCAAATAAAGGCAGGACCCTATTAGAGTGCTACTGTGAAGACTCACAGAGTTTGTAATTCTGTCTTACGGATGAAAAGTAGATTGCCTCCAGTTTTAAAAAGTGACCAGCACAACAGGTATATAGTTTTAAAAATCAGCATCTGGTAAAATAGAAATTTTCACAACATTAAGATCCTGGTTTTCTAGGCTGGCCAAGTCTATTGAGATGAAGTGACTCAGATCCCAACTGTTTCCTGGAGCATGACATTTCTCAGAAATTACCATACTGTTTATTATGTCTAATTGCAAGTTGTTCCTTTTCTCCCCACACTTCCCTTTTTCCTAAAGAGCTTGCCTTTGAATATGATAATAATGTAAAAGGAGAAAAAAAATATAGCCACCTATACCAGTTATTGAGCCTTTAGCATATACCAGCTAGGGTGCTAAAGATTTGATGTGTCTTACTTCATTTCAGCCTTGTAGCAACCACAGCATAAAAAATACAGGTTGACCATCTCTAATCTGAAAATTTGAAATCCAAAATGCCCCCAAATCTGAAACTTTCTGAATACCAACGTGACACTCCTTGACCTCCTAGGCTCAAGTGATCCTCCCACCTCAGTCTTCGAGTAGCTGGGACTACAGGCATGTGTCACTATGCCCAGCTAACTTTTTTTTTTTTTGAGATGGAGTCTTGCTCTGCCACCCATTTTAGAGTGCAGTGGTGCAATCTCGGTTCACTGCAACCAGGTGCCTCCTGGGTTCAAATGATTTTCCTGCCTCAACCTCCCGAGTAGCTGGGATTACAGGCATGCACCACCACACCTGGCTAATTTTTGTATTTTTAATGGAGACAGGTTTCCGTATGTTGGTCAGCTGTTCTTGAACTCCTGACCTCAGGTGATCCACCTGCCTCAGCTTCCCAAGATGCTGGGATTACAGGAGTGAGCTACCATGCCTGGCCCCAGCTAACTCTAATTTTTTGTAGAGATAGGGTTTTGCCATGTTGCCTAAGCTGGTTTGAACTCCTGGGCCAAGTGTCTTTCCACCTTGGCCTCCCAAAGTGTTAGGATTACAGGCATGACCAACCCTAAAGCATTTTAGATGAGATACTCAACCTGTATCCTCATTTTACAGATGAGGAAATAGAAACTTAGCTTAGTGTGCCTAATTTGTCACAATAAGCAGAAGAACTAGAATGCAGACCTTTGCTTGGAAATCAGATGACCCTGATCAACACTTAAACAGGCTGGTCGCGGTGGGTCACACTTGTAATCCCAGCACTTTCGGAGGCTGAGGCGGGGGGATCACTTGAGGTCGGGAGTTTGAGACCAGCCTGACCAACTTGGAGAAACCCTTGTCTCTACTAAAAATACAAAATTAGCTGGGCATGGTGGCACATGCCTGTAATGCTAGCTACTCAGGAGGCTGAGGCAGGAGAATCACTTGAACTGGGAGGCTTAGGTTGTGGTGAGCTGAGATCACACCATTGCACTCCAGCCTGGGCAACAAGAGGGAAACTCCATCTCAAAAAACAACAAAAACAAAGAAAACCCCCCAAAAACCAACCACAACTCTAAAACAGTCTACTTTTGGGAAGATAAGTGACCAGAACTTTAAAAAATTATGCCAAGAAATAGTGGTCTGCTCTTTCTAGTGTTACTCTCATCATGGCAGCATCTCTAAGTCAGCTGATTTTGCCTGATTTTCTTTTCTGAGAATTCACTTGCTTGGGATCTTCTCTGAGGTCTGTAAAATTGGCAGAATTTGACTGTTGGTTGGTTATAGGAAGAAGTGTTGAGAGCCTTCCTTCTGTCAGATCAAGTAACAAATGGAGTGGGGTTTACACCTTAAGTTGTGTTGCATTAAACCTTATAAACATTTGCTGTTAAGAAAGCAAAGCTGTTTCGTTCTCTATTCCCAATTGACATGCAAAAGATGCCCTCAGAAGCTTGGTTAAATAGCTCTGTGTGGGGAATGAGCCTTTCAGTTGGGTTTTCAAGTTTCTCAGTAACGAGTTTTTTGGTAGCCGTAGAAACTGCCAGTCTGAGAACTATTGTTCCTTGCCTCTCTTAGGTTAG
The DNA here is from genome assembly GCF_048565385.1 of Saimiri boliviensis. Lineage (NCBI taxonomy): Eukaryota > Metazoa > Chordata > Mammalia > Primates > Cebidae > Saimiri > Saimiri boliviensis. Next base: position 86,617,875 of record NC_133460.1, on the reverse strand, counting down.
ATTTGGTGCCTGATCTATATGAAATCTTTCCTCACATTCTATAGGTGCAAGGAAAGGTCGTTTGTCCTCATCCCCCTTGTAGGAGATGGTCCAATTGCTTTATTAGTTTAAATATACGTCTATTTTCTTATGCTGCCCAACTGAGATTGGGTCTGGAATAACTCAAGAACTCTTCCAGTGCTGTAAGTGATGGGACAATCATTAAATCCCAGTGTTCTGACCAGATTGTTGTTTGGATAATTACATTCTTTTTTTCAGTTCCCCCTGCAGTGTTATTTGGATATCAGATCTCCATAAATGGCCTCTCTGGCTGTTAAGCAGCTGCCACTTTCCACCCCAAGGTGGCTTTGTTTTACGGGTGGGTGAATCAGTCCTTGCATATAGTTTGTGAAATGGTTAGGGAGCCTTTGGGATGAAAATGTAAGTTAGCAACTTGTAAATATGTGCCTTATGGCAAGAAGCTTTTATGTCCCCCAAAAGACAGCTATCCCTATGGACTTAGCAAATTATTGGTAGGGTAGGACAAAGTGAGTTTTGTGGAGCATTCACTTACTTTCTAGATGCAAGTAAGAGGAAAGATGGTAGAAGTGGTAGAAATAGGCCTGCACTGATTCCACCTAAGGAAAAATATGGGTACAACAGAACTGAGGTATGTGTATGTATCTGTGTGTACACTTGATGGATGCCTATACACACTGAGAAATTAACTGGAAATGGGAGGGGTCAGCAGGCCATATGGATTGGGGCTGTGTATCAGGAGCATTGCTGTAGAGAGAGGGCCTTACAGAAACATTTCTGTTAACACTTTTTAAATAGCTAATGGGCTTTCTTAACTAGGTCACACTTACCTGGAGTCTCTTCTCTTATTTAACAGTCTGTGAATCCTTATATTGTGAAGCTATCTATTGTGGATGATGAGGCCACACTCAATGTGAGTATCTGGATCCCTGTGTATTGTCTTACTTATTTGCATTCAGTGGCATTACTTTTAGTGGACATTTAGAACAGGGAACAGAAAGCTATCCTGTCAATTTCATCTGGTGATAGAGAGGGAATTAATATTTCTTTTTAGTCCATCAGTGCTACTATTTTACTGTCTTCTGACTTACTTGCTTGCTAATTGTAATGAAGTGGTTGGTTATGTTTCATGTTATAGTGTGCTGAAGTTGATTATCCTACAAAGTCAATAAATTACACATTCAAGAATAAGAAAGCTTAGATGACTAAATGATGGGAGATTCCTTCTTTTAGAACTAGCCAGGCAGTATTTATAGCTTGACTTGGTGAAGTGGAAACATGGGGATGATCTATATCTGCTATATATATCCTTGAAAGTTTGGGAAATTACATCTCATCTCTGAATATAGGGAGGAATAAGATGACCAGTGTCTTGCTTTGTTCCCTTTCCATCCTGCCAAACTTTCTGGGGGAAGTTGATAAGTCACTTTAACATTTACTTAATGCTACTTCCCTTAACATTCCTGTGGCCTGAAAGAAAGCGGCTTATCTATGTTCACCTTCATTTAGCATGGACTCACTGTCACTTTGCCTGGCTGTTTTGGAGACATCTGAGGGCTTTTTGTTTAACTGGATATTCTCTTTCAAAGTGAAAATGATCCCAGTGAAATTGTCAATAATGTGGGCTGGGTCTGTTTCACCTCTTGATAATCCATTTTAATTGTACCTGGGAACATTAAGATAATTAGGTAAGAAAAATCTTCCCAAAGAAGTTTCTTCTGATGCCTTGACAGTGCATCTCAGAATTTCTGTCCTTGTTGCCAACTTTCAGGCAGGACTTCTTGGGTTAATTAATGTTCTTCCTGACCTAGTTCTAGCATCATCACCAACCCCCAAAGGCTGCTGTCTTATTTCACCTGTGCTGTCTTTTCCCTTCTAGGGAATGGGGCTTGTAATTGCTCAGGCTTTATCTGAGTACAACAGGTAAGTTCACCTTTCCAAAATGGAAGGGAGTCTAATTTTCATTTGAATTGGTTGTTAGAGTTTTATTAGAGTTATTGGGTAAAACTGCCTTACCTAGTCTAAGAGTATTGAGAGGTACAGCCCCTGGCCAAAGTATTTGCTCTAGCTTTGCTTGGGATTAGCAGGGATTGTTTTTAGCAACAGGGGAAAGGTAGCCACCGCATTGATGTCTCTTTAGTTTAGGCAATTAGGCACATTCCTTTGCAACTTCTGGTATTTTATTACAGAGCATTTTAACTAGTCTTCCAGCCACAAGTGGTCACTTTCACTTCCATTTAGTTCAATGTATCATACATGTATCTTTTTTTTTTTTTTTTTGAGACGGAGTTTCATTCTTGTTACCCAGGCTGGAGTGCAATGGCGCGATCTCGGCTCACCGCAACCTCCGCCTCCTGGGTTCAAGCAATTCTCCTGCCTCAGCCTCCTGAGTAGCTGGAATTACAGGCACGTGCCACCATGCCCAGCTAATTTTTTGTATTTTTAGTAGAGACGGGGTTTCACCATGTTGACCAGGATGGTCTCGATCTCTTGACCTCGTGATCTACCCGCCTTGGCCTCCCAAAGTACTGGGATTACAGGCTTGAGCCACCGCACCCGGCCCATACGTGTATTTTCTATGTCAAAAAGGTTGTGGAGACTGCTTTTTTGTTATCTTAAAAAATATATAAGAGGAGAAAGTATATTAAGGTAGTCCTATTTTGCAGATGTTTCTTTTTTATCAACTTCCCAGAGTCCCTGTTTCTCTTGGGGGCTCCCATCATTGATGCTTGCTTTCCCTTTTGCTGGAAGGATCTGACATTAGTGAATGGAAACCAGAAGTATCCCTAATCATGGCAAGGACCAGGCAGATCTTTCATGTTCCTCTCTAGACTTTTCTCACACACAATTGGGTATCAGAACTTCAAATCTGTCTCATATCTGCAGAGAGTTTAGTTTACTGATTTCCTTCCTCCTCCTTTAAAAAGAAACAAGATTTTCAGTGTTCTAGCCTTAAAGTAGTTTTACTGTCACACGTTTCAAGTAATAGATTGTTGGAGATGTTGGAGAAATAACTGGATCAGCTGTATGTTAGGGCGGTTTCACAATTTTGCAGCTTTCTTTCTTTCTTTCTTTCTTTCTTTCTTTTTTTTTTTCTTTGAGATGGAGTCTCACTCTTGTTACCCAGGCTGGAGTGCAGTGGTGTGATCTCGGCTCACTGCAGCCTCCACCGCCCAGGTTCAAGTGATTCTTCTGCCTCAGCCTCCTGAGTACCCGGGACTACAGGCACGATCCACCATGCCCAGCTAATTTTTTTTTTTTAAATTTTTAATAGATATGGGGTTTTACCATATTGGCCAGGCTGGTCTTAAACCCCTGACCTCGTGCTATGCCTGCCTCAGCCTCCCAAAGTGCTGGGATTACAAGCATGAGCCATTGTACCCAGCTGCAGCTTTCTTTCTTTTTCTTTCTTTCTTTTTTTTTTTTTGAGATGGAGTCTTGCTCTGTTGTCAGGCTGGAGTGCAGTGGCCCCATCTAGGGTCACTGCAACCTCCACCTCCTGAGTTCAAGTGATTCTCCTGCCTCAGCCTCCCGAGTAGCTGGGACTACAGGTGCAGGCCACCACACCCAGCTAGCTTTTGTATTGTAGGTAGAGACAGGATTTCACAGTGTTGGCCAGGATAGTCTCAATCTCTTGACCTCATGATCTGCCCACCTCGGCCTCCCAGAGTGCTGGGATTACAGGCGTGAGTCACTGCACCGGACCTGCAGCTTGCTTTTTAAAGTCTCTGCCAAAGTAGCTAGGGATTTTGGTACATACTACCTCAAGAGCAGACAGGGTGCCTCTTAGCTTTCAGGGATTGTCACAATGCTTGATTGTCACAATGCTTTAGTTTTCTGGAGTCAGAGAATTCTAAGAGTGCTCCACTCTGATTACCCAAAATGCCAAGGACAAAGACATACTTGATAAATAATCCTAAAGTTGAATTTAGTTCTTCTTGTTTAGGCAGTATAAAGACAAAGAAGAAGAACACCAAAGTGGTTTTTTCTCTGCTTTAACAAATATGGTAAGTCCTGCTTTTTCTTTTCTTCTGCTCATTAACAATGTGGTCTGCAGAGGGGGACAAATCAGGGCTCTGAAGTTCAGATATTTGAAGTGATGGCATGATGACAAGAGAGGCTGTTCAGAGCAGATTTTCTTTGGGAGTGTATTTCCTTTAGTGAATTTCTTTTTCTTTTCATTTCTTTTTTTTTAAATTCCCACTTCTGATGTATCTTTAGTGAGCTTCAAAACCAAGTGAGATAGGGGAAAGGAGAGCTTTAATTTCTCTGGGACTTAGTTTTTCCACATTAATTATTTAATTAATTAATTTCTTAAAGGCTAAAGAAAGGGTGCACATTAAACCAGACTTCTGCTTCCTGAAGAGTTGGCCCTGTTTGGGCGCTGACCCTGTGGAACACCTAATAGTAGGGTTTGGATCTGAGTCCTCCCCTGAGTGCTCCTTTGCTGTCTGCTGTGGCTGGTTTGATCCTCATAGCTGGTCCTGGGGTTTAACGATTGTGAAGTAGATCTGAGGCACTCTTCTAGTGGCTTTAGGGTTTGGGCTTAGAGGTCTGAATTTTAGGGAAGTTATTGGTCCAGTTTGCAAGACTCCAGGGCAAGATTTCTCAACCTTTGCTTTTGGTACCAGGTAATCTGGGACTGATTTTGAAGAGATAAATCTAGGAGATTCTAGAATCTAGGCAGATTCAGAAAGTCTGTCTTCTGGGCATTAGTATCCAAATAATCAGTTCTTTTTTTCTTTTTTTTTTGAGACGGAGTTTCACTCTTGTTACCCAGGCTGGAGTGCAATGGCGCGACCTTGGCTCACCGCAACCTCCGCCTCCTCGGTTCAGGCAATTCTCCTGCCTCAGCCTCCTGAGTAGCTGGGATTACAGGCACGCGCCACCATGCCCAGCTAATTTTTTGCATTTTTATTAGAGACGGGGTTTCACCATGTTGACCAGGATGGTCTCAATGTCTTGATCTCATGATCCACCCGCCTCGGCCTCCCAAAGTGCTGGGATTACAGGCTTGAGCCACTGCGCCCGGCCCAAATAATCAGTTCTAGGGCAAGACAATGTTTTAGTTCATTGCAAGAAGCAGTTGCTTTCTCTCCTCTTCCACTTCTGCAATTTTTTTTCCCCCCAATGCTTAAGAATTGTTCCTTCTGCCTTCTCAGCCTATTCTTAGGAAGGGGCCTCATAAACTCTTAACTCAGAATGTAAATGAGTGAAGTCTCTCAGGGACTACAGAAATATGAGTTTTATATTGGTGTTTGATTAAATGAATTAGATACAGTTATACTGCTCCAGGTTATCTCTGCCTTTCAGTCAAGTTTTCAGAAAGTTTTGTTCCAAACGCATGAAATTCTAGCAGCATAGGTTTGTGTGTAGTTTCAGCATAATTAAGGAGGTGGGAAAGGTATTTTTATGGGGGGTTAGGCATCTTAGTGCCTCTGACATCATATGCATTAGAGGCAGCCTACTCTGTTTACTTATTCACTTGCTCTGACTAGGACACAAACTAAAGATTTTGTTGTCTTAAAAATGGAGAGTGGATCTCATATAGAGAGCTTTGGTCTGAAACCCAAATATTGTTCCCAAAGATAGCTATATGTTGGTTGAAGTCAGCCTGCTTTCTGTGAAGTTTTTCCTAAGTTAGTTTCTGACTTCAAATAAGCAACTTCTAGGAAAGATACAGAGTGATGAGGATGTGTAGGTTAACTGTCAGAGTGACTAAACTTACACATTGAAAAGGAAAGTTGGACAAAAGTACTAGGCTTTTGCTTTAAGGCCCTTTAAGGCAAGATGATTCAGTAGGATTCTCATTATTTCATTTATTACTTATGAGTCTTTTAGGATTTTCAACGTGGGCTGGTTTTGGTGTGTGTGACTTATGGTCCAGAGCTCCAAGTTCCCCTCAGCGGGAAGCAGCTTGTTTTTTTTTTTTTTTTTTCCACTTGATAAAAAACAAAGCTCCTCTCCCATCCTCCTGCTATAAGTCTGCAATTCCCCTTTTCTTCCACAGGTGGGCAGCATGTTCATAGCAGATGCCCATGAGAAAATCTCAGTACAGTAAGTGCCTGACATTCTTCTGCAGTGACTTGGACTTTTGTATGGGCTGTCCTGCTGGATATGAGTGTGCAGTGTTACCTGTTTGTTAACCTTTTGAAGACTCATAGTTTTTTTGGTGATTTTCAAATGTCTCATGGGTTTTGAACAATAATGGACCCTTAGAAATTTCTGCTGAACAACTGTTCCCAGCCTATCTCGGCAATGAAACAAAAGAGGAATGGGTGTCTGAGCCAGTTGGCTTAGCTGGGTTGAGGTGGAAAAGCAGAGGGAAGGTAATGAAGTAGATGAGAACTAGTCCTAAGGAATTAAAGTTAAGGCCCTGACTCCAGCCTATCACTTTGCATATGCCCAAAAGGTGAGTAAAGGGGAACTTTAGAAATGCAAAGAGATTGATAATGAGGCCCTGGGGTATAATTTTATCCTGATAGTTATAGTGTTTTAACTCTCTCACTATAAGAGCCACTCCAATTTGTTCTCTTTTTCTTTAGAACCAATGAGGCCATTCTTCTGGCCCTTTATGAAGCTGTTCATTTAAATCGCAACTTCATCACAGTATTAGCTCAGGTTGGTCACATTAATTTTCTCCTTGAATTTCATACCGATTCATTCCATTGAAAAGCTTATCTGGCTGTACTTGTTTAAACCATGTTTTGCATTGGTAAGTGGTAGTTAACAAGGAGTTGCATCAGTTGCCTTTGTTTCCTGCTATCCTCAAATACGGATGTATCTATCCGTTACTGAAATGGGTCTAATAACGTGCAAAGTTAGTGGTTTTGGCCAGTTTACTGATTACGTTAACCCAAATGAGTTGTGATTACTTCATTTTGCTCACTAGTAATCCCTGGTATTATCTGCTATGTGGATTTTTATATTGGGCTTTCTGCTTTCCAAACTACTGTGGAATTACAACCGGAGATAAAATAGGCCCAGTCACTCATCTTATTATCTCACCAATTTCCAGAGGAAAAACTAAAAGATATGCTGGCCAGGATAAGGTTAGCTGTTAACAGATAACATGGTCTGCATACATTGAAAGGAAGTCATAGAATACTGAGCACTGGGAGGGCACTGTAGCTCACGCCTGTAATCCCAGCACTTTCGGAGGCGGGCGGATCACCTGAGGTAAGGAGTTTGAGACCAGCCTGACCAACATAGCAAAACCCTGTCTCTACTAAAAATAGAAAAATTAGCTGGGGGTGGTGGCAGGCATCTGTAATCCCAGCTACTTGGGAGGCTGAGGCATGAGAATCACTTGAACCTGGAAGGCGAAGGTTGTGGTAAGCCAAGATTGCGCCATCGTACTCCAGCCTGGGTGACAGAGCCAGACTCTGTCAAAAAAAAAAAAAAAAAAAAAAAAAAAGAGTACTGAGCACTGGGTCACATCCCTGAGGGATAGCCTCAGTAATTGACATAGAAGGAGACTAAGTAGACTGAGAACTCAAGAGCTATAACCATCTTAAAAAATTGATAAAGTGTTTTTATCTTAAATCCAGATTGTTTAAAATTTAATGTATGTATGGTTCTTTTAAGGGAAAGTTTGCTTACGCTTTTTCTCAAAGGACAGATGTATATGGAATCTATTGATCTGAATTTTAACAAAAAAAATAAGGTCATGCTTAAAAAGTGTTGTGCTGGTTTGAGATCTGCTTCAGAGAACACTTACCAGTTTTCATGGAGACTTCAGTTATTATTTTCACTCTGTTCCTTATCTGATCTCCAAATCTTATAACTGGTTTTAAAGGAAGAGGTAAGGAAGGTAAAAGGCCAGTAAAGCTGTTGGGGAAGTTAAAAACAATGGTCACTTGGCTTAATTCTCAAGAACTGATGTGGCAGGAATGGCTAAGAAAAGTTAGGGACAGAAGAGTCATCTGTTTTGGTCGCTACTGGGTGTCTCACTATATCTTGTCTCCCAGTGAAGGCACACACACTTTTGTTGGTTGTGAAACAGGAAGGCTGCCATCTGAATAGCTCTTTTTGCAGTACCTGGTATCCCCTTGACTCATCTATATCTGCTAGTCAATTATGTGGTTATCAGAAGAGCCTATTGATGTGTTTTAGGTTGATCTGATGAGATCCTAGGTCCAGATGGGATTGCAAGTATTCTCTGCGTTCTTGTAGAATAGTCCTGTATAACCCGCCAGGCGCAGTGGCTCACGCCTGTAATCCCAGCACTTTGAGAGGCCGAGGCGGGTGGATCATGAGGTCAAGAGATCGAAACCATCCTGGTCAACATGGTGAAACCCCGTCTCTACTAAAAATACAAAAAAATCAGCTGGGCATGATGGCGCGTGCCTATAATCCCAGCTACTCAGGAGGCTGAGGCAGGAGAATTGCCCGAACCCAGGAGGTAGAGGTTGCAGTGAGCCGAGATCGTGCCATTGCACTCCAGCCTGGGTAACAAGAGCGAAACTCCGTCTCAAAAAAATAAATAAATAAAAATAAAAATACAAAAAATAGAATAGTCCTGTATATTTGTTTACCCCAGTTTTTTTTTTTTTTTTTTTTTCAATTTCTATGGTGCCACAGAAAAACTTACATAATGGGAACCTAGTTGCTTAAGATAAATTTGCACACACAGCTTCTTATTAGAAATTAGCAAGCATCAACGGTAATCAAGTACTCATGAGAAATAAATGCAGAAGTAGTCCTTCTTCAGTGAACTTTCTAATTATGAGACTAGGAGCACAGTAGCACGGTGGTCCCACCTACTCAGGGCACTTAGCAGGAGAACACTTGAGCCTAGGACTTTGAGACCATCTTGGACAACATAGCAAGATGCAGTCTCAAAAAAAAAAGAAAAATTGTAAGACCCAGAATATCAGTCCTTACCAGTATTAGGCACTTGATACTCAGGGAGAACTGGATTTTCTGTTTTCTTACACATCTGTGTTCTTTTTCAGAGCCATCCAGAAATGGGCTTGGTGACCACCCCTGTCAGTCCTGCTCCTACAACCCCAGCCACACCACTTGGGACTACACCACCCTCCTCTGATGGTGAGCCCACCACCACTTTGCTTTTCTTGATAAATATGATCTTAGATCTCTCAGAGTGAGCATAGCTGTGTTGAACAAAGAATGTGGTTGTTAATTCTTTCCACTGCATTTGTCTGTAGTAGTATCCTTCAGGCCTCCTAAAGTTTCAAAGAAAATTTTGGAAAAGACAGTCTAGTGATTTTCTCTGCAAAAGAAACTTATATAACTCCAGCTTTTCCTGCTCAGGGAATAGTTACAGAGTTGTGGAGTGCTAGACCTGAAAGGTCAGTAATGCCTGTCCTGCCACCCTGTTAGGGTCCTTGTGAGGCTAAGATGAGATATTTTGTGAAGAATGCCACCTTGTGATTATAAAGCACTGAAATGAATGTAAAATAGTAATGTTATCTCATGTTACCATTTGATCAGTGGGGGAATTGAGGCCAGAGAAATGAAGCAGTTTGCCTAAGATTAGTGAGAGTAGAGACTGAGAATCTAAACACGTAATCAGAGCAGAATAATGTCTGTTTTGTTTACTACTATATGCCCAGCATAGTGCCTGGCATGATGATTGCTTAATAAATACTTATTGAATAAATGAATGAGAATGTGAACCTAGGATTCACTCACTGTTAATGTGTCTGTCAGCCACTTCCAGTTGGAAATGACAGGCTTTGAGTGTATTATAATTGGGAGTTTAGGGGGTATGTAAGATTTCTGTCCCTCAAAACAACAATAATGAAAATTTCCCCTTCATAAATCTTGTGGCTGGAACCTAAGAAAAAGGCAACAGAAAAGAAATTATGAATTTTTGTCAAAAACTTTGAGTTCTATTATAGGCTGAGTGTGTTTGGTGGAATATTGTAACCTAAAGACAGTCTATGTTAATATTTGATGTTGTAGTTCAAAGATTGACCTCATTTTGGGTAAGGAAGTACAGAAAATCTAACTTTGATCTTTTCTTTTTGCCTCCCCAATATTTGTTTGTGAAATGACTTTATTTATTCTCTCTCGCCTTTAAGTTTTCATATAACACCTGTGGTAGTAACATTTGAAGGCAGTATAAGCAGTGCAGAACTATGACAGGGAGGTGTCATTGTTAGTCATATGTACGGTAGCAAATTGGATCTGTTTAGAATTGAAAGCCAAACCCCAAAATACTTTCTTTTTTTTTTTTTTTTGAGACAACATCTCACTCTGTCATTTAGGCTAGAATGCAGTGGTCTGATCTCGGCTCACTGCAACCTCTGCCTTCCAGGTTCAAGTGATTCTTAGGTCTCAGCCTCCTGAGTAGCTGCGATTACAGGCATGTAGCACCACGCCCGGCTGATTTTTGTATTTTTAGGAGAGATGGGGTTTCACCACGTTGGCCAGGCTGGTCTCAAACTCCTGACCTCAGGTGGTCCGCCTGCCTTGGGCTCCCAAAGTGCTGGGATTACAGGCATGAGCCACCATGCTCAGCCCCAAAATATCTTACCGAGAACAAGCAAGTAGTAAGACTTGCCTACTTGTCTCTGTTTATTCAGGCCACAGAATAACCCAATGGAAATACTATACTTTCTCTTTAAGGATGAAGCCTGCCTGGTTACCATGGATATCAAAAGCCATATATATATATATATATATATATGTATGAGTTCCATGTGATGTTAGGGTTTGGATGCTTCAGAGAACTGCCTTTCAAACTGTTCATTGTGAACACTTCCACCCACACATTTGATTATGCAATGGCAGGATTTGTGCTTACTTACCTACAACCAGTGAGCTTTTATTTTTTCTAGTGGGAAGATCAAGTCAGCCCACTTTAAAATGACTGTCTCCCTTGACAAAAGCTGCCGGGAAGAATTATGAAGCCAAAGATCAAGGAATGACTCTTGCTTAGGAAGAAGATTTTAATTTGTGAGGGATTTTATTCTGTCTCTGTTCTATTTGTTCTATTCCCTGTCTCCTAACTCATTTCCTTCTGTAGGGGTCCTAAGTATTACAACCTTGTTCTTAATTTTTTGCATCTTAATTATAGTGGTGTTCAGTAGCCCAATTATATTTTAAGGTATGTCACCAGAGCCATTATTTTTAAAAGCCAGCAGTTTAGCTGTAACATTTGTTCTCAGCTCAGACTTGACATTTGACAACTCAGCCTTGGCATGAGAGGACTTTCTGGTAAACTAAAAATATATATACTTCTATATATCTACATATTATATAAGATAGTTTTCCAGTTATTGCTGTGTATGAGCAGGAAAAAAGCCCCACCTACCAGTTAGGTACCTCCTTATATTGGACAAAGGGATGATTATAGGTTCTGAGCTTCAAAACAGTCTGTGGTTTGAAGTGACAGTCTTAGGTCATTAATCCATAACATGAATTAAAACCTTTTAGTATTTCAACATAAAATATATTTGTCTTATATTAGCTTTTGGAGGCCTAACTGGGAAGATAGCCAGTGGTTGGGCATGCCGATTTCTTTTCTTAAGGCTTTTTGTCGTGCTTGCTGTTTATTATGGGTTCATAATATCCCAATGTTTCCCACTGTTAATAAACGTTCTCTGCATATATTGTAATAACTCCAGAGGGATCTATTATAGTTATGAATACATATTATGAGTAATATCCCAAACTCAACTGAGTCTTCATGGCTGAAAATGTAGCAGAACGCTATAGATTCTCTAGCTTTTCTGGGCCATTATAAGATTCCTTTTACTTATATATTATGTCTTAGGCAGTGTAAAACCACTTAACAAGAGGTCTGAGTCTAATTTAAAGTCTTAGAATTTTGGGAAGTCTACATTAAGATTGTGTTCTGGGCATGGTGGCTCACACCTATAATCTTAACACTAAGGGAGGCCAAGGCAGGTGAATTGCTAGAGCTCAGGAGTTCAAGACCAGCATGGTCAAACCCCGTCTCTACTAAAATACAAAAATTAGCTGGGTGTGGTGGAAGGTGCCTGTAATCCTAGCTCCCTGGGAGGCTGAGGTAGGAGAATTGCTTGAACCCAGGAGGCTTAGGCTGCAGTGACATTGTGCCACTGCACCCCAGCCTGGGCGACAGAGTAAGACTCAGTCTGAAAAAAAAAAAAAAAAAAAAAAAAAAGACTGTTCCATATGGGTAACCCCTGGTCATTAGAGACCAATTATTCCTCATTGTTCATTGGGACGGTGACTGAGAGAATTGGGCAGAGGATTTCTCTTGGAAACAGCAGCTGGGTATATAAAACTCAGTTCCCAGGCTGTTCCAATAAGTAATGTTCATCTGTTTTCATGTATTTATTTATTTATTCGAGACAGAGTCTCGCAGTATCACCCAGGCTGGAGTGCAGTGGCGCCATCTGGGCTTATTGCAACCTCTGCCTCCCAGGTTCAATTCAAGCAGTTCTCCTGCCTCAGCCTTCCTAGTAGCTGGAGTTACAGGCACCCACCACCATGCCCAGCTAGTTTTTATATTTTTAGTAGAGATGGGGTTTCACCACGTTGGCCAGGCCAGCCTCGAACTCCTGATCTCAGGTGATCTTCCCACCTCGGCTTCCCAAAGTGCTGGGATATCAGGCATCAGCCATTGTGCCCAGCTTGTTCATCGTTTCGAGTCTACTATTCCTTTTCAGTTTCCTTTTGGGGGTAAGGGAATTCTACCATTTAATAGTGGTAGAATTTGAATATAGTTCTGCCTTAACATTTTCCCCTCTCTATCATGGGTACGTCCAGCCTAAAGACTTATTCTCAAAATTCAGCAAGATTTCTCTTTGTTAGGAAGGAATCTTCACTGAAGTTAAGTAGGAGACCCATCAAAATAAAACTCATTTATATTCAATACAGATTTTTCCTTTAGGTAGAAATCAAAGTGCCTTTAAGAAGGGCTTTAAACTCTTTGCAGGTACTTGGGGCAGGATGTGGAATCAACATAACCTTCCAAGGATGTTGAGAGAAAAAGCTGTGTTCTTGAAGACTGGCCCCAGATAGGAGAGCAGGTCATTGTACTTAATTTTGGGAATAGGAAGGGGGCTCTACAGGCTTAGGAAGAGTAGATAAAAGTTTTACGATGAGCACTTGGTCCTCCCTCTGTTGTGGAAAAAGCTTATTTAGTGATTTTCTTGCCTGCTGGCAAATTGGCTATGTGGGTAGAAGTGTTAGATGGAATATGTTGCAGGCTAAGTGTATTTTATCTGTTCTATTCCAGTTATAAGTTCTGTGGAACTCCCACTGGATGCAGATGTACAGACCAGTAATCTACTGATAACCTTTTTAAAGTATAGCTCAATTGTCATGCAGGACACCAAAGGTAAGCCATGCTATTTTGGGATCTCAGGAGTAGAAGGTGTGGCAGGCAGCTAGCATCAAAGAGCAACCTTAATAATTTGAAGCTTTGAAAAGATGAACCATTGGGGCCTTGTGTACACGGTCTTCATTGCTGGAAAACAGTGATGTTTCACTGCTAGGTGGCAGTTAGGTGGTGTTGAGAAAACCTGAAGCGGGAGGAGAGTACTCAAAAATAGAACAGAAAAAATTGGTCCCTATGAAAACTAGCAAATCTTCTTAGCAGATCTTGGTAAGTAGATGCAGACTCTTATGTGTGGGAAGTGGAGGGATTAGCACGCTTCAGGGAATTCCCTTTTGAGGACAGGAACTGAAAGCATCAGCTCTTGGTGAGAATTAGAGGACTGTCGTACAGAGTACAGTAGGAAGAGGTGAGATTCAGAGGGACTGTGTTCTTTAACACTTAAAATAGAAGTGTCAGTACCCATCCTAGAAATGCAAGAGTGGAAGTGGGAAAGGACTGAGTGTTGGAAAAGTTTGAGGTTTTGTTGTGTGATTTCCTGTTTTTACTCTGTTTATGATTTTGCTGTGGCCTTTTACTTAGTGGTAGAGTAGTGGTGTAGTTGTTCTAGGAGTGAGAAAGGTTGGGAGGAGACTCAGCAAATTTTATCCAGTATATATCTAGTTTTGTTTTTTTCTCCTACTTAGCATTTTTTCTTTATGCAGGATTTATGTCAGTATTCACAATTTTTATGTGTTTGTTTTTATTGTGATAAAGTATATACAACGAAATTTACCATCTTAACCATATTTAAATGTACCATTTAGTTGCATTACATACTTAAATATATATATATATATATATATTTTTTTTTTTTTTAGGCAGAGTTTCGCTCTTGTTACCCAGGCTGGAGTGCAATGGCGCGATCTCGGCTCACCGCAGCCTCCGCCTCCTGGGTTCAAGCAATTCTCCTGCCTCAGCCTCCTGAGTAGCTGGAATTACAGGCACGTGCCACCATGGCCAGCTAATTTTTTGTATTTTTAGTAGAGGTGGGGTTTCATCATGTTGACCAGGATGGTCTCGATCTCTTGATCTCGTGATCCACCCGCCTCGGCCTCCCAAAGTGCTGGGATTACAGGCGTGAGCCACCGCGCCCGGCCTACTTAAATATTTTTGTATAACCATTATCATTGGCTGGGTGCGGTGGCTCATGCCTGTAATCTCAGCCTTTTGGGAGGTTGAGGCGGGAGGATCACTTGAGCCAGGAGTTGAAGACCATCCTGGCCAGCATGGTGAAACCCCGTCTCTACTAAAAATACAAAAATTAGCCAGGCGTGGTGGCACATGCCTATAATCCCAGCTACTCGAGAGGCTGAGACAGGAGAATTGGTTGAACTCAGGAGGTGGAGGTTGCAGAGAGCTGAGATCACACCATTGCATTCTAGCCCGCATGACAGAGTGAGACTTCGTCTCAAAACAAACAAACAAACAAACAAAACCACCATCATCACCATCCATCTCTAGAACTTTTTCTTTTTCTCTTTTTTGGGAGGCTGGGTCTTACTCTGTCATCCAGGCTGAAGTGCGGTGGTGTCATCTCAACTCACTGCAGCTTCGACTTCATTGGCTCAGGTGATTCTCACACCTCAGCCCTCCGAGTAGCTGAGACTACAGGTGTACACCACAATACCTGGATAATTTTCTTTGTGTGCATGTATTTTTTTGTATATATGGGGTTTCACCATGTTGCCCAGGCTGGTCTTGAACTCCTGGATTCAAGTGATCTGCCTGCCTTGGGCTCCCAAAGTGCTGGGATTACAGGTGTGAGCCACTGCATCTGGCCTCAGAACTTTTTAATCTTACAAAATGGAAACTCTGTACCAATTAAACACTAACACCCCATTCTCCCCTTGCCCCAAGGCCTGGCAGCCACCATTCTACTTTCTGCTTCTATAAATCTGACTACTCTAGGAACCTGATGTAAGTGGAATATGTCCCAGTTTTAGGATTTCCTGGAAGTATGTCTTTGATTTCATGGTGACACTGAGCTAGCATATTTTCCTCCATTTTTTGTAATGAAAAAATTCTAGTATACAGAAGTTGAAAAAAAATCATGAACTGATTTACTTATGTACCCATTAACATTTTGCCATACTTGGTTTGCACTTAAATTTCTTTCTATGTGTTGTTGTTCTTATCTTGACTAAATTATTTTACTTATTTTTTTTTTTGAGATGGAATCTTGCTCTGTCGCCTAGGGTGGAGTGCAATGGCATAGTCTAGGCTCACTGTAACCTCAGCCTCCCAGGTTCAGGCAGTTCTCCTGCCTCAGCCTCCCAAGTAGCTGAGATTACAGGCATGTGCCACCACACCTGGCTAATTTTTATATTTTTAGTAGAGATGAGATTTCACTGTGTTGGCCAGGCTGGTCTCAAACCCCGACCTTGTGATCCACCCATGTCAGCCTACCAAAGTGCTGGGATTACAGGGGTGAGCCACTGTGCCTGGCCTGGCTGAATCTTTTTTTTTTTTTTTTTTAGATGGAGTCTTGCTCTGTCACCAGGCTGGAGTGCAGTGGCGCAATCTCGGCTCACTGCAACCTCTGCCTCCTGGGTTCAAGTGATTCTTCTGCCCCAGCCTCCTGAGTAGCTGGGACCACAGGTGTGTGCCACCACGCCCGGCTAATTTTTAAAATATTTTTAGTAGAGACAGGGTGTCACCATGTTGGCCAGGATAGTCTCGATCTCTTGACCTCGTGATCCACCCGCCTAGGTCTCCCAAAGTGCTGGGATTACAGGCGTGAGCCACCGTGCCCGGCTGGCTGAATCATTTTAAATGAATTTGCAGACATCATGACTCTTAACAATTTGGCATAGATTCTTCCTTTTTAAGCCTTATTTATAAGAATCTTCAAATCCTTTTTAGGAACTAACTGTTCAGTAGTTTACATTTGGGTTCCTAAATTATGGTCTACAGATGAACTTCAGATTCCCAAATAACAACGACAACAAAAACCAGTTCCACTTTAGAAGCAAAATTGTTGAAATACTATGGTTTTTGCCACCTTACTTTCTGTGAGGAGAAATTAATGCCTTGTAGGTAGTTTAAGGTTCCCTTAGGTATTAAGTATACTTTAGAAGGCTTTTATTTGCCAAGTGAGGCAGGTAAGTTTCTGGTTGGAGAGTTTTCTGGAGTTTCAGAATGGAGCTTAAAGGCAAGAACTACATAGAAAGAGAAGACCAGGATTTGGAGGCTTTTAGAGTGAGAAGGAAACATTGGTAGACAGAGATAGGAGAGCTAAAAGATAAGTATGGGAAATGAAAAATTGCCAGAGCAGAAAGGAACCTTGGTGGGCAGAGTCTAAGATATGTTACACTCAGACATGTTGTATTAGGTCTTGGAGATTTCTGCCTTGCAAACTTAGACTCTTCTTCTTTTATGTCTTGTGAGTATTCTTTTTCAAGAGAGAGAGAGAGCGAGCTATATACAGGGATGAGATAGATGTAAGTAGTCCATGTCACTAACTCTTAATATAAAACAGTCTTTTGGGAGCTGCAGCGAAAGCTGAACCTCTGAGACTTGGCAAGTGAGATGTGGCAGGCAGGGATAATAAGACTCTTGTGTATCAGAGTTTCTTGAGGCCATTGCTTTTTTATGGAAATGGTAACTTCTTCCTGTATCTGGAAATATTGCAGCAACCACAGAATAGAGAAACTGCATGGACGTGACCTAGAAAATGAACTTTAAGCTTTGCCTGATACAACACAGTGAACTGAGGCCCTTGGAACTCATTTTTAGCTTTAATGATTATATAAGCCTCTTTGTCCTGGTCACTTGCCATCCATAAAGTGGAAGGCAAAATTAAAGGCTGATCAATTGCAGAATGAGTGGTCTTGGCCAAGAGGCAGCCTAAATACGGTAAAGGGCAAGGTTAGGAATAAAGAGTTAATTTCAAAAATGACTCCTGTGTGGCTTTATTGGCCCAGCTCTCTTCCTGCCTCAGCCCCTGACTTGCTACATGCCTTGGCTAACAGCATCTCATTATATTTTTAGGAGCAATAGAAGCAACTTTTTCTTAGCTGTGCTTTTTCCCCTCCAGTATATTATCTTTCTCTTTTTTTACTATATATTTATCATTTTTAAACCTAAAAATATACTTTTAATAGATATGTATAAGATGTAGTTTATAATAACTGTAATAAATAGCGTAAGTTATAAAGTACAATAATAAAATGAACATATGTGAACCTACCACCCAACTTAAAATGACATTAGTGCTGTTGAAGCTACCTGTGTGTCCCTTCCCTAATTGCTTCTTCCCTCTCTGTTCTCCAGAATTTTGTGTTTATAATTTTCTTGTTTTTTTTTTTTTTTTTTTTTTTTTTTTGAGACGGAGTTTCACTCTTGTTAGCCAGGCTGGAGTTCAATGGCACGATCTCGGCTCACCGCAACCTCCGCCTCCCGGGTTCAGGCAATTCTTCTGCCTCAGCCTCCTGAGTAGCTGGGATTACAGGCACGTGCCACCATGGCCAGCTAATTTTTTGTATTTTTAGTAGAGACGGGGTTTCACCATGTTGACCAGGATGGTCTCGATCTCTTGACCTCGTGATCCATCCGCCTTGGCCTCCCAGAGTGCTGGGATTACAGGCTTGAGCCACCACGCCCGGCCTCATTTCTTGGTTTTGTTTGTTTGGGACGGAGTCTCACTCTGTCATCCAGGCTAGAGTACAGTGGCATGATCTTGGCTCACTGCAACTTCTGCCTCCCAGATTCAAGCGCTTCTCCTGCCTCAGCTTCCTGAGTAGCTGGGAGATTAACAGGCTTACGCCACCATACCTGGCTGATTTTTTTATGTTTAGTAGAGACGGGATTTCACCATGTTGGCTAAGCTTGTCTGGAACTCCTGACCTCAGGTGATCCTCCCGCTTTGGCCTCCCAAAGTGCTGGGATTACAGGTGTGAGCCACCAAGCCTGGCCCCTATTCCCTTGGGTTTTCCTCCACTTTTAAAACCTTTTTCGCTTGGGGTTCTTCTGACTTCGGTGGTGTTACCTTAAAGGAGTTTCTGCTCAACCTTTACAATTGATACTAGGCAAAAAAAAAATTAAAAACCATATATATCTTAAAGTTAACCATGCATAGACTTAAAGTTGATTCACCAAAGTTTTTTTATTTTTATTTTTATTTTTTTTGAGACCGAGTTTCACTCTTGTTACCCAGGCTGGAGTGCAATGGCGCGATCTCGGCTCACAGCAACCTCCGCCTCCTGGGTTCAGGCAATTCTCCTGCCTCAGCCTCCTGAGTAGCTGGGATTACAGGCATGTGCCACTATGCCCGGCTAATTTTTGTATTTTTAGTAGAGATGGGGTTTCACCATGTTGACCAGGATGGTCTCGATCTCTTGACCTCGTGATCCATTCGCCTTGGCCTCCCAAAGTGTTGGGATTATAGGCGTGAGCCACCGCGCCTGGCGATTCACCAAAGTCTTAACATTTGGATGATATAATTTTTTTTTTTTTTTTTTTTTTTTGAGGCGGAGTTTCACTCGTCACCCAGGCTGGAGTGCAATGGCGCGATCTCGGCTCACCGCAACCTCCGCCTCCCGGGTTCAGGCAATTCTCCTGCCTCAGCCTCCTGAGTAGCTGGGATCACAGGCACGCGCCACCATGCCCAGCTAATTTTTTGTATATTTAGTAGAGATGGGGTTTCACCTCGTTGACCAGGATGGTCTCGATCTCTTGACCTCGTGATCCACCCGCCTCGGCCTCCCAAAGTGCTGGGATTACAGGCTTGAGCCACCGCGTCCGGCCGGATGATATAATTAATTTGGTTTTTATTGTTTTGTGTGTGTATGCTTTTTTGTTGTCGTTGTTGAGTTTAAAAGACTATAATATGCCCTTTGTATTCAGAAACACTTTAATTTTAAAATTAAAAAAATTTTAAGTGGAGAGATAGCTGCAGGCTTTTCTGTGGGAGTTGCTTATCAGTTTTTGGGAGGATAATGCCATAGAAACTCTGGCTAAGGGTAGGTAGAAGAATCGTGAATGTCGTTTTCCAGAGGCAAGACCATTGCTCTTTGGCTATATCAGTGTTTTGATGAAGCTATAGGGAGTATCAGATAGGTATTATCATCATTGCTCTTTTTGCATTGTCTATCTCTGAGGAGAGGTGAATATATCCAGGTTAATGTCAGGGTAAGTAGTACTAGCTAACTTTTACAGCACTCTAATCCATTAAGAGGTTGTCTCTCCAGATTGGACTTCAGTTCGTGTCCTATTAAAGCTAATTTGAAAATCATGAGCCATTTGTCTGTTTTGGCTATACTACCATGATCCTCTTTTTACCTCATTTTCACTCCTCCACCCACAGAGTTTCTGTAAAGTACGTAAGCTTGATGGGTTCTGGTATTTGGCAGCAATGGATTAGATTTTTTTTGCCCTTTTGTGTGTGGGCTTAGTGGCCTGCTATTGAGGTTGCCTTCTTCTTTTTTGATAACTAGAATGTGAGTTGTGAGAGACTGGGGGCCTTTGTCTGTTTTGTTCAGTGCTGTATCTCTCGTGCCTTGCACAGTGCCTGCCACAAAGTAGGTGCTATGTAAATATTTGTTGAGTGAGTAATTTTGACAGGAAAAAAAAAGATCAAGAGTTCACAGCTTTCCAGGGCATAAGTGTACAATAGCAAGGAGAAGCATGGGCTGGACCCTAGTCTCCAGTTAATTTCTTTATGATTTCATTGCCAGTTTGCTATGAGCAGTCATGAAATCTTTCTAGATTTTGTGATAGGTGGGTACAGATGGTGGTGCTTAATGTTGGCAGATGAGGGGGTGGAAAAAGGAATAGACCTGACTATTCAAGTTCTGTTGGCAAAGGGCTGAAGTGACAGTGGTGGCCGTGATTTGGGTGATGGCTCTCAGGAAGGTGGTTAGCTATTTAACAGACTACCAGGATATTTAAGAAAAAAGTCTTGTGGGGGAATTCTTTTGCCTAGGAGGGAAGCAAGAAATACTATAGTAGTACCGTGATTTTCATTTATGAATTTTGTAGAAAGAGAGATTGTAAATGTTTTCTTTTATGATATACATCCTCGTTCTCTATTAAACATGGTCTGGATGATTTACAGAGAAGGGTTTCTTTTTTCTTTACAGATGAACACAGGCTTCACAGTGGCAAACTCTGTCTGATTATCCTTACATGTATTGCAGAGGTAGGTCTCACCAGCCTTCTGCTATTAGTCAGTCTCTTAGAAAGTGCTATCTTTCCCTGCCTACCCTCTCCTCATACCTGCCTCATGACTTTTAGGGTCCTAAAGTTTAGGAGAGAAAATCTTCCCCCTTTATATTATCGGTCTCCTCCCATTAGAGTGTAGTCTTTGATGAAGCCATGGATAGACACAGTTTTGCTTGCTTCCACGCTGCCTGTGTAGCAGTTTAAAAAATAAAAATAAAAAAGGAGCTCAGGTTTCCTGTGGTGGGGTGAAGGGGTGGAGAGTAAAGCCAGAGAGGGGAATTGGAAACTCAGTAATTCCAGTTTGCTGAAGAGGAAGAGCTGAGAGGAAAAAAGAGGAGGTGCTTCAGCTTTTTAAAAGGCCGCTTTTGGTTGGACTAATTGGGTTCAAACTCACCATGTATCTTGGTGACACACAGGCATGATTGAACTTGAGTGAGTTAGAGCTAAATTTATAGTGTCAACCTCCCCCTTTACTATTCCTCACTCTGCTCTTTTTTCTCTTAAGAAAAATGGTAAAGGTAGTCCACATGAAACAGAGTTCTCTCTAAGTCTCTCTCTTTTCATGTTTTCTGTGGAAAGATGACATCCTTTTCACAAGATTAGGGGTGGCTGGTTATAGAAGAGCTGTCTATTAGCAGTGGGCCTGCTATAATTGCTTTTCAAAAAGCTTTCTAAGAAAATCTTTAAAGGAGTTGTTTTTCACAAATCATAACAGTTCCTAGTAATTGGAGTCTGTAGGCTTGTCAGATTTTCAGAAAAGGTGTTGGGAAAGGGCCAAGGGATGTTTATTACTAATCCATGGTAAGAGGTTTTTGATTTTCCATCAGTTTTCGGGAAAGCCTGGAATAGACAAGAGTCTTGCCCGCTTCCACGCTGCCTGTGTAACAGTTTGCTTCTGCTGGGCTGAGCCCATTCCTAGCAGAGCACAGATTTTTCTTCTTGCTCCTAAACCCTCATGTGGAGCCTGCACATGAATCCTGCAGCCCCTATGAAAACCTTTAAGCTATCACAAACAGAGCCAGCTCCTTGGGCAGATGGGATGGAAGAGGGAATAGGAAAACAGATTCCTCTCATTCCTCTCAGCATCTGCTTAAGTCCCTGTGTCTTAATTTTTATTGTTTTTGCTTGGAAATTTTTGACCAGTTAGAGATGCAAAATTATACTGAGGAAAAATCTCATGGCTTAAGTAGGGTTTGACGTAAGACTCTAGGCTCATCCTATTAGCTGTCCAACTGATCCTTGAAAGTAGTTTTTAAAGTCTAAGGATTTGTACAAAGTGTGATAGATTATAAATGGTTTCTTAAATATAGTTCTCACTTCTTACTTTTTCTCTATATTTTTGTTAGGATCAGTATGCCAATGCATTTTTGCATGATGACAACATGAATTTTCGAGTAAACTTACATAGAATGGTAGGTGTTTCTTTTGCTTCTTGTTTTTTCTTAGAGGAAATTTTTTGTGTGTCAGCAGGGTTGGGATGAAATTGATCCTACTAGAACAAATGTGGTTGGAAAGTTGTACCAAAGGGCTTTGTGTGTCTGTTGTTGAGATTTTTGTGTGTCATGGAGCTGTTTCTTATTTGAGAGTTTAGAAAGATTCACAAACATGGCAATTATACTGAATTTCTTTTTCTTTTCTTTCTTTTTTTTTTTTTTTTTTTTTTTTTGGAGTCAGAGTCTCTTTCTGTCTCCCAGGCTGGAGTGCAATGTTGTGATCTCTGCTCACTACAACCTGTGCCTCTTGGGCTCAAGCAATTCTCCTGCCTCAGCCTCCCAAGTAGCTGGGATTACAGGTGTATGCCACCATGCCCTACTAATTTTTGTATTTTCAATACAGATGGGGTTTCATCATGTTGGCCAGGCTAGTCCTGAACTCCTGACCTCAGATGATCTGCCAACCTTGGCCTCCCAAAGTGTTGAGATTACAGGCGTGAGCCACTGCGCCAGGCCTGATACTGGACTTCAGTAACATATGTTTCAGCAAGAAAATGGTTCTAAGCCTTTTGTTATCAAAATGTAGTCCAATTTTTGATTGGCTAAGGCTGGCTTCTGCTTTGATTTATTCATCTGACATGTGGGCAAATCGAATATGGAGGATCAGGGAATTTCCTAGAGCTTGGAGGTATGTTAAAAAATATCACATTGAGGTTTAGATTTAAAACTGACTTTGTTTTTTTGGACTTGCTACTGTTGCTGCTTCTATAGGTGGCACCATCACTTCCTTTTTTTTTTTTTTTATTATTTATTGTCAAAGAAAAATACCAGTCTACCTCTTTTGTTGTTAGTAATGCCACTTATATAACTAAAATCAAAGTAAAAACAACAGTTTTCCCATTGTAGTATTCCCTAGTGCCCTTTGAGGCTGTGAATTGTATTTTTGTAACAGGCCTGCATTGAAAACTGAGAAGCATTCACAGGTCCTTTCTTCCTCACCTCACTCCATCCTATCCCATTCCAGTCCCACCATGAGAAAAAGAGAAAGAAAAGGAAGTATCCCTGTAGTAGTGATTTTATTTGCACAAGGAATACGATGATGGGCCGTTGGATATCAGTACCAATGTCTACTAATTTCCTTTCTTCACTTTTTGTGTATGAAGCCTATGAGACACAGGAAGAAGGCAGCAGACAAGAATCTTCCCTGCCGTCCTTTAGTATGTGCGGTACTAGGTGAGTGAGTATCATCAACATTGTTCTGTGACAGCGATAGGCTTTCATGGTTAAGATGAAGAGTAGAACCTGGTTGATGTGCTTCTTCTTCAAAGAAGTTATTAGTTATGTTTTTTCCCTGGCCTACGAAACCATGTTTATTGTTGTGTTTGGTAAAGCAACCCCAGTTATAGAGTGCTCAGTAAAAGGGTCCTATCATTCAAAGAAAAATGTCATTTTCCAGGGAGACAAATGGCTGTGTCTAAACTTGATACATTATTTACATTTGTAAGATATCTTACTCTTGATGAAGATTTCAGGCTGGGTGCAGTGGCTCATACCTGTAATTCTAGCACTTTGGGAGGCTGAGGTGGACGGATCATTTGAAGTCAGGAGTTTGAGACCAGCCTGGCCAACATGGTGAAAAACTGTCTGTACTGAAAATACAAATTTTAGCCGGTCATGGTGGTGGGTGCCTGCAATCCCAGCTACTTGGGAGGCTTAGGCAGGAGAATTGCTTGAAACCAGGAGGCAGAAGTTTCAGTAAGCCGAGGTCACGCCATTGCACTTCACCCTGTGCGACAGAGCATGACTGTGTCTCAAAGAAAAAACAAAGATTTCAAATTCTTCTCATCCTTTCTTGGTTTGATATGCCAGCTGGCCAGGAGGCTTTAAGTTCATGGTTCACATATACAAAACTTCCTTTGAGTAAATTAAACTGAGGTGAGACTGACTGAATTGACAGGTAGGGGCCCTGTATCTTAGGCAATTTTGTCTGTCCAGAATTCTGCATTTTCCTCAGGGAATTAGCTGAACTCTTAATCCCATTCACTTGGATATTCAGCCCCAGTTTCTAAATCTACTTAATTTTAGAAACAGTAATTAAGGCCGGGTGCAGTGGCTCAAGCCTGTAATCTCAGCACTTTGGGAGGCCGAGGCGGGCGGATCACAAGGTCAAGAGATCGAGACCATCCTGGCCAACATGGTGAAACCTCGTCTCTACTAAAAATACAAAAAATTAGCTGGGCGTGGCGGTGTGCGCCTGTAGTCCAGCTACTTGGGAGGCTGAGGCAAGAGAATTGCTTGAACCCAGGAGGCGGAGGTTGCAGTGAGCCGAGATTGTGCCACTGCACTGCAGCCTAGTGCCTGGTGACAGAGTGAGACTCTGTCTCAAAAAAAAAAAAAAAGAAACAGTAATTAAGACTATATAATAAGCCTCTATTGACCCAAAGCCCCACAGCCCATTTCAGTCAATATCTGTCTAACTGAACATGATAGTAAGATGAAATTGACTGACATAGCTTTAGAGCTGAGTCTCTGGTTACACAAATGTGATCCATAATTTCTTCTCTGCTTACCTCATTGTTTAGTCTCAGAATATGATTTCCCTTTGGTGGTTTACATTAATGTCTTGGGATGAAATATCTATACAATGAAATGTTCCTTTTATCTGGATTTATTGGCAGGTCAGGGTATCCTTCTAGAGGTCAGCAAGTGAAATAATTTCTTATTACTTTACAGTTGTAGGTGGTGAACAGTGTTACACAAAGTGTGTTATATAAAATAAGTGTACGTGAATAAGGATGTAGGTAGTGGATGCCATTCAGTATGAGTGCAAGGTGTACTCAGAAGCTTTTTTTTTCCAACTCAAAGGCAAGGAATGAATTCCACTGTAATTGATCCAGTGTTTCTCTTTTCTCCTTTCAGACCTGATGGTAGAGTTTATTGTAACACACATGATGAAGGAGTTTCCTATGGATCTCTATATGTAAGTGCCATGGTTCATTTAATGTGTACAAATCCCTTTTAAAGAATTGAATGTTAGAAAATTCATGTCTAGCCGGGCGCGGTGGCTCAAGCCTGTAATCCCAGCACTTTGGGAGGCCGAGGCGGGTGGATCACAAGGTCGAGAGATCGAGACCATCCTGGTCAACATGGTGAAACCCCGTCTCTACTAAAGATACAAAAAAATTAGCTGGGCATGGTGGCACGTGCCTGTAATCCCAGCTACTCAGGAGGCTGAGGCAGGAGAATTGCCTGAACCCAGGAGGCGGAGGTTGCGGTGAGCTGAGATCGCGCCATTGCACTCCAGCCTGGGTAACAAGAGCGAAACTCCGTCTCGGGAAAAAAAAAAAAAAAAAAAAAAAGAAAATTCATGTCTATATATACTTCAAGAAAAATATATTTGCATGTGGAGAAATAAGTTAGGAAACATTTTCTGTCCTGGATCTGTACATCTTCTCAGAAGAGGGAACGAGCACAAACCACAATTTGGATTCTGCACGTATCTTCATGATCACTTTTTTTTTTTTTTTTTGAGATGGAGTTTTGCTCTTGTTACCCAGGCTGGAGTGCAATGGCACAATCTCGGCTCACCGCAACCTCCGCCTCCTGGGTTCAGGCAATTCTCCTGCCTCAGCCTCCTGAGTAGCTGGGACTACAGGCACGCACCACAATGCCCAGCTAATTTTTTGTATTTTTAGTAGAGATGGGGTTTTACCATGTTGACCAGGTTGGTCTTGATCTCTTGACCTCGTGATCCACCCGCCTCAACCTCCCAAAGTGCTGGGATTACAGGCGTGAGCCACCGCTCCCGGCCTCTTCATGATCACTTCTGTGATCACTTCATGGTCACTTGCATGAAGAAGGAGCCGATATATGAAAATAGTGATTGTAGGAGGCTGTTGTAATGAAAGATGGGCAATACCAGCAGACCACTTAGTTGTTTCTGGGCTTTAGCATTAAAGTACTAGTACTGACTAGTTAGAAGGTAGGACAAATTTAGGGAAATAGAGCTTCTGGTTCGTTCTTAGTCTACGTTGTCCTGACAGCCTAGCCAGACCCCTATTAGCTGGGCAGATTATGTCTCCAGTGACCTGGCTAGGAGGTTCCTGTCTCCTGAGGAAAGCTGGTTCACTATCACAGGTTTTTTTTTTTTTTTTTTTTTTGTGAGACAGAGTCTTACTCTTTCATCTATGGTGGAATGAGTACAGTGGCACGATCTGCGCTTGCTGCAACCTCTGCCTCCTGGGTTCAAGCAATTCTCCTGCCTCAGCCTCCCGAGTAGCTGGGGTTATAGGTGGCTGCCACCACATGCAGCTAATTTTTTGTATTTTTACTAGAGATGAATTTTCACCATATTGGCCAGGCTGGTCTCAAACTCCTGACCTCAGGTGATTTGCCTGCCTCAGCCTCCCAAAGTGCTGGGATTACAGGCATAAGCCACTGCCCCCAGTGGCTATCACAGTTCTTTACAATGAGTACAACCAGAGGCAACTCAGAATCATCGTATTTTCTTTTGACTTTGTGACAGAGTCTCACTGTGTTGCCCAGGCTGTTGTTCAAATCCTAGGCTCAAGCAGTCCTCCCACCTCAGCCTCCCAGCACATACCTGTAGCTGGGACTACAGGTGTGTGCCATTACACCTGGCCATCATATATATCTTTTCTTTGAGACGGTCTCACTCTGTCACCAGGTGCCAGGCTTTAGTGCAGTGGCGTGATCTCGGCTCACTGCAACCTCTGCCTCCCAGGTTCAAGCAGTTCTCCTGCCTCAGCCTCCTGAGTAACTGGGACTACAAGCACACGCCACCATGCCCAGCTAATTTTTGTATTTTTAGTAGAGGCGGGGTTTCAGCATGTTGGCCAGGATGGTTTCGATCTCTTGACCTCATGATCTGCCCGCCTCCACCTCCCAAAGTGCTGGGATTACAGGCGTGAGCCACCACGCCTGGCGGCCATGATATTTTAGTAAAGTTTAAACCTTAAGATTTCTTTCTCCTTTGCCACTTCTGCACTCTTCTTCTAACACCCAATAACAACTGTGCCACTTAATGTGATCTCAAATATGTATGTTATCTTTAGTCCTTAAAAAATACCTGAATTGAGTATGACATCAGACTTGCTACCTCCAGTTTTTTGGGCAAGAGAGCAATTTGGTAAACAGCAAACTGAGTATACTTAATTCCAGTGCCAGGCCTGGGATCTAGGGAGGTATAAAGGATTTCAATCTAAATAAAGCAGACCTCCACCTTCTTGTTTTGTTTTGTTTCTTGGTTTTTGAGATGGAGTCTTGCTTTGTCATTCAGGCTGGAGTGCAATGGCACAATCTGGTCTCACTGCAACCTCTGCCTCCTGGATTCAAGTGATTCTCCTGCCTCAGCTTTCTGAGTAGGTGGGACACTATAGTTGCGTGCCACCAGTCTCGGCTGATTTTGAAGTAGAGACGAGGTTTCACCATGTTGGCCAGGCTGCTCTAGAACTCCTGACCTTAGGTGATCTGCCTGTCTCAGCCTCCCAAAGTGCTGGGATTACAGGAGTGAGCCACTGCGTCCAACCTTTCAGCTTTTAGATTGCTTGTAAACTGTATCATCTTGATTTCCTAGGTTTGAAATAATGATATAAATTTTGCTTTTAGGTAAATAGGTTACAGTTTGCATTTTTCTGTACCTTTTGGGTGTTTAGAAGTAAGTCTTATCCTTTATTTCAATTCAAAGACCATGAACAGCTACTTTTTTTTTTTTTTGAGATGGAGTTTCGCTCTTGTTACCCAGACTGGAGTGCAATGGTGCAATCTTGGCTCACCACAACCTCCGCCTCCTGGGTTCAGGCAATTCTCCTGCCTCAGCCTCCTGAGTAGTTGGGATTATAGGCACGTGCCACCATGCCCAGCTAATGAACAGCTACTTTTTATAACACTTCGTACATGAGTGTTCAGCTTATTTTAGATGGGATCCCTGAACTTCATTATCTTGGGCTTCAGATTTGTTTTTGCTATAGATTTTATTTCTGGCTTATTTTATATTCTAGTTTTAGGATGTGTTATTTACTTTTTAACACATATTACTGTAGTTTCAGTTTTTTCATTTTACAAGAAAGGAAACTGAGACTCAGGAGATTAAATACTTTTCCCAGGGTTATTCTGTTAGTAAGCATCATTTCCTGGATTTGAACCCAAATTTTCCTACTAAAATTTTGAGCTATTTCCTTCCCAGGGGTATTAGTTATCTATTGCTGTGCAACAAACTACTCTGGATGTAGTGGTTTAAAACAAATGTTTATCATCTCACAGTTTCTGTGGTTCAGGAATCCAGGAGAAACTTAGCTGGATAGTTTTGGCATAGGGCCTCTCAAAAGGATGCTTTCTAAGGAATGAAGGTAATATGCATACTTGGGAATCACATTAATGTGACACGGCTGTTCTTGAGTGTTAAAGAGAAGAATGCAGAAGCGACAAAGACGAAAAAAACCCTTAAGGCTTAAACTTTATTAAAATAAGATGATGGCCAAGTGAATTGGGGCTGCAGGCATCGGAGGTTCTACTGGGGCTCAAGAATCTGCTTTCAAGCCTGCCTAATGGTTGTTGGTAAGCCTCTGTTCTTCACCACATGGGTCTCTTTGTAGGGTTGGTAGGCATGGCAGCTGTCTTTCCCCAAAGCAATTAATCTAAGAAAGAGAAGGAGAGCAAGAGTCCAAGATGGAAGCTGTAGTGTCATTTATAACCTAATCTCAAGTAGCATATCATTTCTAATGGTCACACAGACCAATCCTGATACAGTGTGGAAAGGGACTATATGAGTGTGTGAATACCAGTTTGGAGTCCATCTTGTAGGCTGGTACTACAGTTGCACAGCTAGTAAGTTACATAACTAAGGTTAAAATTCATGTCTCTCTGACTGCAGAGGCTGTTCTCTTAATCATGTCTGTGATAAGTGACAGAGGAAAAGTTTGTATAGAGTGACTATGCTGACTGGAGCATTAATGAAGATATCAGGGAAGGTTACACTTGACCTGAGTCATGAAGAAACGCTAGGCATTTTCTGTGTGGAGGAGTCAGGGAAAGACTAGCAGGTAGGGGACCAGCATGTTTAGGGGCTTGGAGGCTTGAAACTGTGTTAAGTTTGGAGAACATAGTGTAATGCCAGGTGGCTAGAGTGTAGAGTACATGGAAGGAGGATAAGAGAGTAGAAAAAAAGCTTACCTGAGATAAGTAGATGATGAGGAACAGTTGGAGATGAGGCTGATCTGTTAAGATTGTATGTTCAGTGCTGTAAAGTTACAGGTATATTATGTGTTCACCTAAACCCCCACGTTTCTAGCCAATGAACCTGGTCTACCCAGATGTTCTAACTCATAGCCCTGGTTCATAACTTCACCCTCAAAAGAGTTTTTGTCTAGCCTTTCTTTATTAGGTGCTTTTTCCATCTGCTCCTTAATTTACTGCCCTGGGGTTAGGAAAGATGGAGAAGATAATGAGGCATCAAGTTGACAGAGGCTGGGCAAAAGGTCCCATCCTCAGGCTGACTTTACTTTCTTCATTACTACCCATGAACATGTTTTCAGATCTTCCTTCCCCCACTTCTAACTCCTTTCCAGTTTTTAGAATTTGGAGCATCAAGTTGTTATCAGGTGAACTTCCTGCTTCCAGCTGGGCAGCAGGCCAGGTTGCTACTCTCACTTCTCATTTTGTACTCCTTTTCTGCAGTGTACAGCAGAATGAGAAATTGAAAGCAAAATGAATTTCTGCCATTTCAGATAAGTTTATAATCTTCCTAGTGAAATATGAAGAAACACGGAGTTTGGAAAGACTTAATATTCAAAGCCAGAATCTGGGTCAGAAATGAAACAATTTCACATCTGTCTGTGAATGCTGTAGGTAATGATGGGGGAAGGCACATATACTAAAAAAGAAAAAGAAAAAAAAAATGGAAGGAAGAAAGGTCTTGCCTGGAGCAGTAAGAGGTAGGAAAACTGAACCAATTACTTTCACCTCCTGTTCTACTACTTGATTCTTGCTGCCACTCTCACTGCCACCACAGGATTGGGGAGTGAGGGGATATAGTCCCTGGGAAGAGTAAACTCCTTTAAGCTACTCTTACATGGAAAACTTGGAGTCTTCTTAAATCAGATGTTTCTAAACCTGTGGGTAGGCATCAGAAGAAAGGTACAGACTTCAGTGGGTTCTATAAGATTTCAGGAGAAAGTGGAACCCATTTTGTATTGAAATAGGAAATTGATACATGCATGAAAGAATCCTCACCACCCAAGAAGCACTAAATTTAGAGTCATTCTGCCAGTACATACATATGTGTGTGTGTGTGTGTGTGTGTTTTTTTGTGTGTTTTTTTTTTTTTTTTGAGACAGAGTCTCGAGCTGTTGCCCAGGCTGGAGTGCAGTGGTGTGATCTCGGCTCACTGCAACCTCCGCCTCCAGGGTTCAAGCAGTTCTCATGCCTCAGCCTCCTGAGTAGCTAGGATTACAGGTGCCCATCACCGTGCCTGGCTAATTTTTTGTATTTTTACTAGAGATGGGGTTTCACCATATTGGCCAGGCTGGTGAACTCCTGACCTCAAGTGATCCATCTGCCTTGGCCTCCCAAAGTGCTGGGATTACAGGCGTGAGCTACCACACCTGGCATATGTGTGTAATTTTTTTAGAGGCAGGGTCTTGCTTTGTCATCCAGGCTGGAATGCAGTGGCACAACTATGGCTCTCTGTAACATGGAACTCCTGGGCTGAGGCAATCTTCCCACCTGAGTAACTAGGACTACAGGCTTGTACCACCATCCCTGGCTATTTTTTTTATTTTTTGTAGAGATGGGAGTCTTGCTATGTTGCCCAGGCTGGTCTTGAATTCCTGGCCTCAAGTGATCTTCCTGCCTTAGCCTCCCAAAATGTTGGGATTTACAGGCATGAGCCACTATGCCTGGACTCATATATATATATATATATATATATATATATATATATATATATATATATTTATTTATTTATTTATTTTTTTTTTTTTTTTTTTTAAGAGGTGGGGTTTCACCATGTTGGCCAGGATGGTCTCAATCTCTTGACCTCATGATTCGCCCGCCTTGGCCTCCCAAAATGCTGGGATTACAGGCATGAGCCACTGCACCTGGCCTTCCAGTATTTTTTTTTTTTTTTTTGAGACGGAGTTTCACTCTTATTGCCCAGGCTGGAGTGCAATGGCACATTCTCGGCTCACTGCAACCTCTGCCTCCTGGATTCAGGCGATTCTCCTGTCTCAGCCTTCCAAGTAGCTGGGATTACAGGCATGTGCCACCACATCTGACTCATTTTTTGTATTTTTAGTAGAGATGGGGTTTCCACCATGTTGGCCATGATGGTCTCGATCTCTTTACCTCGTGATCCACCCGCCTCGGCCTCCCAAAGTGCTGGGATTATAGGCCTGGGCCACCGCGCCCAGCCAGTATATTTTTTTTAAGGCCATGGCAGTGGTTAAAATTTTCATTCTGCTTGATAAATAGTATAAGTAAGTTATTGAGATCACAAGGCTAATGATGTCACCTGTTGATGACTGTGGAGATAGGAACAGAACCTAGGAGCAGTGATGGCGTGGATGTGGATAGCTTTTGTGTAACCCAGAGAGTAGTGGCAGCAGGGGTTGGTGATGTAGGTAGCATCTCATTGCTGCTCTGGAGTGGCTCAGTGTTGGTGGGATGGCTTTATCAAAGGGGGCCAAGTACATGCCATCCAGATCCAGGCCATATGAGAGGTTCTGGCATTCATGAATATACTTTGGGTGTATGGACAGCATCTAGTCACATTTGCTGGCTGCAACAAAGCCTTTAGCACCAGGGACCTCATGACTCAATTTCATGGGAAAGTTGACAGAAGAATTTGTAGATTGCTAAGGCAAATCATGGCTCAAAAAAGGGCATCATTTAGTGACAACCGTATCAAACAGGATCACATCACAATTTCTAAAAATCGGCAAATGGTTTGGAAACAATTAGGATGATTTATATTGCAACTTATATCACTTGGTAAGCAATTTTGGTACAGGTTTTTGAGTGTGAAAAACATAGTGTTTTTTCTGTCTTCTCTCTCAATGACAGCAATCAACACGGAAGACTTCTATGACCAAATGTAAGGAAGGTTTACTCCCCATACACCAAGCAAACAATCAGTTCTTTACCAGATACCAGCTGTGTGTACTGTATTTCAATTTTGACACTATCTACTTGGAAGTAGTTTCAGATCCCATGGGTTTAGGGCTCAGTCACTAGGACTACCCCCGGCTTTCAATGCCAGTCAGAAGCCCTGTACAAAATTTTGCCTGTACAAAATAACCTTGGACCGGCTATAAACCGGGGTTCCTGCAACTTCCGTCTTGGGTTTGATTAATTTGCTAGAGTGGCTAGAGTGGTTCATAGAACTCAGGGAAGCACATTTACCAGTTTATTACAAAGGATACTTTAAAGAAACAGTCAGATGAAGAGATACATAGGGTGAGGTCTGAAAGGGTCTGGAGCCCAGGAGCTTCTGACCCTGTAGAGTTGGGGTGTGCCAACCTCCTGGCAAATAGATGAATTGTTGTTCACCTTCCCATAGGCTTCCATGTGTTTAGCTATCCAGAAGCTCTCCAAACCCTGTCCTTTTTGGTTTCTTACGGAGATTTCATAATGTAGGCATGCTTGATTAAACTATTGTCTGGCTGTGGTTCATGCCTGTAATCCCAGCACTTTGGGAGGATGAAGTAAGTGGATCACTTGAGCCCAGCCTGAGCAACTTGGTGAGACCTTGTTTCTACAAAAATTAGTCAGGTGTGGCACTGTGTACCTGTAGTCCTAGCTACTTGGGAGGATGAGGTGGGAGGATGGTTTGAGCTGTGGAGGTCAGTGCTGTGGTGAGCTGTGATTGTACCACTGCAGTCCAGCCTAGGTGACAGAGTGAGACCTTGTGTCAAAAAATAAATAAAAATAAAAACTAGTGGCCATTGGTAATTAACTTAACCTTCAGCCTCTCTCCTCTCCCTAGAAGTCAGGGCTAGGGTTGAAAGCCCAAATCCCTAATCATGTCTTGGTCTCTCTGGTGAGCAGCCCTCATTCTGAAGCTACCTAGGGGATGCCAGCCATCAGTTACCTCAGCATACAAAAAGACATCACTTTGGAGATTCTAAGGATTTTAGGAGTTGTATGTCAGGAAACAGGGTTTTATCTAAGGATTTTAGGAGTCATATGTCAGGAAATAATTATGTATTTTACAACAGTGGTCTCCAGCCTTTTTGGCACCAGAAACCAGTTTCATGGAAGACAATTTTTTTTCATGGACCTGGGGGCAGTGATGGTTTTGGGATGATTCAAGTGCATAACATTTATTGTGTATTTTATTTCTGTTATTATTACATTGTAATATATAATGAAATAATTCTGCAATTCGCCATAATTTAGAATCACTGGGAGCCCTGAGCTTGTTTTTCTGCAACTAGATGGTCCTATCTGGGGTTGATGGGAGACAGTGACAGATCATCAGGCATTAGATTCTCATAAGGAGCCACAACCTAGAT
Organism: Saimiri boliviensis; assembly: GCF_048565385.1. Classification (NCBI taxonomy): domain Eukaryota; kingdom Metazoa; phylum Chordata; class Mammalia; order Primates; family Cebidae; genus Saimiri; species Saimiri boliviensis. Next base: position 86,584,393 of record NC_133460.1, on the reverse strand, counting down.
CCCTTGCATGCACAATTCAAAATAGTGTTTGTGCTCCTATAAGAAGCGAATGCTGCCACTAATCTGACAGGAGGCGGAGTTCAGGCGGTAATGTGAACCATGGGGCAGCTGTAAATACAGATGAAACTTCCCTTGCTCACCTACCACTCACTCCTTGCTGTGCAGCCTGGTTTCTAACCAGTATTGGACCGTGGCCTGGGGGTTAGGGACCTGTTTTTACAATATCACAAGGTTAGTTTATTAGTGAATAAAAGGGAATTACTTTAAAAATTTTCATGTATGTATTTATAGATTATTTTTCTGTATGGTTTGTAAAATATATACGTGTGTGTGTGTGTGTGTGTATATATATATATTTTTTTTTTGTTTTGTTTTGAGACGGTGTCTTACTCTGTCACCCAGGCTGGAGTGCAGTGGGGCAATCTCAGCTCACTGTAACCTCTGCCTCCCTGGTTCAAGCGATTCTCGTGCCTCAGCCTCCCAAGTAGCTGGGATTACAGGCGTGCACCACCACTCCCAGATAATTTTTGTATTTTTTTTTTTTAGTAGAGATGGGGTTTCGCCATGTTGGCCAGGCAGGTCTCAAACTCTTGACCTTAGGTGATCCACCCACCTTGGCCTCCAAAGTGCTTGGATTACAGGTGTGAGCCACTGCGCCTGGCCTGTAAAATATTTTTAATATCACTGCTGAAGGTACCCAAGTCTTTTAAGAGAGGTTTGTTTAAATAGTTTTTATGGAATTCTGTCTGAGAGGCTCCTGCAAAACCACTTAGAACTACCGGGAATGAGAAGAACAGAGAGATGTGAGTAATGGAGCAAGTTGTATTGGCTAATAAGGTAGCAGTGGGGGCTTATTGTTCAGAGTGCTCTGAAAATGTCTAGAGAAGAGTAATTTTAGGACTTCAACTTATAAATTTAGCTCAGTTCATTTGTGTCCTTGATATGTTGTTAGGCATTTTGTTTATTTTATTTATTTAAAGACAGGCTCTCGCTATGTTGGCCAGGTTGGTCTTGAACTCTTGGCCTCAAACAGTCCTAACAGCCTCGGCCTCTCAAAGTGCTAGGATTACAGGCATGAGCCACCAAGCCTGGCCAGTTGTTAGGCATTTTAATTCCTCTACCTGGTGTCTCTGGCTCTCATTCCGCAAAGAGAGGTTAGTCGTGGTTTTTTTGCCTTTTTTTTCTCTTCTGCTAAGAGGCCCAATAAATTAGCTACCCCTATTTTTTTCTTTTTCTTTTTTTTCGTAGTTATTTCTTCTCAAAAATAAAACAAAACAATGAAATACATGTGCAGAATGTGCAGGTTTGTTACACAGGTATACATGTGCCATGGTAGTTTGCTGCACCTATTGACCCATCCTCTAAGATCCTTTCCCTCACCCCTCCAACCCTGCAACATGCCCTGGTGTGTGTTGCTCCCCTCTCTGTCCATGTGTTCTCAATGTTCAACTCCCACTTATGAGTGAGAATATGTGGTGTTTGGTTTTCTGTTCTTGTGTTAGTTTGCTGAGGATGATGGCTTCTAGCTTCATCCACGTCACTGCAAAGGACATGATCTCATTCCTTTTCCTGGCTGCATAGTAGTCCATGGTGTGTATGTACCACATTTTCTTTATCCTGTCTATCATTGACGGGCATTTGGGTTGGTTCCATGTCTTTACTATTGTAAATAGTGCTGCAATAAACATACATGTGCATGCGTCTTTATAGTAGTAGCTACCCCTGTTTTAGCTTGATTCCATGAACTGTCAGATTGATACCCCACAGATTAATGTGGTGTCTGCTAAAGTCAATAGGGTCCTAGGACATTCTTTGTCTCAGGTTATAGCCATAGAACTTGAAAGAGTCTCAGGCTGGACACAGTGGCTTATGCCTATAATCCCAGTACTTTGGGAGGCTGAGGCAGGTGGATCACCTGAGGTCAGGAGTTTGAGACCAGCCTGGCCAACATGGTAAAACCCCATCTCTACTAAAAATACAAAAATTAGCTGAGCATGGTGGTGGGCATCTGTAATCCTAGCTACTTGGGAGGCTGAGGCATGAGAATCATTTGAACCTGGGAGACAGAGATTGCAGTGAGCTGAGATCATGCCACTGCAACTCCAGGCTGGACAACAGAGTGAGACTCTGTCTCAAAAACAAAAACAAAAAACCTCCCAAAACAAAAGGAAGAGCCAGTTTCATTTACCTAAAAGTAGCAATTTACTTAGGTTCAGTTTTCTAGGAACTTTATAACTTAGTTATAATAAGACTTAAGCACTAGCATTTAGTTAGTATACGGTCAAGATTTGTTGAATGAATGAAAAAGGTAGGTCTGGCAGTTTCTTCTGAACCTTTTGGTTTGTGTGATGAGCCTGAAGTTCCAGAGGAGTACAGTCCAAGCCCTGGGCCTGTGACTGACCAAACCCTCCTTTAACTAAAAAAGTCCTAATTCAGGCACTTTTAGAGCAGCGAGGATACCACAAAGTGAGACTTAGAACCTGGATTTGGGGCCAGGCGTGGTGGCTCACACCTGTAATCCCAGCACTTTGGGAGGCGGAGGCGGGTGGATCACAAGGTCAAGAGATTGAGACCATCCTGGCCAACATGGTAAAATCCTGTCTCTACTAAAAATACGAAAATTAGCTGGGTGTGGTGGCGCACGCCTGTAGTCCCAGCTACTCGGGAGGCTGAGGCAGGAGAATTGCTTGAACGCGGGAGCGGAGGTTGCAGTGAGCCGAGATCTCACCACTGCACTCCAACCTGGTGCCTGATGATGAAACAAGACTCTGTCTCAAAAAAAAAAAAAAAAAAAAAAAAGACCTGGATTTCCAGTTAAGATATTGCATTTTAGGCCATTTAGAAACATTCATACTCTAGGGATTCTAAGGGCTGAGATCGTAGTTAATTGAATGTTGAATTGTTGAATTTGTGAATTTAAGTTGAAAATAGGAAATATAAAAACGAATCCTCTCAAATGAAGAGTATCAATTTATCCCCTAACACAGGCTGACTGTTAAAGTGGACATTTAATGGCTTAATCAAGAATCCAAGCATACCTAGTTACAGAATGTATGAAGTGAACATTGCCATGAGAGCTGTAACTGTCTTGAGAAATATTTGGAAAACATAGGCCATAGAGTTTATTTTTTTAGCAGATTTAAAGTATATAATTTAGTGTTTTTAAAATATATTCACAGGATTGTGCAGCTATTACCACACACTAATTTTAGACCATTTTCAGTTGACCTCTACATAAATAAATCCTGTACCCGTTAGTAGTTACTTCCTCTGTCCTCTCCCTTCCTCTTCAGAATTTCTTCCTCTGTCCTCTCCCTCAGGCCTAGACAACCACTAATCTACTTTTTGTCTCTTAAGTATTTGCCTATTTTGGACATTTTATACAAATGAAATAACAGAATATGTGATTTTTACTTCTAACTTTAATTTAGCCTAATATTTTCTGTGTTCATCCATGTTGTAGCTTGTATCAGTACACAAAAAGCCATTCCTTTTTATGGCTAATATTTCATTGCATAGAATACCGCATCACTGTATTTATTCACTCATTAATTGATAAGACATTGGGTTGTTTAGACTTTTTGGCTATTGTGAATGCTACCATGACTGTTTGTATACCAGTTTTTGTGTGGATGTATATTTTTGTTTTATTTTTACTTTTTTAGAGACAGGGTCTTGCTCTGTTACCTGGGCTGGGGTGCAGTGGTGCAATCATAGCTCACTGTAGCTTCAAACTCTGGAATTCAGGCTATCCTCATGCTTCAGCCTTCTGAGTAGCTGGGACTATAGGTGCATGCCACTGCACCCAGCTGTTCTTTTTATTTTTAGATTTTTGTAGACATGGGGTTCCACTTTGTTGCCCAGACTGGTCTGGAACTTCTGGCTTCAAATGATCCTCCTGTCTTGGCCTCCCAAAGTGTTGGAATTACAGATGTGAGCCACTGGATCCAGCCTGTTTGTGTTTTTCTTCTGTATATACTGAGTATTGGAATTGCTGGCTTATGTGGTAGCTCTGTGTCTACCATTTTGAGAAACTCCAAACTTTTCCAAAATGGTTGTACTATTTTTATTTCCACCAGTATTCTTTGAGGGTTCTAGTTTCTCTACTATTAACCTCCCGCCATGAAGTGAGAGTTAGAGATACTAGCTAGAGGATTTGAAGTGTATTTATAATTCACCATACGAATTTTGGGGGGGCAGATGTCAATCTGGAACATGTGTGTAATGATTTACTTGCTGTTCTCCTGGTATCAGATGTTCTTTCCATAGTTGTTTCCAGTTTTCCTTTATTGTGAATGCTGTTTCTTTGTAAGCATGAGATATATGTTAATTTGATATGCAAAAGTAGAATCTTGTTTTAATACGCCTTTTTAAAATCAAGTTGAATGTTACAGAAAAATGTTGGCTTTCCTTGTTTCCCTTTTTTGGGAGATGGAGGAATTTGTTGACTATTTCCTTTGCCTATCTTTGTTATTAGAGGTTGTCTTAATCTGTTTGCTGTTGCTATAACTGAATACCTAAGACTGGAAAATTTATAGAGAAAAGAAATGTATTCAGTCTCACAGTTCTGAAGACTAGGATGTCCAAGTTCTAGGGGCCACATCTGGGTAGGTACCTTCTTGCTGATGGGGACTCTCTGTAGAGTTCCGAGGTGGTACAAGGTATTGCATGGTGAGGGGGCCCAGGAGAGAAAGCCAAACTGGCTTATATAATGAACTTACCCTCAGGATAACTAACCCACTCTCATGATAACCCATTAATCCATTAATCCATGAGTGGATTAATCTTTTTCTGAGGGCAGAGCCCTCATGACCCAGTCACCTCTTAAAAGGCCTAGCCTTTTAATAACATTACCTTTGGGATTATGTTTCATCGTGAGTTTCAGAGAGGACAAACATTCAAACTATAGCAGAGGACATGTTTTTATCATCAATATGTGTAAACTTCTATACAGTAATTTTATTATGTCATATGTTGCAAATGTAATTTCCCATGTTGTTTGCCATTTAATTTTAATCATTGACTTTTTTTTTTTTTTTTTTTTTTGAGAACAGAGTCTTTCACTGTTGCTCAGGCTGGAGTGCAATGGCCCACTCTTGGCTCACCGCAACCTCTGCCTTTTGGGTTCAAGCAATTCTCCTGCCTAAACCTCCCAAGTAGCTGGGATTACAGGTGTGTGGCACCACGCCCAGCTAATTTTTGTATTTTTAGTAGAGACGAGGTTTCACCATGTTGGTCAGGCTGATCTCTCGAACTCCTAACCTGTGGTCCACCCGCCTCGGCTTCCCAAAGTGCTGGGATTACAGGTGTAAGCCACCTCGCCCAGCCGAAATTTTTTTTTTTTTTAATTAAACAAAAGATTTGTATTTTGTAGGAAGTAAATTTCATCAGTATTTTCCTTTATAATTTCATCTAGCTTTTTAACCTTTCAAAATCCTACCTCAATCAGAGATGAAAAAAATGTTTTTGGTAGGTTTATAATTTTTAAAACTATCATTTATCTTAACCTCAATCTACTAACTGCTTGTTTGGAAATACTCTCAGAAACATATTTGTTGTTGAAATGTGCTTAACGCTGAATATTCCAGTGATCTAGGATAGTGCTGTCCAGTAGAAACTTTTGTGATAGGAAAGTTCTGTATTTTTTGCTGTTCACTGTGGTAGCCATTAGCCACATGTAGTTATTGAGCACTTGAAAGGTAGTTAGCACAACTGACAACTGCATTTTTAACTTCTAATGTAAATAGAATTTAAATTTTACAGTTTGCAGCCCCCCCCCCCCCCGCAAAAAAAAAAAGAAAGAAAGTTAAAAAAAAAAAACAGAACTTCTGGCTGAGCATGGTGGCTTGTGCCTGTAATCCCAGAACTCTGGGAGGCTGAGGCAGGTGGATCACTTGAGGCCAAGAGTTCGTGACCAGCCTGGCCAATATGGTGAAACCCCATCTCTACTAAAAGTACAAAAAAAAAGGTGAAACCTCATCTCTACTCAAAGTACAAAAAAAAATTAGCTGGGTGTGGTGGTGCATGCCTGCAGCGTGGCTGGGACTTCAGATGTGTGCTGCCATGCCCAGCTAATTTTTTTTTTTTTTGAGATGGGGTTTCGCTCTTGTTACCCAGGCTGGAGTGCAATGGCGCGATCTCGGCTCACCGCAACCTCCGCCCCCTGGGTTCAGGCAATTCTCCTGCCTCAGCCTCCTGAGTAGCTGGGATTACAGGCACGTGCCACCATGCCCAGCTAATTTTTTGTATTTTTAGTAGAGACGGGGTTTCACCATGTTGACCAGGTTGGTCTCGATCTCTCGACCTTGTGATCCACCCGCCTCGGCCTCCCAAAGTGCTGGGATTACAGGCTTGAGCCACTGCGCCCGGCCCCAGCTAATTTTTTAATAGATTTTATTTATAAGTAATACTGGTATCTTAAATTACATATTTAATTAAAAAATTAATTTAAGTAAAAACTACATTCAGATAGATATAGAGACTTAAGGTCCTTAATTTTGTGCTTTTGCATTCTATGTCACTATGCCACTTTGAGTGAAATAGTTTGTGACCCACTGATTCATTCTTTTTATCTGGAAAGGTACTCAACGGAAAGATGTCACTGGTAGTTATAGCACCCTTTTCCCATTGATAAGGAGAATGGGTAGCACAGGCAGTATGTGATTTTGTATATACATGTGAGATATATATATATATATATCTATATCACATGTATATATATATTTGTCTACTAGAAGAGAGAGAGAGAGATTTATCTACTGAAGGCAGAAGTTTTTTGTTTTTTTGTTTTTTTTGAGGCAATCTTGCTGTGTTGCCCAGGCTGGAGTACCGTGGCACAATATTGGTTCACTATGACCTCTGCTTCCCAGGTTCAAGCTATTCTGACTCAGTCTCCTGAGTAGCTGGGACTACAGGCATATATATGCCACCACACCTGGCTATTTTTTTTTTTTACACGGAATCTTGCTCTGTCTTCCAGGCTGGAGTGCAGGGGTGCGATCTCAGCTCACTGCAACCTCCACCTCCTGGGATCAAGCAATTCTTCTGCCTCAGCCTCCCAATTAGCTAGGACTACAGGTGCGCACCACCACGCCCGGCTAATTTTTGTATTTTTAGTAAAGATGAGGTTTCACAATATTGGCCAAGCTGGTCTTGAACTCCTGACCATGTGATTCACCTGCGTTGGCCTCCCAAAGTGCTGGGATTCTAGACGTAGTCACTGCACCTGGCTTTTTTTTTTTTTTTTTTTTTTTTGTACTTTTAGTAGAGACAAGGTTTTGCCATGTTGGCCAGGCTTGTCTTGAACTCCTGGACTCAAATGATCTGCCTGCCTTGGTCTCTTAAAGTGCTAGGATTACAGATATGAGCCACTATGCCCAGCCAGAAGTTGTATTTTTTTTTTTACATGTGTACATATTAATATCCAGTGTCTTTAGTGGCCTTAGCAAAGCTGGCTTACTAAGAAGGGATCTGTGGTGAGTTGCACTATATTCTCAGGCTTGTCTCATTTTTTGCTTACCCTGTTACAGACGCTGCATCCAGGTAGTACACAAACTGCTTTGCTACCAGAAGAAGTGTCGGGTACGCCTACATTACACCTGGCGGGAGCTCTGGTCAGGTAACTTTCTCTCTTGAGTTCATCCTCTTTTTCTATACCTTTTATGAGCCCCTAGGGCTGGGCTCAAGGTGGATTTCGTTTTTTAACCCTTTGGTTTGTTTAGGATGCCTTTGTTTTCATTTATTCTTTTTGTCTTTTTTTTTTTTTTTTTGGACATTTTAGCTTTTTTCTAGTCCAGACCTGGATGTGTCACGTTTCTATTCTATACTTTGTGTCTTGTTCCTTCTCCTCCCTATGTTTTTTTCAACTGGTAAAAACAATTAAATATTTCTTGTGCTCCAATAAATCTCCCTTTGAGTAAGAATGAGGTAGGAGGAGTCCATACAAACTTGGATTCTCACTCGATTCCATTTGGTAGCAGCATATGGACTATAGGGAGGCTTCTGTGTGTTTCTTCAGGAAGAGTAGTCTTAGGAGGAGTGTCATAGGGAGGGATGGAGGGATGGGGACGGGTGGGGAGATGAAGGAATCCTGTTTTCTGTGTTACATCTGGCATTATTACTGTTTGCAGACAGTGTCACTTGTTCCACTCCCCCTGTGCTAGAGACAAAACAGCAACTTACACTGTTTACTTTTGTCTTTGTATCCATTTGGTAGCCCAGTAAAGTCACTGCTACCCCTGCAGGCGGGAAGTGGCTCTTCTCTAAGGATACAATTAATGCTGACTTGCCACCCCTTTCTTTTGTGTGACTAAATTGGAGGTTTCAGGAAAGCAGAGGAGACATGTTCCCTAAGGCAGTCGCTTGCTGCTAGATCCTGTGGCTTTTGACACCTGATGGTACAATAAAGTCTCCTCCAGATGATTACAGTGATGAAAGGTTGTCTACCCGTGGGAGAGCTGCTCTGTATTTTCAGCAGAATAGGGTGTGTTAGTGTCAGAGGCTTTATAAGAAACAGGCCAGTAACCCATCACCCTTCCATGGAATTCATCTCACTTGTTGTGACACATGATTTCCTCCCAACCCAATTTGGCTTTCTAAATTTAGTCCTCCATAATGGGAAGTGGAGGTCTTTAATTAATGGATTAGGAAGTTTTTGCAGTTACTGCCTATGGTGGTAAAGGAGGAGTAGGAGAATAACACTAAGTGCCAATAGTGGCATTTTGGTATTTTAGGAGAGGAGAGTATGATTGTGTGAGAGTTTGAGATTGAGAAAATGTCAGGAGAGTTAAAGAGAGATCAAAAGACGTTAATGGCCGGGTGCGGTGGCTCAAGCCTGTAATCCCAGCACTTTGGGAGGTTGAGGCGGGTGGATCACGAGGTCAAGAGATCGAGACCATCCTGGTCAACTTGGTGAAACCCCATCTCTACTAAAACACAAAAAATTAGCTGGGCATGATGGCTCGTGCCTGTAATCCTAGCTAATCAGTAGACTGAGGCAGGAGAATTGCCTGAACCCAGGAGGTGGAGGTTGTGGTGAGCCGAGATCGCAACATTGCACTCCAGCCTGGGTAACAAGAGTGAAACTCCGTCTCAAAAAAAAAAAAAAAAAAGACATAAATGACCAACAGTAGAACTAGGTAGCAATACCTACTTTTAATATAAAGGACTATTATTGTTGTCTATGGATAGTTGTATGATTATTAGACTCTAAAAGCATAGGATTAAAGAGAAAACACAATAATAATGCAGATCTTCAGATGTTGGTACAGTTGTAGGATTTATAAGTTCAAATGGTTTATGTGTATAACTTGAATGAAATTACACACTGTATTACTAAACAAGGTGGTGGTAGTAATAGTCTCTACCTGCTTCCTCTGATTCCCTTCTGGTTTTATTTTCTCTTTCATTCTGTTCTCTTTTCTTTTTGTCCTAGCTAGTCTATCTCTGGCCTCTGTGATCTCTCTGACTTTTCTCTGTTTCTCATGATCTGTTATCCTCTTCCTCATTATCCTATTCCATTGTCTTATCCATATTACTTTATACTGTTGGTTCTGGTCTGTCTCCTGAGGCTCAGGGCTTCCTGTTATTCTCCTCCTAGCCCCATTTTGTATCCTCTGTTCTCTTGATGAATCGACACTTTTATTGGTGAACTGTACTTTCTGTTATTATAGTCATGCATTTTACTTTTTACATATGTCATAAACTCCAGAATATATTATGCTCATTTTTGCTTAAACAAGCGATGATCTTTTAAAGAGATTTAAAAATGTCTTTTTTTTTTTTTTACATTTCATCCAAAATATTTACAAATGATAAAAATATCTTTTATATTTATCTTTTCTGACTCCACATTTTGCTCTTCTGACTAGGAAATGATAAAAAAGAAGGCCATTCTTTATTCTGTGTTGGTCAGTTGACGTTAGTTATATCTTTCAGAACTTTCAGCTCTATTTATAATTATGTCCCATTCTCAGGACTAATTGCATGGTAGCGTAAGGCCCTTGATGAGTTGAGGGGAAGTATATATGAGTGTCCTTAGAGAGGCATGGACTGTTGCTTGTCACAAAGGCATCCAGACATTTGTACTAGAGTTCTCTGCCACGTTATGTTAGCTCCTTTTCCTGTATAGGCTGGGTGAGCCCTCCTGGAACCCTGGCTTCATGTGTTCATATATGGAGTGTACAGTGAGATGCAGAGCAGCAGGGGTTTAGGAACCACAAAACAGAGCATTGTATCCCATGCAGTCAGAGCCCGTAATCATGTATAATATTGCATTCTGTGAACACAAGTGTGTCTGTGGTGGATCCACCTACTCCTTGGCGGGCACTGTGTCTCTTATGTTGGAATGCCCATGTTTTCACTCTTTCTTGCTTTCTAGACTTACGGATTTGAGAGAGCTGTGTGAAACTTGTCATGGCAAATATGCTATGTGTATCTATCCTTTGCCATACATGCGCTGCACACTGTAATGAAATTTTATTTATAAGACTGGTAAGGCATGTGTTATTAGAGTGGGCACACAGAAGCCCTTGGGTATCTAGGAAGCAATCATCTAGGGTCCAGATGCCTTTTGTAGTTTGGAGTGTGGGTGTTTAGTATCACTGTACTTCAGAGCTGATTTTTATTTCTAAGCTGTTTGACTATATTAGCTCTTTGTTATTATTGGGGAGGTAGCCAGAGGTCCCGATTCCCATAATGAATTCCCAGGTGTGGTCTTATGGACAAGGAGGAGCCAGCTGTATTAGTTGGGGATTCAATCTTGCCTGATAAGCTTTTCCTAGTTGGTTTTAGAAATACAAGCCCTGACCTACTCCCTGCTGCCACTGTCTGTTTCAGTGATGCCTGTCACCATGGTATCTAAGTATGTGGGGAAATATATTTTGGCTACTTTTAACTTCAATATGGAAAGGAAAAAGTCCTATTGCTCTGCATTGCCCTGTTTTCAGCAATAACTATTTTTTTACCACGTTATAGAAAGTTTGAAAGCTCTCCTCTGACACCTAGGCAACCTAGATCTCCTAGTGTGAATAAAAGATTAGGTCTTAAAACTCTCCACTGATAGAGGTAGAAAACCAGGTTTTGGGATAAGATCATACTGAAATTATTCTTTACTTTTGAGAATAGAGTGAAAGCTGCAGTCATCTTCGTATCTAGAAAAATGTCCATATGCACATGTTTTGCATATAGTTTCACAGTTTCTGGACCCTCTGAAGCCCCTCCATGATCTTGTGTCAAAAACGTTTGCCTTAATTTTAAGTTCTACAGCCTCCCAATTAATTCTGTTCTCACAGAATATCTTAGTATGTAGGTAAATATTTTTTCTGTTTTTCTTTTAGTCTCACTCTGTTGTCTAGGCTGGAGAGCAGTGGTGCCATCTGTGGTTCAAACAATCCTCCCTTCTCAGCCCCTGCCCCAAGTAGCTGAGTCTTAAAGGTACGCATCATTAGTCCTGGCTAACTTACGTATTTTTTGTAAACATGGAGTTTTATCATGTTGGCCGGGCTGGTCTGGAACTTCTGACCTCAAGTGATCTGCCCACCTTGGCCTCCCAAAGTGTTGGGATTATAGGTGTTGAGCCACTGTGCTTGGCCAATATTTTTTATTTACTGGTCACACTGCGCTCCTACTGGGAACTTTATATTAACAATCTCCTTTGAGCCAGGCGCGGTGGCTCACGCCTGTAATCCCAGCACTTTGGGAGGCCGAGGCGGGTGGATCACGAGGTCAAGAGATCGAGACCATCCCGGTCAACATAGTGAAACCCTGTCTCAACTAAAAATACAAAAAATTAGCTGGGCATGGTGGCACGTGCCTGTAATCCCAGCTACTCAGGAGGCTGAGGCAGGAGAATTGCCTGAACCCAGGAGGCGGAGATTGCGGTGAGCCGAGATCGCGCCATTGCACTCCAGCCTGGGTAACAAGAGCAAAACTCCGTCTCAAAAAAAAAAAAAAAAAAAAAAAAAAAAAATCTCCTTTGAACTTCTTGAGGCTATAGACCATTTTGTTCATTATTCTTATTTTCTGAGTGTTTTCTATAGCATATTGGGCCCCTATTTCAGTATATCACATGGTTTTGCTATGTTTGCTTTTTTTTTTTTTTTTGAGACAGGGTCTCATTAAATTGCACAGGCTGTGCAGTGCCACAATCTCAGCTCATTGCAACCTTCATCTCCTGGGCTCAAGTGATCTTTTCAACTGAGCTTTCTGAGCAGCTGGGACCATAGGTGCAAACCACCATGCCCAGCTAATTTCATATGTTTTTACAATGAATTGTTTAAATATCTATTTTTCCTCTCAAAAAAGTTCCTGGAGGGCAGGGCCTGTTTTTAAATCGTTGTTAGATCTCTAGCAGACTACTTGGCTATTTATTTATTTATTTTTTGAGACAGGGTCTTGCCCAGGCTGGAGTGCAGTGGCACGATCATGGCTCATTACAGTCTCGACCTCCTGGCCTCAATGGATCCTCCTACCTCAGCCGCCTGAGTAGCTGGACCATCATGCCTGGCTTATTTTTGTGTTTTTTTGTTTGTTTGTTTGTTTGTTTCGTTTTTTTTAGTGATGGGGTTTCATCATGTTGCCCAGGCTGGTCTTGAAGTCCTGGATCTACCTGCCTTGGCCTCTCAAAGTGTTGTGATTATAGGCATGAGCCATAGCACCCGGCCTACTTGGCTTTTTAAGAGGAACTCAGAAAACATTTGGCTGAACAAATAAGTAGATGAATGGATATGTAGGATTTTCATTAATGATGGATCAACATTCTCTAAAAGCAGCACAATGTTGTGTTTGACCCAAATAATGATAATGATGATGATAATAATAATAGAACCCAGTAGGATGTTGTTAATGTTTCTGTTGAGCTGACATCATCATCTTTGATAGGGCCAGCCATTCACCTTAGTTAATTTGATTCGTGAAAGAGAGTAGTTAGTAATTTCTTTTGTTTTTTACTCATTCTTCCTTACCCACACAGATGCGTGGATTGCTTTTAATCAAATAAAAATGGAAACTTTGATGGTTTCTAAGCCATTAACCAAAGAATGAGCAGGATGTTTAGAGAGAAGATGTAGTTGTTGGAGAGGGAAATACTTGAGCTTCATGGAGTCAGCTTATTTTATTTCTACTACAGGAAGAAGGGGCATTGGAGAGGCAGCCTGCATTTAAATAGTATGACTTTCCACCATCTGAAAACATGGGTTGATTTAAAGGCAGATTTATACTAGCATTTTATATTCGACATTTATCTATGGATCACAGTTGTTACCCTTTTACTCTGCCACATCTTGGGTGATAAGTCATTATTTTTATCCCCATTTGCTGGGGAAGGGAGTAGAGATATAGAAGGGTTAACTGACTTGCTAAGGATCATGGAACCAGACACTAAACAGAGTCATGATTAGAACTTAGAGTTCCTGACTTCTATGCTCAGACACAGATCACTAAGCAACATTTGCCTCCCTGCAGGAAGAAAGGTCCCCTAAGCCCCCAGAACAATCTGTTCAGCTTCACTGTGCTAAGTAACATCTAAAGCATTCACAGCTTTGTGAAAAAGAGAGAAATTGTTCATGGTCTGACCTTTTAGATATCAACTGGGAAAAATGGAAAACCCAGGGTGTATCACAGCGTTCTGGATCCAACTGGCTCCCCCATCACTGGCAGAAGCCTATGACTTCTTAGGCACATCTCAAGATTGGCAGTTGAGAGCCTTTCGTTGGAAGTTTGTTTTACTTTAAGTGTTGCCATACAGTACTGAAATATTTCAAGAGAAAGGCTGACTTGAGCCATAGATTTATCTGGCAGTTCTTGTGTAGATGTAGCTTTGATAGTTCAGCAGCGCCTCTTGATTTTGAGAAACTATCCTTTGAACTTTTCATTGTGTGCTTCTTTTAGTTTAGTTTCTTTTTTAAACTTTTAATTTTGATGTAATTATAGACTTACAGGAAGTTGCAAAAATAGTATGTAGAGTTTCATGTACCCTTCACCCAGCTTCCTCCAGTGATGACATCTTATATAACTCTACAATATTGCTTCTTTTAGTTTGGAAGAGAGTATCCAGGCGGGAAAGAACATAGCAGTAAAAACTAGAGTAGATGGGACGGGGAAATTTGGCAGCTGCTATTTCTATCTTGTTTTTAAAATTGCTCTTCCTCATTTCTCTAAATTTTCTCTGATTTAGGCAAATCTGTCACAAGTTATATTCTAGGCTGATGTGCCTAATTAAGATTGCTCTAGCTTCCATATGCAAAAATAGAGAGCGTTTTTTCCTCTATGGGTAATCAATTCCTCTCAATGTTAGATGTTCTAATTCAGGGGCATTAGAAGGTATCTTTCTGGTTCTGTAATGTCGTTATGAAATATTCTCTACAGAAGTATAGAAAGCCCAAGGACTAAAAAAGAATGCCAGGGAGCTTTTTTCCCTTTCACATCACTACAGTTGGCTGAATCCAAAATTTACACTATTTTGAATCTTTCTCTCATCTCAGAAACTTGGCAGAAGCAAAAGATAGGAATCTCTAACAGGTTTAGTCTGTTAGAGGGAGAAAAAGATTCCCACGTAAAAGCCCCCAAAAGAGCAAGAAATCGCTTTGTTCTTTTCTCTGTGCATGTAGTCACTTGCTATCCAGAAACATGTCACCTCTCATAGGCCCATGAGCATTTTGTCAAGTGAAGGGACAGCGTAAGGATTAGCTTTGCTTTTGTTACTCTGCCTATATTAGTTTCAAAGGGACATATCATGTGATTTCATAAGATATTATCCTTCTCTGGATCTTGAAGGAGCAAGACAAGTCTGTTACTGGTCCTACCTCATTTTGGCAAAAAGCAGAGTTCTTGGTTCTGTGTCAGATGGCTCCACTGAGACATGGTTTCATTGACTTTTACATTTCTTTAAGGGTGATTTTGGCTATTACTCATTTGGGAAATATTGCAGGGAAAGGAGCAGGTGGTTTGGGCCCTAGAAGAAGGCAGTGGCTCCTAAGCATGCTTGGTTAGAGGCAGCTGCACAGGGACCCAACATTTCCCAAAGTCTAGGATCTGGGAACTTTCATGTAGAAACTAATTTTCATGAAAAAGAAGAGGGTGGTTGGTAATTGTTAGGTGTGCATTGTCTGCAAGAAAATGGGGAATGGAAGATGGTTGAGAACCTTATTTATTTATTTAACAGATACTCATTGACTGCAAGGAAAATGGTTAAGGATGGAAGCAGACTTGCGTTTAAAGAAAGGATTTGTTCTATTTTCTCCCTTACTTAGAGGAATGTGGAACCTTTAGTCAGTGCCAGCTGTTGACATACTGACTTGCGTGCTCTGTTTACTTGGAGAGGCTGAGAGCATACAGCCAGAGCCATTTCATTTTCTTGTTTGATTCTTTGGCCTCTGTGTCAGTGAAGTGCTTAGGTTTGTAGCCAGACAGATTCCTATATTCTGAAAAGCCATCTATTTTCTACCCTCTGAGACAGAGTCTTACTCTGTAGCCCAGCCTGGAGTTCCATGGCACAATCTTGGCTCACTGCAACCTCCCCCTCCCGGGTTCAAGCAGTTCTCCTGCCTCGGCATTCCGAGTAGCTGGGATTACAGGGGCACAGCTCCACACCCTGCTAATTTTTGTATTTTTAGTAGAGACAGGGTTTCACCATGTTGGCCAGACTAATCTCAAACTCCTGACCTTGTGATCCACCTACCTCGCAAGTGCTGGGATTACAGGCGTGAGCCACTGCACCTAGCTGAGTATTTTTAAATTATTCTACTGACAGGTGCTGGCTTCAGATTCTCTTCTGCACCACTTTACTGATTGACAGTGAGCCTGCTGATTGCTGGCAATGTCCCTGGGTAATTGGTGATTTTGTCCAGAGATGCTCATATCGGCTAGAGTTTATAGTGCCTCCAGGGTTTTGGTGGCATTAGCTTGTTACACTAGTTCTATTTTCATCCTGTCCTTTGAGTTTCTTGACTTCTCTCCTAAGCAACTGAGATGGTAATATTCTTTTATCAGTCACTGTGAAATTTTCTGTCTCTTCTGATGAACAGGTTTTGATTTGGGTTCTGTGGCACCTAATCCTAGCTCCATGCCAGGCCACAAAATTGAGTCTGGCTGAGTGTTGTCTTTACTTTCTCTTTCTCTTTGTAGCATGTAAAAGCTGCTCAGATAGCTTTCTCTGACCTGATTCTTGGGAGACATTTATTTGTGCTCTCCTGGAAACTCTCTGTCTCCTTCCTGTTTTTAATCTTATTTAAATGTCATTCACTTGGTTTTGTAATTAAGCCTCTCCTTTGCTTCTCTGAGGCAGGCGCCTGAGCTGCCACTTAATTGTGTTTTTCCGTGGTTGGCTTGTTCCTCTCTGCACCTGGTTTACCTTAATGTAGGGGACAGGTTTTAGTCCTGGAGAAGTTCCCATATCTATTATTCATTCTAATCCTACATGGCAACACAATTTGCTGCTACCTTTCTTCCCTCCTCCTGAGTTCAAAGCAGGATAGAAAAAAGTCTGGGAAAGTCCTCATTGTGTATGGTACATTAATGCTAGGAACAGCTCCGCAAAAAATGTTCCTTGTTGGGTGTGTGTTAGGGGCACTGCATAAGATGGCAGGATTCTTGGATGGTATTTAACTCTTCCATTGGAAAATTAGGGTGGGCTGAGTGCAGTGGCTCACACCTGTGATCCAGCACTTTGGGAGGCCAAGGTGGGTGGATCACCTGAGGTCAGGAGTTCAAGACCAGCCTGGTAAAACCTCATCTCTACTAAAAATACAAAAATTAGCCAGGGGTGGTGGTGCACGCCTGTAATCCCAGCTACTTGGGAGACTGAGGCACAAGAATTGCTTGAACCTAGGAGGTGGAGATTGTAGCGAGTTTGGATCACGCCACCGCACTCCAGCCTGGGTGACAGAGTGAGACTCTTTCTCAAAAAAAAAAAAAAAAAGAAAAATAGATTGTCTGCCTCTGCCTCTGGGAATTTACATGGGACTTAGGGAACCATCAGAGTGCCTGGTCCTGGCTCAGCTTCCCAGAAACTGTGCACTCTTCTATATTCCACCTGCATCTGCATGCTGCAGGAAAGTCAGAACTCTACCCACTATTATCATACTGTTTGACCAAATATGATGCACAAGACTCCCCAAGGAAGGGAACATGGGCCAAAGCTGAGTGTGAGACTGATAGTTGCCTCTAGTACAGAGTCAAAAGAGGCAGCATTTGTAGTCAATTTAAAGTTCCTGAAAAAAGTCCAGAAACTAATTTTTCAAGGGGCCTGCTATAAAAGACTTTCCAGTGAAGAAATGAGTGTGTACTGAGTATTCACTTCCCTACAACTTAAACATATTTAATGTGTAATGTAATACCTCAAATATTTTACTGCAGTAATTTCTCAGTTCTTCATTCAGTGCAGAGTAACAGTACTTGGAGCCAGGTACCTGGCGCCTCATTTAGTATAATAGATGAAATAGTAAGGGTTAGGCGTCAAACCCAGGGTCCCTGAGGATTTCGCAGGATAGTGTTGGTACTTAGTGCACTGTTAGTTTGGATTTCGAGCTTTGGTGATTATTTTGTTTTCTTTTTCCTTTTTTTTTTTTTTTTTTGAGACGGAGTTGTTTCGCTCTTGTTACCCAGGCTGGAGTGCAATGGCGCGATCTCTGTTCACCGCAACCTCCGCCTCCTCGGTTCAGGCAATTCTCCTGCCTCAGCCTCCTGAGTAGCTGGGATTACAGGCACACGCCACCACGCCCAGCTAATTTCTTGTATTTTTAGTAGAGACGGGGTTTCACCATGTTAACCAGGATGGTCTCGATCTCTTGACCTCGTGATCCACCCGCCTCAGCCTCCCAAAGTGCTGGGATTACAGGCTTGAGCCACCGCGCCCGGCTTCTTTTTTCTTTTTTAAGTTTTTCCCAAGAGGTGCTGAGGGGATTTGTTGATTATTTTGAAGATTGCCACAGTGTTGCCTTGAAGGCTGCTCAGGGTTCATTTTGAATTTGCATTCCTGCTCAAGTCCATGTGCTCTCTGTTAATTATTTTTGTCTTCTTTCCTTTTCCCTGTCAGTGAGGAAGCATCTTTGTATGTTTGTCCCTGTACTCAGTTTGGCATACTTTGACGTGAATGTCAGCCGGTCAGTTATGCAGAGGTGACAAAAAGTGGGACTGGAGTGTTTGTGAGGCTCTTGGGAGTGTCTGTGGAAAGACAAACATTGGCCTCTTGTTTTTCTTTCTTTCTTTTTTTTTTTTTTTGAGACAGAGTTTCACTCTTGTTACCCAGGCTGGAGTGCAATGGCGTGATCTCAGCTCACCGCAACCTCCGCCTCCTGGGTTCAGGCAATTCTCCTGCCTCAGCCTCCTGAGTAGCTGGGATTACAGGCATGCGCCACCATGCCCAGCTAATTTTTTGTATTTTTAGTAGAGATGGGGTTTCACCACGTTGACCAGGATGGTCTCGATCTCTTGACCTCGTGATCCACCCGCCTCGGCCTCCCAAAGTGCTGGGATTACAGACGTGAGCCATCACGCCTGGCCTGTTTTTCTTTTTAATTGGGGTAAAATAAACATAAAACTTATCATTGTAACTATGTTTAAGCATACAGTTCAGTGGCATTAAGTATATTCACGTTGTGCAACCATCACTACTTTTCATTTCCAGTAGTTTTTTTATCTTGCCAAACTGAAACTCAATACTCATTAAACAATACCTCCTTTTTTTTCTTTTTGTGAGACTGAGTCTTGCTCTGTTGCCCAGGCTGGAGTGCAGTGGTGTGATCTCGATTCACTGCAACCTCCGCCTTCTGGGTTCAAGTGATTCTCTTGCCTCTGCCTCCTGAGTAGCTGGGACTACAGGCGTTCACCACCATGCCCAGTTTATTTTTTATTTATTTATTTTTTTGGTAGGGACAGGGTTTCACCGTGTCGCAGGCTGGTTTTGAACTCCTGACCTCAGGTAATCTGCCTGCCTTGGCCTCTGAAGTGCTGGGATTATAGGTGTGAGCCACTGTGTCTGGCCAGCAATAACTCTTAATTCCCCCTCATGCCAGTCCCTGGTAACCACTGACTCTGTGAATTTGATTATTTTGAGTATTTCATTTAAATGGAATTAAACAATATTTGTCCTTTTATAACCAGTTTATTTCACTTAGAATAATATCTTCAAGGTTCATTTATGTTGTAGCACATGTGAGAATTTTCTTTAAGGCTGAATAATATTCTGCCATATGTATATTCCATATTTTGTTTATTCATTCATCTGTTGATGGGCATTTGGGTTGCTTCCTCCTTTTGGCTGTTGTGAATGATGCTACTGTAAACATGGGTGTACAATACTTGTTTGAGTTTCAGCAGTCTCTTGTTTTTTTTTGAGATTGTGTGGGTTTAATTATCTTAGGCCAATAGAGTGAAGTCTTGAGACATTTAGAGCGATGTACTCTGAGCTGGCCAGGCATGGTGGCTCATGCCTGTAATCCTAGGACTTTGGGAGGCTTAGGTGGGTGGATCACTTGAGGTCAGGAGTTCGAGACCAGCCTGGACAATGTGGGGAAATGCTGTCTCTATTAAAAATGCAAAAATTAGCCAGGCATGGTAGTGGGTGCTTGTAATCCCAGCTACTTGGGAGTCTAAGGCAGGAGAATCTCTTGAACCCGGGATGCGGAGGTTGTGGTGAGCCAAGATCATGCCACTGCACTCCAGTCTGGGTGACAAAGCGAAACTGTCATTAAAAAAAAAAAAGAAAAGAAAAAGGAAAAAAGAAAAAAGAGGTGTACTCTGAGCTTATGGAATTTTTCCCTTGGTCTCTTTGACATGTGAGGGGCTAATCAGTGGACTTGTGATCAAAGTATGGTTTTTGGTGGCAAATATAGATATTGCCCCTAGACAGCTTCCATATCCGCAACAAATGTTTTTTAAATTGAAGTCTGGGTGGATCTAGTACAGTGAGAAGAATATACTTTTTTTTTTTTTTTTGAGACGGAGTTTCGCTCTTGTTGCCCAGGCTGGAGTGCAATGGCGCGATCTCGGCTCACCGCAACCTCCGCCTCCCGGGCTCAGGCAATTCTCCTGCCTCAGCCTCCTAAGTAGCTGGGATTACAGGCATGCGCCACCACGCCCAGCTAGTTTTTTGTATTTTTAGTAGAGACGGGGTTTCACCATGTTGACCAGGATGGCCTCGATCTCTCGACCTCGTGATCCACCTGCCTCGGCCTCCCAAAGTGCTGGGATTACAGGCTTGAGCCACCGCGCCTGGCCTACTTTTTTTTTTTTTTTTTTTGAGACAGAGACTTGCTGTGTCACCAGGCACCAGGCTAGAGTGCAGTGGCACGATCTTGGCTCACTGCAACCTCTGTCTCCCAGGTTCAAGCAATTCTTCTGCCTCCCGAGTAGCTGGGACTATAGGCACGCACCACCACATCTAGTTAATTTTTGTATTTTTTTTAGTGGAGACGGAGTCTCACCATGTTGGCCAGGATGGTCTCAATCTCTTGACCTCATGATCTGCCCACCTTGGCCTCCCAAAATGTGGAATTACAGGCATGAGCCACCGTGCCTGGCCGAGAAGAATATACTTTAAGTGCTTTACATAATATCTGGCACCTAGCAAGCACCTAGTAAGTGTTACCTTTCCTGCCATTTATGACCATGGTGTTTCTCACTTTGAAAAGAGGTGAATGCAGTTTGAGGGAGGTGATTTCTGTAGTTAAGGGTCTCTTTTTAAGGTATCAGTTAGAGGGTATTAGAAAGGAAGGTTTGAAATGCTCTGTGTGAGCTTCTGGGCACAGTAATTAACTTGTAGTTGTCGTCACTCTTCTGGAGGAAATGATGCATTCCTCTGTGAAATGTCTCTTGGCATTTTGGGACATCCCATTTCCAGGGTTGTGGAGTGTGGGCCCATAGGCATTATCTCTTTAAGGTTTGGAAGGTCTCAACTACCAAGCTTGCCCTTATTCAAAAGGATATTCTCTGCAACAAGCCATGCCATTCTCTTTTGAGGAGGTGTAATGGTAAAAACTTTTTAACACAGTATTAAGTTTCTATATCATAAGGTCATGCTTCTTTGGAAATCTCTCAGACCAGGAGTCAGGCCTTTGGTGAAGAATCCTGTGTTAGCCCTTTACTCCCTACTTCATTTTAAAAACTATTATTTAGGCCGGGCGCGGTGGCTCAAGCTTGTAATCCCAGCACTTTGGGAGGCCGAGGCGGGTGGATCACGAGGTCGAGAGATCGAGACCATCCTGGTCAACATGGTGAAACCCCATCTCTACTGAAAATACAAAAAATTAGCTGGGCATGGTGGTGCGTGCCTGTAATCCCAGCTACTCAGGAGGCTGAGGCAGGAGAATTGCCTGAACCCAGGAGGCGGAGGTTGCGGTGAGCCGAGATCGCGCCATTGCACTCCAGCCTGGGTAACAAGAGCGAAACTCCGTCTCAAAAAAAAAAAAAAACAAAACAAAAAAAACAAAAAACTATTATTTAACAATGAGAAACATGATAAAGCAAAGGATTAAATTAAAAGGTATGTACTACCCCTCATATCTTCCTAATATATCTTACAGGCATATGACTAATCAACAATACCGTGTTTATACAATCAGCCCCTTATTTTATAGTTATCTTAACTCTTCACTATAGGTATGGCTATTTCTGTGTGTCCTTGGAACAATTTGGCTGGTCATGTGCCCAGATGGCATCAAGTGGACAAGTGGATCAAGGGCAGTTTTCTAAAAATGTGTGTATGTGGAGGGGGTGAGTCAGGAGCCTGCCAGCATGAGCTCTGTGTTGGCACTGAGATCCTGAGTGCCAGTTCTCAGCTGTCCTTGAAACTGCCCTTGACACAAGGGCATTCTCTTCTTTGGCTTAAACATCTGTCTTTTTTGGCCTAAACCCTGTCCAAAGCTTAGTCTGTACTATAATAGTTTATAAATAAACCTGGTTCTTAATTGTTTATAACCTTTTTTGTTTGTTTGTTTTGGTTCCGATTTTGAGTAAAGAAAGGGGATCTTGGTTCCTTTAATGTTCATATCCAATCATCTTCCATTTGCAGTACCTAATTTTGAAGAAGGCAACACTGACTGAGGGAATTAGGAACAGTTTTAGTTGATAGTTGTGTGCTTTAAAAAAAAAAGAGATATGAGAGA
Organism: Saimiri boliviensis; assembly: GCF_048565385.1. Taxonomy (NCBI): domain Eukaryota; kingdom Metazoa; phylum Chordata; class Mammalia; order Primates; family Cebidae; genus Saimiri; species Saimiri boliviensis. The sequence continues at coordinate 86,562,293 of NC_133460.1, read as the reverse complement.
GAAAGCAGCCACAAGGGGAAGAGAGGTGGCAGCAGAGAAGAACAGGCCCAGGAGCTGGCAGAGAAGCCTGTTGAGGCTTAGCAAAGCTTTTGGGAGTTTTTTTGTGTTGCCAGTGAGTGGCAGGAAGGCAATAATGAGGTGTTAAACACTTGTACTTTAACAGGTAGCTGAGGACCAAGGGAAAAGGGGGACCAAATACATGAAAGTAGAGCAGCTAGCAGGTAGAGAAAGTTATAAACCAGAGTCTAGAGAAGTGCTGGTAACAGTATAGTGAGCAGGCCTAAGCATGCCATTTATAGTAAGCTATATCCCTACTTTAACATTCAACTTGATTCGTACCTTTATTTGTTTAATCTTCTGAATGGCACGGTAGAAAGAACAATAAACAGGAGACCAAGTTCTAGTCACAACTTAGTCACAAGCTAGTTTGGGGTGAGCGTGGAATGGGGGATGGTTTTCTTATCAAAAAATGAGGAAATTGGATTAAATGACCAAAAGTATTTTCTAGCTCTAAAAATCTATAATCAGCTATGTCAAAGCCTCATGGACTTAGATCTCCCATCATATCAGATCAAAGGCTAGAATCTGTGTAGTGGTGTATAGGACACTGAACAGTTGATATAATGTGTGTGAAGTCAGGGAGATGATGATGGAGAAAAGCGCAATTTCATGGGATATTTGGAACATTCTGTCTTGAAGAATTGCCATCTGCGATGTCAGAGGCATCATTTTAGTTGCCTGTTAAATTCCCTGTAGAGCATTCTTACTTCCTGGTGAGAAGACCTAGGCTCTTTGGGAGTTGGGTATCTGACCTGCATTTTCAGCGGTAGAATGCAAGCTGCTCTAGCACTGACTCTCAGAGTATTGTAGTGCTGGATTCTCCCTCTCAATACTGTGGCTCCGCTAATGCCTGTGGCAGTTGGGACACAGGTTGCCTCTTGGCCTGTGCCAGAATTGCTGTTTTACTCCTCTAATATTTATCACTTTGTCATCCTGGACTCTGAATCCCAGAGATCAAGACTACCTGTAGTCCAGCAGAGGAGCAATAAATCATTGCTCCGACATCTTTTCCTCCAGGTTTCCTGCCCCTTAATTACCACATAGCCACTGCTGAGGCTGCATCTCCGTGCTGTGTTTTGCTAGGAACAAAAGCCCCTGTTGATGGGATGTGTGCAAAAGCTGCTTTGTCTCTAGCCATTACATTTTGCAGAGCTCCATGTGTGCTACCCATCCCTTTCTCTCATCTCTGTGAGTTTATAGAGTCTGGTTGTCAGGTAGTATATCATTAACAGGGCTTGTCTACGCTCTGGGGATTAGGTGGTGGGGTGGGCAGCTCCAACATAGCTCAGCAAGGTGATCTTCATTAAGGAGGGAAGTTTGGCTTAGTCATTTTTATGTGGATTTTAGCTAGCCTCCTTATTCCTGTGCTCCCGGTAGGAGCTAAGCAGGTTGTATGATCCTGAGTGGGATCCTTTTTTTTTTTTTTTTTTGCCTCCAGTCCAACAGAACACTCGATCACGTAACACACACCATTAAAAGGGCCAGCTGCCTATCATTTGCCTTTTCATTATGAAATCCCAGAGAACTCAAGTTGGGGCCATGGGTAAAGAGTTCATAAATGAAGATGCCTATCTCTTTCATCCCTGGCAAGGCTTTTTTGCTATTTGAGGGGAAGATTTAGGCTTTAGAAACAGAATGTGGGTGAAGCCAGCCTCTTGTACTTTCCTTGCCTGCTGTTTCTTTACTGTACCTGTGCTTTTAAAGGATTGAGAGTGAGGGGTGTTGTGTGGCAGGCAGTAAGAGTCTGGAGAGTCTCACTCCTACTCATCATTCCCTGCTGTTCCAAATCAAAGCTCACATCTCTTCTTTAAGAGTAGTAAACTTCACACAAAACTCAGACAGCATGGGAGAATGAACTTCTTTGCTGGCAAAGAAGCAGATATGGTCCTAAAAAAAGAGAGGTCAAGCCTTTTCTTGGGTCTGTGGAAAGTGGGAGTTTGAGGGGGAGAAGATGGAAGGACCACAGATTGCCTGCAGCTGCTGAATCCCTTTATAGTATCCCATCAAGTAGGGGAGGTAAGTACAGGAGCATTATCTGAGATGGGCAGAGAAGCAGGATTCATTTCATGGACCAGATGTGCTAGATGAATGAGTATAAGGTATTTGATAACTTCATTTATGCTTAAAATTTGTTTGCAAAAGTGTCTGAAGCTGCACTGTTAACCTAGGGACTTGGCAGCAAACCTCTTTACTGAGGTTGCTTGGGTTTTAGCAATCTCACCCCTCACTAAGGATTGCCAAGTAGAAAGAGATTTCAGTAAATGTTGTCACTGTCAAGAGAGGTCAGTGCAAGCTACACTTTGTTTGAAGAGTTAGAACAGTTAAGGGCTTTTTTTCTCTTTATGAGCTCTCCTCACCTAGAGCTGCAGCCTAGCTATAGTTCTACAGTATAGCTGCCACATCTGGTGACCAGTTAGAATGGATACATGTTCCTGTTAGCATTGATGTCTGAAACGCATACATGTCTAAAGCCTGGTGATAATAGAAGCTAGCAGCTGAGAGTGGAAGGGGGACCCTCATTTTCACCTGTAAATTGAACAGATTTGATGGGGAAATCACCATGTGGGAGTAAATTTGAAACACCAAGATGTCAGTTTTATAGTCAAATTTCTTAGCTTAATTGCTATTTAAGAAGTGGGAAAAGAAGTAGATATTTAAAAACCTTCCATGAGCAGATAAGCATACACGTGCTTGGGAAGGTGAGTGCTTTCCTCAAATATACCTACCTTATCTGCTTTTTAAAAGACCTTGGCGGCTGAGACTTACTTACTCAAACTCTGAATTTTTTTAGAGCTAGTCTGTTTTTATTTAGCTTTATTAATTATGGTTTGAATAGATTGTTGATGTCTCTTTCTTTCTCTCTTTTTTAAAGCCTTGATAAATTTGCTGAAGTTTCTTATGTCAAATGAGACTGTACTTTTGGCCAAACACAACATTTTTACATTAGCTCTTATGGTGAGTATCAGAACAAGTATTTATTTTTCTGAAGCCATATGCTAAGGCAGAAATATACTGGTTTGAAATGGGAGCTGTTGGTTGGTCCAGGGACTAAGTCATACAGGGAACCAGGCATATATATATCTATATATTTTATCAGAATCTGGACTGGTGGTCTCTACTCTCACCTATGTCTTTGGCAAACTCTGCATGACTCTCCTTCATGAAGGTATATTGTCTGGCAGGGGCAAGTATAGATTAGATCCTGTGTATGAATAGTGAGCCTTGGTCCCAACTGAGACACTGCACTGTATACTACTGTGGTCTCTATGTTGGTAAATAGCAAAGCCTCTGAGGGTTCCATCATGGCTACACTTGGTTTCTGAGGGACATTGCAAATGCTTATTTATCTGGCTGGTTATTTGGGATAGAAGGAGGCCATTGTGCATTTTGACTATCTTCTTAGGATATTATACAATGTGTTCTTAAATGTTCAACATTAGAGGGAAAAAGAGTCTTGATTCGTAGCATTTGCTGATTTTCATTGTAGATCTACACCCACCATGGCCAATTTCAAGCTATCAATGTGACATCAGAGTCATGCAGAGTTGGGAAGCAATGTGCAGTAGCACACCATTTATGTGGTGTTTCCACCACACAGATATAATAGATATAAATCTCCAGAGCATAGGCTATAGTAAAAGGTAGAAAATAATTAGGGAAGTGATAAGTTTTTAGTATTTGCTGCTTTTATTTTAATATGATTTATTTAATTATATGTTTATATGAGTAAAATTTTTAATAATGGCTGTGTTTAACAGCTGGCTTACAAAATTCCTGAAAATTTTATAGTCATCTCTTATAAAACAGTAAGAGCTGGCTACAGCATACCACTGATAATTTCTGGTCTTCATAGCTTGATGCCTATATACGGGCTTTTGCTTCGTTTTTAGATTGTGAACCTATTTAATATGTTTATCACATATGGCGACACATTTCTGCCAACCCCCAGCAGCTATGATGAACTTTACTATGAGATTATCCGCATGCACCAGAGCTTTGACAACCTCTACTCCATGGGTAAGCTGTCTTTTCTTTTTATTCCTCTCTCCGTCAGTTGTCTAGCTTTTGGCGTATAAGAGGACAAGACTACAAAAGATTCTTCTCTAGTTGTTTGGTGCCCTGTGTGGCACAGAAATATAGTAGCCTCCTCTTCTCAGGCAATAGGGAGGTACATGTGGGCCTTTTTGCCTTTAGGAATTCAGATTTTATCTCAGTGTAAAGCTGGTTAGCAGCCCTTTGTTGATGTTTGTGAGAGAGAGAGAGGGAATAGGGAGGCTTGTGGATTCACTGAACGCCAGGGAGAAGGAGGTGAAAGAGTGGGTGGGAATTGACAGCAGCAAATAAAAGAACTTGGATCCCAGAACATTGTGTAATTTGAGGATGTCCAGGATTTTAAGGAATCTTGGTGTACCTATGTATTTTTAGCATAACTTACAAGTGGAAGTGGGCATTAGATAAAAATCTTTTTTTGCAAATCTTTTGGCGATTGGCTCACTGAAAATGTACTCTCTAGCTACAGCAAATATAACTGATTTCTAAAAGAAGACATATGTCCCTCTAAGTTTGGGATAAGGGCCTAGTTAATTCTACCTGCAGTTTAAAGGTTAAGGAAAAATCTCTACAGATTGCACAGAAACAGCCACTCAGTAAAACTATCTTATTTATTTATTTGTTTAGAAATGGAGTTTTGCTCTTGTTGCCCAGGCTAGAGTGCAATGGCACGCTCTTGGCTCACAGCAATTTCCGCCTCCCGGGTTCAAGCAATGCTCCTGCCTCAGCTTTCCAAGTAGCTGGGATTATAGGCATGTGCCACTACACCTGGCTAATTTTGTATTTTTAGTAGAGACAGGGTTTCTCCATGTTGGTCAGGCTGGTCTCAAACTCTGACCTCAGGTGAGTCACCCACCTTGTCCTCCCAAAGTGCTGGGATTACAGGCATGAGCCACTGTGCCCAGCCAAACTCTCTTATTTTTAAAACCCAAACTTATTAGCTTTATTGAAGTGTAATTTATATAGAACAAACTGCACACATTTTAAATATACAAATTTTAATGAATCTTGACATACGCGTATGTATGTGAAACTATTACAGTGGTCAGGATAATAACCATATCTGTCACCTCCCAAAAGTTTCCTTGTATCTCTTTAGAATCCTCTCATGTTTCCTTCGTCACCTTCACCCACTGCACCTCATCCCTGAGCAACCACTGATTTGCCTTCTGTCACTGTACATTAGTTTGCTTCATCCTTTGTGGTGAGATTAATTGTGAAAACCCCAACCTCTCTTTGGGACTCCTATATCATGAGAAAAAGGGAGAGGATTTGAAACAAGCACCAGGAGAAAGAATAGAAGCAGCAGTGGAAAAGAAGTTTGCCTGGGAGGAAAATAGTTTTTTTCTAGTATACTTTATTTTTTAGAGCAGTGAAGGAAAACTTTCAAAAGAACTTAGCAAGAGAACCTTTGCTATAATGTCTTAAGCAGTGCAAGTAGGGCCTTGTATTAGTAGGATGTTTTCAGTAGCAAGTGTCAGAAAACTTGGACTTAAAACTATCTTTTTTTTTTTTTTTTTTTTTTGAGACGGAGTCTCACCCTGTAGCCCAGGCTAGAGTGCAGTGGTGTGATCTTGGCTACTTGTAACCTCCGCCTCCCGGGTCCTGGTTCAAGCAGTTCTCCTGCCTCAGCCTCCTGAGTAGCAGGGATTACAGGCATGCGCCATCACGCCCATCGGATTTTTGTATTTTTAGTAGAGACGGGGTTCCACCATGTTGGTGAGGCTGGTGTCAAACTCCTGACATCATGATCCACCCACCTCAGCCTCCCAAAGTGCTGGGATTACAGGCGTAAGCCACTGCCCCTGGCCAAAACTATCTTAGAGAGTAGGAAAATTATACAACAGCTCTAGAATGGTATGATCAGTTGCTCAACAATGTCTGCAAGGACCTAAGTTTTAAAAATATCTCTGCTCTCTCATTCTCATTGTAATAGTGTTAGCATCAAGTCAGTTGTCCATACAACAGCAAGTTTCAGTTGTCCCATCAAGACCTACCTCTTTTTTTTAGGAGCTTGGCAGCCTTACATAAGAACTCTCTAATTGACTTCACATAGGCTAGATGTGCTCAGGGTACCCTAGTGTGGTTTGCATCTGCCTGGGTTCACCAACTTCTTGAGAATGTAGAATGTAGAGTTTTCCAACGGTGGAGAGCTGCCCCAGAGGTTTTAGTACTCATCGGTAGATGAATAAAGATGCTTTTCAATGAGGAAAGGAAAGAGTTAGAGTGGGGGAGATATTTTATAAAATTCTAACATACTAGCTCAACTGGGCTGTATGTAACTTCTCAAATGAGGTAAAGCCTTGTGGCTACAGCAACAAGATAAGAGAAGATACCTGTGGATGTCCAAACCTGCCAAGAGAATAAAAATGTTAACCAGGAGGGCACAAATAGGAAAGTGAAAATTTTCACCAACTGAAACACAGCAAACAATAGGAGGGGACATGCTTCAGTGCTCTGTTTATATTATATAGAGTATAAACTCTGGGGAAAAAAAAATTTGCTTTTTATTAACAAAAATTTGTGAGGCATAATTTATATATACAGCAAAAACCACCCTTTTAAATGTACAGTTTTGAGTTGTTTTTTTTTTTAGACGGAGTTTCACTCTTGTTACCCAGGCTGGAGTGCAATGGCGCTATCTCGGCTTACTGCAACCTCCGCCTCCTGGGTTCAGGCAATTCTCCTGCCTCAGCCTCCTGAGTAGCTGGGATTACAGGCATGTGCCACCATGCCCAGCTAATTTTTTGTATTTTTAGTAGAGGCGGGGTTTCACTATGTTGACCAGGATGGTCTTGATCTGTTGACCTCGTGATCCACCCGCCTCGGCCTCCCAAAGTTCTGGGATTACAGGCATGAGCCACCACACCCGGCCCAGTTTTGAGTTTTGACAAATGCATATAGTAGTGTAATTATCACAAAAAATTAAGATATAGAAGAGTTTCACCATTGATATAAAGCAGTGCTAAGCAGGAGTGATTTTTCTCACCAATGTTTTGTTGTTTTCATCATGAAACTCTTGCATATATTCTGTTAGATTTATCTTAATGTATTTCATGGGGTTTGGTGCTATTGTTAATAGTATTTTTGAAAATTTTAGCCGGGCGCGGTGGCTCAAGCCTGTAATCCCAGTACTTTGGGAGGCTGAGGCGGGTGGATCACGAGGTCGAGAGATCGAGACCATCCTGGTCAACATGATGAAACCCCGTCTCTACTAAAGATACAAAACATTAGCTGGGCATGGTGGCACGTGCCTGTAATCCCAGCTACTTGGGAGGCTGAGGCAGGAGAATTGCCTGAGCCCAGGAGGCGGAGGTTGCGGTGAGCCGAGATCGCGCCATTGCACTCCAGCCTGGGTAACAAGAGCGAAACTCCGTCTCAAAAAAAAAAAAAAAAAAAAAAAAAAGAAAATTTTAAATTTTAACTGTTCATTGCCAACATGCAGAAACACTAAAATTTTAAATTTTAAATTTAAAAATGTTTTTAATGTAACAGCTTTGTGAGATGTAATTCACCTACCATATAATCTGCCCATTAAAGGATACAGTTTGATGAGTTTTAATATATTCAGAGTTGTACTACTGTCACCGCAATGAACTTTGAAATATTTTCTTTTCTTTTCTTTTCTTTTTTTTGAGATGGAGTCTCACTCTTGTCACCCAGCCTGGAGTGCAATGGTGTGATCTCAGCTCACTGCAACCTCTGCCTCCCAGGTTCAAGCGATTCTCCTGCCTCAGCCTCCCAAGTAGCTGGGATTATGGACATGTACCACCATGCCTGGCTAATTTTTATGTTTTTAGTATAGACGGGGTTTCACCATGTTGGCCAGGCTAGTCTTGAATTTCTGACCTCAGGTGATCTGCCTACCTTGACCTCTCAAAGTGCTGGGATTACTGTGCCCAGCTCTGGAGCATTTGCATCACCCCAGTGAGAAACCTCCCATTAATTGCAATCTCCTGAGCCCTAGGCAATCACTAATCTAGTCTTTGTGTCTATAGATTTGCCTATTCTGGACATTTTATACAAATGAAATCATACACTATGTGGTCTCTTGTGACTGGCTTCTTTTATTTTGGATCTTTTCAAGGTTTATCCATGTTGTATCCCTGAAGTAACAGTACTTGTTCCATTTTCACTGTGGAACAATATTACATTGTATGGATATACCACATTTTATTTATCTATTCATCAGTTGGTAGACATTTAGGTTGCTTCTACTTTTTGCTATTATGAATTATCCTGCTGTGAGCACCCATGTACAAATTTTTGTATGGGTGTGTTTTCATTCTCTTGAGTATATACCTAGGAGCAGAATTGCTGGGTCATATGGTAACTCTGTGTTTAACCTTTTGAGGAACTGCCACACTGTGTGACTGTTGTCTCTTTTCCAAAGTGGGTGTACCATTTTACACAAGCAAGAAACAATACCGATTTTTAATCTTGTATCCTGTTATCTTGCTAATTTTGATCTTGTATCCTATAATCTAACTTATTAGGTTTAGTAGGTTTTGTAACCTTTTTGGGATTTTCTACATAGACATTCATGTTGTATGTGAATGTTGTGTGCCTTTCTTTTTCTTGCCTTATTTTACTGGTTACGACCTCCACTGCTATGTTAAATTAGAGGGTAAGGATGGACATACTTGCCTTGTGTCCAGTCTTAAGGTGAAAAGATTAAGGTTATCCTCCATTAAGTGTGATATTAGCTGTAGATTGTTCATAGATGTCATCTGTCTGGTTGAGGACATTTCCTTTCATTTCCTTAGAATTATTGTCATTAATGAATGTTGAATTTTGTTAAACATCCTCTAGCATTTATTGACATGATTACATGATTTTCCTACTATTGTCTGTTAGTATAGTGATTGACTGATTTTTAAATATTGACCAACCTCACATGATTATAACTTACCTTTTTTTTTTTTTTTTTGAGACGGAGTTTCGCTCTTGTTACCCAGGCTGGAGTGCAATGGTGTGATCTCGGCTCACCACAGCCTCCGCCTCCTGGGTTCAGGCAATTTTCCTGCCTCAGCCTCCTGAGTAGCTGGGATTACAGACACTCACCACCATGCCCAGCTAATGTTTTGTATTTTTAGTAGAGACAGGGTTTCACCGTGTTGACCAGGATGGTTTCGATCTCTTGACCTCGTGATCCACCCGCTTTGGCCTCCCAAACTGCTGGGATTATAGGCGTGAGCCACCGCGCCCGGCTGTAACTTACCATTTTTACATGTTTTTGTATTTGATTTGGAAGTATTCATGAGGTATATTGGTCTGTAGTTTTATTTTCTTAAAATGTCTTTTTCTGGTTTTGGTGTTAGATAATTTTGGCCTCATAATACAAATTGGGAAGTGTTCTCTTATTGCTCATCTTCTGTATTCTGGAAGAATTTGTTTAAGAGTGGTTTATTTCTTCTTTAAATGTTTGGTAAGATTTGCCAGTCAAGCCACTGCGTCTAGAGTGTGCTTTCTTGAAAGATTTTAAACTATAAGTTCAATTTATTTAATAGATACAGGACTATTTAAGTTAACTATTTATCAGTAATCTTTGGAAGTTTGTATCTTTGAAGAAATTTGTTTTATTATGTTGTCACTTTTATGGGGCATACAGTTGTTCGTAATACTCACTTTTAATGTCTGTAGGGTCTGTACTCAGCTTTCCTCTTTCATTCTCTGTATTGGTAATTTATGTCTTCTTTTTTTTTCTTCAGTCTGGTTAGGTGTTTATCAAGTTTATTGATTCCTCCTCCCTCAGAGAACCAGCTTTTTATTGATTTTTTTCTCTGTTGTTTTTCTGTTTTATTGATTTATGCTCTTATCTTTATTTTATTTTCATTGCTTGCTTTGAGATTAATTTGCTCCTTTCTTGCTAATTTTTTAGAGTGGAAGCATAGTTCATTGGTATGAGACCTTTCTTTTTTTCTAATATAAATATTTTGTACTATAAATTTCCCTTTAAGTACTGCTTTAGCTGCGGCTCTTAAGTGTTTATTTGTTGTACTTTTATTGTCTTTTGAGTTCAATTTATTATCTCATTTTCCTTAAATTACTTCCTTGACTTTTGGAGTTTTTAGAATTGCCTAATTTCCAAATACTTGGAGATTTTCCACATTTTCTTCTGTAATTTTTAGTTTAGTATTGCCCCAAGAATATTGTTTGTATTATTTCAGTGCTTTGAAATTTATTGAGACTTGTTTTATGACCCAGAATATGGTCTATCTTGGTGAATGTTTCATTCCATATGCACTTGTATTTTGCTCTTGGTGGGTAGAGTGTTCTGTAAGTTTTAGTTTGGTCGAGTTTTATGATGATATTGTTCTCTGTTTTCACAATTTTTTCTGTCTTCTTATTTTAAAGGAACAGAAAAGATTGTTGAAATATTCAGCTGTAATTGTGCATTTGTCTGTTTCTTCTTTTGGTTCTTTTCACTTTTTGGTTCATCTGCTTTGTAGCTCTGCTGTTAGATAGATACACATTTAGGATTATTATATCTTGGCAAATTGACTTGTTTATCATTATATAATAACTTTCTTTATCACCCTTGTGGTATTCCTTGTTCTGAATTCTGTTTTGTTTGACTTTAATATAGCCACCCTGGCTTTATTATTATTTGTATCTGCATGGATACCTTTTTTTTTTTTTTTTTCCGAAGTAAATTCTTGGTGTATAGCTTGAATACAGTGGCTATTCACAGATATGATCATAGTGCAATACATCCTCAAACTCCTGGGCTTAACTGATCCTTCTACCTCAGCCTCCTGAGTAGCTGGTACTACAGGTACATACCACTGTGGCTAGCTTATATATTTTACTGTTAGCTATATTTTTATGTTAAAAGTGTCTGTCTTGTACACAGCCTAGAGTTGGGTCTTGTTTGTTATCCAGTCTGACAATCTCTGTATCTTACTTGGTGTATTATCCATACATATTTAATGCAGTAATCAATATAGTTTCTTTCAGTTCTTTTTTTTTTTTTTTTTTTTTTTTTTGAGACAGAGTTTCGCTCTTGTTACCCAGGCTGGAGTGCAATGGCGCGATCTCGGCTCACCGCAACCTCTGCCTACTGGGTTCAGGCAGTTCTCCTGCCTCAGCCTCCTGAGTAGCTGGGATTACAGGCACGCGCCACCATACCCAGCTAATTTTTTGTATTTTTTAGTAGAGACGGGGTTTCACCGTGTTGACCAGGATGGTCTTGATCTCTTGACCTCGTGATCCTCCCACCTCGGCCTCTCAAAGTGCTGGGATTACAGGCTTGAGCCACTGCGCCCGGCCCCAGTTTCTTTCAGTTCTACCACTTATTTTGTTTGTCCATCCCCCCCTCTTTTTTTAGCTTTTCTGTACCTGCTTTTTTGCTTTCTTTTGGATAATTTGAATATATTTAAATATTCTATTTTAATTTATCAGTTGGCTGTTTGGCTATATTTGCATATTTTTAGCAGTTACTCTAAGATTGCATTGAATATACCTTTTGCAGTCTGCTTAAAGTTAGCATTGTACCACTTCAATAAAATGTAGAAACTTGGCTGCTATATAGGTTCATTTTCATTCATTCACTCACTTTGAGACAGAGTTTCGCTCTTGTTGCCCAGGCTAGAGTGCAATGGTGTGATCTTGGCTTACTGCAACCTCTGCCTTCTGGATTCAAGTGATTCTCCTGCCTCAGCCTCCCAAGTAGTTTCACTAGGGGCAGAAACTCTGCCCCAATTTCTGTCTTCTTTTTTTCTAAGACTACAGGGTTTTGTCATGTTGGTCAGTCTACTCTCGAACTCCTGACCTCAGGTGATCCACCCACCTCAGCCTCCCAAAGTTCTGAGATTACAAGCGTAAGCTACCATGCCTGGCCTCTGAATGCTTTTAATATTTTCTTTTTATCACTGCTTTTCAACAGTATGATTATCACATGCCTTGGCATGGTTTTCTTTATGTTTATTTTGCTTGGGGTTCTTAGAACTTCTTGAATCTGTACATTTCTGGTTTTCATCAAATCTGGAAATATTTTGGCTATGATTTATTCAAACATTTTTTTCCCCGCTCTTCTGTTCTCAATTTAGACCATGTATATGTATATATATATAGGCTCAAGCAGTCCTTCTGCTTTAGACTCCCAAAGTGCTGACATTATAGGCAGTCGCCACTGTGCTTAGCCATGGGTTTCATTTTTAATGTTTCCCTTTCTTTTATCATTTTCAAATTTTCCTCACTATTCCTCAATATATGGAACATATTTCTAAGAGCTGTTTTAATGTCCTTGTCTTCTCCTTCCCTCATCTTTCTCATGTCCAGGTCTGTTTCTACTGATTGATTTTCCCTCTGCTTATGGTTCATTTTTTTTTTTTTTTTTTGGTTTCTTATGGTTTGTATTTTTTTTTAGTTTCTTTGCATGCCTGGTTATTTTCGTTATTAGGATTTAGAAGTTGTGATTTTTATGATGTGGATGCTGGATTTTATGTTTCTATTATGTAATGTTGGAGTTTATTCTGGAATGTGATTATGTTATGTGGAATCAGTTGGATCTTTTCAGGGTTTGCTTTTAAGGGTTGAGGGCAGATCAAGAGCAACCTTTAATGTAGGCTAATTTGTCCCATTACAAATGCAGTACCCATTTACAGAATCTGCCTGATACTCTGTGTATTAATAGGTCTTTCCACTCTTGGTGGTGGAAACACAAGTTATTTTCGTTGTGGAGCTTGCCATGAGCTCCTCCTCAGTTTCTTCTCCTTTCCAGTGGTTCTTTGCCCTCAGCCTTCAGTAGTTTCTTCTTCTATATGCATAGATCAGTGTCTGCAAGAGATGTAAGGGATCTTCAGAGCTGTCTGTCAAACTTAACTCCTTGCCAGCTTTCTGCTGTACACCTTCTAGATGTCTTGGTCTCTCCAAATGCTGATCTCTGTGTTTTCAATTTGGCAAAGACTTCTGGCTTCTGTTTAGATTCCTTTTCCCAGCCCTGCAGTATAAGACCTTCTCCGTAGGGAAGTCGTAGGGTTCACCTTCTTTGTTTTCCTCCTTTTGGGGGATCATAATTCTATACTGCTTGTTTTCCAATGTCTGACGACCATTGTTTTATGTTTTGTCCAGTTTTCTGTTGTTTAAGGAGGGTAAGTTATGTCTTTCTAGCATCTTGGCTAGAAGAGAAAAGGATTTTTTTTTTTTTTTTGAGATGAAGTCTTGCTCTGTCGCCCAGATTGGAGGGCAGTGGCACAATATCAGCTCACTGCAACCTCTGCCTCCTGGGTTCAAGCAGTTCTCTTGCCTTAGCCTCCCGAGTAGCTAGGACTACAGGCACATACCACCACGCCCAGCTGATTTTTTTTTTTTTTTTTTTGTATTTTTAGTAGATACAGGGTTTCATTTTGTTGGCCAGGCTGGTCTTGAACACCTGACCTCAAGTGATCTACCTGCCTCAGTCTCCCAAAGTGCTGGGATTACAGGCGTGAGCTACCGTGCCCAGCTCACTAAGACATTTTTGATAAAGGTACACACTTATTGTTCCTGTTTGGCTGCAGAAAAGCCCACTGTATGGGAAGTACCTCCACAGAAGCTGCCCAGAACCATAAATGACATTATGTTTTAAATTGTCTTTTCTTTTTTTTTTTTTTTGAGACGGAGTTTCGCTCTTGTTACCCAGGCTAGAGTGCAATGGCGCGATCTCGGCTCACTGCAACCTTCACCTCCTGGGTTCAGGCAATTCTCCTGTCTCAGCCTCCTGAGTAGCTGGGATTACAGGCACGCACCACCATGCCCAGCTAACTTTTTGTATTTTTAGTAGAGACGGGGTTTCACCTTGTTGACCAGGATGGCCTCGATCTCTTGACCTCGTGATTCACCCGCCTTGGCCTCCCAAAGTGCTGGGATTACAGGCTTGAGCCACCACGCCCGGCCTTCAATTGTCTTTTCTTATTTTTAAAATCAAAGATAATTACCAATACTAAAGAAAAAGCATAGAAAATATTTAAAATCTTCTAATTCCTTGGCTCTAATACTACCACTGTTTTTATTTTTATATATTAATCAGCATGCACGCATATATTACAGAGTTGTAATCATGATATCTTTCTAGCTTGTGTTTTTAGCATACAATTTATATTTTTTGTAATTTTCATGTCTCTTTTTAAATGACTGCATATTATTTTTGTGTACCATAATTTACTACATAAATATTTGCCTTAGTTTGAGGCTTTTAGGGAATTTTGAAATAATTTTGTGTTTTAGTTTGGTAGCTTAGAAAAGAATGTAAAAATCAATGGCGTTTCCAAAGGAAATGCTGTGATGAGGTCATCTGGCTGCCTGTTCAGTAAGGAGCAGAGCTGAGAGGATATTACAGACAAGTAATCTGTGGACAGAGTTCAATACTTCTGTGGAAATGTGAGAAGGAGAAAATTCAGCTCAGTTGCACAAATTTCTAGGTTCCTACCATCAGAGAACTTGTGATTTTGTGGGGGATCTGGTGAAAAACCAGTGCATCTAAATAAATTTCACAGTTGAGTTGAACAATACATGTATGGCTTGCTGAAATAATTTTGTTCATTGCATGAATACATTTGCACATGCACTTGGTGAAACCTGAGTTCAGACTGTAGAGCCTCTAAATTGGAACTATACTAAATTCCCTTGCACTAAATCTTATAAATTAAAAAAGCAGACTCTTGATGTGTTTTATTAAGGCGCCTGTCTTATCATCTTTTTCATAAAATTGTATGAATTTATAAAAGTGAGACTTTGCTGGAACAGATGTAGAGCAGCCAGATGACTTTTCTTCCCCCCATTACAGCCGCAGGCCCTCCCTCTGATAGAGCTACTACTGCAGCTCCTGCTAAGAATCTTGGGTCAGGCATACACATTGATAGTACTCAGCTATGAAGGTCATATACAGATTAATCACACATTTCTTAATGTCAGTGAGGCCCTACTTTTTTTCTTTTGAGAAAGTCTATTCATTCATTCATTAGAGAGGTAGTCTATTGAAATTAATAATAGCTAAAATTTATCTCAGTTACTATGTGGCAGGCACGTATCTAAGAGCTTTATGTATAACAATTCTTTCATATGGGTATTGCTGTTATTCTCTAGTAGCTGGTAGGGGCTGGACTTGAATCCCGACCATTGAGAGATCTTCAGTGGTCCCGACCATCTTCAGAGATCTTGTTCTTCTCTCTGTAAATACAGGTTCTTGAGTCATTCCCTTCAGGTTCAAATTCCAGCTCCATTACTTACGACTTGTGTGAATGACCACAGTCAGTTACTATACTTGTCTCCTCTGAGTCTTGGTTTTCCACATCTGTGTGCTACATTACATATAACCTAATTTGGTCCAGTGCCTGGCATGTAGTAAGCGCTCCACATACTTAGCTCTTATTAATTAACCATTCATTAAAACATATACTTAGAGTTCCTTCCATGTGCTTGCTCTTTCAAGGAGCAGTTGTGCTGTTTTGTCTGTTTTCTAAAATGGCATAGGTACTTTAATATGTGGCTCTGAACATCATAGTTGATAGAGAATATATTCAGGTTTGTATTTCTATTATCTTTCCTCCGTGTCTGAGTTTGGAAAAAGGAGAGAATTTGGTCAGACAAAGGAAGAACATTCTTGTAGATTCATTTTGCAGGTCACACAGTTAAGTCAGAGGACCAAAAAAAGGTTAATCCTTGATTGACATGTGACCAACCATCCTCTATGTGGATGTGTCCTGTTTGAGTGAGTTTATATGTTAAGAAGTTTATATGTATACATAGAGCAGGAAGGGACATCAACTAAGCCAGCCGGTTCCACTAAATCAGCCCCAACCATTAGGGAAATGATAAATATGGCAACCAGGTAACCCTCACATCAGCACCCCGGTGTAGATTTTAAATGAGTGCAAATATTAAGTTATGGAACCCTATTAGCAGAGGGGAGGGAAAACCTAAGGCAGAGAATGAGTAGAGTATTTTGATAGAAAGTGAAGAGAAGTTAGAGAAAAAACTCGAGTGAAAATAGTTGAGAGAATTCTATAAACCCTTATATTTTTATCTAAGCCGAGGATGTTTTTAACAGAAGATTGGCACAGGCTTTGTTTGGTTATTCTGAGAGTGCTATTCTGAGATGTGTCTTCATTCCTCATGTTTGTGTTTTATACCGGGAGTTTGACAGATCTGTGTTCTTTCCTTCTTTGCAGTCCTGAGGCTTTCTACCAATGCAGGCCAGTGGAAAGAAGCAGCTAGCAAGGTGACCCATGCATTGGTTAATATCAGGTAAGGAATGAGAAGTATCTCTTGCAGAGTTCCTTGGCTCTTCCTCAGGTTTATTGTACCTTTCTATGTAGAGTGTGTTGAACACTCTCCTATTTTAAGCCTGGATGTCTGTGGGAGTGGAAGAAAAATTGTCGTACTTTAACAAGAAAAGCAGGAGTACACCAGGCTTTTATTTTGTCATATTGAAACAGCTCAAAGTGCTGGCTGTTCTGTGAATTTTTTTTTCCGAGAGATGGTTACAAGCCCTTTTCAGGCATGCTAGTTGCCAGAGTGTTCTCTGTGTATAGGTCATCTGAAAGCTTTTCTCCAAAAATTTTCAGCTTTTCTCCATGACTTTAGTGAATGACTCATGGTTATCTAGAATGTTGACCTTTTACTTTATGTGACTATTTATATTTGTGGTAAACAGAGGCAAATAGGAGTCTATGGGGCTAAGTCGTTTTAGGTTGCTTATGAAACAGCAAGGCCATTAGAGTGCCGTATGTATTGGATAAAGTTGTGTCAGACATGGAGTTGGTCAGGGTCTTGAGGAGGCACCACCCATACATAGGCTTGAGTTGTTGGTTAATGAGAGGAGAAAGTGCTTTCACCATTGGGAAACCTATATCTGACTTTTCTTCTGTTTCTTGCTCCCTTTGTGCCTATGATTTTTCATTTTCTCTAGTTATTATATTGTTCTTATAAACAACTGGAAAATTAACATTGAGTAAAAGAGGCAAACCCAACAGATGGGGAACTTGATTTAGCTCCAGATGTAAGCCTTGCCAGACATTCCTAGTAATAGTAATGCACATTTACAAATTGGTATAGATTCTAATGTGTGACAAAGCTTGGCTGTGATTTTTTTTTTTCTATGTCTTTTCTTTCTTTGTATTTAAAGGTAAAATTTCCTGTTCCTGCAGTGCATTACTGAACTGTTTGGCACATCTGGGCATAAAAGGAGAAATGTGAAATATGTGTGTTAGGAGGGCTGGGATGAGGAAGCATGGGATGAGATGTGCTAACAAGATTGCAATGAAGGTTGGTTTGCCTTACCTCTCTCCAGAGTCATTTTGCATCAAACACAGTTTTATAAATCTCACAAATATATGCATCTCTTCACCTAGCAAATAATCCAGCTACTGTGATGAGGCCTTATGATAAATGTGATTTTCTGTAAGAATCAGGAATTGCAAACTGCCTGCTCCCAAATACCCCTTTATGACCCAAGGGCAGTATGACAAATGTGGGTATTTGAATGAAGCACCAGGTTCTGGGGTAGGGTATGAAGTACATATGGACATAATTTATGTTGTGTTGACTTATTCATGTATTTATGTAGGCTTTCCAGGCAGCTCCTTTTCATCTGGGGCCTGTTTCCTTGATCACATTCCTTTATGCTTGCTTTATCTTCTGCTTTGTTGCTTTTCCTTTTTGTGGTTTCTGGCTTGGCTGCTGTCCCTGTTCTTCCCAGGGGCCATCAGACAGCTGATTTAAGCTTTTGACCTCTCCTTTTTCTGACAGCTAAGAAGGGACTGGGCTAAGCCTTGTTACCATGTAACCTCTTTCTTCTGTCTGCATGACTGTCAGGCCTATGCCTTCATTTTCATTCCTTAAATTTCTCTGATGAACTTGCGGCAATAATCACATCATTTTTACTGTTGCTAATAATTGGACTCTGTATACACATGAAGTAGCAAAAAGATCCAGTCACAGATAGGCTCAGTGGCTCACGCTTGTAATCCTGGCCCTTTGGGAGATAGAGGTGGGAGGATCACTTGAGCCCAGGAATTCAAAACCAGCCTGGCCAACATAATGAGACCCTGTCCCTTAAAAAAAAAGATAATTAGCTGGGCATGGTGGCACGTGCCTGTAGTGCCAGCTACTCAGGATCCTGAGGTGGGAGGATCATTTGAGCTGAGGAGGTCAGGCGGAAGCTGTAGTGAGCCAGGATCATGCCACTTTGAGACCCTGTCTCAAAAAAAAAAAAAAAAAAACAATAATTTTCTCAAGAGATTATTGGAAAGAAGTGTTTAATGTCAACCACAGTAAGGCCAGATCAGGAAAAAATACAATTGGTGCTAAGCCTGCAAAAGTGTACTGTTTTTTTTTTTCCTGACATCTATTCTCACTTATTAAATGCCAGACTTTGTGCTGCTCTTTCTTATACAATCTTCTTTAATCTTCAAACTCTATAGGGTATATTATGTACTTTTAAAAATATACTTTTTCCTAGTGATGAAACTGAGTTTTAAAGATGTTGTATATTGTGGAAGGCCCCATATTTGTTCCTTGGCCAAAGCTGAGAATTAATAATAGGTCTTCTTTTTTTCTTTGGGACAGAGTCTGACTCTGTTGCCCAGGCTAGAGTGCAGTGGCACGGTTTCTGCTCACTGCAACCTCTGCCTCCCGGGCTCAAGCAATGTTCCCACCTCAGCCTCTCAAGTAGCTAAGACTGCAGGCATGTGCCAACACACCTGGCTAATTTTTGTATTTTTTGTAGAGATGGGATTTCGCTATGTTGCCAAGGCTGATCTCAAACTCCTGAGCCCAAGTGATCCACCCACCTTGGCTTCCCAAAATGCTGGGATTACAGGTGTGAGCCACTGCACCTGGCCTAATCACAGGTCTTCTAAGTCCAAGTTCAGGGCTGCTCTTTCTTCCAAACCATAATGCCTCCTTCTATAAAGTTGCATTTAAATACTAACATGGAGAGATAAACTGAAAACTCACCATGATGTATTGAAAGGAATATGGAAATTTGAGTTGGAAAATCTATATATTTTTTCTTTTGTCTCTACCACTTACTGTGTGACCTTGAGCAAGTTACTTAGTTTCTGTGGGCCTCTATCTACCATTTATAAAGCGGGTGGATAGTGATATCAATTATATCACAGGGTAATGGTTGTAAGAATTATATAATGTAATGCATATGAAAGCTAGTGAACTGTAAACTGCTAGTTATTTCACTTGTGTCTTCAAGGTTGATTTCTGTTGTAGCATGTGTCATAACTACCTGCCTTTTTAGGCTGAATAATATTCCTCTGCCTGATAACAGGCAAATTTTGCTTATCCATTCCTCTGTTGATGGACACTTGAGTCGCGTCTACTTTTTGATTATTATAAATAATGCCGCTATGAACATGAGTATACAAGTACCTGTTTAAGACCCCACTTTCACTTTTTGGGGGCATAGCCCCAGAAGAGGAATTGCCGTGTCATATGGTAATTCTGTGTTTATTTTTATTTTTTGAGGAATTGCTATAGTGTTTTTTTAGATTTAGCATTTTGAGCCTTCCTTAGAGTGTTTCCTAAGTACATCTTCATTTTTCTTTTCTGTAAAAGTTAAGATGTTACCTTAACCTTGAAAGATGTTTTGCTTTCCTTGGTAAGGAGAACTTGATGGCTTTGGATGAGGGCAGTCCAGGGAGTTTTCTTTTCTCAGTCAGTATTCTCTTAGCAGAGGACAAAAGATAGTATGAGTTGGAAGTCTGTACTCCACTAAACCAAAGATAATGAGTGCTGTTTCAGGCTCTTTTGCCTTTCTCTAATAGCTTTTGTTATATACCCATGACACTACTTTCTGTGGTTTAGAAAACAAGAACCCTGTGTCAGAAAATCTGATCTGTGGCTCCCCAGGAATACTGTGGGATATTTAACACCAAGTCGATTATCAGGGATAGAGATATAAAGGCTTAGCAGTAAAATTCTGATGTAGTGCAGCATTTGCTTCTGCTGTTTATAAAAGGCATTTGTGCTGATCCCACATCTGAAAAGGATTTCTAAGGCAGAGTGAACAAACTCTTAGCCACCTCTTCTGTAGTATGTTCTTTGATAGCCATAGGAAGGGCTTGGGTTGCATGTGAAGTCTTCAGACACCAAACAGCTCTGAGGCCTTCCAGACTAGTTTGCCAGTTGATGATAGCTCCAAATTATGTGTTTGAGATCTGGAATTCAGTGCATCTAATGACTACTCTCTAACATAGTGTCTCCCCAGCAAGTGAAAGGCAGCAGGAAGGCTGTAGACCTTTCTGTTCTAAGAATACTTAGTTTAGATTGTGACAGTGAAAGTTAAAAGTACTTTGACACATTTGGAGGCCTAAATTTTCTCAAGTGTCAATCTTTTTGCTTTTCACTTGTCTTTCTTGGCTTGGCTTAGTCAAGCTAGTTTTTTAACTGTCAAAGTTATTTGTGTTTAAACAATTTGCCTCTCTCTTCCTGTTTGATCCTTCAGTGAGATTCTTAAAATGCAGCTGCTTAGAAACTGCTGTTTTTATTGGAACACCAACAAACAGGGCCCTATATGTTTTCCTCTCTATAGGAGAGTTGTGTCATTGCTTTGCTATAAAATATACATCTATTCCTCCACCTTTGAGATTCCACTTGTTGGTGTAATTGTTGCTTCAGTTGCTTCCACAGGTCTAATGTTTCACAAAGGAGTGCTCTGAGGGGCCGGTGCAGGGCTGCTAGGTGAACTGTAGCACAGTAAAAGAGTCTTGGTTTAGGAGACTATTAATGACAATTCAGACATTGTAATTAAGATTTTTAGTTGGGGGCTGCAGTGTTTTAGATGAGTGTGACTTTAGCATCTAAAACTCCTCCCAAACTTATCCTGAAATTTGGGAAGTCTTGCCTGGAGACTTACATGCTAAGTAGTTCCTGCTTGGCAGGCAATCCCAGTGAGGTCTTGTACTTTAGGAAGATGTCTGCTGACAATTAACCTTATTAGTCAAAAGAAAGAAAGATGGTGAACTAAAATCTGACCTCATCTAAGCAAACAACTTTCAGGGTAAGAAATTTGAAGCCTTGGCTGGGCGCGGTGGCTCAAGCCTGTAATCCCAGCACTTTGGGAGGCCGAGGCAGGTGGATCACGAGGTCAAGAGATCGAGACCATCCTGGTCAACATGGTGAAACCCCGTCTCTACTAAAAATACAAAAAATTAGCTGGGCATGGTGGCGCATGCCTGTAATCCCAGCTACTCAGGAGGCTGAGGCAGGAGAATTGCCTGAACCCAGGAGACGGAGGTTGTGGTGAGCCGAGATCGCACCATTGCACTCCAGCCTGGGTAACAAGAGCGAAACTCCGTCTCAAAAAAAAAAAAAAAAAAAAGAAATTTGAAGCCTTAAATGAAATCTCTTCAGATTAACATTTTAATCCTTTTCACTTAATGAGCATTTTATTGGGACCAAGTTCAAAATCCTATTCTCTGATTGCTCACGAAAGAAATAGTGACTGAATCACACTGCAAGTAGGTGATTCTCCCAATCTGTAATTTTCTTAAGGTAGATCAAGTTTTAACTATGGTTAATATATTAACTTTTTTCTTTATTTAGCATGCATTAAGCTGAAGTTCAGTATTTCTTCAAGAATTACTTTTTAATTATTATCATTAGTGACAAGCCTGGGATTTGGAGTGAGAATTTAGTGCATTTCTTTGTAAATCTTTTAATTGTTCACCTAGCAAGTTTGCTTCCTGTTTCCCTGTTCACTTCATGGTCTTTTTGTTTGAGTGCCAAAAAGTGGTCCCCTCACCCACTCTTTTTACTTAAGTGCTTATGTAGCTGTTTTCTTTCACCCTAAAAAAACCTCTTCCTATCATATGTGGGTGCGCACGCATGTGTGCATGTGCACACACAGTAAGTGTACAGTACTGGGGAGGCTAGGGAACAAGAATAGCTCTCAGCAGCCTCTGAGATCATGGGGTTTATTGAGTATAACATCCTATGGAATAGGCTGTGTATAGAATTCTGAATGTTACAGGAAATAAGCTGTCGATGGCAACAAAGTTAGTGTTAGGAATGGATGTGAGGTCTCATCTAGCCAAAATCTCCCCAACTTTCCTTGCTCACTCACCTGTTTGGGCTAAAATCTTTGCCTCATTGCTATAGTTCTCTTAACAAAATGGATACTAATGAGAGAGAAGCAGTTTCATGCCCAGGCACTTCAGATGAAGGATGCAACTTAGTGCAGTGAAAAGTAAATGTGGACTAAACTGATTAATGATAGAAGCAGAGCCATTGGGCTGTTGACTCTTGAATAGCATGGAGTACATGAACATAACCTTCTATTCTGCAGTTTTCTGCTCTGAGATGGCAGGTAGGCTCAGACTACCTCCCCTGAGTTAGAGTTTCTCAATAACTACCTTTTTTTTTCTTCTGTTAATCAGACCCCGCTGATCTCCCATTAGAGAAAATGAAAAGCATTCTGCAGATTAAAACAAAGCACCAAAATGAAGCTGGTATAATATTGTTTACCCAATGACTAGGAGCATTACATATCATTCTAATGGTCGCTGTTCCCTAATCTCTTAAGACTACAGCTAGAATTGAAAAACTAAACACTACACTGAATCCCATGTGGTTAATCATCTGTTTTACCCTAGCTTGGTTTATGCTGCAAAATGAAGTTTTACAATAGGTCATAGCTGGGCTGGGTGAACTGCAGTCTAGTAAAGAAGTCTTAGTTTAGGAGATTCAGACTTCTGTAAGTAAATATTAAGATTTTTACTTGGGGCCTATTGTGTTTAAATAAGTGTGACTTTAGCATCTAAAACCCATCCTAAACTTACCCTGAAATTTTCTTAGAGTCTTTTTCTACATTTGCCCTATTTTTTTTACTTGTGGTAAAAATATACATAACATAAAATTACTATTTCAACGATTTTTAAGTGTATGGTTTAGTGGTAAGTACGTTCACACTGTTGCACAACCATCACCAACATCCATCGGCAGGGCTACTTCTTTTTCTTCAACTGAAACTCTGTACCCGTTGCATACAAACTTCCTATCCTCTCCTTCCCCCAGCCTCTAGCAATCATCATTCTGTTTTGTGTCCCTATGAATTTGACTATTCTAGAAACTTTGTATAAGAGGAATTACAAAATGTTTGTCCTTCATGCCTGGATTATTTTGCCTAATATATTGTTCTCAAGGTTCGTCCCTGTTGTAGCACGTATCAGAATTTCCTTTTTAGGGATGAATAATATTGCCTTGTATGAATATACTACATTTTGTTTCTCCATTGTCGTGTCAACAGACACTTGGGGTTGCTTCCACCTTTTAGCTATTGTGACTAATGCTGGTGTGAACATGAGTGTATATAAATCTCTTTTTGAGACTCTGCTTTCATTTCTTTCAGTTATGTACCCAGAAGTGTTATTGCTGAATCATATGGTAATTCTCCGTATAACATTTTGAGTAACTGCCACTCAAAGTGGCTGCACCATTTTATTTTCCAATTTCTTCACATTCTTCCCAACACTTGTTTTCTGTTTCTGTTTTTGTTTTTTGCTCCGCCTCTCTCCTGTGTTTCATTTTTTGGTTACTAGCCATCCCAGTAGGTGTGAAGTGGTATCTCATAGTGATTTTAATTTCATTTTTTTCCCTTTTTAAAAAAAAAAAAAAAAAAAGATGGGGGTTTCACCATGATGGCCAGACTGGTCTTGAACTCCTGACCTCAGGTGATCCACCCACCTTGGCCTCCCAAAGTGCTAGGATTACAGGCGTGAGCCACTGCGCCTGGCAATTTCATTTTTTTTAAGGACTAGTGATGTTGAGCATCTTTTTATATACTTATTGGCCATTTGTATATCTTCTTTGGAGAAATGTCTATTGAAGTCTTCTGCTCATTTTTTAATGGAATTTTTGGTTTTTTGTTATTGAGTTTTAGGAGTTATTTATATTTTCTAGCTATTAATTCATTATCAGATATATGATGTGCAGATATTTTCTCCCATTCTATGGGTTGCCTTTCATTTCATTGATGGTGTCCTTTGATGGACAAGTTTTTAATTTTGATGAAATCCAACTTAGCTATTTTTTCATTTGTTGCTAATGTTTTTGTTATTACATCCAATAAATCATTGCCAAATCCAATGTCATAAGGTTACCCCCATGTTTTCTTCTAAGAGTTTTATGTTGTTTTAGCCCTTATATTTAGGTCTTTGATCTTTTTTTGTTTTTTTGAGATGGGGTCTCACTACGTTGCCCAGGCTCATCTTGAACTCCTGGGCTCAAGTGATCCTCCTGACTCAGCCTCCCTAGTAGCAAGGACTACAGGTATGTATCACTACACCCAGCTTCCTTTGATCCATTTTGAGTGAATTTTTATATATGATATAAAGTAAGTGTCCCACTTCATTTTTTGGCCTATGGATATTCAGTTTCCCTAATGCCCACTGCTTTTTTTTGTTGTGGTTTTTTTTTTTTTTTTTGAGGCAGAGTTTTGTTCTTCTTGTCTAGGCTGGAGCGTAATGGTGTGGTCTCAGCTCACTGCAGTCTTTGCCTCTCGGGTTCAAGTGATTCTCAGGAGAATCACTTGACGCTAATTTGTTTTATTTTTAGTAAAGATGGAGTTTCACCATGTTGGCCAGGCTGGTCTTGAACTACTGACCTCAGATGTGAGCCTCTGCTTGCCAAAGTGCTTGGATTACAGGCATGAGTCACTATGCTTGGCCCCCACTGCTTTTTTGAGATAATCACAGTTCAGATTTCTCAACTTGAATCAGGCTGAATTTAGAACTTAACTGATAAGGGATATAAATGGAGCCTCTCCACATTTTTTCCTACATATTTCCGTTCCTTTTTGTTTTTTAGGTTTGCTAATTCTGCTGTTTAAGAGATAGCATAGCTGGGCGCGGTGGCTCAAGCCTGTAATCCCAGCACTTTGGGAGGCCAAGGCGGGTGGATCACGAGGTCAAGAGATCGAGACCATCCTGGTCAATATGGTGAAACCCCGTCTCTACTAAAAATACAAAAAAGTAGCTGGGCATGGTGGCACATGCCTGTAATCTGAGCTACTCAGGAGGCTGAGGCAGGAGAATTGCCTGAACCCAGGAGGCGGAGGTTGCGGTGAGCCGAGATCGCGCCATTGCACTCCAGCCTGGGTAACAAGAGCGAAACTCCGTCTCAAAAAAAAAGAGAGATAGCATAATGTAGTGGTTAAGAGTAGGGATCTAGAGTCAGGTTGTCTGAGTTTGAGTCCAAGCTCTACTGTTACTTTGGACAAGTTATTTTAACCATTCTTTCCTTGAGTTTTCTCAGCTATAAAGTGAGGATAACAATGGATCTATGTCATTATTGATATTATTAAATGACTATATAAATGAAGTATGTAGAGTAGTATACCTGGCACATACTCAGTGCTATATACATGTTTATAGTTATTATTTTTAAATTGTTGTTCTGATTGTGCAAGTCTGGGAATCTTATCAGCCTCTTTCATATCCAACTTTGTTTAGTCCTTTGTCCCTAATCGTGTGGACTTAGGAGGGACCAGAGTTACAAAATTATATTATTTAGAAGCTGACGTCAGGGGCAGTACTGGAACTTAAGCTGTCAGCCTGTGCCTTTGTTTCATTAATGGGAAAATAATTGGGGTGGGGAGAGTTTGTGTTTTCTAGCACCTTAAGTCCTTTGAGGAGATGTTTGACCATGCAGTCTTGGCTATATGATTACAGTAAAAGAATGTTCCCAAAACGAATACACATATACTTTAGGGGCTATTAACAAGCATGTTCTTGTCTTTGGTTGGTAGGATTATAGGTGGTTTTATAGGTTGGTGCAAAGTAATGGCAAAGCTTCAATTACTTTTGCATCAACCTAATAGATTTTTGTTCTTTTATTTTAATTTATTAAAACATTTGGCGGTAGACTTTTTTTTTTTTTTTTTTTTTTTTTTTGTAGATGCTCTTTATCAGGTTGAAGAAAGTCCCTTCTGTTGTTAGTTTGTTCGGTGCTTTTGTCATCAAAGGGTGTTGGATTTTGTCAGATGCTTTTTCTGCTTCTATTGAGATGATTTTGTGGTTTTTTATTTCTTATTCTATTGATACACGTACTACATTAATTCATTTTCAGATGTTAAACAAACCTTGCATTCCTGGGTTAAATACTATTTGGTCATGGTGTGTAATTTTTGTACTTTGCTGGATTCAGTTTGCTAGTACAGGATGAGCATCTCAAATCTGAAAATCTGAACTCTGAAATGCTCTAAAATCTGAAACTTTTTGAGTACCAACATGATGCTTAAGGGAAATGCCCATTGGAACAATTTGTATTTCAGATTTCTGGATTAGGGATGCTCAACTGGTAAGTATAGTGCAAATATACAAAAAAAAAAAAAAAAATCAGAAACCTATAACACTTCTGGTCCCAAGCATTTTGGATAAGGGATACTCAGTCTATGCTTTGTGTCCATATGCAATATCTGCAGACCAGAGAGGTATTGCTAGCTCATTTTTTGTTCCTCTAATCCTTCTTTACTGCCTTCTTTTGCATTAAGCGAATATTTTCTAAAAGGCATTTTTATTGCTTTAACAAATATTTTTCGAGTTATTTCCATAGTAATTGCTTTAGGTCTTACTATACATATCTTAATTTATCAGAATCAGCTTCAGATTTATACTACATTAATTCCAGTGAATATTGACATGTTACTCCTGTGCAACTCTAAATAACGTATACACACAACACCCACTTCAGTAAACTTTATTTGCAGAGGACACACTTTCCTGAGAAAGTGAAGACTCTCAAGAAACAGGACTCTAATTTTGTCTACTTTATCATTTCTGGAGCTGGACTAGATGATAGTGGGGGGGGGGGTGAAATCTGTATTTAGATTGTAGATACATACATTTCCTTTGTGGGAGATTTTCTCACATGTAGGTGTTAAACACAGCCTTTTAGATCCTGCTCTATTCCTTGGTGAGCTAATAGTCTACAGCTATTTCTTTTCCTGTACTCAAAATGTGAGCAGTCAGTGCTCATTGGCTCTTAAGGTCTGCATTATTGAGCTTCATAACACAGTATAGGTGCAAAAGTAACAGGAATAACAGGGGAATAATTGTTTTGGAGGTATATAATTTTGAAAGGACACAATACTTAGGAGTTGTTAGGTGTATTCCTTTATGTCTAGAGTCAATGTTGGTTTGTAGAAGATATTTTTGTACCATGCTCTGTCTTTTTAAAATTTTACTTTATTGGCCAGGTGGTGGCTCATACCTGTAATCCCAGCACTTTGGGAGGCTGAGGTGGGTGGATCACCTGAGGTCAGGAGTTCAAGACCAGCCTGGCTGACATAATGAAACCCATCTCTACTAAAAATACAAAAATTAGTTGGGTGCCTGTAGTCCGAGCTACTGGGGAGGCTGAGGCAGTAAAATCGCTCCAACCCAGGAGATAGAGGTTTCAGTGAGCCGAGATCGTACCATTGCACTCCAGCCTGTGTGAAAAGAATGAAACTGTCTCAAACAATAACAACAACAACAACAATATGTTATTGTATTATATTTTTTGTTTTTCTTTTAGAGACAATTTCTCTCTCTGTTGCCCAGACTGAAGTGCAGTGGCATAATTATAGCTCACTGCAGCCTCAAACTCTGTAGCTCAAGTGATCCTCCCGCCTCAGCCTTCCAAGTAGCTGGGACTATAGGCATGTGCCACTGTGCCTGGCTTGTGCCCTGACTTTTGTATCTCATTTTCTCCCACTAAGGTAGGGGCTGCCAATTGTGGCCTATTTTTATTGGCTCAAATTAGGAACTATTTCTAGAATATTGCTACTAGGAGAAAAGGGGTCCATCTTGAGCTCAGCCCTCTGTCCTGAATCAAGCTACTGGACTGTGAAAAGAATCTCTTTAGTGATTCCAGGTGGATTCTCTGAGAATATCAGTTGAAGCCTTGTAGATATTGGGCCTTACCCTGTGTAAAGTCTCAGATTTTATAAGAACTTGAACAGCCAACCTGAGGAACCTTATAAGAACCTTTTATTATATTTGTGAGTTAGTTGGGAGAGATCTTGTATGTATCTGGTGACCTTAAATATTGTTTTGGCAAATGATTAAACATTCTTTTTTGTTGTTTAACTACACTGACATTTTCTCTTTCTTATTTTATTTTATTTTACTTTATTTTTGAGACAGAGTCTCTGTCGCCCAGGCTGGAGTGCAGTGTCACCATCTTGGCTCACTGCAACCTCTGCCTCCCAGGCTCAAGCGATTCTCCTGCCTCAGCCTCCCGAGTAGCTTAGATTACAGGCATGCGCCACCATACCCAGCTAGTTTTTTGTATTGTTGGTAGAGATGAGGTTTCACCATGTTGGCCAGGCTGGTCTTGAACTCCTGACCTCAAGTGACCCACCCACCTTGGCCTTCCAAAGTGCTGGGATTGTAGATGTGAGCCACTGCATCCAGCATTTTTATTTTTGTAGTGACAGGGTCCAATATGTTGCCCAGCCAGGTTGGTTTTGAACTCCTGAGCTCAAGCAGTCCTTCTGTCTTGGCCTCCCAAAGTGCTGGGATTATAGGCTGAGGCTTCGTGCCCTGCCTCTTTCTTAATGAATTATGCCAAATACTTATTTGAGCCTTTTGGAGGTGGCTGGGAAGGACTGCCTGTGTGACTAAGACAGTGATAATGGAACAGCTGCTTCCTGATGTCTACAGTTAACTGAGTATAAACCTTGACGTAAATTTAAAGGGCTGTGTTCTAAGCAGACAGTTGGAGATGAAATTGCCAAGAACATTGGAGAAGAAATGTATGATTAGCAGTTTGCTCCAGAATATTCTAGCTCTTAGTCCCAGGTCTGTAAGTAAATCGGCCCCGCATGTCAGGAAAGCACATTCACTCCTTTCTCTTTAGGTCCACAGTCTCACACTATTATTTCTGTAAACGTGTATTTATACAGCAAAGGCCTTGGGTTTGTACTTGTGCAATTAGTAATTGATTGGAACTCCTACCTATAATTTTATGGTATGGTAAATTAACTATTATTTTTAATCTTAGCTTTAACTTTTCATGGGTTTATTTTCTGAAATGAACCTTCTGACATATGTCCTTTATTCTGCTAATCTTTTAATCAGCAGGACCTACCGTATGCTATTCCCAGTTTCTTTAGTTAAGCATCAAAATTACGGGAAGAAAGAGATTGAGAAGGGGAGAGAATGAATGAGAAGCAGGGTGTTTGTGTGAGATAGATTAGGGATCCTTCCTTAAAAGTCTGTGGATTGGCCAGGCGCGGCCGCTCATGCCTGTAATCCCTGCACTTTGGGAGGCCGAGGTGGGGGGATCACGGGTCAAGAGATCTAGACCATCCCGGCCAACATGGGTGAAACCCCATCTGTACTAAAAAGATACAAAAATTAGCTGGTTGTGGTGGCGCATGCCTGTAGTCCCAGCTACTTAGGAGGCTGAGGCAGGAGAATTGCTTGAACCCGGGAGGTGGAGTTTGCAGTGAACCGAGATTGCACCACTGCCCACCAGCCTGGTGCCTGGCAACAGAGCAAGACTCTGTCTCAAAAAGAAAAAAAAAGTCTGTGGATTGAAGAGTATTGCTATATTTTTCTATTTCTGCCACTGTTTCATTATTTTTACAACTGTTTTTAAGTGGTAGAAATTGAGAACCATCAGGGTAGTCAAGGTTACCTAGAACTACTGCTTTGTCTTAGTAGGAAATACCTTAGAAGAAAGGTTATTTCCAGTGGACTAATTCTATAATGTGGTCGTAGGGATGAGAAGGAGCCAGAATCTATATCAATCCAAACTCTATCATTCCTGGGTGTTTGCTCTTTCCCAGCCAGCTCTCCCTAACCTCTGGCCCTCTGGAGATGGGCTGCTTTGACTGGCATAACTATCCCTGATCCTTTAGGGTTGTGCTACTCCCTAATTATTATTAATCCCAAGGTAGGCAAAAAATATTTTGTTTTCACCTGAGAAAAGGTTAATTTTTTCCCCCAAAGGAACTCTTCTTAGGAAATGTAGCCGTTCAATTATAAAAATACTGGTTTCTAATTATAACTTTTTTTTTTTTTTTTTTTTTTTTGGAGATGGAGCCTTACTCTGTAGCCCAGGCTGGAGTGTCCTGGTTCAAGCAGTTCTCCTACCTCAGCCTCTCAAGTAGCTGGGATTACAGGCACGAGCCACGATGCCCAGCTAATTTTTGTATTTTTCAGTAGAGATGGGGTTTCACCATGTTGGCCAGTCTGGTCTTGAACCCCTGACCTCACAATCCTCCCACCTCAGCCTCCCAAAGTGCTGGAATTACAGGAGTGAGCCACTGCGCCTGGCCTCTAATTATAACTTTCATAAGGTCTAGCCACAAAGTGTATAAATAGGCATAGTTTAGATTCCTAATTCCTTTCCCTTTTCCATTATATATCTAGGGTACTTAAAAAATAAATTATTTTTAATCCATGTGTGTTTCTTCATCTTATTCCTTATTTTTCCCTTTCCACATATCTTTCCCAAAAGTCAAAGTGGAACTCTGGCCATATAACTCAGATATTCAATCATTCTAAATTCTCATGTTTGGCTGCATGTGGCAGTTCACACTTATAATCCCAGTGCTTTGGGAGGCTGAGGCAAGAGGATCACTTGAGGCCAGGATGAGACCAGCCTGGAAAACATACAAAGAATTTAAAAAATAATGAGGTAGGCGTGGTGGCATATGCCTGTAGTCCCAGCTACTCTGGAGGCTAAGGCAGGAGGATCACTTGAGCTCAGGAGTTCAAGGCTGCACTGAGCTCTGATCACACCACTGTACTATAGCCTGGATGACAGAGTGAGACCTTGTCTCCAAAAAATAAAATAAAATAATAAAAAATACATTACCAGGTTTATATCAGAATGGCTAAGGTACCAGTGCTCATCTTTTCTATTGGGCTTTACCCCTGCAGGTTAAAACCTTGAAAGCTGAAAGAACTTAAGAGGCCATGTATGGCAGTCTCCTTCCCAAAGCATAAATCTCATTTGCTGGGGATATATTCAGCTTCTGCTCGAATACTTAGTGAAATAGTGCTTAATTCTTTAGGTTCCAGACCATTAATTTTTTTGAGACAAAGTATTGCTCTGTCACCCTGGAGTGCAGTGGCATGATCTCGGCTCACTGCAACCTCCACCTCCCCAGTACAAGTGATTCTCCTGCCTCAGCCTCCCCAAGTAGCTAGGATTACAGGTGCCCACCACCATACCTGGCTAATTTTTTTTTTTTTTTTTTTTTTTTGAGACGGCGTTTCGCTCTTGTTACCCAGGCTGGAGTGCAATGGCGCGATCTTGGCTCACCGCAACCTCCACCTCCTGGGTTCAGGCAATTCTCCTGCCTCAGCCTCCTGAGTAGCTGGGATTACAGGCACGTGCAACCATGCCCAGCTAATTTTTTGTATTTTTAGTAGAGATGGGGTTTCACCATGTTGGGCAATCTGGTCTCAAACTCCTGACCTCAGGTGATCCACCCTCCTCAAGCTCCCAAAGTGCTGGGAGTACAGGCATGAGCCACCGCCCCCAGCCCATTCATTCTTTAAAATGATGGGTATCTTGCTGAGGGCGGTGGCTCATGCCTGTACTCCCAGCACTTTGGGAGGCTGAGGGCGTATCACGAGGTCAGGAGTTTGAGACCAGCCTGGGCAACATGGTGAAACCCCTGTCTCTACTAAAAATTAGCTAGGCATGGTGGCGTATGCCTGTAATCTCAGCTATTCTGGAGGCTGAGGCAGATGAACTGGGACCCGGGAGGTGGAGGTTGCAGTGAGCTAAGATCGCGCCACTGCACTCCAGCCTGGGCTACGGAGTGAGACTCTGTATTAAAAAAAAAAGAAAAAGAAAAGAAAAGAAAAAAGCTTAGTATCTCTTATGTTGCAGTCTTTCTCTTTATAACCTAAACCTGTTGATTCCACTTCTACCTTTAGTTACAATACTAAAAAACTTACTTACTCTGTCTTGTAAATGTTAAATTCTTCAAAGTACTAAATGTAATACTGCTGAACATTCTTTGTCTCTCAGTTCTTTTTCATGTGCTGTGGTTTCAAAATCTCTGGCACACTGTGGTTGTCCTTTGAACATATTCCAACTTCTTAATTTATCTCGTGAAATGTGGTGTTAGGATGTGCCTTATACCAAATAAGCATTCAGTGTATGTTTCCTGCCTTGAATGACATCTAGAACTGGATCTAGATATGTAGCTCAGATTACAAGGAGACTATTCATATGCATGATATGGACATATTTTATTTGCAGCCTCCAATTGCATTATGTTATTCAGCAGCTGAATCACACTGTTGGCTCATAGCAAACTTGAGTCCCACGAAAACCTCAAATCTGCTTAAAGTGACCTGCCTTCAAGCCAGTTCTCTCCCATCCTACACTTGTTCAGTTGGTAGTGGTATTTTGTTTTAGCTTGTGCAGTGCTACTTTTTAATTTTATTTTAATGCTACTTGCTCTTAGAAAAAAACATTTAAGCAATGCAGAAAAGCATACAAGTCAGAGTAAAATAAAATGATCTAAAATCTCACCCTTCAAGATAGCTACTATTGCTGTTTTGGTGAATCTCCCCTCTGAACATCTACAGTTGACCTTTTTTTCTTTTTTTCCCAAGCTAACCTATATGCAACACTTTATTTTTGTTAAATGTATTTTGTTGGTTTCAGCCCATCATTCTAGCTTCTCAGGATATTTTTCAAATCCTGATTATGTCATTGTGTGAATTGGTTATCTTTTGAAGTTTCGTATCATCAGCACATTTGATAAATATGCCTTCTAAATCTTTGTCCAGATGCTTTGATCTATTCCTGACTGTGCTACTGATTTGGTGGATAATTTTGGACTAATCTTTCCCCTTTCTGGGCTTTGGCCTGCTGTTATATGAAATGGCCTTGAAGACTGAAAAAGTTCTGTAAGAATCAGCTGCAAAGCTCTTTGCAAAGAATGAATTTGTGAAGAAATTTGTGGATGGGGAATCATCAGGGCTAGACTAGAAAAATAAGATCCTTTTATGGAAAAATCAGGGATGACAGTCTTCATAGGGTGGTTTAAATCTTCCTGTAGCCTCCTACTCTCCCAAAACCCCAGCAGAGGGATTCATCATTTGGATAATTTTTTAAAATAAAAAAAAATAAGATTGTAGCAGGCATTATTTCTTTTGTTGAGAAATTAGAACATAACAGGTAAAGGGCAGTAAAAAAGATAGCTTTGGAGTGAGAGTTGGTGGGAGAGCTTTACTGAAAAAGAAGATGCTCTTTTCTGTTTTCTCTTTTAATTAGTAGTAAGCTTGTGGCGGGGGGGTCACAATATAGGCTCTTCTGAGTTGGGGTTCATAGGGAGGGAAGAGTGTGCAACTCACTGCTGCTTGCAAGTTGTCCTCTAAATAAGCCTTTCTAATTTCATATGAACAGGTTTCTTAAACCACTGTATGAAACAAGGGTTTCTCTGCATTCTTAAAGAAGGTGTGATAATCTGAAACTGAAACTGAGGCAGCATTTTAAGTAGGCAATTAATGACATGGTAAGATTTTTAACTCCAGTAGATTAATTGTTAAATGAATTATGTCTGCATTTTACTGTCATTTTACTGTGCTATCAGCCTAATTATAAATATAGTGTTAAATAGTGGAAGATAATAATAAGCAGAATTATATACTCAGTGATCAGACATCAGGAATTTCTAACACTGAGGAAAAGATTTTCTTAAACTGTCTCTTGCTGTTCTTTTTATATAGGTTTTGATTAATTTTACCTTGATTATACATTTCTCCCTGGAGCCCAGATACTGTGCATGCTATAGCAAAGTGGGCTCCTATTGTAAGAGGCTTAATGAGAGTTTTTGTTTTAATTGGTTTCTGTATAATTTCTTTTAAAACCACTAACATGTGAGTAGGATGTCAAACACGGAGTGTGCTAATGCATTTTCACTACCCGGTGTACCAAAGGACATTAATTTCTCTCTCATTAGACACCATTTTCATATGATGAAAATTCTAATCTCAAGGAAGCTCCAAAGACAGTTGGTTCCCATTGGTCTCCCCTCACATGCATTCATCTTGGTGACACATCTGAAAAGGCAGCAGGAGTAGCCATCTGTAGTTGGATCTCATTTCTGACCAGTTTTGAATATACTTCATCTTTCTTGTGGGATAATTTGCTAGATGGGATTCAGATAGGGATGGATTAACTGTTCCTTTTGCCCTGTTAATCTGAACTGATTTCCTACTTATGCAAAAAAAATGAACTATTTGATAAATTCTAAAGAATATTATATTAATGAGTATGTATAATAAAACTTGATCATAAAATGAACATATATGAATCATTCACCTTAAGAAATAGAAGATGTTCCAACAGAGCAAAGCAGGAAAAAGAAAAAAAAAAAAAAAAGAAATAGAAGAGGTGCCAGGTGTGGTGGCTCACACCTATAATCCCAGCACTTTGGGAGGCTGAGATGGGTAGATCACGAGGTCAAGAGATGGAGACCATCCTGGCCAACATGGTGCAACCCAGTCTCCACTAAAAATAAAAAAAATTAGCTGGGCATGGTGGTGTGTGCCTGTAGTCCCAGCTACTCAGGAGGCTGAGACAGGAGGATCACTTGAACCCGGGAGGTGGAGGTTGCAGTGAGCTGAGATCGTGCCACTGGACTCCAGCCTGGCGATAGAGTGAGACTTCATCCCAAAAAAAAAAAAAAGAAATAGAAGGAGCTGGGCATGGTGGCTGTATTACACCTGTAATCCCAGCACTTTGGGAGGCCAAGGCAAGAGGATCACTTAAATTCAGGAGTTTGAGACCAGTCTGGACAACATAGCAAGACCTCATTTCTACTAAGAATAATTTTTAAGAAATTAGCTGGGTGTGGTGGTGTGTACCTGTAATAGACCCAGCTACTCCAGCAGCTGAGGCGGGAAGATTGCCTGAGCCCAGGAGATTGAGGCTGCAATGAGGTATGATTGTGCCACTGCACTCCAGCTGGGGTGACGGAGTGAGACCCTCTCTCAGAAAAACAAAAACAAAAAAGAAGTAGACCATTATCAACTCACTGAAACTCAATCTTTATTTCTTTTTAATTGAGATATTGATACATGGTAAAATATTAAAAATCTTAGGTATGTAACTGAACACCTTTTTAAAATTGATATATAAGTATATTTATGGCATATATATGATATTTGTTTACATACATAGATTGTGTAATGATCAAGTCAAGGTATCTGGGGTGTCTATCATCACCTTGAGTGTTTATCATTTCTGTGTGTTGGGAGCAGTTCCAGTCTTCTCTTGTAGCTATTTTAAAATATATAATACATTGTTGCTAACTATAGTCATCCTATTCTGCTATTGAACATTAGAAGGTATTCTTTCTAGCTAACTGTAAGTTGTATCCATTAACCAACCTCTCTTTATCCACTCTATCTGTACTCTTGTCTTCCCAGCCAGACTCTTGGGTCATTCTATTCTCTACCTTCATGAGATGAACTTTTTAGCTCCTACAGTCTTTCTGTGCCTGGCTTATTTCACTTAACATATCGACTTCCTTTTCCATCTGTGTTGTTGCAAATGACTTGATTTTGTTCCCCCCCGCTTTTTTTTTTTTTTTTTTTTGAGACGGAGTTTCGCTCTTGTTACCCAGGCTGGAGTGCAATGGCGTGATCTCGGCTCACCGCAGCCTCTGCCTCCTGGGTTCAGGCAATTTTTCTGCCTCAGCCTCCTGAGTAGCTGGGACTACAGGCACGCGCCACCATGCCCAGCTAATTTTTTGTATTTTTAGTAGAGACGGGGTTTCACCATGTTGACCAGGATGGTCTCGATCTCTTGACCTCGTGATCCACCCACCTCGGCCTCCCAAAGTGCTGGGATTACAGGCTTGAGCCACCGCGCCCAGCCCATTTTGTTTCTTTTTATGGCCAAATAGTGTTCCATCATGTGTATATATCACATTTTCTTTATTCATTTGTCCATTCATAGACACTTAGGTTGATTCCATATCTTTGCTATTGTGAATAGCTGCAGTAAACATAGGAATGCAGATATCTCTTTGATATTCTGATTTATTTTCCTTTAGATAAATAGGCAGTAGTGATATTCTTAACAGCTGTTTACATGTGTATACCATCTGTGTAAATCACCATCCAGATCAAGACATAGAACCCCAGACAGGTTAGAAAGTTCCCTCATGACCCTTCTTTTTCAGTCAGTAGTCCCTTTCCTCACAACTATGCCCTCTTCTGACTTCTCTCACCGTAAATTAGTTGTACCTGTTCTGGAACTTCATATGAACAGAGTCATATAGTGTGCCCTCATTTGTGTCAATATAACGTTTTTGAGATTTCATCTACTTTGTGGTATATATCAGTAATTCAATCCTTTTTAAAAAATGTTTTAAGATTTTTAATTGTGATAAGAAACAAAATTTGCCATCCTAACAATTTTTAAGTATATTGACATTGTTATGCAACAGATCTCTAGAACTTTTTCATCTTGCAAAACTGAAATTGGACCCATTAAACAGCTCCCCATTTTCCCCTTCCTCAGCCTCTGCCAACCACCATTCTACTTTGAGTCTCTATAAATTTGACTTTTTTAGATACCTCATATAAGTGGAATCACATATTATTTATCTTTCTGTGACTGACTTATTTTACTTAGCATAATGTCCTCAGGGTTCATGCATGTTGTAGCTTGTGTCAGAATTGTTTTCCTTTTCAAGGCTGAATAATGTTCCATTGTGTGTATATTCCACATTTTGTTTATCCAGTTATCTGTTGGTGGACACTTGGGTTACTTCTACCTTTTAGCTACTGTGAATGATGCTGCCCTGAACTTTGCATGTGCAAGTATCTAGTAGTTAGTTCCTTTTTGTTGCTGAGCAGTATTTTATTATTGCATAACTGTACCACAGTTTATTTATTGTTCATATTTCTTTTTCACTTAGATTCTCATAGTCTCTGATCTTACCTATCAACTTGTCTGCCTCTTTCTCTGTCTCTCATTTTCATCCCTGTGCTTGTCACCTCACTGGCCTCCCTCATCACCACAGGAAAAAAAAATTAAGCTCTGTAGTATAGCCTACATTGCCATTTTTAATCTTATTTCTAGAATCTCTGTCGTTATCTGTCATCTCACTGCAGCTATGCTAGACCTCCTGGAGTTCTTTGGACAAACCAGAGACACTTATAATTCTCTGGACAAACTTTTTCCTCCCTGCCTAGAATGTTCTTTTCCAACTTGTCAACTTACCTTCTGAAATAGTGCATTTTGAGCATCACCTCATCCTTAGAGCCAGGCCTGGCCATACTACAGCAGTAACTGTCTGCTTATTTGTTGTCTTGACTAGGCTGTGAGCTCTTTGAAGGCAGGCAGCTGTATGTCTTACTCATCTTAGTAACACAGTGACTTTTTCTTGAAAATAGATAAACAAACATAGAGTTCCTCTCTCTTAGAGAAGTGGGGATTTAGAATAGTGGTTGGGCCTGATCTAGGATGAGCTGGAAGTAATGGTACTTCAGTTATTGGGCTGATGGAGGGAGCCATGAAGGACAATTCAGAGACGGAAGCTCAGAGAAACACTGAACAAAATGCCAGGCAGACTCTCCAAAAGAGAAATTGACTGAAGGGCCAGGCAGAGGAGAAAAATCTAGGTCAAGCCAGTGGTGCAAGCCAGAAATATTAGAGTAAAAGTTTTGAAGGAAAAAGGTAAGGGTTAAAATCTAGAAGAAAATGCTCTGAGATAAATAGGATATCTCAGTAGCGTTTCTCAAATTGTGAGCAGAGACAAGGTGGCGTGTGAAAAGCCCCACTCTCTCTGACAGTTTAATAAGTATTGAATGTTTCGTAGGATCCAGCATTGGAGGTCAAGTAGATCAGTAAAGAACAAACTACTTTGCTGCAGCCACCAGAAGCCTGGAACTTTGCCAGGTGCTTCAATCTACAGGAGTATGCTAAGAAGAGAAGCAAAGCCCTCTAAGACCAGCACTTAGAGAAACAAAGTCAGCGAGAGATGAGACTATTAAGGGAAAGGCTTATAAAGTGCTGTGAGCTTCCTTGGCAAAGAAGGGGCTGTTCATCTAGTCTCAAATACAGCCAAGCAGAAAGGAAGCTGAGAAGGAGATAGGAAGATAGTCTTGGCTAATGTGTGTCAGGAGCTGCCTTTGAATCACCATTTAAAACATCAGCCCATTGGTGTTCTTCAATCTGGTGAGGCTATTGGGGCTCAGGGAAAACGGGTCATTGTTTAAGACAAAAAGAAAGAAAGGGAGGGAGAGAGAAGGAGGAAAGAAAGGAATTTCTTTGAGTTAAATCTCACTGTGTTGATATGCCTCCTCCTGCTTTTTGCTTGATCTGAAGACCAAAAGCCCTGTTTTCTTCTGCTGAGGGTCCTTCCTTTAGGGTTTTGGTAATATCTGTGATCTATAATAGTTACTTTTTTTTTTTTTTTTTTTTTTTGAGACGGAGTTTTACTCTTGTTACCCAGGCTGGAGTGCAATGGCGCGATCTCGGCTCACCACAACTCCGCCTCCTGGGTTCAGGCAATTCCCCTGCCTCAGCCTCCTGAGTAGCTGGGATTACAGGCACATGCCACCATGCCCAGCTCATTTTTTGCATTCTTTAGTAGAGACAGGGTTTCACTATGTTGACCAGGTTGTTCTCGATCTCTTGACCCTCGTGATCCACCCACCTCGGCCTCCCAAAGTGCAGGGGTTACAGGCTTGAGCCACCGCGCCCGGCTATAATAGTTACTTTTGATACTAAGTGTTTTTTCGATCGTTTATCAGTTATCTATAGATTTGACTAAACTGACCTAGATTTAGATTTAGGTTAAGCCTTCCATGCCTAATGCCACATACCTCTGCCCCATAAACCTCAGCTCTTTGAGTACTCCAGGACTGTAACTTGATTTGAAAAGCTGAATATTCTATTTCATCAGAAATCAGTGTTCTGCAAAGTCTGACAATTCATTGTCTCCTAGACAATTTTGAGTTGGGATAACAAATTAGACTTTGGGCTACATTGCAGATGATAAATGTGACTTCCTTAAAGGGAAATCCATTTGTTTTGCTTAGTGTTTCTGTGATTAATTACTTGCCAGATTAAATTGCTCCATAAAAATGCATAGTATTTTATTCGATTGCTCTTCATGGTGATTGATTAGACCATACTGTTGCTTCGTATGTTAATTATGCTGACTTTTTTTTTTTCTGTTCTCTAGTTCAATTAATACAGCATGTATTTGAAAGACTGTTTTTAGGATGGGATACCGTCTGTTTTAGGGGTAACAAAGTTCAACGTTGCTTTCAGACTGATGTTTAGGGAATAACACTTCTAATTTTCTATACTTTGTATCCATGATATGCGAAAAGTACACTATGAATGAGTTGGGGAAAGCTCTGTTTAGTTTTCCTGTAGTTATTATTATTTTTTTTTTTTGAGACAGTCTCATTCCATCACCAGGCACCAGGCTGGAGTGCAGTGGTGCGACATTGGCTCACTGCAACTTCCACCTCCCGGGTTCAAGCAATTCTCCTGCCTCAGCCTCCCAAGTAGCTGGGACTACAGGCGTGTGCCACCACGCCTAGCTAATTTTTGTATGTTTAGTAGAGATGGGGTTTCACCATGTTGGCCAGGATGGTCTTGATCTCTTGACCTCGTGATCTGCCCGCCTCGGCCTCCCAAAGTGCTAGGATTACAGGCGTGAGCCACCACGCCCGACCTATAGTTATTAAATATAATATACTGGTTGGCTGGGCATGGTGGCTCACGCCTGTAATCCCAGCACTTGGGAGGCTGAGGCAGGCAAATCGTGTCAGGTCAGGAGTTCAAGAGCAGTTTGGCCAACATGGCAAAACCCCATCTCTACTAAAAATACAAAAATTTGCCAGGTGTGGTGGTGTGCACCTGTAGTCCCAACTACTTGGGAGTCTGAGGCGGGAGAATTAGTTGAACCCGGGAGTTAAAGGTTGCAGTGAGCTGAGATCGCACCACTGCATACTCCAGCCTGGGCCACAGAGCAAGACTGTCTCAAAAAAAAGATAACATACTAGAGATTCTTGACTCAATTGAAAATTGATTAAGAACATAGAGAAGCTGTTGATGCAGAATCAGCTGCAAAACGATTGTAAACCTAAATGCCAGTGTGGGGGCATGGGTGGTTGGGAAAGATTGTTCTTTCCCAGGGTGCAGATGAGGAAGTCAGGCATATATAGCATTTTTATTAATGAACTAGGGCTGAAAGTAAACAAAGTATTAATGAAGTTTGTAAGCGATACTGATTTGGAGATGTTTCCTATACCCAGGAGGGCAGAGAAGTGATATTGATGGACCAGAAACAGAAGCATCACAGAAAATAACTCAGCTATTCCCTTGGGAAATTGCATATCTGCTAAATAGAATCAGGCAGATCTTTTCCAAAGTAGACCTTCCACCAATC
The DNA here is from genome assembly GCF_048565385.1 of Saimiri boliviensis. NCBI lineage: Eukaryota > Metazoa > Chordata > Mammalia > Primates > Cebidae > Saimiri > Saimiri boliviensis. Next base: position 86,521,804 of record NC_133460.1, on the reverse strand, counting down.
CACTCCTAAGTATTTACCCAAGTGAAATAGAAACTTGGATTAGACAACTGTTTATAGTGGCTTTATTTAAACACTGTCAAAACTGTAGACAGCCCACATGTCTCTTAACTAAGGAATGGATAACAAACTATGGTACATCTATATAATGAAATACTATTCTACAGTAAAAAGGAATGAACTACTGATACATGCAACAACATGGATTAATTCAGTTGCAGTATGCAGTATGAAACTATCCAGATCCAAAAGGTTACATTCTAGGTGATTCCATTTATTTGACGTTCTGGAAATGACAAAACTACAGAGACAGGGTGTAGGTTAGTTGTTTTCAGAGGCTGGGGTTGGAAGGAGAAGTTGCCTACAAATGGGCACAGGGAAACTTTTGAGGTGATGAAACTGTTCTGTATCTTGACTGTGGTGGTGATTACCTGGATGTATGCATTTTTCAAAACTTGCAGAACTGCATACGTGTATCAGGGTTCTCCAGAAAACAAACCAATAAAATATACGTAGTTATACAAGAGGAAATACACTATGGGAATTAGCTCACATAATCATGTGAGCCAATAATTATGGAGGCCAAGTTGTCTCACAATATGCTGTCTGCAAGCTGAAGAATCGGGAAGCTGATGCTGTAAATGTCCAGTTAAAGGTTGAAGGACTAAGAACTTGGCTGCTACTGGTATAAGTCCTAGAGTCCAAAGACTGGAGAACCATGAGCTCCCATGTCTGATGTCCAAGGACAAGAGAAGATGGATGTCTCAGCTTAAGAAAAGAGAAAGAGAATGCCCTTCCTCTGCGTTTTGTTCTGTTCAGGTGGGCTTCAACAGACTAGATGATGCCTGCTTAGACTGGTGAGGGTGGATCTTCCTTACTCAGTTTATGGATTCAACTGCTAATCTGTCTCCTGGAAACATCCCCATCAGCACACCCAGAAATAATGCTTTACCAGCTATCTCTGTATCCCTTAATCCAGTCAAGTTGATAATAAAATTAACCATCACACACTAAAATGGGTAAGTTTTGCTGTATGAAAGTTATTCTTTAATTTTTAAAATCAGAAAAAGATCTTCACAGGGAAGGGTAGGAGATTCAATTTCTGACCATAGCTTTCATGCTTTATGTGTGGCAAGCTTTTGAAAATAATTTGAGTGACAAGAGTTAGAATTGGGGGATTTGTTATTTTCTTCATACTGCTTACAAATTCTCAGGTTTGTTTTATTTGAGTGGGAGCAGGGATGGGAGGGTAGGTTGCTGATGGTTTTCCTTAGGTGTTTGCATTATGTAAATCTGCATGCTGATGAGAGTGTTATTTTGAGAAGGAAAGCACAGTTAAGAAGAACTTGGACCTCATTGATAGCCATCAGACATAGATAATTTCCCCACTTTATGGATTGAATCTAATTATTTGAGTTCTCTGGATTTAACTTTCGTTTTAAAGCTTTGTTATTTGTTCTGTCTGGGCCCTCCCACTGTTGAACTGTTTGTTGTAAGACTTGGAATTAGTGCCAACGGATATTTCTGTCCCAGCACTAACTTCAGAGACAATTTCCTCATCCCTCTGCACTTAGATTGGATCAAAAAGCTTCATCACACTATGGGTTTGTAAGGCAGTCAGGGACCCAGGGATAGTTGAACCACGACTGCTAAACTATTGCAGACAGCTGCTGTGCCTCCTTCCTCTCTTCCTCCCTTTCTCCCACGTCTCCAGTGATCCAACTGTGTGTATATAGTGTTTGCTTCTTATGGCTGCTTGAAATACCTTCCTGAATGCCAAACTGTCTCTATTCAGTTGCTCAGGAGGAGGAATACATGGTAGTAGTAGTATTGCATTACTTGAGGCAATAATATTGAATATTGCTCTATGGCTGCAGCTTAGAGCTCACTGCTGACTACTCTGTGCAGACGTGTAGCCATCATTTTGGCTCAGACCAGGTGGACTACATTTAGTAAGATGCTGATTCCCTAAGTGACTTGCTGAACGAATGTCCCCGGGTCTTTCAGCTGAATGATTTTCAGCACTGGACCTGAAGGGGCTGTTGTGGCCCTTAACCAAGACCCCATCTTTTAAAACCTCGTGTTGATTTGTATCCCTTTTTATAAAAATCTGTCCCTTCTCTTCCTCCTAGTGTGATAAATAATGCAGAAATATTAGATGAAGTCTACTGTAGGAGCAGGACTTGAATCATTTTGGTTAGGGTTGAACTAAACTAATCAGAAATGAGACTCTCAGATAGCCATATTTGTCAAATGGTTTATTTTCTCATCCTGATTTAGCATGTTTACCAATACTTGCAGAGTCTAGAAAGTTAACAAAAAGCTATAATTATCCTTGTAAAAATAAGTTTTAATAGGGAAAGAAATTATAAGATGACATTATAAGTGGGGTTTTGTTTTGTTTTGTTTTGTTTTGTTTTGTTTTGTTTTGACAGAGTTTCACTGTTGCCCAGGCTGGAGTGCAGTGGCATAATCTTGGCTCACCGCAGCCTCCACCTCCCAGGTTCAGGTGATTCTCCTTCCTCTGCCTCCCTCGTAGCTGGGATTATAGGAGCCTGCCACCATGCCCAGCTAATTTTTGTATTTTTAGTAGAGATGGGGTTTCACCATGTTGGCCAGGCTGGTCTCTAAATCCTGACCTCAGGTGATCTGCTCACCTCAGACTCCCAAAGTGCTGGGATTATGGGGGTGAGCCACCATGCCCGGCTGCAGTATCATATCTTAATCCTGTGTTTTTATGCCCCTTCAGCCCAGTTTACTGACTATTCATGGTAGACACATAGCACTTCATCCAGCTGGGAAATGAGGGTCCGTCTTGGCCAACACTAAATTAGTCATTAATGATTTGTTGTTCATTTCCTGTGTACCCAACCCTGTGTCCTTAGTTTCTGACCTGCATTGGTAGTACTACCACATGGCAAGCTTTCACAGGGTAGGATGCAATTGCAATTAAAACTTCAGAGGAACAGCTGAAGGCCAGGGTACAGTCCTGCTGTACCCGAGATAGAATGTTACCAGAATAGCTGTACTCCATTATAGCTGTTTTGAAAAGCTCCAGGAGGTGACAGACCACTGCATCTTTTTAGTATCATGAACTCAGCATTTTATGTATTTCAGTTTATTATACTCAAATCATTTTCTTAGGTCATTCATGGGTATACATTTATATTGGATTTCCTGTCTTTTTTTTTTTTTTTTGAGACAGAGTCTCCCTCTGCCATCCAGGCTGGAGTGCAGGTGTTCGATCTCAGCTCATTGCAACCTCTGCCTCCTGAGTTCAAGTGATTCTCCTGCTTTAGCCTCCTGAGTAGCTGAGACTACAGGTGCCTGCCACCACACCTGGGTAATTTTGTATTTTTAGTAGAGATGGGGTTTCACCATGTTGGTCAGGCTGGTCTCGAACTCCTGACCTCAAGTGATCCACCCGCCTTGCCTCCCAAAGTGCTAGGATTACAGATGTGAGCCACTGTGCCTGGCCCCATGTCTTTCTCATGTTTTATTTTAGAGATGGGGTTGCTCTCTGTTGCTCAGGCTTGAGTGCAGTGGTGTGATCATAGTTCACTGCAGCATTGAACTCCTGGGCTCAAGGGATCCTCCTGCCTCAGTTCCCTGAGTATCTGGGACTACAGGTGCACACTGCCATGCCCAGCTATTTTATCTTTATTTTTTAGAGATGGAGTCTTGCTATGTTGTCCATACTGATCTTGAACTCCTGGCCTCAAGCCATCCTCCCATCTCAGTCCCCTAAGCAGCTGTCCAGCCCACGTCTTTTTAACAAGACATCAGTAGTCTTTGTTAGCCTTCTTGCTTTCTGGCACAGGATGTCACAGGATTGTCATCTACATTTCATGCTCCAGACCTGGAATCAACGATTTCTTCACAGAGCCCTCACTCCTTTTACCTGGGGAGGTTTCATTATGTTTAACAGCAGAGCAGAGAATTGTAGCCTGGTACCCATAGACAACTTGCAGAGAATTGTAGCCTGGTACCCATAGACAACTTATAGAGTGTCAATAAATCCCCAAAAGTATACCCAGAACTGTGTGCATACACTCATTTTCTAAGGACTTGAACTATAACATTGATCACATTCTCTTTCTCTCTCTCTCTCTCTTTTTTTTTTTTTTTTTTTTTTTTTTTTGAGATGGAGTCTCCCTCTGCTGCCCAGGCTGGAGTGCAGTTGCACGATCTTGGCTCACCGCAACTTCCACCTCCCAGATCAAGCAATTCTCCTACCTCAGCCTCCTGAGTAGCTAGGATTACAGGCACCTGCCACCTCTCCCAGCTAATTTTTGTTTTTGTTTTTTTTTTGAGACGGAGTTTTCGCTCTTGTTACCCAGGCTGGAGTGCAATGGCGCGATCTCGGCTCACCGCAACCTCCGCCTCCTGGGTTCAGGCAATTCTCCTGCCTCAGCCTCCTGAGTAGCTGGGATTACAGGCACACACCACCATGCCCAGCTAATTTTTTGTATTTTTAGTAGAGACGGGGTTTCACCATGTTGACCAGGATGGTCTCGATCTCTTGACCTCGTGATCCACCCGCCTCGGCCTCCCAAAGTGCTGGGATTACAGGCTTGAGCCACCGCACCCGGCTAATTTTTGTATTTTTAATAGAGATGGGGTTTCACCATGTTGGCCAGGCTGGTCTTGACCCCAGGTGACCCACCTGCCTTGGCCTCCCAAAGTGCTGGGATTACAGGTATGAGCCACTATGTCTGGCCCACATTCTCATTTTATTATTATTTTTTTTTATTTTTGCTCTTTTTGCCCAGGCTAGAGTGCAATGGCATGATCTCAGCTCACTGAAACCTCCGCCTCCCAGATTTAAGCGATTCTTCTGCCTCAGTCTCCCAAGTGGCTGGGATTACAGGCATGTGCCACAGTGCCCGGCTAATTTTGTATTTTTGGTAGAGGTGGGGTTTCTCCATGTTGGTCAAACTGGTCTTGAATTCCCAAACTCAGGTGATTTGCATACCTCAGCCTCCCAAAGTGCTGGGATTACAGGCATGAGCCACTGCTCCCTGCCACATTCTCATTTATTAACCAAAAAAAAGAAACTCTGTTTTATGTATATGAAAAAAAAAGAAATTCTGTCTTATGTATGTGAATGTTTGTGTGCATGGCTTGGGCTTGACCTGGGTGGTGAGAACATCACCCCCTTGTATTACACCTTGAGTTTGTGGGGTTTTTTTGAGATGGAGTCTCACTCTGTCACCCAGGCTGGAGTCCAGTGGCAGGATCTCAGCTCCCTACAACTTCCACTTCCCAAGCTCAAGTGATTCTTCTGCTTCAGCCTCCCGAGTAGCTAGAATTACGGTTGTTTGTGTCACCATAGCCGGCTAATTTTTGTGTTTTTGGTAGAGATGGGCTTTTGCCATGTTGACCAGGCTGGTCTTGAACTCCTGACCTCAAGTGATCCGCCTGTCTCGGGCTCCCAAAATGCTGGCATTACAGGTGTGAGCCCACATTGAGATTTTAGGTTTTTTTTTTTTCCCCTTCAAGAATTCAGAATGCAGATTGTGAATGGCAAAGAACACAATTTAAATAATCTAAATACTAACTATAATATTGTCCCAGTTCAGTGCTGGGAAGCTACATTTGGAGTAGCTAGGTTATCAGACAGTAGGTGTTGGAAACACCTTTTGGGAAAAGCTTGTTCCCCCTTGGTAGTAAATCTCAGGGATGAAGGTCAGTTTGGTTGTAATTCTTTCTCCAAGTGTCAGCAGCAGATGGTCAGAGACGGCATTTGTTCAACAAGGACTAGGTCCCAGTCTCTAGCATTTCTAACTTACCAGGGCCGCATCAATGTATTGATTTCCTACATTGAAGGCCACAGGAAGAGCAGGTAGACAAGTAACAGGGAAAACATTTGCAACAAGGTCTAGTTAGCATGGTCCAATAGAAATACGTTGTGGGTCACATGTAACAGATGAAATGAATTTTTAATAATGTATTTGTACCCAAAGTACCTAAAATATTATTATTCTAACACATATGAAAACATTAATTTAAAATTTTTTTTTTTTTTTTTTGAGACGGAGTTTCGCTCTTGTTACCCAGGCTGGAGTGCAATGGCACGATCTCGGCTCACCGCAACCTCCGCCTCCTGGGTTCAGGCAATTCTCCTGCCTCAGCCTCCTGAGTAGCTGGGATTACAGGCACGTGCCACCATGCCCAGCTAATTTTTTGTATTTTTAGTAGAGACGGGGTTTCACCATGTTGACCAGGATGGTCTCGATCTCTCGACCTCGTGATCCACCCGCCTCGGCCTCCCAAAGTGCTGGGATTACAGGCTTGAGCCACCGCGCCCGGCCCATTAATTTAAATTTTTAATTTTCATGGGTACATAATAGGTATATATATATGAGGTACATGAGATGTTTTGATACAGGCATGTAATGTGTAATAATCGTGTCATGAAAAATGGGAGACTGGGCATGGTGGCTCACTCCTGTAATCTCAGCACTTTGGGAGACCAAGGAGGGAGGCTCGTTTGAGCACAGCCTGGGCGGCCTGATCTCTACAAAAAATACAAAAATTATCTGGGCATGTACCTGTAGTTTCAACTACTTAGGAGGCTGAGATAGGAGGATCACTGAGCTTGGGGAGGTTGAGGCTGCAGTGAGCCGAGATTGTGCCACTGCACCCTAGTCTGGGGACAGAGTGAGACCCTGTCTCAAAAAAAAAAAAAAATCTTGCAACATATCTTCTGGTCTTTTTTTTTTTTTTTGAGACAGGGTTCAAGGTTTCACTCCTGTTGTCCTAGGTGGAGTGCAGTGGTACAAAAAACTTGGCTTACTATAACTTCTGCCTCCTGAGCTCAAGCAATCCTCTTGCATCAGCCTTCTGAGTAACTGGGATTACAGGCGTGCACCACGACACCTGGCTCATTTTTGTATTTTTAGTAGAAATGGAGTTTCGACATGTTGCCCAGGCTTGTCTCGAACTCTTTTTTTTTTTTTTTTTTTTTTTTTTTTGAGACGGAGTTTCGCCCTTGTTACCCAGGCTGGAGTGCAATGGCACGATCTCGGCTCACCGCAACCTCCGCCTCCTGGGCTCAGGCAATTCTCCTGCCTCAGCCTCCTGAGCAGCTGGGATTACAGGCACGTGCCACCATGCCCAGCTAATTTTTTGCACTTTTAGTAGAGACGGGGTTTCACCATGTTGACCAGGATGGTCTCGATCTCTTGACCTCGTGATCCACCCGCCTCGGCCTCCCAAAGTGCTGGGATTACAGGCTTGAGCCACTGCGGCCGGCGCTCGAACTCTTATTCTCAAATGATTTGCCTGGCTCTGCCTCCCAAAGTGCTGGGATTACAGGCATGAGCCACTGCGCCTGGCCCCAGTTTCTTTTTTTCTTTTTTGTTCTGAACATAGTACTATCTTCTGCATTTCTGCTCAATTCTGTGTCAGTAGTATCCCTTCACTTTAGATTTAAATATCTTTCAATACTTACTTTTTAAAACTAGAAACAAAATTTAATTAAAACAATAATAGGGTCAGGCGCAGTGGCTCATACTTGTAATCCTAGCACTTTGGGAGGCTGAGGCTGGCGATCACCTGAGGTAAGAAGTGTGAGACTAGCCTGGGCACTGTGGTGAAACCCCGTCTTTACTAAAAATACAAAATTACCCAGGTGTGGTGGTAGGTGCCTGTAATCCCAGCAACTTGGGAGGCTGAGGCAGGAGAATCGCTTAAACCTGGGAGGTGGAGGTTGCAGTGAGCCGAGACCATGCCATTGTACTGTAGCCTGGGCTATAAGAGTGAAATTCTGTCTCAAAAAAAAAAAAAAAAAAAAAAAAGAGCACATTTGCTATAATAACTAGCATAAGAGTTAGTGAAAGTACATCTGTAAGATCTGCAAAACTATAAAGTTTAAATACCCTGAGAATGGGCAACAAGGCTAAAATTTACTTAAGCATCTTTGTAAATGTTCAAAGGTCTTACCACAGTAAGTCTGGCAATCATTCCATTCTTTGTGTATTTAATAAGACAACTCTGTCTTATTATAGCTCATGTGCTATAACTCGTGTTATCACATAAAATATTAAAAAATATATTACATTGTTAAATTAATATGTAAAAAGTAAAATTATTTTAACTGAGTTCATCCATTGACATCAACTAGATTGATGATGTCTTTACTTGCATTACTAGAAACAACACAAGTGCCCAACACGTGTTCTGTAGTAACAGCAGTAATATGTTACACAATGCAGCAGTTAAAGTGAAATGTAGCCCTACCAAAAAAATACAGTTGTATTTAGTGGAACAATATTTTATACTGCTTTAGTTTCTTTCATTTAAATTAATAAAATTAAAAATTCATTTCCTCAGTTACACTAGCCATTTTTCAGATGCTTAGGAGCTACATGTGGCTAGTGGCTACAGAACATGTCTAGAAGAGGATCAGATATGATGGGTTGGCTCAAAAATTCTTACACTGTAAGGGGTGTAAGGATTTTGCCTTATACAAGGCAAGGGTTGGGGATGGTTAACTCATTACTGCAGGGCTTGAAGTATGACATGGTAGCTGGATTTAGCCTGGTTTCTACAGCCACTATTTTCCTATACTTGATTTCTAGAAATAGAGAAATCAACACATTGTTTTATTAGGATACTACTCTTGGTTTTAACTTTGCATTTTCCAAGATCAGTTAACTGCTGAAAAAGAGGCCTGATGCTGGTAGTGTACTCGATTCCCAGCTATTCCTGTATACCAGTAGGATGAAACTGCGGTATCAAAACTATTATCCCAGCTGAGCATGGTGACACATGGCTGTAATCCTAACACTTTGGGAGGCCGAGGGGGTGGATCATTTGAGGTCAGGAGTTTGAGAACAGCCTAGCCAACATGGTGAAATCCTGTCTCTACTAAAAATACAAAAAAATGAGCACATGCCTGTAATCCCAGCTACTTAGGAAGCTGAGCCACAAGAATCACTTGAACCCAGGAGGTGGTAGTTGTAGTGAGCTGAGATCGTGCCACTGCACTCCAACCTATTATCCCAGTTCCTGAGCTTCTGTTCATACTTTGTTGAAATTAGGAAGAAAATGAAGATGAATTTACTATAACTTCTCAGTAAATACTTTCTTTTGCTTAAAAAGTACCTTTCCATAGATCTAGAAAAGCAAGGAATTCAAAATAGAAGCAAATTATATATATATGCATATATAAGTAGGATACACTTAAAGGAACCAAAGCTTGTAAACTTTGTCAAATAGGATGTCAGAACGTCTGCCCTTTGGTAGATATTTAAAGCACAGTTTGGTAGCTCTCTGAGATCTAGTGTTATGAAACCGTCTTCTTTCATCCCTGCTTGTTTCATCTTAAACTGAAGGCTTTAGTCTAGACAGGAGGAAAGTCAGATACAGAATTAGTTCAAGGGGAGGGTACCTTGTTTCATGGGAAATACAACTGACTGTTTTTTCTTAGAGTAGAGAAACTAGTGTTAACTGGTAGGAAATAGTGTTTATTTTGCCCTTAACTGTTGTGAAGTTATGTATCTGATTCTTAACAGCTGCCTAGGTGAACATCCTTCACAGTTTTTACTACCAGCATGATCTTGCCTCTTGAACTTCATACCCTATCCAGAGGTCCCACAAGTACTTCAGACTTGCCATTCTGAAGAAAATGCCTTATTGCCCTCCCCCTACAATTTAAGAACTTTTCCCTCCTGTGTTTACTATTGCAATTAATGGTGTCATCATCTGTTTAGTTACCTAAAGTAGAAATCTCAGTTACTTTAAATTCTTCTTCCTCTCTCTGCTACCTAGTCAGTAGGTTCTTTCAGCCCTACCTTCTAAATATCTCTCAAGTAAATTCTTCCTCTTTAGTGTTACAACCACTATTTTATATCAAGGTCTCATAATCTCTCATGTTACAAGAGCCTCCTAACTGTTCTTTTTGCCTTCCAACTTTTTCTTTCTTTCTTTCTTTCTTTCTTTTTTTTTTTTTTTTGAGATGGAGTTTCACTCTTGTTACCCAGGCTGGAGTGCAATGGCGCGATCTCAGCTCACCACAACCCCCACCTCCTGGGTTCAGGCAATTCTCCTGCCTCAGCCTCCTGAGTAGCTGGGATTACAGGCATGTACCACCATGCCCAGCCAATTTTTTGTATTTTTAGTAGAGACGGAGTTTCACCATGTTGACCAGGATGGTCTCGATCTCTTGACCTCGTGATCCACCCACCTCAGCTTCCCAAAGTGCTGGGATTACAGGCGTGAGCCACTGTGCCTGGCCCCAGACTTTTTCTTAGAGCAGCCATTATTCAATTTATTCAATTGCAAGTTGGATTTCAGAAGCATAGGTCTTTACGCTGCTGGTGGGAATATATGTTAGCAGCATCACTTTGAGGGCAGTTTGACAACCGCTAGTAAAGTCAAAGTTACCTAAACCTTATGACCCAGTAACTTCACCCCTAGGTACATTTCCTTGAGAAAGTATCTCAAACAAGGATGTATAAATGAGAACATTGATTGCAGTATTAATCCAAAAGAAACACAAAGGAAAAAAAAAAGGGAAACCACTTACATTTCTATCAACAGGAAAATGGATTGTGGTATATTTATACAATGGAATGTTTATACAATACTGAAGATGTACTAGAGCTATACAAATCAGAGTAAGTCTCACACATATAGTATTCATTAAAAAGTAAGTTGCAGAATATAACATGTACGTAACATTTAAGAACACAAAGTGATATGTTATTTAGAGACACATTTGTATTTAGTAAAAGGGTAAAGCTCTGTATAAGCATGACACTCTGGGAAAAGAGGGACAGATAATCAAAAAGGGGGTCATGGAGTGTTTGAAAGATAGTTACAATTCTTTGTACAATTAGATGGTAGGTATATAAGCATTCAGCATATTCTTTTTTGAACCTTTTTGTACATCTGAAATATTTCATTAGGAAACCACCAGATTTCCCTGTCATTGATAAGGATAGGATAATGTCCAGACTTTTTTGCATGACATTTGATCCTAGCCTACCTTTCTAGCCTTACTTGCTGTCACTCTCCTATCTATCCTAAGATCTGTGCCAATTAGACTTGGCCATAGAGTCTCAAATTTTATACCTGCGCACATGCTTTTACCTAGAATATCTTCCGTCTCCTCTTTTCACCTAGCAAAACACCTGCATTGCCAAAGGATTTTTTTTTTTTTTTTTTTTTTTTTGAGACGGAGTTTCGCTCTTGTTGCCCAGGCTGGAGTGCAATGGCACGATCTCGGCTCACTGCAACCTCCGCCTCCTGGGTTCAGGCAATTCTCCTGCCTCAGCCTCCTGAGTAGCTGGGATTACAGGCACACGCCACCATGCCCAGCTAATTTTTAGTATTTTTAGTAGAGACGGGGTTTCACCATGTTGACCAGGATGGTCTCGATCTCTTGACCTCGTGATCCACCCGCCTCGGCCTCCCAAAGTGCTGGGATTACAGGCTTGAGCCATCGCGCCCGGCCATAGGATTTTATACAGTTCTCTCTTGCAGCATTTATCACATTGTGGTATAGTTGTTTACATGTCTGTCCATCACTAAATGGTGAGCTCCTAAGGACAGAGGCCATGACTTTTTACTTCTGTAATTCCTGCCTCAGCACAATCCAGTATGTTACGGTAAGTGTTGAGTGAATGGTTGGGTAGCAGAATGAATGATTTAATCTTCCAAGGCCTTTACATTGCCATCATTGTCTATCAGAATCATTACCTAACGTGAGGCCCTAAGCTAGAGAAATGGATATTGAGATGCCTAAGAAGTCCTGTAAGACTTCGCCTCTGATTGTGTTTCCCAAATGTGTCTGCGGAGCCCCATTTTATTTTTTATTTTTTTATTTTTTTTTTGAGACGGAGTTTCGCTCTTGTTACCCAGGCTGGAGTGCAATGGCGCAATCTTGGCTCACCGCAACCTCCGCCTCCTGGGTTCAGGCAATTCTCTTGCCTCAGCCTCCTGAGTAGCTGGGATTACAGGCACGCGCCACCATGCCCAGCTAATTTTTTGTATTTTAGTAGAGACGGGGTTTCACCATGTTGACCAGGATGGTCTCGATCTCTTGACCTCGTGATCCACCCGCCTCGGCCTCCCAAAGTGCTGGGATTACAGGCTTGAGCTACCGCGCCCGGCCAGTGTCTGCGGAGCCCCATTTTAAAAGTCTGCTTCAGATCTTAATAGACAGTAGGAAATACAGTCTTAGTAGCACCTGGATTAAGCTAGTATAGCCAGAAAGTATGCTTTGAAATTGTTACCAGAGTTCCCTTTCTTAGTGATGAGCTGAGTTTTTTTAAATCCCAATGCTGTAGAATTTACTGACTTCCAGTTCCCTCCAGAGTAACAGGAAGATGGCCAAAAAGCTTTAATTATCCAAAATGGGGCTTTGAGACAACTAAAGCCACTTTGGAGTAAATTATTGATAGCATTATGCATTGTTTTTCTTTGTTTTTCAAGTAACAAGTCAAAGCAATTAATGCTATTTTTTTTTTTCTTTTCTTTTTTAAAGCAATTAGGTCAATTAATGCTATTTTTATCTTTGCAGATTCACTGAATTGTAAGGGATTTTAAGGCTGCCTTAAAAAAGCCTTCTCACTGGCTGAGTGGTATGTTGCTGTCATTTATGTAAGCTAGAGGCCCTGCTGAAGGGAGTCTGTGTGTGTTCTGATGCTGTTTCACGTGCCGCTGGTGTAGGTGTTTGGATGCCTTGCTGCTCTTGGCAGTAAGGCGTTTGCTCAGGCCCTTCATGGCGTTAAAGGATGTCTTTCGTGTTTCTCACTGAGGACCTTCCCAAATGTATATTATTATCTTATAAGCCGAAAGAGAATCAAGGACACTCTTATAAACAGGTAGCTGCAAAGCCAAGCCGTTTAGTGTCCTCAGTCTGGTTTGGTGGAGATCAGAGACTGGAGGCTTTAGTGTGGCTTTAAGTGAAGGCGCTGCATCACCAGCTGGAGACTGACAGCCGTAGAGGGAGGGCACAGCACAGCTGAGATCCATCTACTCCTATGCGAGCCTGAAAGTCCTGCCTCCAACTTAGAAAACTGCTTTGTGTTTACATTTAGTTTAGGCGAAAGGAGGTACAACCTGCCCTAACCTGTCTCCATGAGCATCTTTGAGTCAGCACTGAGCGAACAGGTGTAAACAGGACTCCAACAGGCATAGGTCTTGTGGCTTTCACAAAAGTTGTCCTGCTTCCCCTTAAATGGAAAATATTTAAAATGAGATCCTGGGAAAGGAAGCTATAACTTTTCTATTTAATTTACTGGAAAAATTTGGCTGTTTGTTGAATGCATGAACCTAATTTTTAACTGTAAGGTTTATTTGGTTTGATTTAGTAAAAGCTTGGTATCAGTCTCCTTACCTGTAAGAAAATGTGCCTGTACATTCTCACCTTTCGTTGCCTAATTATAAACTAATTTATGTTTCAAGACTCCGCCCAAGCACCCTCTCCTTCAGAATGCCCTTTCTAAGCCCGCAGGTTGGGCTAAGCACCCCTCCTTTGTGCTTCCATAATACCTTTTGTCTACTCTGTCTGCCTTAGCCTTTACCACATCATGATGAAATTGCCTGTCTGTGGCGTGTGTCTTTTCCATTTATGAACTCCTGGATCTCATAAAGCTGATGTTGAAGCTGCCGTTAACGTTAGAAAAGCACATCGCTTTTCTAATATTTCTTTTCCTGAGGAGAAAGTATTTTTATTCACATCCTTCATTGCCTAGCATAGTGCCTGAACATTATAGGTATTCATATGTTTTCGAAACAAACTGAATTATCAAGAGTCGCTGGCAATGTTGGCAAACCCTTAGCTTCAGATACTGTAGAACTTTCTTGTAGGGACAGAGTATTCCTTGACTATATGAGAAAGCAGTCAATTTTCAGAGTAAGGGAGGAGAAAATATAGAAGTTCTCTTTCTAAAATAGTGCTTATAGCATAAAGTTCTTTAATCGCTTTAAAACTAAATTTCTCCTTTTGGTAGGATCACCTTTCAGGAAGAAGAAAACTTAACCACTCTTTCTGGTATGTTGGAGAGAAGGCAGCTAATAACCTCTTTGTGAGCATAAAACAATTATACCAGCCTCCTGTGGAGACAATCTGCCAGAGCCAACCGCCTCACCCTCCACATGGGCTTCATTTTCTTTCTCTGGAATCTCATCAGCTCTCCCCTAAAGACCTTCATCTTGTTGCACTATTATGATGAATGTTTGGAGCTGGCTCTCACCCCCTGCTTTACTAGCTATTACTGGAGGTGCTGTCAAAGAATCAGGCCCCAAATTTATCCTCCCATTAAGTCCTCTCCTGGGCAGCACTGCTTGGTTCTGAGTAGCAGTCATCTAGTTTCCCCTCCTTTTCCTGCCTCCTGCTGCCTTTGAATGTAAGGAAACTGCAGGCCCTGTTGCAGACAAAGAGCTGGGGTGGAAAGTGAGGTTGCAAATCGTTTCTCCCACAGCTTTTTGTTTGCCCTTGTTCTAGACCTGGAGAGATGTGTGCACGTATGAGTGCCTGTGTGTGCATCTGCTGTGACACTGCCAACATCAGTTTCTGTCACAAGCCCAGCCCGTGGCACTTCTTCAGTTGGTTGGTCACATCTGTCTCCCAGCAATGTCTTTAGGATTTCTTCTTCATAAAGAGTTAGAAATGTATTAGTTTCTGGACACAGGAACCTTACCTACTTCTGTCTATTCATATCTCCTCCTCTGAGTAATAGACATATGGTCTGGTTTTTTAAACTAGTCATATGATTTTTTGAATTTGTCTCACAAATTCAAGGCAACTGTTACAGCCTTCCCCTTGTGAGGGTTTCTGTTGAATAAAAGCTTTCTGGGTCTCTGATGTAGTTGGTTGGCATTTGGTCAGTTTGGGGTTTTCATTTTGACTCTCATAATTATTTGCAGAAAGAAATATGGCCAAAAGGTGCTTCAGGTACCATTTGTAAATCTTAAGATAATTGATAACTATTCACTTCTAGCAAACAGTGGATTTTGTTAAATAATAGATACTGATTAGGTCTCAACAAATCTGATCCTGTTAGCTTTGGTGCTAACTCATTAATAAAGCTGATGTTGAGGCTGCCATTAACGTTAGAAAAGTGATGTTCCCTGGTAATATTTCTTTCCCTGAGGAGAAAGTATTTTGCAATAAAGTTTTAACTTCTTCCCTTTTGAGAGAGAGAAAGACTGTCAACTTCACTTAGGCAGAATGGTTCAATACTTTGGGCAGCTTGATTACTCTTTATTTACTTCCTGATTTACCAAACTATCTCATTCGCTTTACCTCACTGACATAACTGCTACCCAGCTCCCCTCCCTGCTTTCTCCCGTCCTCTTTACCTCTCAAGCCTCCCTTCTCTAGCCAACAGTATCTGCCCCCAGTATCCACACCTAGGCTTCTTATAGGAACCCATCTCTGTGAGGGTCTCTCTGAAAACAGCATAAGTCACTGCCAGAGCAGGTGAAAGCAGCTTGCTTTTTCAGAGCTGACAAGAAGGGCAAAGCTCTCTGTCACAGTGGGTGGGTGAGCAGCTAGGGCCGAGTAACGCTGCATCTCAGTGGTTAGCACCTGCAGGCTCGGAGCTGACAGTGAACTGTAATAAGATTCATCTTTGTTCACTTAACTGATGTGGGCTTTATGGTAAATGTTCGTTTGCTTAATTACTTTGGCAGACTTGCTGATTGCCTTTCCTGAGGAGTTCTAAAAGGTCCCCTTGGGATGAGTGTAAGCCTGTTTCCATGTCTTTTAATTTCATTCTTTTCCTGGAGTATTTGAAAACCAGTATGTGATCCATGTGGCCCACCCTCTCGTCTCTCCTGTACGTGAACATGGACCACTGCTATCTAGTATGGAATCCATATGGCCCACACTAGACCACTGGGAAATCTTAACAGGCTTCTTCCTCCTTTGTGCATATGAGATCTTCCTCTTCTACTACTGAGGTATATGTATGGCTTGTCTAGTCTAGTTGGATTCATATGCCTCTTTTTCTTTAACTGGCATGGAATCCATGGAGTATTTCCCTCCTTCCTCAGTCTAGCATGTGATCCGCTATAATCATTTCCCTTTATTTCTAGAGACAGAGTCTTGCTTTGTACCCCAGGCTGGAGTGCAGTGGCATGATCACAACTCACTGTAACCTCAAACTTCTGGGTCCAAGCAATTCTCATGCCTCATCTTCCTGAGTAGCTAGGGCTATAGTTGTGCACATCACACTGGCTAATTAAAAAAAATTTTTTTGAGGCCAGGCGCAGTGGCTCATGCCTGTAATCCCAGCACTTTGGGAGGCCGAGGTGGGCAGATCATGAGGTCAGGAGTTCGAGACTAGCCTGACTGACATAGTGAAACCTTGTTTCTACTAAAAATTCAAAAATTAGCTGGATGTGGTGGTGCATGCCTGTGTAATCCCAGCTACTCAGGAGGTTGAGGCAGGAGAATTGCTTGAACCTGGGAGGCGGAGGTTGCAGTGAGCCAAGATTGCACCACTGCACTCCAGCCTGGGTGACAGAGCAAGACTCTGTCTCAAAAAAAAAAAAAAAAAAAACACAACTTTTTGTAGGTATAGGGGTCTCACTGTGTTGCCCAGGCTGCTCTTGAACTCCTGGCCTCAAGCAGTTCTCCCACCTGGGTCTCCCAAGTATTGGGATTACAGGCATGAGCCACTGTGACCAGCCAGTTTTCCTTTATTTTAGAAGTGACCGGAAAAGAAGACTAGTTAATTGCTCATTTTCTTGCTCTCCCATGCCTAAAATTTAAATGGCTTATAATAAATTGATTAATTTGGCTAATGGGAATGAGGTGTAATTAAAATATTTCCAGTTTTTTGTCTCATGCCAGTTTTCAAAAAGTTCTTTATTCATATTCAAGGGATTAAAATGTTCACCATTAATCAAAATTAGATCAATTATTGGGGTTTTGAGCTTATCTCCACTGCTTCAGAATTCCCCTTAGGTATGTATTAGGATTTTCTTATGTTCTGAAAAGGGACAGAAAATCTAATACACATTTTCACATAGGCTATTTTGTTCCTTTATATTCATTTGGCATTTCTGAGTGTGTAGAGGAGCCTTGCTTCTGGAGATAGGGAATCCAGGGCCAAACTAATTCCAAAGGTTACTAAAGGTTTTCATTCTGTAGCCCCAGGAACTCTGCCAGTAACTTCGGACCTGCCAGTGGAGAATAAAGTAGTCTGAAGCACAGAGTAATGGATCTGAGCAATGATAGGATAATCTTGTAGGTGTTTTATGTTTAGGAGAGTTTTGGATCCTCTTTTCATTTATTGAAAGATTTAATAAAAAGTAGACATTTTTAAGGGGAATGGATTAAGTGATACCTTTTATGGAAATGTAGATGGTTCATTTGACTTTTGTGGTTCTTTCAACACTTGTGGTTAATTCTTCTCTATTTACATTCATTGTGATTGTGACAACAGTGAAAAATGTCAGGCTGATGTCTAAAGCAGGAAGAAATTCCTTTTGTCTCTTATGGCAATGCTAGAGTAGATAATTTAGCCAAAGTATAAAGCCCACAACATTTTACTTGGCTTAAATCTATGGTTTGGGACCATAATAACTAGAAATTAACTCATTTTTAAAGCAAAGTAGCTATAACCAATTGCTTAATTTCCAACAGGTGATGAGGTGGAAACCTACATCGGGCAAAGTCATGCATCAGGGTAGAAAGCCCAAGCTGCCAAAATGCATAGTCATGCAGACAGCTCCAGAAAATGAGGCAAATGCCCCTGAGGCCATGTGCATGTATATTTTGTACACGTTAAACTTCTGTTTCCCTCCAGTTTAATGAATTGTGAACCTTTATCTGCCTAATGCAGAGCCTGGATGAAAATATAATCAGTAGTGAATACGTTACCTGGTGTGACACGTGTTTCTTGCCTAGAAATCAAAAGGAATGCTGACTCAAATCATTCCCCAGGTTAAAATATGAAGGTTACTAAGGTGTAGTTAATAATACACATTGTCTTTTCCACTCCCTTCAACCAATAAATTTACGTACCCAAATTCTCTTCAATAATTACTTAGTCCAGTTTACATAATTGGATCACTGGATAAAGTAAACAACTAGATGCAGTGGCCGGTAGTTCATCCTTCCTGCTGGTTATCAAAATGCCTTTTATACTAAGGTTCTATTTTTATGTCTTTGGTCCTGAAAAGAATGGCCACAGGGAGAATAGTATAATTTATGGAGGGGAATAATTGTCCTGAAAGGGTTGGGACCCAAAACTGAGGGGGTAAGTTAGAGGGATAATTCTAACAGGTCAGTTGCTGATGTTTTGATTAGTTTCAAAGTGAAAAGGTTAGAAGTTATTCTTATTTGAGGTTTTATTTTGTTTAATGTTAATCAGCAGAGTCTCTGAGGCTTGTAATGCAGGTCTGTTAACAGGCATCAAGGGAAATTGTTTTTTGTTGTTGTTGAATTGGATAGGCTGAAGATTCACTGACTCCATGAAGAAGGAAGCTTAGTACTGCATGAAATGGGAGTCTGTGAGGCAATTCTGAAGGTGAAAAGAAATGTTAGTTTAAAATTAAATAACTCAACCTCAGATGAACCATTTTAACTACTGCCACATACACTCAGACATACCTTTACCCCTTCTCAGACCAGAATTTTATCTGTAGGTCTGAAGGTTTCCCAGGTAAAAGCAATTATGAATGTGATGGTTTTCTTGTCTTTATCCCAGATACCTGAGAACATACTCTGTAGTATATTGTGTAGTAGTATATCACTGGACTGGTCTAGGAAAAGGGAAGCTGCTTTGGGGGAAAAAAATTATTTAGGGCAAGTTACATCGTATACAGGGAAATAGAGAGGAAAGTTTTGGAAATGAAATTCAACCAACGAAACTACTGCTCAGAGAGGTTGGTCTCTTGCCCAAAGTCATACAGTTAATAAAAGTGGAGGAATCCAGACTTTTTCAGATCTACTTTCTCCAAAGCCTTGCTGTTTTCCCTCTGAACGATGTTGTTCAGGGAAGCAATGGTATTTTGATTGGGCCTTCAAGGAGAAAGATGACTTAGGCTTTTTAGTGGTGATAACATTCTATGTGAAGAAATCCAGGTAAACAAAAGCAAGACATCCAGGTGTAATGTTTAGCAAGCATTTGAAAATACAGGGCTGCCGGGCGCGGTGGCTCAAGCCTGTAATCCCAGCACTTTGGGAGGCCGAGGCGGGTGGATCACGAGGTCGAGAGATCGAGACCATCCTGGTCAACATGGTGAAACCTCGTCTCTACTAAAAATGCAAAAAATTAGCTGGGCCTGCTGGCACATGCCTGTAATCCCAGCTGCTCAGGAGGCTGAGGCAGGAGAATTGCCTGAACCCAGGAGGCAGAGGTTGCGGTGAGCCGAGATTGCGCCATTGCACTCCAGCCTGGGTAACAGGAGCGAAATTCCATCTCAAAAAAAAAAAAAAAAAGAAAGAAAGAAAATACAGGGCTAAAGCTCTTAATAAGGTTGGAACATAAGATCCAAATTTTTTTTTTTTTTTTTTTTTCTTGAGATGGAGTTTCACTGTTGTTACCCAGGCTCGAGTGCAATGGCACGATCTCGGCTCACCGGAACCTCTGCCTCCTGAGTTCAGGCAATCCTCCTGCCTCAGCCTCCTGAGTAGTTGGGATTATAGGCACGTGCCACCATGCCCAGCTAATTTTTTGTATTTTTAGTAGAGACGGGGTTTTACCATGTTGACCAGGATGGTCTCGATCTCTTGACCTCGTGATCCACCCACCTCAGCCTCCCAAAGTGCTGGGATTACAGGCTTGAGCCACCGTGCCCGGCCAAGATCCAAAATTTTTTTTTTTTTTTTTTTTTTTGGAGACGGAGTTTCGCTCTTGTTACCCAGGCTGGAGTGCAATGGCGCGATCTCGGCTCACCGCAACCTCCGCCTCCTGGGTTCAGGCAATTCTCCTGCCTCCGCCTCCCTAGTAGCTGGGACTACAGGCGTGCGCCACCATGCCCAGCTAATTTTTGTATTCTTAGTAGAGACGGGGTTTCACCATGTTGATCAGGATGGTCTCGATCTCTTGACCTTGTGATCCACCCGCCTCGGCCTCCCAAAGTGCTGGGATTACAGGCGTGAGCCACCGTGCCCGGCCAAGATCCAAATTTTTTACTAAGTTTGGGTTAGTCACCCACAATCAGACTCTTTAATGTAAACCTGGTAGTCTTATAGGAGTAGTTTTAGGGTGAATCCTTTAAGAATCTTCCCATAGGTGGGTGGCTCACACTTGTAAATCCCAGTACTTGGGGGGCCAAGGCAGGTGGATCACAAGGTCTAGAGATCGAGACCATCCTGGCCAACATGGTGAAACCCCATCTCTACTAAAAATACAAAAATTACCTGGGTGTGGTGGCATGAGCCTGTAGTCCCAGCTATTTGGAAGACTGAGGCAGAAGAATCGCTTGAACCCAGGAGGTGGAGTTTGCAGTGAGCCGAGATTGTGCCACTGTGCTCCAGCCTGGTGACAGAGCAAGACTCTGTCTCAAAAAAACAAAAACAAAAACAAAACTTCCCATACATGTATGTATATATGTTTTTCTCCAATTTAATGAATCATGAACTTTTATCTACCTAATGCGGAGCCTGAATGAAAATATAGTCAATAGTGAATACATTACCTGGTGTGATATACATATATATACATGTATATATATATATACATGTATATATATATATATATATATATATATATATATATATATATATATATCGAGAGAGAGAGAATACCAGTTATGTTTCCTCCTTCCTTGGAATGAGAGCTACAAAAACTACTTTTGCTTCGTTTTCCCTGTGCTGCCTGAAAGATGTACATAGCAGCTTTTAGAGATAGCCTGCTTCCTTTAGGTATCTCAGTAATGAAACAATAGACACGTTCCGAGCTTGTGAATGAACGTTAATTTATTGTTTCATAAAAGACTTGTAGATGCTTCTGTTCATGGGAGATTGCATTATGGAGGAATTGCTTTAGCTTTATACTGGATATGAGGAAAGAATCCACATTTTCTTTTTCTTTCTTTCTTTTTTTTTTTTTTTTTGAGATGGAGTCTTGCTCTGTCACCAGGCTGGAGTACAGTGGCGCAATCTCGGCTCACTGCAACCTCCGCTTCCTGGGTTCAAGCGATTCTTCCACCTCAGCCTCCCGAGTAGCCGGGACCACAGGCGAGTAGCTGAGACCACAGGCGGCGAGCCACCATGCCCGGCTAATTTTTTTGTATTTTTAGTAGAGATGGGGTTTCACCGTGTTGGCAAGGATAGTCTCCATCTCTTGACCTCTTGATCCGCCCACCTTGGCCTCCCAAAGTGCTGGGATTACAGGCGTGAGCCACTGTGCCTGGCCTCTTTTTCTTAAGACTGGATCTTGCTATGTCATCCACACTGGGGAGTGCAGTGGTGTGATCATGGTTCATTGCAGCCTTGGCATTCCTGACTTAAGTCATCCTCTCACCTCAGCCTCCCGAGTAGCTGGAACTACAACAGGCACATGTTACCATGTTCAGCTAATTAAAAAAAATTTTTTTTTTATACTCCTGAGCTAAGCAATTCTTCCACTTCAGCCTCCGGAAGTGCTGGAATTATAGGGGAGAGCCACTGTGCCCAGGCCACATTTTCTCTTAAACTATATTGCCTACATTGTTAAAGGAACATTTCCCTATTTATCTTGGGCAAGATAGGCATTAACCATGTCTCAGTCATCAACCACCCGGCACTTGGGAAAAGAGAGCTGCTTTGCAGAGTCATGAGTCAGAAAGAATAAGTTTAAAATGGCCAAGAAATCCCCAGCCAGTTTGCTGCTTGGCCTTGCTGTTCCATCTGTCGACTTCCTTTTGCTTCAGTCTGTATAAGTAGCCTCTGTCTTCTGCAGTCAGAAGTTGACAGTTGCATTGGAGGGTGGCCCAGATTCCTGCTCTTAAAGGTGCATTGGGCACAGTGCCATCTCTCACTGTGGCTGGCCTCCGCAATTTCCCTTTACTATGATGTTGTTTGTTTATTTTTCCTTCCCCTTTGGGACTTTCTAATTCAGTGGCTTTAGAGGCCCAGTAGCAGAATAAAACATGCTCCTCCACTTCTCTCACCTCATCCTTACCACCCTCAAACACACAAACAAAACCTAGGCTTACTTTTAAAAGGTGTTAGATTACTTAAACAAGGAATCTCAGAAAGCTTTCCTCTAGCCTCTTAATATGACTTAAGAGGAAGGAAAGCTTTATTGTTATCAGTGTCAACTTTTGCTCCTTCTTTGGTGGACAGCTGTTCATGTCTGAGCCACCATTTTTCCTGGTATGAGGCTAAAACATTTTAATTTTTCTTTTCATACTTTGGGAGGATAGTGAGTGATTCTGGATCTCCAGAAGCAGAAGCTTACTTATAGTGAAACTGGAGAAAATATTGGTGAGCAAAATAAATTTGGACCTGATCTCTTGGAGCCTTTAGTCCAGGTTTCAGACAAGCTGGAGGTTTGATTAGAAATTATATTATCTTGGCGGGGCATGGTGGTTCATGCCTGTAATCCCAACACTTTGGGAGGCCGAGGTGGGCGGATCACCCGAGGTCAGGAGTTAAAGACCAGACTGACCAACATGGAGAAACCGTGTCTCTACTAAACATACAAAATTAGCCAGATGTGGTGGCGCATGCCTGTAATCCCTGCTACTTGGTAGGCTGAATCAGGAAAATCGCTTGAACCCAGGAGGCAGAGGTTTCGCTGAGCTGAAATCATGCCATTGCACTCCAGCCTGGGTAACAAGAGTGAAACTTGGTCTCAGAAAACAAACCAAAAAAAGAAGTTATATTCTCTTTTCCCACTAAGTTCTGTCTGTGGATAGAACTCCCTTCCCCTTCCTTGGGCCTTATTACTACCTGTATTTCTTTAAATCCTCTTTCTAATTCTAAATGGTTTACTTTTCCTGAATAGCGTGGGCATTTCCAACTACTGCTGGAAAACAAAAATGGTCAAGGATGTTGAGAATAAGAGAAGCACTTCTCATCCACCAACTCTGCCACCCTCCTCAACGTCCTGTTCCAACAGCCAAAAGCTGACATCCTTTACCACATGCAGAACTTTTGATTTAAGTGTATCATACATATTACCATGAGTTGGACTCTTCTAACCTCCAGGTAGGGTTGGTCCTTCCTGAGCATGTGCTCTTCAGCACCAGTCTCACTCGCCATCTCTGCCACCTTTTGTGGTATTGCACCACAGAGCCCTTTCTCTCCAGAAGCTCCTGAAACTCCAGCTTCTGTAGTTTTAAAAATAGTCCATGGTCCAGTGAGCTCCTTTTCCTACTGCCATCAGCATTGCTTACATATGCAAGCTTTAGAAAAGTTCTTTTGGTGAGTGAATCACCCTGGGAATCACCACGTGAATTCTGTGTGGAAGTGGTTGAAGAAAAGCAGCTTATTCAAAAATTGCTGGGGTTAAGGAGGCTGTAATCATTTATATATGATACAATTTAAAGTATACAGTTTATTGTTTTCTGGTATAATCCTAGGGTTGTATAACCATCATCACAATCTAATTTTGGAATATTATGTTCCCCCTGAAAGAAACCCTAAACCCAATATGTCACTCCCTTTTCTTCCCCAACCCTCCTTGTAGCCCTAAGCAACGATGAATCTACTTTCTGTCTTTACAAATTTGCCTATCCTGGACCTTTCCTATAAATTGAAGTAGCCAGCTGTACCATTTTACAATCCCACCAGCAATGTATGAGAGTTCTTCTTCACATCCTTGCCAACACTTGTTATAACGTCTTTTTTTTTTTTTTTTAAGGTACAGTTTGCACTGTCATCCAGGCTGGAGTGCACTGGCTCCACCTCAGCTCACTGCAGCCTCCGTCTCCTAGGCTCAAGTGATCTGCCCACCTTGGCTTCCCAAGTAGCTGGGACTACAGGTGCATGCCACCACACCCGGCTTTTTTTTCTTAAGGGGGGGTCTCCCCTTGTTGCCCAGGCTTGTCTCGAACTCCTGGGATTGGAGGCATGAGTCACTGCCCTCAGCCTTGCTATTCTCTTTTTACCACTACCCTAGTGGATGTGAAGTGGTTTCTTGTTGTGATTTGCATTTCCCTAATGACTAATTTGATATTGAACATCTTTTCTTGTCTAGTCAAATAATTTGTTCTTTTAAACTTTGTATTATTTGTATGTAATTTATTGTTGAATTGCAAGAGTTCTTTATGTATTCTGGATGCAAGTTTCTTATCAGATAAAATTTGCAAATATTTTCTCTTATTCTGTAGATTGTCTTTTCACTTTCTTGATGGCATTGTAGCACAAAGTTTAGAGTTCAAGACGATCCACTTTTTCTTTTATCATTTGTGCTTTTGGTGTTTTATCTAAGAAATCATTGCCTAACTTCAAGCAATGAAGACTTACTTCTAAGAATTTTACAGTTTTTAGACCTTACATTTAGATCTGTGATCCATTTTGAGTTGTTTTGTGTATGGTACAAGGAAGGGATCTAATTTCATTCTTTTGCATGTGAATATCCACTTGTCCTAGTACCATTTTTTGAAAAGACAATTTTTTTCTCTATTTAATTGCCTTGCCACGTTTATCGAAGGAAAACCGTAATCTTTTCATAATGGCTATGTTTTCTCATTCATTGTTCACTCAAACCTTCCTGTTTTTTCTCACAGTTCTGGAGGCTAGAAATCCCAGATCAAGGCCTAGCAGGGTCAGTTTCCGGTGAAAGCTGTCTTCCTGGTTTATGAGATGTCAGCCTTCTCACTGTGTCCTCACGTGACCAGAGAGAGAGCAAGAGAGCTCTCTGGTGTCTTTTTTTTTTTTTTTTTTGAGACAGAGTTTCACTCTTTTACCCAGGCTTGAGTGAAGCATTGTGAATCTGGCTCACTGCAACCTCTGCCCCCTGGGTTCAAATAATTCTCCTGCCTCAGCCTTCCAAGTAGCTGGGATTACAGGTCCGTGCCACAATGCCCGGCTAATTTTGTATTTTTGGTAGAGGTAGGGTTTCTCCATGTTGACCAGGCTGGTCTTGAACTCCTAACCTCAGGTGATCCACCCACCTCAGCCTCCCAAAGTGCTAGGATTACAGGCATAGCCACCATGCCCAGCCTGGTTTCTGTTTTCATAAGGACACCAATCCTCTTGGACCGGGGGGGGGGGTCCCAGACTTATGACCTCATTTAACCTTAATTAACTTCCATAAAGGCCCTATCTCCAAATACAGTTGCATTGAGGGTTAGGGCTTCAATGTATGAATTTGGAGGGGACAGAGACATTCAGTCTATAACAGTCTATTATGACTCTTCTCCCTAGTCTCTTCTTTTCTTACTTAGCCTCATTTCCCTCCTCACTCACACTAGTCAGAGGTGAGGAAGTTGTGTCCCAGTTGCAGTATTCACCTTCTCTGAACCTTGCCCTTTTTGTAGGGTGGAGTTTAGATGGAATGGATGGAGAGGAAATTGAACTCATATTTTGCTCATTCGTCTTTGGGTAGAAATAAATGCCATTTCTTCTTTCCTAGAAGACTCTCATTTTAGACATTAGCACTGTACATTGCTACCTCTCAGGTTTTGACCAGTAAAAATGAGAGAGAAGTACTGTTAGAATCTCTCAGAAACCCCCTCCCCAAAGGTTTAGAAAAAATGGTAGGAAATCCTTTTGGAGGTGCTATCAGTAAGAAGGAAAACCTAAAGAAAATGGAGAGATTCCTCCTTCATCTGTTAACCTGGTGCCTCATCTTTCTCCCGCTGAGAGCTAGTCAATCATGAGTCCTCCTCTAGAGCCTTGGCCAGCTGGGATGGTGTGGAATCTCAACCCAGGTGAGCGTGGTAGCTGTCAGACTTCCTGAGGAAGGAGAAGCGAAATACTTCAGTTACTGCAAAGGTGTGTCACTCAGCTTGGGCTGACTTAGCCTGGTTCCAGTGTTCCATCATTTCTGTGCTGTGTCAGGACATATTTCCATTTCAGTAGTACAAAGTACTAAGAACTTTAATGGGAAGGCTCCAAGCCCTGTCTGGAATTCCTTTCTTAAGAGCCTAGAGAGAGCAGAGCCAGTGTTAGACTTTTCTTACCACTTAGGCCGAATGCCCTCCACCTGGCATCTCCAGGCGATTAGGTTAGCACTCAGATTTTGCAAGTAACAATCCCAAAGAAAGAGCATAAAATATAAGGCCGACACATGTACTGCCTTTGTGAGTACTGAGTTATAGACTGCTAACTGAATCTAGACTGTTCCACCTTCTTCGGGTTTCTAAACAGTTTTGTTTTTTTTGTTGTTGTTTTTTGTTTTTTGTGTTTTTTTTGAAACGGAGTTTGCTCTTGTTACCCAGGCTGGAGTGCAATGGCATGATCTCAGCTCACCGCAACCTCCGCCTCCTGGGTTCAGGCAATTCTCCTGCCTCAGCCTCCTGAGTAGCTGGGATTACAGGCACGAGCCACCATGCCCAGCTAATTTTTTTTGTATTTTTAGTAGAGACGGGGTTTCACCATGTTGACCAGGATGGTCTCGATCTCTTGACCTCGTGATCCACCCACCTCGGCCTCCCAAAGTGCTGGGAGGCTTGAGCCACCGCGCCTGGCCTAAACAGTTTTTTAGCCTGTCTGGTGGGAGACCTTAATCACCTGCCTAGATCTGAAGTTCTGAGTTGAGATTGTCACAGGGCAGGTTGGAAGATGATTTTATCTTCTTTCCAAATGTATATTCCCAGAGTGGTAAATCTATCCTACTCTAAGGATGTTTGCCCAAACAATATCAACATATATGTCCTGCAGTATGAAGAACAAGTCACCCATAGAGCCAGCTGACACCTGATAAGTATAATGGAGAAAAGGGAAGGAAATAAGTATGTATTTTGAAGGTAATACCGTCTAGGTTTTCCTTTCTCTCCCTCCCTCCCTCCCTTCTTACCTCCCAGCCTCCCAGTCTCTCTCTCCTGTCTTTCTTTCCTTTCCTCCTTCCGTCTCTTCTTCCTCCCTCTTTTCTTTCTTTTCTTATGTCTTTCCTTTGTTTCCGGGCGAAACAACTACTCAGGTAGAAAGGGAAGAGAATTACATCCCCAGCAATTCCATTCCCAGGGATTATTTCACTGGCTCCCCTGGGTTGCTCTGGTGGCTGCTAACATTCCACCTAGGCAGAAGCTAGGATACTTGGATCTCTATATTCTCCAAATCTAGGCAAGAATAAAAAATTATTAATAATAATATAAAAAACAAGAACAAGAACAAAACCTTTAGTTCGATTGGGACAGGAATTTAAAAAAAAAATTTTTTTTCTAAGTAATGTAAGGAAAGCCTTAATTAAAAAAAAAACAACAACAACAAAAAACACCTAAAAACGTGTAAAAGTTGGATGCATTTACAGAGTGCAAAATCTTTTTCTGAAGATACATGTGGTCTAATGGTAGATTGATTTGACTACCGTAACTCCTTTCCTTCAATCCTATTGGTCCTGGACACTAAACCCTATGCCTCAGACTCTACCCTGAGTGAACTTTGAATTGCTGCTGCTGCTAGGATCGGTGGGATTCTCAGTTCCCTCTAAATTTGCTTCCCCTACCTTCTCATTGGATTTAGGGTCCTGGTTTTCCTTTCTGCTTATGGGTTGTGGTCATCTCTGCAACATCCTTGAGCCTTGCCCTCTGATTGAGAAAAATATTTGACCCCCTACTTGGTCACAAAATTCTTTCCCACTTTGAATTTAGACCAAACCACAGCCTTAACTTGCAGGTATTATCTCCAGCTCTCTTGGTAGTTTCTGGAAGAATAAGTCGTCAGAACTCGCCTCTTGTTCCTGACTCATTTCTGTCATATTTAGTTTATTCATTTATTGGATATATATTGAGCACAAACTGTGTACCAGGCATTGAACTAGATGTTTGGCATTGCTTTTCCAAGTTTTGTTTATTATATGTATTATATAAATGTTATATATTATGTTATATAAATTGTATAAATGTACCCTCTAAGACAGGCATCCCCAAACTACAGCCCGCAGGCCGCATGCGGCCCCCTGAGGCCATTTATCCGGCCCCCCGCCGCACTTCAGGAAGGGGCACCTTTTTCATTGGTGGTCAGTGAGAGGAGCACAGTATGTGGCGGCCCTCCAACGGTCTGAGGGACAGTGAACTGGCCCCCTGTGTAAAAAGTTTGGGAATGCCTGCTCTAAGATTTAGCCCTCTTTCAACAAATGTTTCCTGTATGGCTGCAATAGACTATTCCCAAGTTCTGTGATAAGTATTAGATTGGTATTACTATTCTACCTTTTTTTCCTCTGGTGGGAGATGTAGCTTGCTCAAAATCAGTCAGAAAAACAAGTGGTCAAACTGGAATTCCAAACCATGATTTTTTTTTTAAGTTTTCAGTTTATACTTTTATTACCTGAATTAGATTAAATAGTTCTATAATTCTTTACTATCAAGAAGCTATAAAAGAAAATAGTGATTTGTTATGCTAGCTCATACATATATACACACACACATACACATGTACACAGTTTAGTTTTTATTTTTGAGGCAATTTCTTGTTCAGCTGTCCAGGATAGAGTATGGTAGCACAAACACAGCTCACTGCAGCCTCAAACCCCTGGGTTGAGGGCTTCAGTGTATGATCCTCCCTTTCAGCCTTCAAGTGATCCTCCCACTTCAGCCTTCCAAGTAGCTGGGTCTGCAGGCACATGCCACCACACCTGTCCCTGGCTTATTACTATTTTTTTATTTTGTAGAGACAGGGTCTCATCATGTTGCCCAGGCTGGTCTCAAATTCCTGGGTTCAAGTAATCCTCCCACCTTGGCTTCCCAAAGTACTGGGATTACAGGTGTGAACCACTGCATCCAGCCCACATACCCATTTTGTTGTTGTTGTTGTTGTTGATTGGTGTGTGTGTGTGTGTGTGTGTGTGTTTTTTGAAGGGAGACAGGGTTTCACTCTGTCACCCAAGCTGAAGTGCACTGGCACAGGCTTGGCTCACTGCAACCTCTGCCTCCCAGCCTTAAGTGATCCTCCCACTTCAGCCTCCCAAGTAGCTGGAACTACAAGTGTGTGTTGCTACACCTGGCTAAATTTTTTTGTATTTTTTGTAGAGACAGGGTTTCACCATGTTGCCCAGACTGATCTGGAACTCCTGAGCTCAAGTGATCCACTCACCTTGGCTTCTCAGAGGAATTACATGCATGAGCCACCATGCCTAGCCCACACTACCCATTTTAATAAACTTTCTGTTTGGGGATTCTTTTAAATTTACAGAAAAAGTAAAAAGATAATCCACAGAATTCCTGGATACCCTCAGCCTAGTTTCCCTCATTTTGTGTCACCAAGGTACATCTATCAACACTAAGTAACTGGCATTATTATTAACTAAACTCCATCCATATTTTATTTAGATTTCACCAGTTTTTCCATTATGTCCTGTTGCTGTTCCAGGGTCCATTCCAGGATATGCGTTTAACTGTCATATCTCCCCAGTGATCTGTGACAATTTCTCAAGTCTTGTTTTTCATGACCTTTATAGTCTTAAGAAAGTACCAGCTGGGCGCGGTGGCTCACGCCTGTAATCCCAGCACTTTGGGAGGCCAAGGCGAGTAGATCACCTGAGGTCAGAGTTCGAGCAGCCTGGCCAACACAGCAAAACCCCATCTCTACTAAAAACAAAATTAGCCGGGCCTGGTGGTGGGTTCCTGTAATCCCAGCTTCTCAGGAGGCTGAGGTAGGAGAATTGTTTGAATCCGGGAGGCAGAGGTTGCAGTGAGCCAAGGTCGCACCATTGCACTCCAGCCTGGGCAACAGGAGCTAAACTCCATCTCAAAAAAAAAAAAAAAAAGGAAAGAAAGAAACAGTCAGGGCCAGGAGCAATGGCTCA
The DNA here is from genome assembly GCF_048565385.1 of Saimiri boliviensis. Lineage (NCBI taxonomy): Eukaryota > Metazoa > Chordata > Mammalia > Primates > Cebidae > Saimiri > Saimiri boliviensis. The sequence goes on along the minus strand of NC_133460.1, from coordinate 86,491,994 downwards.
TGCCTATAATCTCAGCACTTTAGGAGGCCGAGAAAGGAGGATTGCCTGAGCTCAGGAGTTTGAGACTGGCCTGGGCAACATGGTGAAACCCCATCTCTACAAAAAAAAATACAAAAATTAGCCAGACATGGTGGCACATGCCTGTAGGCTCAGCTACTTGGGAGGCTGAAGTAGGATTATTGCTTGAACCAAGGAGGTGGAGGCTGCAGTGAGCTGTATTTGTGCCACTGCACTCCAGCCTGGATAACAAAGTGAAACCCTGTCTCAAAACAAAACAAAACAAAACAAAAAACCTGTCAGGTATCCTGTAGGATATCCCCAGTCTGGGTCTGTCTGATATTTTTCTTGTGATTAGACTGAGCTATTAAGTGCCCTTCTCATCAGATCATACCAAGGATTACATGATATCTACATGATATCACTGGCAATTTATAGCTTCATCATTTGGTTAAGGTAGTGTTTGCCAGGCTTCTTTGCTATCAAGTTACTGTGTTTCCCATTTGCTACTCTCTTCTTTGGCAATAAGTCACTAAATCTAGCCTACCCTCAAAATGAGAAATAAACTTCATTTCCTATAGGGAGGAGTATCTACATGTATTATTTTAAATTGTTGTATAAGAAAGGTTTGTTGACCAGGCACAGTAGCTCATGTCTGTAATCCCAGCACTTTGGGAGGCAGAGACCTGCTGGAGCTCAAGAGGTTGAGACCAGCCTGGGCAACATGGCAAAACCCTGTCTCTACCAAAAAAAAATAATTAGCTGGGCATGGTGGCACGTGTCTGCAGTCTCAGTTACTAGGGAGGATTGCTTGGTCCTGGGAAGTCAAGGATGCAGTGAGCCATGATCACACCACTGCACTCCAGCCTGGGCAACAAAGTGACACCCTGTCTTAAATATGTGTGTGTGTGTGTGTGTGTGTGTGTGTGTGTGTGTGAAAGTGTGTGTGAAAAGTGAAAGATTTGTCTCTTCTCTGTGAATTATTTATATCAGTATGGACTCATGTAAAACCCTGATCTAAAACCTGTGTTCTTTCTGCTACACCAGGCAAGAAATGACAAGAACCTATACTAAGACATTGGTTTCAGGGAAATTTATTTCCGATTTCAGAGATTTTTAAGAGGTAGATTTGATAAGACTGAGTGACTTTGGATGTGAGCAAGTGATGGAGAAGGGAGTGTTTTAAAATGACAGTCAGATTTTGGGTTGAATGGCCGGATATAAAATTTTGGTTTGAAACTATTTACTAACAAGTACGAAGTTTGTTTCTCTTTAGCCTGTATGTTGGCCCAGCTTTACCGAGTGCCCTCTTCTCCTGTCAGAGAAGACAGCTTTTCTTTCTGATTGAAGCACCAGGGCCCCCTAGTGGACAGCCCTCTGGGTCCTCTTTCTCATCTGAAGGACTCAAATTTTTTGTTTGGCTTTGGGTTTTTTCCGTTAGTTCATTTGCAAAGCAGAGATTTTTGATTCTATTTTCTGATAGTAAACTCTTACAATTTCAGAGTTATCAATTCACCCCCATTTGTGATCTCTTCATGTTCAGTAAGAGGACAGTTACCCAGTCACAATCACTCCCATGCTGTAGTACTCTAAACCAGAGGGTACTTGATTCTTATTTTTAACAGATGTATTCCCCTTTCCATCTGGCACCATATTAATATGAATTCTTTGTTTCAGAGCCATCATCAACCACTTTAACCCCAAAATTGAGTCCTACGCTGCTGTGAATCACATATCCCAACTATCAGAGGAGCAGGTAAGCCACTACTCTCCCAGATGACCTAGTTGAGGCTAGGATCAAGCAGTTGCCTTCTCTCTGGTGGCAGGGGGATTTTCTCTGTGACTGAGCTTTTGTGGGGATGACCCGGGCAAGGCTGCTGAGAGGAATTAGTGTGGGATTGTTTAATAGTACTTTTAATACAGAGTGATGCTGTGTGCCTTTGTGCCATCTGAAGGGTTTGTTAATTACACAGGAGATATGTAGGTGAAAATCTGGTGAATTATTGTTTTAGAGTGAGTGTCATAAGGTATTTTTAAAAAATTTTAGGCAGAGAGTCATTTTGATTTTTTTTTTTTTTTTTTTTTTTGAGACGGAGTTTCGCTCTTGTTACCCAGGCTGGAGTGCAATGGCGCGATCTCGGCTCACCGCAACCTCCGCCTCCTGGGTTCAGGCAATTCTCCTGCCTCAGCCTCCTGAGTAGCTGGGATTACAGGCACGAGCCACCATGCCCAGCTAATTTTTTTTGTATTTTTAGTAGAGACGGGGTTTCACCGTGTTGACCAGGATGGTCTCGATCTCTCGACCTCGTGATCCACCCGCCTCGGCCTCCCAAAGTGCTGGGATTACAGGCTTGAGCCACCGCGCCCGGCCTCATTTTGATTTTTGAAAATAAGATATGAGAACTTAAAAATGGATGAAACTGCCAATTAGAAAAACCCTGAGTTCAGCTTAATTTGAAGCTATTTGGCTCTTTAAAACACGACCCTTGGAACAGATTTTCCTTAGTAATTGAGTTCCCTTTACCTTGAGCAATTATTTCTGAGGAGGTTTTTCTGTGGTATGGACTGAGTTGGAGATGCCGATAGCCTTGTGTGTTTGTTTTTCTTGAATCTGGCCTGATTTCCCCTTCTCCCAGAGCGTCTGCACTCAGCTCTGCATTATATAAAAGTACAGATGAGACTTAGCATGGCATGGGATTGAACTTGATGTGTCAAAATGAGACTCTTGAGTTCTTTTTTAAAAAGCATAAAATAAGACATCCTATTCATGTGGTTCCCTTTCCTTTTCACCCTACTCCCAAATTGGAGAGGCCACGGTATAGACTCCAGGCCAGTAAGAAAACCACATGTACCCTGTTCTCCCTTTTTTGCCAGTGCATCTTTGTAACCCGTCTTTGAGCTTCTTGCTGGCAGAGTCAGCCAACCAGCTATGATATGACCATGTGTTTCAATGTTCCTCAAAGCTATTCAGTTCTCCCAGTGAAGCACCAAGCAAGCCTTTTTCCTAACAGACAAGCTTCTCAGTATTCCCCACCGGTGGCTCTTTTCTCAGCCAGATGGATAGGACTCTTATTAGTCTGTCAGTTTTTCCCTTTGACATATTTGTTCTCTTTTGTGAGGCCAGCTGTGAGAATCCATCCTCACATTTAAACTGCTTTTATAAACGGCCTTCATTTCCTTTATTTCTCTCTGCCTGTGGAGCTATCCTGAGTCCTGTTCTTTGATGCTGTACTGTCTGTGAGGTGCTTTGTGATGCCACTGTTTTCTTGTTGGACTGGTTCGTATTAATTTTACTATAACATTTTATGCAAAATAATTCAACATCTTGAGTTTTATGCAGTAAGAGAAAGGGTGACTTTCCTATCACAGTGAGCTCTGGTTAGTCTAAAAGCTTTTTTTTTTTTTTTGAGACGGAGTTTCGCTCTTGCTACCCAGGCTGGAGTGCAATGGCGCCATCTCGGCTCACCGCAACCTCCGCCTCCTGGGTTCAAGCAATTCTCCTGCCTTAGCCTCCTCAGTAGCTGGGATTACAGGCACGCGCCACCATGCCCAGCTAATTTTTTGTATTTTTAGTAGAGAGGGGGTTTCACCGTGTTGACCAGGATGGTCTCGATCTCCTGACCTCGTGATCCACCCGCCTCGTTCTCCCAAAGTGCTGGGATTAGAGGCTTGAGCCACTGCACCTGGCTAAAAGCTTTTTTTTTAAAATTAAAAAAAGGAAGACATTTGCTCTGTCATCCACGTGCAGAATGTGCAGTATTCATCCCCCAGCGGCTTGGGAAGGTCAAGCTGAAATCTTTCTCCGGCAGTAGCTGCCACAGACCAATAATAAAAATCCTTTCTGGCACACAAGGCAATCTGTGAAAGGATGATTAGCAAGCACGTGTCCTCAGCCTCCTCCAACTTCTTTCAAAGTTAAATGAAATGATGAAAGTGTCTCTCAAAAAGTGCGCACATGCCAGAGATGAAGCGATTTCAGTGGAGAGGGATTTCACAGGAGAATGGGGAAGGGATAGCAAGATTGATTTATTTGGTTAATATATAATTGTATACCAGCTGGGAGCAGTGGCTCACACCTGCAATCCCAGCACTTTAGGAGGCTGAGGTGGGCAGATTGCTTGAGTTCAGGAATTTGAGATCATCCTGGGCTACATGGTGAAGTTGTCTCTACAAAAAAAAAAAAAAGAGAGAGAGAAAAATTACCCAAACATGGTGGTGCGCACCTGTAGTCCCAGCTACTCGGGAGGTTGAGGTGGGAGCTGAGGTGAATCCAGGGAGATTGAGGCTTCAGTGAGCTATGATCATGCCACTGCATTCTAGCCTGGGTGACAGTGGGACTCTGTCTCAAAATAATAGTAATAATAGTCATTATTATCATATACCTTCCATAAGACAAGTTGTGGTGCTAAGGTAGTGGGTATCAATGGTGAATAATCTGAGTCATTGCTCACATGGAGTCTTTGTGTACTCATTGCCTCTCTTAACAGTCCTTTTCACTTGGGGGTTTGGAGGAGGGTGATACTATTCTGAGACCTTTTTGAGAACCACCCTCAAAATAGTTGTTGCTTCTCTTTCCCAACTGACTTTGAAGGGTGCTAAATGACAGCATTACAGTACACTTGGTTTATTCTCAGCACTATCAGATTAGAGGTATTTGACTGCCTTGTTAATCTCCAGCATGTGTTAGAGCACTTCTCTCCCTTCACTTATGAGTGTTAATGTGAATGTCACTTAATGTTAACAGTGTTCATGGCCTCTCAAAGAGCTAATTTTATGGATTGCAGTAGGGCCCTGCAGTTGTTAGCAGCAAACTGAGTAGAGAAAAAAGTCAAGAACTTAATCCTCAGTAGATTCTAAAGTACTCCTAAAATAAAACCTAAAGACCATGGATAGGTGTTAACTGGAATTTATAGCACTTAGTAAGTTAGTAGAGATGACAGGGATCTTTTCTATGTTTGCCTGCCCAGCTTGCCATTTTCTTCTAGCAAGAAATTTGTGAATTGTTGAATTCTGACAACCCCTAGACACATTCTAGCCTCTGAGGCATTTCAAGGTGATACTTGTAAATCTATTATTGCATGTTAAACAAAGCCAAGCCTTTCACATTGGCATTTCTTTTCAGACATCCAGAAGGTAAATGACATTTTTCTGTTAATTGCCATTAACATGGCTTCATGGAGGGCAAAACTTTTTAATCAGTTAATACCCTCAGTGTGACTGAATGATCATACATTGTTTTGTTTTTGTTTTTGAGATAGAGTCTCACTCTGTCTCCCAGGTTGGAGTGCAGTGATGCTATCTTGGCTCACTGTAACCTCTGTCTCTAGGGTTCAAGCAATTCTCCTGCCTCAGCCTCCTAAGTAGATGAGATTACAGGCACACACTACCATGCCCAGCTGGTTTTTGTTTTTTGTTTTTGAGAAGGAGTCTCTTTCTGTCGCCCAGGCCGGAGTGCAGTGGTGTGATCTTGGCTCACTGCAACCTCCACCTCCTGGGTTCAAGCAGTTCTCTGCCTCAGTCTCTCAAGTAGCTGGGATTACAGGCGTGAGCCACCATACCTGGCATTTTTTGTATTTTTAAGTAGGTTTTGCCATGTTTGCCAGGCTAGTCTCGAACTCCTGACCTCAAATAAGCCACCTGCTTCAGCCTCCCAGAGTGCTGGGATTACAGGCGTCAGCCTCTTTACCTGGCCTGGTCACACATTTTTTAATGTAATAAACAGCATGCATTTTTATGGTATATATGCAGATATGTATTTGTCTGGGGTTAATTTTTTCATTTTTACCTCTTTTTTTTAATATATGGCAGAATACATGTAATATAAAATTTACCATTTTAACTCTCCCCCCCCACCCCTTTTTGAGATAGAGTCTTGCTCTTGTTGCCCAGGCTGGAGTGCAGTGACTTGATCTTGGCCCACTGCAACCTCCACCTCTCAGGTTCAAGTGATTCTCCTGCCTCAGCCTCCCAAGTAGCTGGGATTACAGCCATGCACCACCACACTCAGCTAATTTTTTGTATTTTTTAGTAAGGACGAGGTTTCACCATGTTGGCCAGGCTGATCTTGAACTCCTGACTTCAGGTGACTCACCTGCCTTGGACTTCCAACATGCTGGGATTACAGGTGTGATCCACGGCGCCCTGCCCATTTTAACCCTTTTTAAGTGTACAGTTCAGTGGCATTAAATACATTCACATTGCTGTGCAACCATCTCTGCTCTCCATCTCTTCAGGGCTTTTTCATCATTTCTTACTGAAACTCTTTACCCATTAAACAATGGCTCCCCATGTCTCCTACCCTGAGCCCCTGGTAACCACTGTTCTTCTCTGTCTCTATGAATTTGACTATTCTAGGTACTTTAATGGAATTGTACAGTATTTGGACTTCTGTGACTAGCTTATTTCACTTAGCATCATGTATTCAAGGTTCATTCATATTGTACCATGTGTCAGAATTTTGTTCCTTTTTAAGGCTGAATAATATTCCATTGCATTTATACACATTTTGTTTATTCATCCATTGGTGGACATTGTCTCCACCCTTGGCTGTTATGAATAATGTTGCTTTTGAACATTGACGTACAACTATGTGTTGGAGTCCCTGCTTTCAATTCTTTTGTGTATATACTCAGAGTGGAATTAGTAGATCACAGGATAATTCTATGTTTAACATTTTGAGTAACTGCCAGAGTTATACCATTTTACATCCCAATTTCTCCACATCCCTGCCAACACTTTTTTTGTGTTTTGTTTTGTTTATAATAGCCATCCTAATGGGTATGACGTGGTATCTCATTGTGCTTTTGATATGCATTTATCTAATGATACATTGCACATCTTTTCATGTACATATTAGCCATTTGTGTATCATCTTTGAAATGTCTTTTCAAGTCCTTTGCACATTTTTAAATTGGAGAATTTGTTTTTTGTTTTTTTGTTGTTGTTGACTGTTAGGAATTCTTTATTCCGGATGTTAATTCCTCATTAGATATCTGATCTGCATATATTCTGTTCCATTCTGTGGTTTGTCTTTTTACTCTATTGATAGTGTCCTTTACACATAAGACTTTTAAAACTTTGGTGAAGTCCAATTTATCTGTTTTTTGTTGTTGTTGCTGTTGTTGCCTGTGCTTTTGGTGTCAAATCAAAGAAGTCTAAGAAGTTATTACCAAGTCTGACGTCATGAAGCTTTTCCCCTATGTTTTCTTCTAAGAGGTTAGTTTTAGCTCTTTTATGTTTAGATCTTTAATCCATTTTGAGTTAATTTTTATATATGACATTAGATAAGGGCATTTTGACCTCTTTTTGTATTTAACATATCTTTATGAATAAAGATTATGGAGAAGATACAGTTACCTTTCCTAAGAGCTATGAAACTACTTACAGTTTATTCCCTACTGGATTTGGCTTATTTCTAGGACACCTTTCAAAATTGTCCTTCAGGCCTCTTGCCTACCCTCAACTGAGATTTAGTTCCTTTCCCTCCCCAGTGTGGCTTGTTAGTAAGCATCCATCCCTACTTGGTAGAATCATTTGATACATCCAGGAAAATTGATCATCAAGGAATAAGGATTCCCAAAAAGATGAAACTGAGGAGTCAGACTAGAAGATTTAGAATACATAGCAGCTTAAGTGGTTTCTGACATTAGGAACTTTGAGTCTACTTATTTTCTTTCCATTTCTAAAGATTCTTTCTGCTTTCTTTTGCTTCCAGTTGTGTTCATCTCCTCTAGCTCTTGTCTCTTTTAAAGAGGACCACAAATAATGCAGCCTGAGCACATCAGTCACCCTTGTAATCCTTCTGAAATTCTGGTCTTCAGCTTGTCCCTCGAAGTGGCCTGCACCCTAATTTTCTTTTTTATTTGTTTGGAGAGAGACAGAGAGAGAGAGAGAAAGAGAGAGAGAGAGAGAGAAGAGTGTTTGTGTGTGTTTGTGTGTGTGTGTGTGTATGTGTGTGATCTCTCACTCTGTTGCCCAGACTGGAGTACAGTGACATGATCATAACTCACTACAGCCTCAACTTCCTGGGTTCAAGTGATCCTCGCACCTTATCCTCTGGAGTAACTAGGACCACAGGCGCATGCCATCATGCCTGGCTAATTTTAAAAAATGTTTTTAGAGATGGAGTCTCACTATGTTGTCCAGGCTAGTCTTGAACTCCTGGGCTAGAATGAGCCACCCACCTTTGCCTCCCAGAGTGCTGGGATTATAGTCATGAACATTAGGCTACACTCTGATTTTCATTCCCCTAGGAGGATAGTTGTCATACAACCTGTGTTGCTTAGATAAATCCCAATGACCATTTTGCTGTGATGGAGGAGCTCTCCAGGGAGTTATTCTGCCTATTCTGTCCTATCCAACACTCTTAGATGCTCCCTCTCCTCGCCTCTTACTTTTATTATTTTTGTTTTAGAGAAAAGGTCCAAGAATAAATCAGCTTTAGCCGGGCGCGGTAGCTCAAGCCTGTAATCCCAGCACTTTGGGAGGCTGAGGCGGGTGGATCACGAGGTCAAGAGATCGAGACCATCCTTGGTCAACATGATGAAACCCCGTCTCTACTAAAAATACAAAAAATTAGCTGGGCATGGTGGCACGTGCCTGTAATCCCAGCTACTCAGGAGGCTGAGGCAGGAGAATTGCTTGAACCCAGGAGGCGGAGGTTGCGGTGAGTTGAGATCGCGCCATTGCACTCCAGCCTGGGTAACAAGAGCGAAACTCCGTCTCAAAAAAAAAAAAAAGAATAAATCAGCTTTAGAGTTAGTACACACCTTGAAATTATGCATATGTTCTTTTTTTATTTTCCTTGAAGAGGGTCCATCTTTCCTAAGATTCTCAACCAGTCTTTGACTTCCCTTTTACAACATTTTAAGAATCCCTAGCTTAGCTGCTTTGGAAAGTACCTCATACTTAGGCCAGGTGTGGTAGCTCACGCCTGTAATCCCAGCCCTTTGGGAAGCCAAGGTGGGCAGATCACAAGGTCAGGAGTTCGAGACCAACCTTGCCAACATGGTGAAACCCTGTCGCTACTAAAAATAAAAAAAATAGCCAGGCTTGTGGCACGTGCTTGTAATCCCAGCTACTTGGAAGCCTGAGGCAGGAGAATTACTTGAACTGAGAGATGGAGGTTGCAGTGAGCTGAGATTGCGCCACTGCACTCCAATCTGGTTGACAGAGCAAGACTCCATCTCGGGGGGTGGGGGAAGGTACCTCATACTTTTCTTTGCTCCAAAGCCATCGGACCTTTGTAAATGCTCGTTGTGGATCTTGAGCTCCTTTTAGGCTATTCACTGTTTGGTTTGGTTTACAAATGCTATGACATGGTGATTTATATCTGCTGTAATTTAGATATAATAGGTAAGAGAGGGCTTCATAGCAGACCTTTACAGAAGATTCTCTAGAGCCCTGAATATCTAGCAAACATAGTGGCAATTTAGGGTTCAAGGCAAAACCTTCTTTGAATACCTTATTCCTTAATCTTTCAGTCACATTCATGACCAATTTTATGCCTTTGAAATATCCCACTGGAAAGCAAGCAAATTATTGGCCCATTCTTGCTTTCTTCAACCTTCATTCATCTATCAGTATCTTGGTATTTAGTGCCTGCTCTATGCCTCAGAGTGTCCTAGGCACTTGAGAGGTACAAAAGGGCTTTTGCTCTCAGAGGATGGAATAGTGCAAGCAATGGTTTAAGGCAATTTGTTATTGTCAGCCTACCAGTGAGTAGAAGCAACAGGATCTGTTCCTATTACAGAAAGATCTCCGCAGAAGATCAGAAAAGTGATCAGAAAAGGCCATACGGAAAAGAAAAGAATTGAGTTTGGCCTTGAAAGAGAAAGGGTAGGAATTGGATAAATGAAGAGGCATAAATTGTAAAATGTACTCAAAACCAGGATCTGAAAAGGACAGAAAGAATAGCTAATAGTTCTGGCAAGTCATGTCCTTGGGTCACAGAGTACCCAGAGGTTGGATGATTTAAAATGTAAGTCAGTCATTTAATCACAGCCTCCATAATCCCTAATGGAGTGACTCTCATCCCTGTCCTAATTGTATTGCCTTTGATTCAATTCACAAGCATTTATTAGGGGCCTAGTATGAGCCAGCCTCAATGCTAGACATGTGATGAGGCCTACTGGGCAAATCTATGTTTTTTAAAAATTGTGGTTAAAAGAATCCACATCTGTCAATACTTACTATTTGAATCATGTTAAATGTATGGTATAGTACACTTAACAATATGGCCATTGTTGTGCCACAGATCTCTAGAACTTTTTCACCTTGCGAATTGAACAACTTCCCAACCCCCAGCTGCCTTGGTGACCACCAGCCTGCTTTCTGTGTGTGTGTGTGTGTGTGTGTGTGTGTGTGTGTGTGTGTGCGTGCGCATGCGCTTTTTTCTTTCTGTTTTTAAAAAGAGTAGGCAAACTCTTCTTGAAGTTGGTGTTCTTTTCAACCAAGTGGCCCAGGAGCTTGCTAAAAATCTCTCTACATACTGATTTAGGAATTTTCTGGGAAGAGCAGAAAGGTATTCTGCTGGTACACCCATATGTCACAGGGCCGTAGGATGGTGTAACCAGATTCCTAAGTTCAAGTCCCCACTCTCACTAAGGCTTTGGATTTTGAATTCAGAGGAGTCTTGGATAATGTTGTATATTATATATCTTCAAAAGTATTATGACAAAAGAGGTTATACATTTGTGGGAGTAGGTTAAAGAAAATTAAGGAAATAACCAATGCTTTATATCTGAATGAGTGAAGGTTATGTTGGAAGCTGCTGAGTATTTTTTTATTTCCATCTGTTGCTAAACCTTTTTTGTTTTCTCCTGATCCTAAGAGTCATTACAAATAACTGCTGGCTCTTTAGAAATACAAATGATGCCTGGCATTATTTTCCCAGAGAGGATTGAAGCACTCGTAAGAGGAGAACCCCAGTTTGTGGGGAGCAACATTGTTAGGGGCCCTGGGTAGCATCCATTACATGAGAACATCTAGGAGAGGAAGAGAAAAATCTTGGGAGAAGAGCCAGAGAACACAAAGACTTAGAGGAAAATGGAGCCTGATACTTCAGCTTGAGAGTCGTTGGTCCTTGGTGTACTAGTAAATGTTTAAGAATTGCTGGGAGGCCAGGAGCTGTGGAGCTGTGAGTGGTGAGAGCAGGGCTGATTTGTAGTGTTTGGTGTGAATGCTCCCACCATGGCTACTAATATGAAGCCAGCTGGCTCTTACCATTTTTGAAATTTAACAGTCAACTCTCATAAGCCAAGCCTCTGCATGAGCCATCTTTAGCACACCATGGGTTGTTGAAGAAGACTGAGAGAAGCGGGCTGTAAAGCTGTGTGGCAGGGTTTTTGGAGCAGGAGGTGAATGCGACCCACTTTCCCCATGGAAGCCCCCTAAATAAAAGTTTTCCCCAGGGAAGCTTTGGATCTCAGATAGGGTAATTGAGGCCTCTCTAAGCAGCCTACTCTGAGAACTCCTGTGATGTTTCCTCATCTTAGAACAGGACCCGAACCATCACACAAGGCAGCCTTGGCAGAGACATGTTGGAGAGCTGAGATGTAAGACTCCCACAACAGCCGTAACTCAGTTTTTTCTGCTTGGCATCATGTTTTTCTACAACAGCCTGTAGTCTTTGACTGCTTCCCTGTAGCCATGAATGATGGTTGCTATGGGAACTCTCACCGAGTGTGAGCATGTGACACCAGCCCTGGCCATCTGACCCCTACTTCCTTGTTGTCTTTGTTTAAATTCTGGCGTTTCAGTTGACCTGTTTGGCAGAAGAATGTTTGATATGAGTAGTTCACCGGATTCACTACTGCCAGAAAGACACGTCAGAAGTGGGAGTGGGGAGGGGTTTTACAAGCTGCTTATCCTCGGTAATCATCTTTATGTTATGTAGGGCATCTTGAGAAGGCCCACGTATGAGTGTCAGCTGAATGGTGATGTGCTGCTAGGATGACCACTGTCTTCCCTGGACCAGGAGATAAGCTGCACTGCCAGAGACTCTAGATAGGAGAGAAAATGTTTCAGAATTAAAATATATGCAAATATATCAAAGGAAAGGAACAACTAGTAGTTTTTAAGCTGCATACTTTTTTTTTTTTTTTTTTTTTTTTGAGACGGAGTTTCGCTCTTGTTACCCAGGCTGGAGTACAATGGCGCGATCTCGGCTCACCGCAACCTCCGCCTCCTGGGTTCAGGCAATTCTCCTGCCTCAGCCTCCTGAGTAGCTGAGATTACAGGCACGTGCCACCATGCCCAGCTAAGTTTTTGTATTTTTAGTAGAGATGGGGTTTCACCATATTGACCAGGATGGTCTCAATCTCTCAACCTCGTGATCCACCCGCCTCGGCCTCCCAAAGTGCTGGGATTACAGGCTTGAGCCACCGCGCCCGGCCCAAGCTGCATAGTTTTATATGAGTTATTTACTTAATTCTGATGTTAATTATTTGGGGTAGATGTAGTTATCGTTTTATAGATGTGGACACTAAAGAGACTATTTGTTCAGGGTCACACAGCTATTAGTGGTAAAGCCATAAAGTGAACTTAGGTTTATCTTACTCCAAAGCCTGAGCTTTTTCAGTTTTATCAGGCTGGAGCATATGTGTCAACCTGAGTGTGTCAGATATTCTGAAGGAAAAGGTATAGGAAGTTAGAGAGTGAAGATAATTGCTTATTCCTGGGGAATAGGGAAAGGTCCTAGATTGGGAAGGGCCCATTCAGTTGAGGACAAAAAGCACTGACAAGGGTTCTGGGAACTGTGCCTGCCATTCAGGCAGAAATGTGTAATTAGAGCAGGTGTCCCCAAACTAGGGCCTGCGGGCTGCATGTGGCCCCCTGAGGCCATTTATCCGGCCCCCCGCCACGCTTCAGTAAGGGGCACCTCTTTCATTGGTGGTCAGTGAGAGGAGCACAGTATGTGGCGGCCCTCCAACGGTCTGAGGGACAGTGAACTGGCCCCCTGCGTAAAAAGTTGGGGGACGCCTGAATTAGAGGATCCTGGCATAGTATGATAACTTTATAAATGAGAGAAGAGACCCTTATTCTAATCAGGTGTCTCAGAAAGGTCTCTATGAGAAATAAAGCTTCTTCTACACACTAAAGGGACATGATGACTTAAAGAAATTAAAAAAAAAATTTTAGAGACAGGGTCTTGTTCTGTCGTCCAGGCTAGAATGGCGTGACGCCATTATAGCTTCTGCAGCCTCCAACTCCTGGGCTCCAGCCTCTCAATCCTCCTGTCACAGCCTCTAAATATGCCGGGATTACAGGCATGAGCCACCATACTCAGCCAGCTTTTTCTTTTTTCTTTTTCTTGTTTTGTTTTGTTTTTGAGACGGAGTTTCGCTCTTGTTACCCAGGCTGGAGTGCAATGGCGCGATCTCGGCTCACCGCAACCTCTGCCTCCTGGGTTCAGGCAATTCTCCTGCCTCAGCCTCCTGAGTAGCTGGGATTACAGGCACGTGCCACCACGCCCAGCTAATTTTTGTTTTGTATTTTTAGTAGAGACGGGGTTTCACCATATTGACCAGGATGGTCTCGATCTCTCGACCTCGTGATCCACCCGCCTCGGCCTCCCAAAGTGCTGGGATTACAGGCTTGAGCCACCGCGCCCGGCTGGTTTTTTTTTTTTTTTTTTTTTGAGACGGAGTTTCGCTCTTGTTACCCAGGCTGGAGTGCAATGGCATGATCTCGGCTCACCGCAACCTCCGCCTCCTGGGTTCAGGCAATTCTCCTCCCTCAGCCTCCTGAGTAGCTGGGATTACAGGCACACACAACCATGCCCAGCTAATTTTTGTATTTTTAGTAGAGACGGGGTTTCACCTTGTTGACCAGGATGGTCTCGATCTCTCGACCTCGTGATCCACCCGCCTCAGCCTCCCAAAGTGCTGGGATTACAGGCTTGAGCCACCGCGCCCGGCTTGGTTTTTTTTTTTAAGAGATGCTCTTTCGCTCAGTCACCCAGGCTGGAGTGCAGTGACACAATTCTAGCTCACTGTAACCTTGAGCTCCAGGACTCAAGCAGTCCTCCTGCCTCAGCCTCTTGAGTAGCTAGGACTGTACAGGCATGTGCTACCATGTCTGGCTTTTTTTGTTTTTGTTTGTGGTAGACATGGGGTCTCACTCACTATGTTGCCCAGGCTAGGCTGGTCTCAAAACTTTTGGCCTGAAGCAATTATCTTGCTTTGAACCCACCAAAGCACTGGGATTACAGGTGTGAACCACAATATCCTTCCTAAGATATTTTTATTTATTTTAGTAGATAATATATGGTTCAAGATCTAAAAAGGTAGACACAGAAATTTTTTTTTTTTTTTTTTTGAGAGGGAGTTTCGCTCTTGTTACCCAGGCTGGAGTGCAATGGCACGATCTCGGCTCATCACAACCTCCGCCTCCTGGGTTCAGGCAATTCTCCTGCCTCAGCCTCCTGAGTAGCTGGGACTACAGGCACGCGCCACCATGCCCAGCTAATTTTTGTATTTTTAGTAGAGACGAGGTTTCACCATGTTGACCAGGATGGTCTCGATCTCTTGACCTCGTGATCCACCCACCTCGGCCTCCCAAAGTGCTGGGATTACAGGCGTGAGCCACCGCGCCCGGCCTTTTTTTTTTTTTTTAACAGAATCTCACTCTGTCACCCAGGCTAGAGGGCAGTACCGTGATCTCAGCTCACTGCACCTCTGCCTCCTGGGTTCCAGCAATTCTCCTGCCTCAGCCTCCTGAATAGTTGGGATTACAGGCGCATGCCACCACACCCTGCTAATTTTTGTATTTTTAGTAGAGACGGGGTTTTGCCATGTTGTCCAGGCTAGTCTCTGACTCCTGACTGAATGATCCACCCATCTTGGCCTCCCAAAGTGCTGCAATTACAGGCATGAGCCACCATGCCCAGCCAGCACAGTGAATTTTAATTGTTTTTAAAATAATGGTTCCATTTTGTTAATAGAAAAAAAAAAGACTAAAAATTAATGTCCCACAGCCAAGCTGGATGAATGCAGAGGTCACTGGCAGAGAACAGCTCGGCTTATTATTCATCTCTATTACTGTCAGCATTTTCTCCAGTTAGGTATGAATTTTGAAATGATTGTCATATAAACTTCTAGTCTTTCTTAGTCAGGCAACTATGAAGCTTCATTGGCAGTAGGTAGAAGAAATTGTGATGGAGATAGTAGGAATTCTAGTAATTGTCAGCTTTAAAAAAAAATTGGGGGGGGGCAGGGAGAAAATAAATAAATAAATGTGTGTGTGTGTGTGTGTGTGTGTGTGTGTGTGTGTGTGTATATATATATATATATATATTTTTTTTTTTTTGAGATGGAGTCTCCCTCTGTTGCCCAGGCTGGAATGCAGTGGTGCAGTCTTGGCTCACTGCATCCTCCGCCTCCCAAGTTGAAGCGATATACTTGCCTCAGCCTCCTGAGTAGCTGAGATTACAGGCACCTGCCACCATGCCCTGCTAATTTTTGTATTTTTAGTAGAGACAGGGTTTCACCATGTTGGCAAGGCTGATCTCGACCTCCTGACCTCGTGATCCACCCGCCTCGGCCTCCCAAAGTGCTGAGATTACAGGCGTGAGCTGCCGTGCCAGGCCAGAAGAGAAGTTTTAATGTGATATTTGTGTATCATGTTTCCTTCAACCCCATTAGTGTGATTGGATGCCTTGCTTGTGCAGGGTAAGAACTGGGTGTGTTGGATCTGTAATTAGTTTAAAAAAGAAAAAAAGCTTCACAAGGGGTGTCTAGGGCTTCAACGAAATAAAGTCAGGGAGGTGGGGGTGACTGCCTAGGGAAATTAAAGAAAGTGATGTCACCACTCTTTTAACCAACTGATGGCCTCTCACTAATCACCCACTGAGGTTCATTATCTGGTTCACCTTGCTGAAGGGCAGAGTTAGCCTGTCAGATCAATAAATTTCAGGGCAGTGTAGGGCTCTTTGGTAGCAGGCTTGAAAGGCATGGGTGGACTGGGAGAACAGGCCAGCTTAAATTTGGTCTGAAATTGGGTTTGGTCCTCAAGTATAGGAGCTGAAAATAGAAAGGGGGGAAAACCCTTCTGCCTGTTATAAACAGGGGGGCTGTATAGAGGGAACAGTTACCTTTTAAAAGGCAGAGCAACTTTCTGTAGTCTAAGAGAGTTATGTTTACTTTTTGGATCACTGTTTCCAAATAATTATATTGAGTGATTGTACCCTGGAGAGAGATTCAGATTATCTTGGATAGAAAGTCACTATAAGCACCCAGTGGAGGAAGGGATGCTCACTTGATGAAGTCTGTGGTTTTGTTACAGGTCTCTAGTTCTTGTGCTTTTGGCTGTTTGTTTGTTTGTTTGTTTACCCCAGTCACTTTGGGCTAGTACTAAAATGTTGAAACAAAGAACCAATTCCTGCCTCCAGAGGAAGCACTCAGGACCTGCTTTGGTCTAAGAATTCTCAGCTTTTTTTGTTTGTTTGTTTGAGACCGAGTTTCGCTCTTGTTACCCAGGCTGGAGTGCAATGGCGCAATCTCAGCTCACCGCAACCTCCGCCTCCTGGGTTCAGGCAATTCTCCTGCCTCAGCCTCCTGAGTAGCTGGGATTACAGGCACGCACCACCATGCCCAGCTAATTTTTTGTATTTTTAGTAGAGACGGGGTTTCACCATGCTGACCAGGATGGTCTTGATCTCTTGACCTCGTGATCCACCCGCCTCGGCCTCCCAAAGTGCTGGGATTACAGGCTTGAGCCACGGCGCCTGGCCAGAATTCTCAGCTTTTAAGTGTCTTTAGTGCACTAAGGCAGAGAAGGGTTGTCCTGGCTTAATGTTCCCCAGATTTATTCTCTTCCATGCACAAGTACAGAGTATGTACTCTATGCCAAGCCAGGGGCTACAAAAATGCAAAAACCATACCTGCCCTTGAGGCCTTCGTGGAATATGTATCAGGATCACTACTTTCTTTTTAGAACTTTTCCTGTGTGCTCGCCTTAGACGTCTCTCAGCTGATGTATATGAATGGAGTCTTCACAGCAGCCCCACTTTACCCTTTGTAAGCCTAGGAAGGACAGATAAATTTCCCTGTTCTCCTTGAACCCACAGTGAAATGTTTTTTCCTTACAGATCCATAAACTATTGGCTCATGACCCTTACTCAGCATGAGTTGCCACAAGGAGAGCCATGTTCATCTAGCATCTTTTATTCTTGCTTCAGTTTCATAAAAAGACCAAAGCAGAACCCTCATTAGGTGTCCTTAGTAGTGGCAGGACCCCAGAAGTTCCTCAGCTTAGCAAATGATGGAGTTTGTCAGAAACCCTAGGTATTTACACCCACTAAAAAACCTTTCTATAGCTAGTCCCCAACTGAGAATAGTTCCAGGCACTGTTGTTTGCTATCTGGAGTCAATTTAATTTGTCAGGGAGGATTGTGTAGTTGTTCACGGGTAGCAAGGGGAAAAGCACAATGGGAGGAATCGTTAGCATTGTTGAAGTACTAACTAACTCCTAGCTTAGAGTTACTTACATATCTGTTTGAATCATTCTTGCCCCAATGCAAAATGGTATATTAAGACCAAAAATGACACAAGCTTACTGCCCATGGCCATACATCTTTTTTTGACTAGTCCTGATTTTCTGGACTTTTAAGTGTAACTTTATTGAGGTATAATTAACATATAATAAAAATGTTTATGTAAGCACCACCACAATCAAGATGTAGAACATTTCTAATACCAAAAAATGTTCTCTTATACCACTTTGCAGTCAGTCCTCACCCCAAGTCTGGGCCCTAGGCAACTGCTATATGACCATTTTCATTATAGAGTAGACAGGTCTATACAAAATTTAAAATTTTATATAAATAAACTCATACAATATGTACTTTTTTTGTTTGTTTGTTTTGTTTGTTTTTTTTGTTTGTTTGTTTTTGTTTTTGTTTTGAGACGGAGTTTCGCTCTTGTTACCCAGGCTGGAGTGCAATGGCGCGATCTCGGCTCACTGCAACCTCCGCCTCCCGGGTTCAGGCAATTCTCCTGCCTCAGCCTCCTGAGTAGCTAGGATTACAGGCACGTGCCACCATGCCCAGCTAATGTTTTGTATTTTTAGTAGAGACAGGGTTTCACCATGTTGACCAGGATGGTCTCGATCTCCTGACCTCGTGATGCACCCGCCTCAGCCTCCCAAAGTGCTGGGATTACAGGCTTGAGCCACCGCGCCCGGCCTACAATATATACTTTTTAATGTCTTCTTTCTGAGATTTGTACACATTGTGACACTCCTTCGGTGCTGATTCAAGAGATATGAAACTATATGTCCACCCAAAGATCTGTACACATATGTTCATAGCAGCCTTATTTAGGAAGACCAAAAACTAGAAACAACCTAAATGTCCATCAGCAGTTGAATAAATAAAGTGTGATTCATTCATACCATGGAATATTATTTAGCCATAAAAAAGGAACAAAGTACTAATATGTGTTACAACATGGATGACTCCTGAAAACATTATGATAAGTGAAAGAAACAAGTCACAAAAGACCACATATTGTGTGATTTCTTTTATTTGAAATGCACAGAAAATCCATAGAGACAGAAAGTGGGTTAGTGGTTGCTTTGGCTGGGGCTGCAGAACAGGGTAGGAGGGATTGGTAATTATTATGGGATTTATTTTTGGGTTGATAAAAGTGTTTTAAACTTAGATCGTGGTGATAATTGCACAACTATGTGAATATACTAAAATAATTGTACACTTTAAATGTGAATGAATTTTATGGTAAATAAACTATATCTCAATAAATAAGTTGAAAGAAAAAAACTGCCACACTGTTTTCAAAAGTGGTTGTACCATTTCTCATTCCAAACAACATACAAAAGTTCCAACTATACCATGTCCTTGCCACACTAGGAATCTTGAGTCTTTTAATTTTAGCCATTCTATTGGGTATGTAGCATACTTATTACAGCTTTTATTCTTCTTTTTTGAGATGGAGTCTTGCTGTGTTGCCCAGGCTGGAGTGAAGTCGCATGATCTCACTGCAACCTCTACCTCCTGGGTTTAAGCGATTCTCCTGCCTCAGCCTCCTGAGTAGCTGGGATTACAGGCACTCACCGCCATACCTGGCTAATTTTTGTTTATTTAGTAGAGACAGGGTTTCGATGTTGGCCAAGCTGGTCTTGAACTCCTGACCTCAGGTGATCCGCTCACCTTGGCCTCCCAAAGTGCTGGGATTATAGGCATGAGCCACCACGCTCTGCCAATTTTTGTTATTTTTAATAGAGACAGGGTTTCACCATGTTGGCCAGGCTGGTCTCGAACTCCCGACCTCAGGTGATCCACCTGCCTTGGCCTCCCAAAGTGCTGGGATTACAGGCATGAGCCATGATGCCTGGCCACTTATTGCAGTTTTTAAATGTTATTAGTTTTAATTTGCATGATGACTAGAGCAGCCTTTTTAAAAAATTATTTTTTGAGATGGAGTCTTACTCTTTACCCCAGGCTGGAGTGCAGTGGCACAATCTTAGCTGAGTGCAATCTCTGCCTCCCAGGTTCAAGCCTCAGTCTCCCAAGTAGCTGGGACTATAGGCGTGCGCCACCATGCCTGGCTAATTTTTGTATTTTTAGTAGAGACAGGGCTTCACCATATTGGTTAGGCTAGTCTTGAACTCCTGACCTCAGGTAATCCACCTGCCTCTGCCTCCCAAAGTGCTGGGATTACAGGCCTGAGCCACTGTACCCGGCTAGAGCAGCTTTTTATGTGAACATTATGTATCTTCTTTTGTGAAGTGTCTAGATCATTTACCTATTTTTAAAATTTGGTTTTTCTTAAATTGTATTATTTATGAGTTCTTACATATTTTGGATGCAGGTTCTTTGTCATACACACACACACACACACACACACACACACACACACACACACACAGGGTAAATATTTTCTCTCAGTAAGTTGCCTTTTTTCTTGCATATTCTCAGTGATGTCTTTCAAAGACTAGATACTTTTAAGATCAATTTTAACTTAATTAGATGTTCATGAAGATTAAATTACTTTTTAAAGGAGTCATGCTTTTGTGTTTTATTTAGTAAATCTCTGCATACTCCTGGTTGCAAAAATGTTCATTGTATTTTCCTTTTTTTTTTTTTTTTTTTTTTTTTTTTGAGACAGAGTCTTGCTCTTTCACCCTGGCTGGAGTGCAGTGGCATATCTGGACTTACTGCAGCCTCCACCTCTCAGGTTCAAGTGATTCTTGTGCCTCAGCCTCCTGAGCAGCTGGGATTACAAACGTGCACTATCACACTGAGCTAATTTTTGTATATTTAGTAGAAACGGGGTTTCACCATGTTGGCCAGGCTGGTCTTGAACTCTGGTCTCAAGTGATCCACCTGCTTTGGCCTCCCAAAGTGTGGGATTACAAGCATGAGCCACTGCACCCGACCTCATTGTATTTTTATTTTCTTCTGTAAGTTTTGTAATTCTGGCTTTTACATTTAATTTAGTTCTATGATTCAGTTCAAGTTAATTTTTTTTCTGTAGTGTGTGGTGAATGTTCATTCCCTTCCAAATATTTAGTTATATTGCCATGTTTTGAAAAGACCACTCTTTCTCCATTGAAATACCTTGGCCATTGGTTAAAAAAAAAATCAATTGAACATGTCTGTTTGGTTCATATGTGGACCATCAGTTCTGTTCCACTGGTCTGTATGTCCAAATTTATGGTCTACAGTGTCTGGATTATTGTAGATCTGTAATAAATCTTGAAATCAGACAACCCTCTAATTTTGTTTCTTTTTTAAATGTTTTTGAATATTCTAGGTTCTTTCCATTTGCGTATAAAATTAGCTTGTTTGTTTCTACAAAAAGACTGGTGAAATTTTGATTAGAATTGCATTAACTCTGTAGATGACTTGGGAGAGAATTGATACTTTAATAATACTGTTTTCATATCCTAATGGAAAAAATATAATCTACCTCTCCATTTGTTAAATTTTTTTTATCAGTGTTTCATAGTTTTTCAGTGTACTTCTTGTATTGCTATTTTGCTCAATTTATCCCTAAATATTTCATTTTTATGTTATGTAAATTTTAAATTTCAATTTCCAATCATTTGTTGCAAATTTTTAGGAATATACTTGTTTTTAATTGACTTTTTTTTCCTGCATCCTTGATAAACTTATTAGTTTTGGGGTTTTTTTGTTTGTTGTTTGAGGTTTTTTGAGATAGGTCTTATTCTGTCACCCCAATCTAGAGTGTGGTGGCATGATCACAGCTCACTGCAGCCTCAACCTCATTGGACTCAGGTGATCCTCCTACTTCAGCCTCCTGAGTAGCTGGAACTACAGACCACCAGCTGCCACCATGTCTGGCTAACTTTTGTATTTTTTGTAGAAATGAGTTTTTGCCATGTTGCCCAGGCTTGTCTCAAACTCGTGGGCTCAATCAATCTGCCTGCCTCTGCCTTTTAAGTGCTAGGATTATAGGTATGAGCCACCTCACCTGACCATTAGTAGTTGGACTCTTTTTTTTTTTTTTTTTTTTTGAGACGGAGTTTCGCTCTTGTTACCCAGGCTGGAGTGCAACGGCGCGATCTCGGCTCACCGCAACCTCCACCTCCTGGGTTCAGGCAATTCTCCTGCCTCAGCCTCCTGAGTAGCTGGGATTACAGGCACGCGCCACCATGCCCAGTTAATTTTTTGTATTTTTAGTAGAGACGGGGTTTCACCATGTTGACTAGGATGGCCTCGATCTCTCGACCTCGTGATCCACCCGCCTCAGCCTCCCAAAGTGCTGGGATTACAGGCTTGCGCCACCGCGCCCAGCCAGTATTTAGACTCTTTAAAATGTTCTGTGCTCATAATCATGTTGTGTATAAATAAATTTAGGTTTACTTTTTTTTCCCCCCCAAATCTATATGCCTTTGATTTCCTTTTCTTGTCTTATTTTACTGGCTGAGATCACCAGCATACTATTGAACTAGTGAGACTAGATAGATGTCCTTGCCAGATCTTAAGGGGAAAACACTTGGTCTTTCACCATTAGGTAGTAACTTAGCTGTGAGTATTCATAGATTCCCTATGAATATTAGGTTGAGGAAGTTCCCTTCCATACCAGATTTACTGAGAGGTTTTATTATGATTGGATGTGGCATTTTGCCAGTGCCTTTTCTGCAGTTGTTGAGATGATCATGTGGATTTTCTCCTTTATTGTGTTAATATGACTTTCATTTTTGTTTTTGTCTTGAGACAGAGTCTCACTCTGTCCCTCATGCTGGAGTTTAGTGGTGCAATCTTGGCTCACTGAAACCTCCTCCTATTTTTAGTATAGACAGGATTTCACCATGTTGGCCAGGCTGGTCTTGAACTCCTGACCTCAGGTGATTTACCCGCCTTGGCCTCTCAAAGTGCTGGGATTATAGGTGTGAACCACTGTGCCCAGCTGGTGAGTGATTTCTGAATATTAATCCAACCTTATATATCTGAGATAAACTCTTCTTGATCATGATATAGTATTTATTTTAAATATTACAGAATTTGAGCTGCTAATATTTTTTAGCTATTTTTGTATCAGTGTTTATGGAGGCGTATTAGTTCATTGTTTTCTTGTGATGTCTTTGTTTGGTTTGAGTATTAGAGTAATACTGCCCTTAAAAAATGAATTGGGGAGTATTCCTTCCTCCTGTATTTTAAAAAAAGAGTTTGTATAGGATTGGTCTTATTTCTTGCTTAATGTTTAGTAGCAGTAACCAATGAAGCCATCTGGACCTACAGTTTTCTTTGTGGGAAGAACTTATACCCAATATTTTATTAGGAAAAATTTCAAACGTACAGTAAAGTTGGAAAAAATTATATAGTAAATGTCCACATAACCCTGACCTAAATTCTGTTATTTACATTTTACTATACTTGCTTTATTACATGTATGACCCATAGGCTAGATCTCCATCCATCAATCCATCTTTTTTTAAATGTGTTTCAAAGTAAAATGCACATATCAGCATACATCTGTGGAAAACATTTTAATTGTTAGTTGAATTTCTTTAATAGATTTAGAAATAGTCAGGTTTACTACTTGTTCTTGAGCCAGTTTTACTCATTTGTGTCTTCAAGGAAGTTATTCATTTATTGTTGAATTTATTGGCATAATTTGTTCATAAAAGTCTCCCTGTTCCTTGAAATGCCTGTAGGATTTATAGTGATGCCCTCTTAATTCATGATATGAGTAATGTGTGTCTTTTCTCTTCTGTTCCTTATCAGTCTGGTTAGAGGTTTATCAATTTTGTTAATCTTTCAAAGAATTAGCTTTTAGTTTCATTGGTTTTCTGTTCTTTTTTTCTTTTTCTTTCTTCCTTTTTTTTTTTTTTTTTTGAGACGGAGTCTTGCTGTCACCAGGCTAGAGTTCAGTGGCATGGTCTTGGCTTACTACAACTTCTGCCTCCCTGGTTCAAGCAATTCTCCTGCCTCAGCCTCCTAAGTACCTGGGATTACAGGCACGTGCCATCATGCCCAGCTAATTTTTGCGTTTTTAGTTTAGGCGGGGTTTCACCATGTTGGCCAGGATGGACTGATCACGTGATCCATCCACCTTGGCCTCCCAAAGTGCTGGGATTACAGGCATGAGCCACCGTGCCTGGATTTTTTTTAAGACAGGATCTCACTCTGTCGCCCAGGCTGGAGTGCAGTGGTGCAATCTCTGCTCACTGTAGCCTCCACTTCTTGGGCTCAGGTGATCCTCTGGCTTCAGCCTGCTGAGTATCTGAGACTACAGGCTTGCGCCACCACACCTGGCTAATTTGTATTTTTTGTAGAGACGGGGTTTTAACATGTTGCCCAGGCTGATCTCAAACTCCTGAGCTCAAGTGATCCACCCACCTTAGCCTCTCAAGGTGCTAGGTAGGATTACAGGTGTGAGCCACCAGGCCCAGCCTATTATTTTTTCTTTTTCATTGATTTATATGGTTATCTGTATTATTTCCTTCTGTTTGGTTTGATTTAATTTGCTTTTTTTCTAATTTCACAAGGTAGAAATTTAGGTCATTGATTTTAAATCTTTCTTATTTTCCAATATGAAAAATTAGAGCTGTAAATTTTTCCTGTGTTGGCAACATCTCACAAATTTTGGTATGTTCTGTTTTCATTTTCATTCATTTCAAAATATTGTTTCATTTATCTTGTGATATTTAGAAATGTGTCTCATTTCCATTATTTGGGGATTTTCAAGATGTACTTTTGTTACTAATTGCATATTTAGTTCCCTGATGGTCAAAAAATATACTCAGTGTGATTATAATCCTTTTAAATTTATTGAGATTTGCTCTATGGTCCGACGTACAGTCTGTTTTGTTGAATACTCTGTGTGCATTTGAAAAGAATGTGTTCTGCTATTGTTGAGTAGTTTTCTATAAATGCCTTTTAGAGGTTAAGTATGTTGGTAGTGTTTAAATATTATCTCTCTTTACCGATTTTCTGTCTACAGGTGACCCTTAAACAACACCCAAGTTAGAGGCACTGGCCCCTTGTGCAGTTAAAAATTTGCATATCATGACTCTCCAAAAACTTACTGCTAATAGTCTACTATTGAGCAGAAGCTTTACCTTTCTTTCTTTCTTTCTTTCTTTTTTTTTTTTTTTGAGGCAGAGTCTCATTCTATCACCAGGTTGGAGTGCAGTGGCACAGTTTTGGCTCACTGCAACCTCCACCTCCCAGGTTCAAATGAGTCTTGTGCCTCAGCTTCCCAAATAGCTGGGATTACAGGCGCCTGCCACCACACCCAGCTAGTTTTTGTATTTTTAGTAGAAACGAGGTTTCATTATGTTGGCCAGGCTGATCTCAAACTCCTGACTTCAAACGATCTGCCCACCTCAGCCTCCCAAAGTGCTAGGATTATAGGTGTGAGCCACCATGCCTGGTCCAGAAGCTTTGCTGATAACGAACAGTTCATTAACTCTTTTTTTTTTTTTTTTTGAGGCGAAGTATCGCTCTTATCCCCCGGGCTGGAATGCAATGGCACATCTCAACTCACTGCAACCTGGGTTCAAGCCATTTTCCTGCCTCAGCCTCCCAAGGAGCTGGGATTGCAGGCACCTGCCACCATGCCTGGCTAATTTTTCCACCTGCCTTGGCCTCCCAAAATGCTGGGATTATAGACGTGAGCCACTGTGCTCGGCCATAACCCATATTTTATATATGCATTATATAAGTTAGCTAGAGGGAAGAAAATGTTATTAAGAGAATCGTTAAGAAAGAGAAAATATGTTTACTATTCATTAACTGGAAGTGGAAGTGGATCATAAAGATCTTCATCATTATCATCTTCATGTTGAGTAGGCTGAGGAGGAGGAGGACAGGGAGGGGTTGGTCTTGCTCTCTAAGGATGGCAGAGGCAAAAGAGGCGGAGGAGGTGGAAAGGGGAGACAGGAGAAGCACGCACACTTGGTATGACTAACTTTGTGGAAATCCACCATAATTTTTGTCTAACGTTTTTCTTTTTTCTCTGAAAACATTTCTGTATGGTACCAATCTTCTTCCACATTTTGCTTTAGTTTTGTTGCCTGTATCATAGAACGGTCCATGTGGTAAAAGAAGTCAAAAGCAATCTGGAATAATTGAAACCCTTCATCCAGATTGTCTAATGTCAATTTGTTTCCTGACTCTGCTTCCTCTATGTCTTCTTTCTTATTGTCTGGCACTGGTTGGGATAGAACATATCTTCGTCATGTCTTCTTCTGTTTATTCCTCTGATGTTGTGTCTGTTCACTCTGAAATGTCTCCAAGATCCATATCTACAACCTCTTTTGTGACTTCCTTGATTTGGCTCTGTCATAAATCCTGTGAAGTCATGTACAACATCTGGATGCAGTTTTCTCCTGCAGAAATTTTTTGTTTTGGACTTGATGACTTTTGTGGCTTTTTCCAGTTCTTCTTCTTCTTTTTTTAATCCAGTCTAAGACATCCTGTTATAGTATTTTCTAAAAAAATAGAAACAGAGTCTTACTATGTTGCCCAGACTGGTCTCAGACTCCTGACCACAAGCCATTCTCCCACCTCAGCCTACCAAAGTGCTGAGATTATAGGCATTAGACACCACCCCCAGCCTTTCATGCCCATTTCTTTTTGATTTTTTTTGGAGATGTGGTCTCACTGTGTCACTCAGGCTGGAGCACTTTGGCGTGATCACTGCTCACTGTAGCCTTGACCTCCTGGGCTCAAGCAGTTCTCCCACCTCAGTCTCCTGAGTAGCTGGGACCACCACACCTGGCTAATTTTTTATTTTTTGTAGAGATAGGATCTCACTATGTTGCCCAGGCTGGTCTTGAACTCCTGGATGCCAGCAATCCTCCCACCTTGACCTCCCAAAATGCTAGGATTACAGGTGTGAGCCACTGCACCTGTAATGATGTAATGATGGCATCACTGTAATGATGGCATTACAACATTCAGTGTCGTAATCCTTCCAGATTTTCATGATAGTCTCTCTAATTGGGTTTTCTTCTGTAGCATTGACAGTCCTTCACATAGAGTACCATATGTAATGAGCTTTAAAGGTTCTTATGACCCTCTGATTTAGAGGCTGAATTAGAGACATCTTTGGGGCACTCATGGTGGGTGCTGAATTTGTGGGGTCCTGGGCGGCC
Source organism: Saimiri boliviensis (assembly GCF_048565385.1). NCBI lineage: Eukaryota > Metazoa > Chordata > Mammalia > Primates > Cebidae > Saimiri > Saimiri boliviensis. The sequence continues at coordinate 86,465,408 of NC_133460.1, read as the reverse complement.
AAGGGCATTGTACAGTATCCAAAGAACTTTAAAAGGCAGTTCCTTACTGGCAAGATTCTTTGTGACTTCAGAGACAAAGAATTGATGGAACCAATCTAGTAAAAGGACTTTTGTTGTCCAGGCCTTCTTGTCATATAACCAGAAGACTAGCAAGATAAAAACTAGGTGTTTTATCTTTTCCCTTCAAGACTCAGGGCTTAAAGGTTTATAGATAAGGACACTCTTCATCATAAATCCAATTGCATTTGCACAAAACAGGGTTACTCTTCCTGCCTTAAATCCTGATGGTCACTTTCCTTCCTTATTAATGTCCTCTGCAGAAATTTTTTTCAGAATAGGGTACTTTTGTCTATTGTGTGCCACCACGCCCGCCTGATTTTGTATTTTTAGCAGAAATTTTTTTCAGAATAGGATACTTTTGTCAACAGTGTCCTGTTACCTTGACTTTTTTTTTTTTTTTTGAGATGGAGTTTTGCTCTTGTTGCCCAGGCTGAAGTACAGTGGCACTGTCTCGGCTCACTGCAACCTCTGCCTCCCAGGTTCAAGTGATTCTCCTGTCTCAACCTCCCAAGTAGCTGCGATTACAAGCATGCACCACCACAGCCAGCAAATTTTTGTGTTTTTAGAGAGACAGGGTTTCACCATGTTTGCCAGGCTGGTCTCGAACTTCTGACCTCAAGTGATCTGCCTGTCTCGGCCTCCCAAAGTGCTAGGATTTCAGGCGTGAGCCACTGCACCCAGCTGAGATACCACTTTTTACTGCAATACACAGTTCATTGGAGAGAGGAACTGCTCATGTGGAGATGATTAGCATCACAGGGCATTTTAAGTGGATACTCACACTTGAGCTCAAGACAATAGCAACAGGAGGTGACTATGAAAATATTATAGTAAGGCCAGGTGCAGTGGCTCATGACTGTAATCCCAGCACTTTTGGAGGCCAAGGTGGGCGGATCACCTGAGGTCAGGAGTTCGAGACCAGCCTGGCTAACATGGTAAAACCCCGTCTGTACTAAAAATATGAAAATTAGCCAGGAGTGGTGGTGTGCACCTGTAATCCCAGCTACTCAGGAGGCTGAGGTATGAGAATCACTTGAACCTGGGAGGTAGAAGCTGCAGTGAGCCAAGATCATACCACTGCACTCTGGCCTGGGCAACAGAGTGAGACTCTGTCTCAAAAAAAAAAAAAAAATTTTTTTATAATAGTACAGTAGATACTACACTTATAATTTAATACTGCTTCTTTACATTTGTTTACATTTCTCTCAGCTGCAAATGGTGCCATGTATGGCGTTTATGTATATGATTTTTGATAAATTTTAACTTTTTTTTTTTTAGTCCAATACTGCAGTACTGATTTAATCAGTATAAAATTGAAAGAGCTTTAGATCTGTAATAAAAATTCAAATTTGGGAGAGGGCAAACTTTAAAACAGCAGCCAAGTAGAGAATGGTTGGGGAAAGGAGGGGTGAGTGAACAGGCAAATTTTAACTTTTTATAATAGATTTGTGTATATTTTATAGTAGCAAATGATAAAATAGTCTGTATGTATATTATATGGGTTCATCACATACTTAATGTTTTCTTTTTAATTTTACTTTATTGTTTTGAAGATGGGGTTTCACCATGATGGCCAGGCTGGTCTTGAACTCCTGACCTCAGGTGATCCACCCACCTTGGCCTCCCAACGTGCTAGGATTACAGATGTGAGCCACTGCGCCCGGCCTACTTTATTTTTTTTAAGAGACGGAGTCTCACTATGTTGCCCAGGCCAGTCTTGAACACCTGGGCTCAAGCAATCCTCTCATCTCTGAGTCCTCCCAAAGTACTGAGATTTACAGGCATGAGCCACCATGCCCAACCAATTTTTTCAAAATTTCTAAGGTACACAATTTGCAAAAACCTTTCTAATATATATGTATATATTTCAATTTGCATATAAGTGGACCCACACGGTTCAAACCCATATTGTTTAGGGTTACCTATTTGTTCTACCAGTTACTGAAGGTAGTATGGAAACCTTCAAGTTATAACTATAGATTTTTCTGTTTCTTCTTTAGCTTATCAATTTTTACTTCATTCAAAGTTTTGAAACTGTTATTAGATGTACATATGTAGGTAGTTGTTATGTCTTTATAATGAATAGACCTCTTTATCATTATAAAATGTTGCTGTATATTCCTGATACTGTTTCTGGGTTTTAAGTCTCCTTTGTCAGATATTAATATAGCAGTTCAACCTTCTTTTAATTAGTGTTTTTATAGCATATATTTTTTCTATCATTTTACTTTCAACCTGCGTCTTTATACTTTAGGTATTTATTTATTTATTTATTTATTTATTATTTAGATGGGTTTCTTTTAGGCAACCTGTACAATTGGGTCTTGATTTTATATCCACTCTGAAAGTCTTTGCCTTTTAATTGGAGTATTACATTTAACTTATTTATGAATATAACTGAGTTTAAAAACTACCATCTTGCTTCCCCCTCATTCATTTCTCCCATCCACTGATTTTCCTTTTTTTTTTTTTTTTTTTTTTTAATCGATCTTTTTCTGCCCTCTTTTGGTTTTACTGAGGTGGTGGAGGTTTGTTTTTTTTCATGATTTCATTTTATATCCACTATTGACATTTTAGCTGTCTTTTTTTTCTTTTTCAAGTTTAAAACATGTATTTAAAATACAATTTATAAAATGCTTAATCTGCCAACTCAAGAGCCCATGGTGCAGGGTGGGGTGGGAGTGGGCAGCTGCTTGCTACACCAGCAGAGTAAGACTGCAGGAGTGTGGCCCTTCCTCCCATGCCCTTCTGTTCAGACACCTAAGGGGCCTGTGTGTACCCCTGGGAACACACGACCAGAGAACAGGACCCCAGAGGTTTCTTGAGTCTCTGCTTACCAAGGAGGCTGGGTACAGCTCTGCCAGCCCATCCCTGAGCAGGGCACCCCCAGATGGGGCACAGTAGGGTATGGCTGGGCTGGGCAGGGCAGGGCTGGGCGGGGCAGGTGGGCTCTGGAAGGGGCTGATGGTAGCAGATAGGGTGTTGCCTCCTGCCTGGAGGTGGGGAGCACCCTGATTGAGTGGGCTGAGAAAGGCTGGTCATCAGGCCTGGACCCGCCCCCCAGCTCCTTTGGTTGTAGGCTGACATCAGAGTAGTGGCTCATGGGAAGCAGTTAGCTGGAAGGTCTGAGGCCTGGCCCATGGGGTCAGGAAGGAACTGGGGGACGGGGACAGTACTGTGAAGGGAGATAAAGGGGCAGCAGCCTCAGGTTTCTGACCCCCATCCCCCTGGGGTTTTCGAAGCCAAAGCCTGCAACTCACTTTAAAAAAGGAAAGGAAAAAAGCACTAAGAAAAGTTATAGATGACTACCCCAAAAAAATACCCTCCCACACACAAAATCCAGTTTCCTCATCTCCCCTCCCGCCTCCCCCAACACAATACAGTTTCCTGTTTTCTTTCTTTATAAAAGCATTGACTACCACCTCTCCATTTGGGAAGCCCAGGGCATCACTGCTGGTGGGTGGTTGACAGGTACACAGTGGGCTAAGCCCATCTTTGGCCAGAGGGAAGTGGGAGGACCAGTCCCTGCCACATCCTCAATCCACAGACACCCACCAGCCACCCTTTACTTTGGCCCCCACTGGAGGGTAGTGGGGCAAGAACAGGTAGTCCCAGTGGCTGGGCAGCGAGCACTTCTGGCCTTCCCACCTGGACTACTTCTATGCCCTTGTCCAATTGAAAGGACAGCCTCACTTTGGGTGAGAAACCACTGTTACGTGAGGGATGGACACTATACATTTAGAATGGGGACACTTCGTTAGGGCAGTGGAATATAAAGATAGCAGCCAACTTCTTCCTTGCCTTCTCCTGAAGGTAATCCTCCCTCTTACTGACTGAAGCTCTGGTTCCAGCTTTGCTCACAGGGAATGGCTGGCTTCACACAGGTAGAACGCTGTGCTGTGGACTAGCTGCTAACTCAGCTGGCAACTGGCCCTTCCTCTGGAGGGGAGGACGTGGTGGAGCATGGCTTTCTGGGCCTGGCCTACCATTCCCACAGGGAACCAATGGTGGAGTGAGCCTGTGAGACTCAGCTTGCCACCTTGGCCAACACATGCTGCCCTAATCACAAAACCACACCAACCACTCCGAAATATATCTGCTGGTCAGGAGTGGGGAGGCCATCTGGCTGGCTGAGGGATAAGGCACAGTGCAACGGAAGGGATCAGGAAGCCTGAGAAAAGCCAGGTCCACACAGATCCGCTTTGGGCAGCTGCCCTCTTAGCCTCTTCCACCTCAAGGAGCCAAAGTAAACCCCTGGATTCAGGGACAGAAGAGAAACTGCCTTCATTCCAGGCCCTCACTGGAAAAAGGGGTGATGGGTAGCTTCAGGCTCTGAGAAAACAGTCTGTCGTCAGTCTTTGCAAAACAAAGCTGTTATTTTTCCAACTTTATTCAGAATGTTCTGCCTTCAAGGTACTGATTGCACACATGAAATGTACCAGGTGTAGTTACTGAGCTGGGGCCAGCAATGGAGATGGAGCACCACAGACCCTTAAGAGTTCAAGCCATGCTGGAGTGGGAAGACCTATCCACCTTCTGACGGTACGAGGCAGAAGGCTTAGAGTCCTGGAGCCAGACTCCTGGTTTTCCTTGTGCTGATGGCAAAATACTATACAAGTCTCCTCTCCTTCACTGCTAAGCCCAGGGATGCAGTCTCACTCCCTGGCACTCTGCTCTCTTCCAGAAGTAGTAAGCCTGGCTGGTAGGGAACCACCCTGAGGGGTATGGGAAGGGGAAGTCTGTTCACTTTCCCTGTCTCCCAAAATACTAGAGGTGGGGTTGGTACCCTCCCCAGGCCCTCTGAGCCTACAGAGCTAGCCCAGTCTCCAGGCAAGGCCCAGATGCCCTGGGACTTAGCTCGGGGAGGGAGGTATAGGCATGGGGTGCTCATCTGTCCTGGGGGCTGCAGAGCCCTGCCCCTTTTCCGGGTGGCAGTAGGAATAAAGAAGCTAAACTCACCAAAATCCTGTTGGTTACTGTTTCTAGTGAATTTCCCATAAACATTTTTAAGTAGACTACCAAATTACCCTTTCTCAGTTAAAAATTCATTAAACCACTAAAACCCCTCCCATGTGCTTTTTCTTGCAAGTCAGATATTTGTATAAACAAATAAAAATAGGAAAAAGAAAAAGAAAAGATATTTTCAAATGGAACTTAGTTCTTAAGTGATGACGACATGCACTTGGAGGTAGGTGGGTGTGAGTTCTCATTTGTGTTTTGAAATCCCAAATTAATGACCATGATAAACCGTTATTGCTGGAACTGGCTTTACCCCAAGTGACGCTGTCTGACTCTCTACTCTTGAGTCCTTGGTGGGTCCCCCCAACCTTCCCCTAACTCCCACCCTTTCCCTTTCTGTTGACTTGGGACAGCCCTTGTCGACGTTCCAATCACAGTGGGAATGGGGAGAAGCGGGGAGGTCACAGTGCATGGGGTTCAAGGTCACAGTGGGTGGAGCAAGGGGGATAACAGTGCAAGTAAGTCAGGTCGTTCTCTCTGCTCAAGTCCAGCTGTCTGTCACAGCAGTGCAACCCGTGGCAGGCGACCCAGGAGGCGGCGACGGCGGCATCTTTTCTTGCCTGCATTTATCTGCGCTGTTTGAAGCCTTATGACCCATCAGGACCCAAAGGCTGTCTGATCACATTATTGGGCTGCCTGCTGTCTTCGGGTTGGCAGATCCTGGTTGGCACATCGAGGACGGGTTTCTCCTGCTCCTCCTCTGGGCTGGTGCTGCCCAGGATCTGCTTCCGGGCGTCGGCATACTTGGCCTCCCGTTGTGCTAGGGACTTGACCAGAAGGGTGGGCCTGCTGGTGGAGTTGGGGCTGTTGACCACACCGTTGCTGGTAGGCCTCTTGAGGATATCCAGTTCTGTGGAGGAGGCCCCGTGGGAAGGCTGTTGTCCTGAATCACAATGGGCACTTTGGGAGGAGATTTGGATTTCCTGCCCGCTGGCTGCCGCCTCTTCCCAGCTCTCAGCTACCTCCTCATCTTCCATTTTACTCGCCGTTATCCCTCCTCCTACTTTTTTTTTTTTTTAAGTTGGAGTCTCGCTCTGTAGCCCAGACTGAAGTGCAGTGGCGCGATCTCGGCTCGCTGCAACCTCCGCCTCACAGGTCCCAGTTCAAGCAATTCTCCTATCTCAGCCTCCCAAGTAGCTGGAATTACAGGCACGAGCCACCATGCTCAGCTAATTTTTTTGTTTTTTAGTAGATGGGGTTTCACCATGTTGGCCAGTCTGGTCTTGAAGAACATCCTGACCTCGTCATCCGCCCACCTCAGCCTCCCAAAGTGCTAGGATTAAAGGTGTGAGCCACCACGCCCTATTTTTATTTTTTTAGTGGTTGCTGTAAAGCTTATGATATACATCTTTAACTTATCACAGTGTACCTTTATGTTATTTTTTGAGATGGAGTCTCAAAAAGTGGTATATCTTGGCCAGGCGTGGTGGCTCATGTCTGTAATCCAAGCACTTTGGAGGCCAAGGCAGGCGGATCACCCGAGGTCGGGAGTTCAAGACCAGACTGACCAACATAGTGAAACCTCGTCTTAAAAAAAAAAAAAAAAAAAGATATATCTTAATTTTTTTAGATGGAGTCTCAAAAAATTATATCTTAAAAAGATTATACCACTCCACTCCAGACCTTTTGCCGGGTCTGGAGTGCAGTGGTATAATCTTGGTTTACTACAATCTCCCCCTCCCAGGTTCAGGAGATTCTCCTGCCTCAGTCTCCCCAGTAGTTGGGATTACAGGCAAGCACCACCACAGCCAGCTAATTTTTGTATTTTTAGAGAGACAGGGTTTCACCGTGTTGGCCAGACTGGTCTCGAACTTCTGACCTCAAGTGATCCGCCTGTCTCGGCCTCCCAAAGTGCTGGGATTTCAGGCACGTGCCACTGCACCTGGCCACAGTGTGCCTTCAAAATAATGCTATATTATTTCACATTACATGTAAAAACCTTGTAGTAGTATGTTTCCATTACCCTGTTCTTTCATCGGTACTATTGTTGTCATACATTTTTCTTCTGGGGTTGTTTTAATTTCACTGTACATTGTTGTTATTTTTTGCTTCAGAGAGTCAATTATCTTTTTCCTCATTTTTAAATTTGTCTAAAAATAATTTCTATTTACCCATGTATTTACTATTTCTAGTGCTCTTTATTATTATTTATAGATACAGGTGATATAAGAACATTTTTTTTTTTTTTTTTGAGATGGAGTCTCACTCTGTCACCCAGCCTAGAGTGCAGTGGTATGATCTCAGCTCACTGCAACCTTCACCTCCTGGCTTCAAGCAATTCTTCTGCCTTGGCCTCCCACGTAGCTAGGATTGTGCCACTATGACTGGCTAATTTTTGTATTTAGAGATGGGATTTCACCATGTTGACCAGGCTGGTCTTGAACTCCTGACCTCGTGATTCACCCCCGCCACCTTGGCATCCCAGAATGCTGGGATTATAGGTGTGAACCACTGCATCCAGCCAAGAACATCTTTTAATATCTCTTGTAGTGCAGGACTTTTGGCAACACATTATCTCAGATTGTTTGAAAAGGTCTTTATTTTAGTCTCATTTCTGAATGATGTTTTTTGCTGGACATAGGATTCTATGTTAACTACTTTTTTTTCCTGTCAGAACAAATATTATTATTACATTGTCTTCTGGCTTACATACTTTCTGGCAAGAAATATGAATTTTATCTTTGTTCCTCTGTATGTAATGTATCTTTTTTTTCTCTAGCTGCTTTTACTATTCTTCCATTAACACTAGTTTTATTACGATGTGCCTTATATCTACCATTTTTCTCTTTATTATGTTAATGGGTCTTTAAAATAATAGATCCTTAAATGTCATTGTTGCTAATTTCATCATCTCCCTCATTTCTGGGTCTATTTCTATTGACTGCTGTTTCTCTTGGTTATAGGTCACATTTTTCTCCTTCTTGATATGTCTGGTGATTTTTATTGAAATTGGGTGCTAGATTTTGTTGCCATTCTTTAAATTGTGTTGGACTTTATTCAGGAAGGCAGGTAAAATATTTACGGAGCAGTACAATCCTTCTGACACATTTTTGAAAGCTTCATTTGGGTAAGTTTAAAGTAGACTTTACTCTAGGGCTAGTTTAATGCCACTGCTAATGCATAACTATTCTGGCATCTTGTTTGAATGCCCTAGGGATTCAACAAGTACCCTTCATTCTGGTTAGTCAAAATTCAAACATCTCCCAGCCTTGTGTGAACTCTTGAGAATTGTTCGGCTTACAAATTCTCCGTTTTTGTTGTTGTTGTTGTTGTTGTTGTTGTTGTCTGCCCTAGTTGAGTCAGACGCAACGTATGCAATCCATATTATTAATATTTAGGAACAATTCAGTGGAAACACTGCAAATTTCTGAAGCTCTTTCTCAGCCTGTCTGTCTCCTTTGATAATCTGCCTCCCCAAACTCCGATATGTCTCCTTAGCTCAGCAGGACCTTCAAGTTCCCCTTGTTTTCCCTCTCTTAGGATTCCTATCCTGCACTGCCTGTTATTCAGTATCTGACAAGAATTATTTCCCAGTTCTCACTCTATCATGACTGCAAGTGGAAATTCTGAACTACTTTAAAATACTGCATACTCAATAAACAAACAAACAAAATACTGCATACTCTGAGTTACTCAACTGAATTTTTTGAATTTCACATATTTTTCAGAGAATCTTCCCTTACATTAACTATGTATATATATAATCTCCTGCTTCATTCTCTTTCTTTCCTCCTGTTTTCTCAGTTACCACAGAGGGAAGTCTCAAGTGGATACTGGAAATGGTATATATAGTGAGCATTTTTATGTCCTTTTTTTTTTTTTTTTTTTTTTTTGAGATGGAGTTTCGCTCTTGTTGCCCAGGCTGGAGTGCAATGGCATGATCTCGGCTCACCGCAACCTCCGCCTCCTGGGTTCAGGCAATTCTCCTGCCTCAGCCTCCTGAGTAGCTGGGATTACAGGCACACGCCACCCATGCCCAGCTAATTTTTTGTATTTTTAGTAGAGACGGGGTTTCACCATGTTGACCAGGATGGCCTCCATCTCTTGACCTCGTGATTCACCCGCCTCGGCCTCCCAAAGTGCTGGGATTACAGGCTTGAGCCACCGCGCCCGGCTTTTATGTCCTTTTTAAGATAATTTACTAAAACTTTTCTGATATTCTCTTTCCCCATTTTTCCCCCTTCTATTCCTGGGTCCAAGTTCTAGCCTTAACTAACATTGATCATTTACAAGTCTCTCAAAACAATAAGGAGCGTTTGAACCTGAAGCTTTTGGGTCTCTAATATTTTATCCTTCTAACTGTCTGCTTGGTCGCTATGCCTCTTTGAGACCCTCCATCTGGCTATGGACCAGAAGGGTAAGCAAATAGCATGTAAAGGAATTGAACAGTCTCCTCTGGGTACTAGTTAGCATTTCAGCCCATTAATCTAATTATTTTCCCTGTTGTTGGAGATACAACTCTTTTGGTTGCTATATGCAATCAAGTGCTAAAAATGGCTCAGCAGCTCTTTGAACCTGGCTGCTTAAAGATCACCATGTTTGTCTGCTTAGATTGTTTTGGACAGTTATCTTTTTTTTTTTTTTTGGACAGTTATCTAATAAGTACACTGCATAGCTGAGCTGAATTTATGCAGTTGGAATCCATCACTACATTGAACACACCTCCGAAGGACATTTCAGAATGGATCAAACCTAATTTCTGAGAAACAAAAGCTGTAGCTTGTATACTTGGAGAGTAAAGTGACATCCTTTCCCATTCTTTTCATCTTTTACTCATCCTTTGTACAGGATTTATTTTTTTCAGTGTCAGGGCTGAGCCTTCAAGAATCTGCCTTTCAGATGATTGCCCTGATGAGTCTAAGCTGTCAATGCCAGTCACAGATTTGTCCAAGCTAATGGTTGGTCCTTTCTGTAGCTGCTGTCTCAGGGGCCCTGATACACTGGTGGAGAATTTTGCACTCAGAATTAGCTACCACAGTAACAAAAAGAGGAAGAGGTGGTAAACAAAAGGGAAGAAACCTTGGGTTCCTTATTTTCCCAGTCTTCGAAGGTGTGATACTATCTGATCTCAATCTAGCTGCCCAGTCACTGGTCAGTTAAGCAGCTGACTCCAAACCATACTTAGTGCTACGGGCTCAACCCGCTATGTCCTCACATCTGTGCTTGTGCTTATTGATGGTGGTTTATCTTGATTCCTCAATTTGCATGTTTGCTCCATAAAGGCAAGACTTGGCTCAGGGCTTTCGAAGCTTGTCAGAGTACTGAGAACAATACTGAAGGCACATCAGGGTCTAACTCTAATCTTACCATGTGACCTTGATGAGAGATTCCTTTCTTTTTTGGTTGGGCTTGTGTTACTAAATTAGTCTGCAAACATGTTGACTGTTTGTTGTTTCTTAGGACTCTGTTAGGCATTATGAAAATCCATAGTGTCACACCGAGTCTACTTGAGAGTGCTAAGCATCTAGCTATGACAGATTTCAGTGAGGAAATCAGTAGTAATGGCATGTTGTTTCTCTAGGAGAGGGCCTGCCACTCTGCCTGCCTCCACCTGCTACTGCACCAACCCTAAAGCAGTATATTCTTTCCTCCACAGGAAATCCCTCACTGGGAAACCTATAGAATGCAATTATCTTCCAGAAAGGGTGGGGACGGATGAGAGGAATTTTTCTTTATGGAAGGGGTTGAAAGGGAAGCTATGGAAATAGGTTACTTCTCCCAATTTCAGGCTCTAAAAAATAGTTATTCATAGGGTCATATCAAGGCAAAAGAAAATAATAGTAACAGCTACAGTTTTTAAGTGCTTTCTGTGTGCCAAGCACAGAAAGCTTTCAATACATTGTCTTATTTAGTCCTCAGAACCAGCTGTATATGACCAAGTTATTAGTATTCCCACTGTAAAGATGAAGAAATAGGCTTACCCAGCTCCACCCTGCTGCTAACTGGTGAAGATAGGCCATGAGTCCAGGCAGGCTGACTCTAGAGCTATGCTCTTAACCACTATGCTGTCTTGATTATCACTGGCTACTAATTGGAACTTTTCAGCACTCAGGTGTAACTAGACCCAACAGGGACCTGTCAAGATCTTTACTTAGAGAACATCTTCATAGTGCTGTGCATCTTGTTTAGCTTTAACTAATATTGAATTTGGAAGAATATGGATTTTAGGGAAAGAAGAATTGGCTTTTGCTCCTCCCTCATCAGAATCCCTCTTCTAAGCTGTCCAGCATCTGACTACCACTTAACATAATTGTTAGAATGCCATTGAGAGGCTGTGCTTAGGCTGGTGAAATTGCAAGGTTAGGGACAGACCTTTATTGCTTCTGGGAGAAAAGAGGGCTGTTCCTCATTAGGAGACACATAACCAGTTCTAGGAAAGGCCTGGTTTTAGGAAAATAGAGGAAGAATGGGAGGCTGAATTTAGTCCTTTCAGAGGAAATATAAGACCTTCCATTTTTCTTTCAGGCTCTTGCCCAAGTTTATAGAGCATTTTAGACCCAATAACAAATCCAGAGAAGAGAATTAGGCAATGCCCTGAGTAAGTCATTCTCATATTTGTAGGAAAAGGTATCTTCCTTTAAGTTTGAGGAAATTTGCTGGGTATTAGAAAGAAAATGACTTCAGCCTTTCTGGCTGACAAATGGTGTATTTAACTTGTAATGTTGTCTCTCTGCGGATGATGAGAGGTAGACTTCAGTGTGTATTTACCATTAAAAACTGCCTGCAGCTGCTTGGACCTTCCTCTCCCCTCTAGCAGTCCATTTGCCAATGACCATTATTGAAGGCCTAAGGTATGCTCAGCACTGTTTATTTTATTTATTTACTTATTTTGAAGTGGAGTCTCACTCTGTTGCCAGGCATGATCTTGTCTCACCGTAACCTTAATCTGCCGGGTTTAAGCAATTCCTCTACCTCAGCCTCCCAAGCAGCTGGGATTACAGGCGCACACTACCACACCCGGCTAATTTTTGTATTTTTAGTAGAGGTGGAGTTTCACCATGTTGGCCAGACTGGTTTTGAACTCCTGATCTCAAGTGATCTGCCCACCTTGGCCTTCCAAAGTGCTTGCATTACAGGAATAAGCCACCACACCCGGCCCAGCACTATTTCTTTTAGGGATAAGACAGGCTAGGACCACGAGGTCAGAAAGGTCAGAGCAGTGAACAGTTAGAAAGGTGTTGTGGGAGCAAACCTGATTATTCAGTCCTTTTTTTTCTGTATACCTGTTTTGTGGTCAGAGACTTCTTGCTTCTTGATTCTGTGGGCACTGGGATAGATGTGTCCCAAATACTGAACTGCCATGAGGAATAAATTCCATTACCCAGCTTGCCATGGACCAAACTCATTATTTCTTTATTATCACCTTGCCGAATAAAATAGTGCTTGCCCAGCCCCCTCCACACTGTGGGAAGGAGAAGCAAGAGCAGTATCTGGACTTAGGCCTGGTGATGCTCTTGCTTGTGTTTTCAGAGTTTGATGACTCAGGCTGTCCTTTCCTGCTTTGTGGAAGAAATGGGTTCAAAAAATCATGTTCTCTAGTGAGTAAACAGCTGAAGTAGAACAGTGGTCAAGAATCCAGTGGGACAGATAGATGGAAATTACAAACATCCTTTAAAAAGCCTTTTTATCTTTTTTTCCTCCTGATTCCATTTTAACTCCTGTGTCTGTCTCAAGTCATCCAGAGATTAATTTTTTTATGATTAGGAGTTGGACAGGATTAAAACAGAACTAACTTCATAGAAGTGGAACAGAATGATGACAGTCTTTTTGCGAAAATAGAGATTGGCCTTGAGATAGGAGCATTCATTGTAGAAGGGATTTATTGAATCCTTTCAATACCCCATCCCAAGCCTGAAGACCACAGGATGGCAGCGACCTAAAATGCCCATTTGAAGATCAATGGAAGCCCAACTGAAGACCTTTGAATTTCAAGCTTCAAAATGAGTATTGAGTAATCAAAATAGCAGCCAAAATCAGATATTGCTGATAATGAGTTTGGAGTGGTTTATAAAATTTTGTTGGTTTACACCAACTATCAGCAGGGTTGAGTCAAACCCTGGAGTCCTAAGAGGCTGGGTAGTCATTAAAGCTCAAACAGCAAATCAAGCCTTCACCAGCTTACTTTCTTTTTTTTTTTTTTCTTTTATTTATTTATTTATTTTTTAAGACAGGGATTTACCATGTTGGCCAGACTGGTCTTGAACTCCTGGCCTCAGGTGATCTGCCTGCCTCGGCCTCCCAAAGTGCTGAGATTACAGGCATGAGCCAGCATGCCCGGCCTGCCAGTTTACTTTCTTAGCTCTCCACAAATCATACTTCCAAACTTCTTAGGAGAAGCAAGTTTGAATTCCTTGAATCTTTGGTCTCTGAAGACCAAGTTTTGCCCGTAAACCCAAGAATGTGCCCCAGGTTAGACCAGCCTGCTAGTATAGGAAGAGCACTGGATTGAGAGAAAATTCTGGTATACAATCCCAGTTTTATGACTTTGGGCAATTTACAATCTTTCTGGACATTTATTTCTCCCTCTGTGAAATGAGGGCCATGAACTAGGTAAGTGGTTTCAAAGGTTCCTCCCAAAACTATTACTTTTTTCTTTATATATAATATATATTTTTTTGTTACATGTATTGTCACACCTGTGATTCCAGCACTTTGGGAGGCTGAGGTGGGAGAATCACTTAAGCCCAAAAGGTCGAAGCTGCAGTGAGCTGTGATCATACCACTGTACTCCAGCCTGGGTGACAGAGTGAGACCTTGTCTCAGAAAAATAAAAATAAAACAGAGATGGAGTCTCACTCTATTACCCACGCTAGTCTTGAACTCCTGGCCTCAAGCAGTCTTCCCACCTTGGCCTCCCAAAGTGCTGGGATTACAGGTGTGAGCCACTGTACCTGGCCCAGAACTATTATTTCTATGGTTCTGTCCATGTAGTAGCACTTGGCCAAAAAGAGGTATGATAGCTGCGTGCGGTGGCTCATGCCTGTAATCCCAACATTTTGAGAGGCTGAGGCAGATGGATCACATGAGGTCAAGAGTTCGAGACCAGCCTGGCCAACATGTTGAAACCCGATCTCTACTAAAAATGCAAAAATTAGCTAGGCATGATGGTGGGCACCTGTAATCCCAGCTACGTGGGAGCCTGAGGCAGGAGAACCGCTTGAATGCAGGAGGTGGAGGTTGCAGTGAATCAAGATTAGGCCACTGCACTCCAGCCTGGGTGACAGAGTGACACTTCATCTCTAAAAAATAAAACAAAAAAAAAAGAGATATGATTGCTTTCCATATTGCTCTCCTCAGATGCTAGGAATAACTCCAGGCCCTCCTGACTTCCATGTAACCAGCTGATTCATCTTATTTGAATACATCGGACATTTTTTCTTTTTTCTCCTCACTCACATCAGATACTTCCATTTTTCTCTTTCCATGTTTCTTATTTGTTTCCAACTCAATAGCCTTCATCCATTTGGCACCTTCTATTTGCTTAGACTATCATTTATTTTTTATATGTATTTTGTATACTATCTCTAATCTTCATAATATTATAAGAAGGTAGTATTATGACTATTTCACCATTAAGGAAACTAAAACCCAGGTCAAAGTCAATGATGTTGCCAAAATTTGAACCCAGGTTTCTGATGTCTTAGCCTCTTTACCCCCCACTACTATCCTCTTAGGTTCCGTGTTCATTTCCTATTCTGTAAGAAGTCTCTGGGCTGGGTGCGGTGGCTCATACCTATAATCTCAACATTTTGAGAGGCCGAGGCGGGCGGATCATCTGAGGTCATGAGTTCAAGGCCAGCCTGACCAACCTGGAGAAACCCTATCTCTACTAAAAATACAAAATTAGCCCTGTTTATGGGGTAGTAATTACCCGTCTGGACATTTTCAGTGTCTCTCTTTAAGAATTAAGCTACATTAGGCCGGGTGCGGTGGCTCAAGCCTGTAATCCCAGCACTTTGGGAGGCCGAGGCGGGTGGATCACGAGGTCAAGAGATCGAGACCATCCTGGTCAACATGGTGAAACTCCGTCTCTACTAAAAATACAAAAAAAAACTAGCTGGGCTTGGTGGCGCGTGCCTGTAATCCCAGCTACTCAGGAGGCTGAGGCAGGAGGATTGCCTGAACCCAGGAGGCGGAGGTTGCGGTGAGCCGAGATCGCGCCATTGCACTCCAGCCTGGGTAACAAGAGCGAAACTCCGTCTAAAAAAAAAAAAAAAAAAAAAAAAAAAAGAATTAAGCTACATTAACTGAGTTGGATTTAAGTCAGTTTATAGTGGCAAGCTAAATGAGTTTAAAATTTAGCTTTAAATTTTGAACACACCTATAATCGCAGCTATTAGGAAGGCAGAAGAATTGCTTGAGCCTGGAAGGCAGAGGTTGTGGTGAGCTAAGATCGTGCCATTGCACTCCAGCCTGGGCAACGAGAGCGAAACGCTGTCTCAAAAAAAAGTCTCTAATCTCTGTAAGTTTTTCTGTTGGTATCTTGTGGTCTCATCCTCATCTGGCAGCCTGGCCCCTAGGAAAGACCATATATGTTGCCCTGGTTGGGAGAGGGCTGTTGGCAGCCTCACATGTTTTCCCAAACACGTTAAACTGTCAATGTCAGCTTAAATTGGGAAGAAAGTATTAAACACAAGTTTGCTGTCAGGTCACATCCTATTACTTAGTTGTCCTCTCACTGTTATTCTTCTGGGAATTCAGGTCAACAGAGATTTGAAACAGTAATTTTTCAGGCACAGGGTAAAGCCCTCTGGCATTGAGACTGAATAGCCATTGCCAGGAACTTTTCCACGTTGACGATTTTTGTTTTGCCGCTGCTACCTTCAGGCTAGAATTACTTTGTGTTTCAAAGGCCTTGCTGAAATAAATGGAGAACAGGTTACTGAATAGTCTGTGAGGAATGCATATTACATGTGCTAGGGTGTGTGTGTGTCTGAAACTTAGCAATTTTGAACTAACTTTGTGCACTGGAATCTCATCTGCTTCCTGTCTTGAAGACACCCTGATCCTGATGTGGCCAACAGCCTCACAACCTGCATCATGCAAAACCAGGCCTCTCTGCTTAGTTTTTCTTTAGTATAACCTGTGTCACTTTGCACTACCAAAGTTATACTGGCTATTTGAGTTCTGGCTGATGCGTTGCCAGTTACACTGAACATTGTGAGGTCATTGTGGTAGGCTTGCTTTCACACTGAATAGACAATATTGGCTGGGTGTAGTGGCTCACACCTGTAATCCCAGCACTTTGGGAGCCCAAGGCGGGCAGATCACAAGGTCAGGAGTTTGAGACCAGCCTGGCCAACATAGTGAAACCCGTTCTCTACTAAAAATAACCAAAAAATTAGCCGGGCATCGTGGTGCATGCCTATAGTCCCAAGGAGGCTGCTTGAACCTGGGAGGCGGAGGTTGCAGTTAGCCGAGACTGCACCACTGCACTCCAGCCTGGGCGACAGAGCAAGACTTGGTCTTGTGGGGAAGACAAAGAATAGACGATGTTGTTTCCTCTTCACCAGAATCTGCATAGGCTGAATGAAGATGTATGAGGCCCTAGCTCCTGGCTTATGGTTAGAACTATCCAGAGACAGCCAGAACTTCGAAATATCCCTTGCCACCAAAAAGGCTTTCATTATAAAATAAGTAACTATTATTGACTATTGATTATGTGCCAGGCATTGTATAGTCATTAGCTCATGTTATCCTCACATCGACCTTGTAAGATGTAGATGGCGTTGTCTTAATTTTATAGATACTGAAAACTGAGGCTCAGAGAGATTAGGAAGCTTGTATAAATTCATGTTGCTAATTAGTGGTTGACTGGGGACTAAAACTTAAGTCTCTGACTTCAAGCCTATGTTCTTAATGACTTTGCTCTCCTCTCAGGCCCCTTACCTCCAGAGACTTCAGGGGCTGATGTTTAGGCCCTCCCAAACGTTGCCCACTTTGTTTTTCCCTCCCCTAAGTTGAGGCAAAGTGTTTTAAGGCAAAGAAGAGGGCATGAGATCTTTGAAACTGAGGCCATTTGTGTGTCCCTTGTCTTCCACTTAAATCCAGATGATGTTCCTTTGTGGTGAAGAATCACTTATGCACATAGAATTTTTGGGACTGTTTGAAATAGGCAGGCACCTCCTGGACTGTGAAGGTAGCCTCCGCCTCCCAGGTTCAAGCGATTCTCCTGCCTCAGCCTCCCGAATAGCTGGAATTACAGGTGCCCACTTACCACACCTGGCTAATTTTTGTATTTTTAGTAGAGATGGGATTTCACCATCTTGGCCAAGCTGGTCTCGAACTCCTGACCTCAAGTGATCTGCCTGCCTTGGTCTCCCAAAGTGCTGGGATTATAGGAATGAGCCACTGCACCCAGCCAGCTCAGTTAACATTCTATCAGGCTCTTGCCAGGATCCAGGTATCTGTCTCCTGAGGGTCATAGGTGGTGATGTGAGGATTCTTTGGAGAGCATGTGACCTGCAGGTGACTTACTGGCTTTGAAGCTACCTTGAGCTGAGATGGTCGGCATGATTCTAGGAAGCCCACAAGCCCAACAGCTGATGAAAGAAGGTAGCCTTGTGCTTACAGGGGCATAGACTGTCACCTGATGGATTGGAAAGGGATTTCAACCTGAGAGGGACCTTTAGCATTCCCAGGAAGCAGATACTGAGGCTGCAAATTGTGGTAAAGCCTCAGGCCTTTAGGCAGGGGCTCTGGGGGGATGGTGCTCTGCCTAAGTGTGGCCCTTGCCATTTCCCAGGCCAGTGCTGAAACTCAAACGAGATATGTGCCTTACGTCTGAAGCTACAGAAAGCAAAGTCCCAGGCTAGGCAAGCACCTGCTAGTGTTCTGAAGTCTTGGATGTTCTGGGGCCCAGACCTGAGCCTAAAATGTCTTTTTCCTTGGGAGTAAAAGAAAATTGACGAGGGCAGGAGACAGCAGAGACTAGATGAACTGACACGTAACTTTCCTTGGGTATAAGAGGAAGAAAGGAAGTAGGCCCACCAGAAAGGGCCAGGGAAAGGGGTAGGTAGCATCAGGCAGTGTCTGGACAAGAGAAGAGCTGAGATCGTGTGCACTGTAAATCCAGCCAGGCTTCTGTTTTTCTTGAGACAGGGTCTCACTCTGACACCAGGCGGGAGTACAGTGGTGCGATCATGGCTTACAGCATCCTCCGCCTCCTGGGTTCAAGCCATTCTCCTGCCTCAGCCTCCCAAGTTGCTAGGATTACAGGTGCACACCACCATTAATGTTTGTATTTTTAGTATAGACAGCGTTTCATCATGTTGGCCAAGCTGGTCTCAAACTCCTGACCTCAGGTAATCTGCCTGCCTTGGCCTCCCAAAGTGCTGGCATTACAGGCATGAGCCACTATGTCCAGCTGCTTCTGGTTTTCTTCCAAGGAGCTGGTAGCTCAGGGGCTTTCTCTACTCTCCTCTCCCTGTAACAACCTAAACTAAACCATGCTGGCAAAAGCCAGCTATATTGGGATAGGAAGAAATCACTCTTCTAAATGAGACCTTAGACCTTCTACCCTGCCCTAGCAAGAGGAGAAAGTCCAGGTGATCAAAGCAGCCTTACCTTGCCTGCAGCCTGAGGCTGTCAGGATGTAGTCATAAGGTACAGCCATCTCTTCACATGCAGTACCTTTTTTGCAGAAATTGGCTTTAGCATGTTTGTCCTTTGGCACCTGCAACCCCTCAGGGAACACTGAGCCCAAGTTGCTAGGTCTTAGGCATTGCTCCCCAGAATTCAGGGCATATGAAAACATGTATTACTCTATTCTGTCTGGTTCCTAGGGGCTGATTCCATCTTGGAGGAATTTTGCCTTTTTCTGGGCTTGAGCCATTCACTTCTGAGCCAAGACCTTGACTGCAGATATTCCAGCCACGAGTACAGCCCACGTGCATGAGAGGACCAGATTACTTTGTGGGTGACTGCAGTTGCTGGGTACCAGTCCTCCTGCCTGTAGAACTGACAAATGGAAAAGAGAAGCAGGAACCAGCCTATACTGCTGTCTGTGGGACACATCAGGCAAAACGAGCTTATGCAGCTGAGTGTCTAAAGGGAAGAAAGCTGGGCCGGACCTTTGTCCTAGCTGATCCTTCCCTCCAAACCCAAACTCGGTAACTCTCCTATAGGGACACAAGCCTTCTCTGTGCCCTCCAGCCCTTCTCTGTCTTTGGGAATTTTTGGCAGGGAGACTGTTTGCTACCAAGTGAAGGCTGCCTGGCATAAATTTAGACTGCTGCAGGGAATAGTGCAAAGGCGCCTTTGGGCCCCTCAGGAGCCTGTCCTCCATCCTGACTCTGGCTTATTTCCTCTTCCCAGCCTCCGACTCCCTTCTATCAGCACTGTGTGTTCCTTGTCACCCACTCATTCCTCCAAGGTCCCTGCTGAGCAGGGAGCTCTCCATGATGCCATAGACTTTCCTCCAGGTCAAATCAACTTCCCTCAGATGACCAGAGTAAACAATCATTCCCTCTCCTGCCCTCCTGTTTCTCGTAGCTCACTTCTTCTGACTTGATGTGTAGTGCCTCTCCCCGTGACTGTCCTTGCCTTCAATTCATGATTTCATAAGCTGAAGTCACATCTGGCCTGTCTATGAACAGTCCCTTCCTTCTATAACCACAGATATTCAAGGTTCCTGGAGTCAGTGGAAGTCTGAATCCTCCCCCATAGAAAGTCAGGTTTTGTGGGAGAGAAACCCCTGAAAACAAAGGCTCTAGCTGAGTTTTGAAAGTGTACCTTATACCTAAAGGCTGGGATGCCTAAAAGTTCAATCCAGGCACTGGATAAGAAGACTGAGTTGGCACCGAGTAATGAAAACAAGTAGCAGATGGTGCTGAGGAACATCCCAAGACTGAAGAAATGTGGTTCCTAGAATGGGAGAAGGAAGGAGACATTGGCAAAATCTTACTCAACAACTTTGACAACCTGGCCAGGGAAAGCTTCAGGATAAAACTGAGAGCACATTTGTGGTGTCAGGGGTACTGGTTAACTGAGATGCTCACTGTTCTGTAACCTCTTCTCATGTTCTTTTACCATACTCAGAGTAGACAGACTTTGTGGCCAGGTTGGGCTGGTCAGGAAAGCAGGGAATAGAAGAGATTAGAAAGTCAGGCTGGGTGCAATGGTGCAATGGTTCATGCCTGTAATCCCAGCATTTTTGGAGGCCAAGGTGGGTGAATCTGCTGAGATCAGGAGTTCAAGACCAGCTTGCCCAACATGGAGAAACCCATCTCTACTAAAAATACAAAAATTAGCCGGCTATGGTGGCATGCGCCTGTAATCCCAGCTACTTGGGAGGCTGAGGCATGAGAATTGCTTGAACCCAGGAGGCAGAGGTTGCAATGAGCTGAGATTGCACTGCTGCACTCCAGCCTGGGCAACCATGTGAGACTCTGTCTCAAAAAAGAAAAAAAAAAAAAACAAAGATTAGAAATTTGACCGGGTACAGTGGCTCACACCTGTAATCCTAGCACTCTGGGAGGCAAAGGTGGGTGGATCACCTGAGGTCAGGAGTTTGAGACCAGTCTGACCAGCATGGTGAAACCCTGTCTCTACCAAAAATACAAAAATTAGCCGGGCATGGTGGCAGGCGCCCGTAATACCAGCTACTTGGGAGGTTGAGACAGGAGAATTGCTTGAACCCGAGAGGCGGAGGTTGCAGTGAGCTGAGATTGCACTACTGCACTCCAGCCTGGGCAACAAAGAGTGAAACTGCATCTCAAAAAAAAAAAAAAAAAAAAAAAGAGACCAGCCTGGCCAACATGGTGAAACCCTGTCTCTACTAAAACATACAAAAATTTTCCAGGTGTGGTGGTATGCGTCTGTACTCCCACCTAGTCGGGAAGCTGAGGCAAGAGAATTGCTTGAACCTGGGAGGCAGAGGTTGCAATGAACTGAGATCACGCCACTGCACTCCAGCCTGGGCAACAGCGAGACTCTGTCTCAAAAAAAAAAAAAAAGTGGTCCCAGAAACCTGAGGGATCACTCCCTATAGCCAGGCTGTTTTCTGGGGGATAAGAAGTGAGCAGTTTCTTGGGGGTGTTGTCACAGACCAAACCCAACCCAATAGATCAGCAGCATAGGGCTAAGGCATGTGGGATATGCATAGCCTAAGCCCTGCCTGGCCTTTGATGTCCCCCAGGTGCTGGAGGTGGTGAGAGCCAACTATGACACACTCACTCTGAAGCTGCAGGATGGCCTGGACCAGTATGAGCGCTACTCAGAGCAGCACAAGGAAGCTGCCTTCTTCAAAGAGCTGGTGAGTGCCTCATGGCCGCCTCTGCCTATGTCCTATGTCTTAGGGGCCCGCTCCCAGCCAATGGGTTCCACTGTGCAGATGGGCCTCTAGGGAACAACTGCAGTTTGCTAAGGACAGATAGAACAGGACTTGAGCCGGGCGCGGTGGCTCAAGCCTGTAATCCCAGCACTTTGGGAGGCCGAGGCGGGTGGATCACGAGGTCAAGAGATCGAGACCATCCCGGTCAAAATGGTGAAACCCTGTCTCCACTAAAAATACACACACAAAAAAAATTAGCTGGGCATGGTGGCGCGTGCCTGCAATCCCAGCTACTCAGGAGGCTGAGGCAGGAGAATTGCCTGAACCCAGGAGGCGGAGGTTGCGGTGAGCCGAGATCGCGCCATTGCACTCCAGCCTGGGTAACAAGAGCGAAACTCCGTCTCAAAACAAAACAAAACAAAAAAAAAACAGGACTTGAGGGGTCTGCTGGGATGGGGTATGCAACTTCCCTCCCCCACCACACCAGGCAGTAAGATAAGGTGCCCGTCGAGGTCACGTTGTTTACTTCTCCTCTGTAGCCATGGAGACAGCCCCTGCACAGCTACAGCTGGGCCTGGGGTTTGATGTGTGTTCCCAGGGGCAGCTCTGACTTATTCCTTAACCTGTCCTCGGGGCAGCTAATGAGAGTAATTGATTCTTCTCCTTACGGAATCACTTCTTCCTAAACTCCTAACTGGCCATTGGTCTGAGTGCCCTCCCAGTCTAGTTCTCCAGTCTCCACTTCCTACTTTCCAATCACTCAGCTTCCTGCAGCCCCCACCCTTGGGCACATGGAGCCATGAGCATTTGCTCTGCCTCCTACTTCACCTCCCAGTCAGCGTCTCCACAGAGCTCACCCTGTTGATGCTCCCTTTCCTGCCCTGTGCTCTGAGCTGTTCTCAAGAAAAGCTTAGCCTCCCTGTGGTCCTGTCACCCTACCTGCTTGGTTTACACAAACATCCTGGCTGGGGATGGAGACCGGGACGTGCAGGCCTCTGTACCCCCTCCCATGTCCTCAGACCTCCCCCTGCTAGGACTGAACTTGCATCAGCTCCAAATTTGCTTACCCCATGCCAAGTGTGTGGTGAAGGCACTGCGTTTTAGATAGTTTGTCTTGTGCTAAACACAGCCCAACTCTGATCCTGACATGACATTCCTCAGGATTTTGGACTTCCACAGGGTCAGGAAGACATGCTCTGGAATGAGTGAGTTTGGAACACAGAAACCATTAGTGTAAAGAGATAGCAAGTAGAGCATTTTTATGGGATGGTTGGGAAGTTACAGGAGCAGTGTCTCGAGGCTCTGAGGCACTCACCATGGCCTTACTCAGCTCTGCTTGTATTTGTTCCCCTGGCACAGGGGAGCAAAGAGGGTCTGGTCCAGTTTGGAGCTAATGAGCTCGAGTTGCCTCTGTTTGCCATGCTGCCCTTTCCTCTGCTTCCTGCCTGATGACTTCATTAAGTTTCCTATAGCATAGCAGAAATTGAAGGAAAGCTCCTGAGACTTTGGGGCCCAGAGCAGACACGTTCTCCTTCTCCTCCCTCCCCTTTTTGTTTCTCAGGCAACCTACACAGCTATTTCCTATGGGCAAATCTCCTTGATGAGTCTGCCAGATTCCTCTTGGAATCCTCTCAGAGCAGGGACTTGGGCCCTCTGACCTTTTCTCTGCAGGCTTTTCCCCTGCTGACCCACCCAGGCAACACTTTGTGCAAGGACTGTGGGTAGAGAGCATGTGAGGTGAGCAGTGGGCACACAACAAGGATACGCCCCAGACTTTCGTCTTGAGTGGGCAGACATCTTTAGAAGGAGTACTAGACTAGGAGTTAAGAAGCCTCGGCCCTGCTCCCAAACTGGGACTCAGTAGCTGTGTCACCTGGCCCTGGCCATTGAAACTGGCCTCCTTGGAGCATATCCTTGCCATCTATGCCAGAAAAGGACCGCATCTCCAAAATGCTCCTTCCAACCCAAAAAAGCAGATAAATCCAAAGCAAGAGTTAAGAGACTAAAAACACATCTAAAGAGAGATGACACTAGAGCATGAGTCATCTGGCCTCAGTTTCTCCTCCTCCATCAGATCACTGACCAGTCCTGTCCCCATTATGTATAGCCAAAGCAGGGACAGAGGCCAGCCTCAGCCCTCCTTTCTTGTCTGTGCCTGCTTCTACTTCCCTAGGAGCCCAGATGCTCTTCTCACATCCTCCAGAGTTTGTTCCTGTCAGCCCCTCTTCTCTTCTTCCCTGCTGTCAAGGAACTGTTTGCTCATTTGCCACAGGGATAATAGCTGTTAAGGGTTCATTTCCTAAGAGAAACTTCTAGTGCCCCATGCAGCAGGCACTCCCCTCTACTGTTTGGAACTGATTCTCCTGTTTTCTCTCTGCCTGTGCCCTCCCACCTTTCCCAGGTTCGATCCATTAGCACCAACGTCCGGAGAAACCTGGCCTTCCACACACTCAGCCAGGAAGTCCTGCTCAAGGAGTTCTCCACTATCTCCTGAGGCCACACCTACCTGAGCAGCCTCTGACTGCCCTTACCCATGAATCATGGGCCGGAGGGGGAGCGAGGGGAGCGGGGCTGCCCCCGAGGTTGGAGAGAAACACAGATACCAAGTTCTCTTGGTGAAGACCACACTTCAGTGGAGCTCGGACAGCAGGGGCAGGAGGGGCGAGCCAGGGATAATCTTATCTGGGGAGGAATGGGTGGGCACAGTGGGGAGAGGCCTCCAGGAATGTAGGGACTTGCAGAGTGGGCTCTCTAAACAGCCCCTCACCTTTCCAATCTTGAGGTTACAAGCTGTGGCTACTGACTAATTTTCGGGAGCTGGTGAGACAAGCCTCAGGGTAATGCCAGCACTCCGAAAGTCAGCGGCTCTGCTCGTCAGCGGCTCTGCTTGGCTTCTGAAAACAGATAAACTCTCAGATATAGCTGGAGCCACATCCTGCTTCCTTTGGGCCTGGGG
Organism: Saimiri boliviensis; assembly: GCF_048565385.1. Classification (NCBI taxonomy): domain Eukaryota; kingdom Metazoa; phylum Chordata; class Mammalia; order Primates; family Cebidae; genus Saimiri; species Saimiri boliviensis. Next base: position 86,441,100 of record NC_133460.1, on the reverse strand, counting down.
CTGTGTTTGGCTTGCAATTTGTGTCCCCTGTCCCCACTGGTACTCTGTCCAGTCATCAGGACCCTTGGCTCGGATTTAGGGTAGGATAGGAATAGGGTACCTTTTTCCTATTTTCTTTTTTTTTTTTTTAAACAGAGTCTTGCTCTATTGCCCAGGCTGGAGTGCAGTGGCACAATCTCAGCTCACTGCAACCTCTGCCTCCTAGGTTAGAGCAGTTCTCCTGCCTCAGCCTCCAGAGTAGCTGGGACTACAGGTGTGTGCCACCACTCCCAGCTAATATTTTGTATTTTTAGTAGAGATAGGGTTTCACTGTGTTAGCCAGGATGTTCTCGATCTCCTGACTTCATGATCTGCCTGCCTCAGCCTCCGAAAGTGCTGGGATTACAGGCGTGAGCCACAGCGCCCGCCATTTTTTTTCCTGTTTTCTGAATTCAGTGTTGACTCCTCTGGGAAACTGGAGATGCGACTCTGCCCGTGCTCTGCTGTCCAGCCACCACTTTCTGAATTTTAATTTTGGCACCAGGAGTACTGTTAACTTTCCCCTCCTTCCGACCCATTGACTTATCAGCACAATAGGGTCACAACCTTAACTTTTCATTTCTAATCTAGTTTAATATGTCTTTAGGGTGTGTATGAAATAAACATTGACAGGTTTTTGGAGCCCTCAAGGTGCCTACTTTGCTGGTTCCCTTTCCAGCAGCTTCCCTGCCTCCCTAGCCCCCACTCCTTTGGCAGCCTCCTGCCTCTGCTGAGCTCCCCTCCACGTGTTCCACCCCCTTACCCTGCTGTTGTTTACATCCAGCCTCCCTGAGAATTTCCTCTGGGGAGGAATCTGTTCCTGTTGTGGTCTAGTGCCTGGGAGGGAAAGAACTTTCTGCGGGTAGGGTACCCTCCATCTGAAACAGGCCAGGGGAGCATCATGCATAGGGCCTCCATTCTGTCCACTCAGATTCTGGGTGAGGCCACAGGCAAATCTCTTGACTTCTGGGGAGTCGGCCTGTGGTTCCTCCCTTGGATAGCCTCCATGGAACCACTGTAGGCTTTCCCCACAGCTGCCTCTGAAATAGCTGCTGCTTCGAGATCCTCCCTTTTAAAACTCTTTCTAAAGCCCTCAGGATGGCGGGGAGCGAACAGCACTGGTATATCCTAGGAGTAAGTGCAGGAATTCAGCAGTGAGAGCGTGTCTGGGACCACCTGGGCTGCTATCCGTTTAACCTCAAATCTCTTTGGGATACTTGCCCTCCCTGGGAACCAGAGTTCTGGCTCTACTATTGAGCAGCTATGCACTAGTTCCAGAGAATCCACTAATAGGCTGCCATGTATAGATGTAGGTTCTTAAGAGTTCACAGGCTGGGTCATCTCTGATCACTGGATGGATAGCTCAGCCTGGGGCATTTAGTGTTTTCCCTGGTGATAAACCCCAGAGCAGCTAGATCTGGAGCTGGTGACAAGTTGAAATTATTAAAAATTGATTTGTGTGGGACTGTCTTTAGTGTCACTTTTTTTTTTCTTCTAAATCTCTATTGCCCAGACTCATCCCTCAAAGATAGAGGTAAGGTGATCTCCTAGGTGCTGGTCCCATCTGGTTAGGGGACCTCTGCCTGTCCTTGTGAACTCTTCTCTTTCCTCTCAGTCTCCTGGCCTTAGTAGAGCCCACTTGGGTTCAGAGAACTGTAACCTCCCTTGCCATCTGGGTGGAAGGAGAGAGAAGGGAGTTAGTTCCCTTATCTCCAAACTTAGTGGTACTGAGGGGACAAGCAAACCCATTTGGCCACTCCTGGATTTCTGCCAGCCTTTCCTCCAAGTGAATGAGGACAGGTCTAGGGCCTGGGGCACTAAGCAGAGAACTCCTTGCCCTCCATTGTAAAGGCCCTTTTCTTGACCAATTTCTTCACATATACCTATTCCAAGAACTCCAAATGAGAGTGCCCATTCTCTCCTGAAAGTCAACTTCAACAGGAGCTGCCCAAGCACTGTCTATGCCTAGCCTCTATGCCAGGTCTGTGGAACTCCTCCAGAGCCAAGGGAGATCCAAGAGCAGGGCATTGCTCCTGAAGACAGTCTTACCCTTAGCCACTTGTCCCCCAACTTAAGCCAGAACTCCTGCCACAATTCCCACTGGGTTGATTAAATCAAGTGGTTGGAAATGAAAGCCAATTGAAGAGATTAAGTGTGTTTGAGTCACTTTAACTGAAGTTTTTGGTCTTAACAGGTCACTCCTTCAGACCCACCAGACAAGGTCCCCTCATCCTCATAGCAAGGGGTTGGGGGACTTTTGGGTGAGGAGCCCAGAAAGCATCCTGAGGAAGGTCAGACCTGTGGGGTTCAGACATTCAGAAGCCATTCCTGGGACATGAGGGAGCCCAGCTCCCTGCCTGTCGAAAAGGAGCTAATCTTAAGGAAAGGGTTTCATAACAAGGGCATTTATTTCCTACTCTGTATCCTGACTTGGATCCCCAAACCCATCAGTCGCTCCCCAAATATGCCGGAAAACAAGGAATCTAGGACAGGACAGGTGACAAGAGAGAAGGGCAGAAACGTGGGTGCAGGGGAGAAACAAAAGAGCAAGGGTGTCTTGAGAAACTGACCTGGGTCACTAGTTTTCTTATCTTCCCAGTCAGCCTATGGGGGGTAGGGGTCACTAGATGAGTGAAGGAGGCACCCTGAGAGCGAATGGGTTCCAGAGATGGGGTCCTGGTGTGGGTGAGAATTGAGGTCCTTCTGGAACTTGAGAGAAGATGAAATTATAGTCCATTGGCCAACGATGAGCCTACTATTAGACGCTGGGTTGACTCTTCCTCTGCATCCCTAACCTGCTTTAAGCACGGTAGGGACTGTCTGGGACCACAAGAGATGCATACACGAGAAGAGGAACAACAGAAAATAGAGGCTTTTGTGGCGGCAAACGGAGCCGGGGCTCAAAGACAATACCCCCGGCTCTGCCTCAGCCGGAACTGTGCTGATGAAGAGGGAAGGGGAAAGGGGAAAGGGGGAAGGGGGAAGGTGTCTGAGAATTGGGGGCGGGGTTTCCTTTCAGCGGGGCTCTGCTGTCCCGCGCTCTTCTCCACCCCCAAGACCCGTGACTTCTGGTTTAGGGGCAGATTGTTGGAGAGCTAGTCTCCTTCCCCGCACTTTGCAGTTCACCCTTTCACCGGGTGCCTCCCCCGAGCTGCAAAGTGTGGGGGGCGGGGGTAGGGGGAGCCAATCCCGGCAGCGCCAAAGGGGGGAGGCGGCGGTGACAGCCGCGGGGAGGGGGCGGGAGGAGAGAGGCGGCTCGGCTTGGCTCCGCGCTCGGCTCCGCGCTCAGCTCTGCTCTGCCTCCGGCTCTGCGCTCACCTGCTGCCTAGTGTTCCCTCTTCTGCTCTAGGACCCTCCGGTGGGCCCCAGACCCCGAGCCGGATCTCAGGCTCAGCCTCAGCCCAGACTCCTCCAGCCCCGACAGCGCACTAGGCCGCCAGGGGGCGCCGTGTGAGCGTCCTATCCCGGCCACCCGGCGCCCCCTCCCACGGCCCAGGCGGGAGCGGGGCGCCGGGGGCCATGCGGGGCCAGGGCCGCAAGGAGAGTTTGTCCGATTCCCGAGACCTGGACGGCTCTTACGACCAGCTCACGGGTGAGTCGGTGACGTGGGGGTCGCGGGAGGGAGGGTGGATTCCATTCCTCCAGACCCTTCCGCCTCTGTGACCCTGGCCTGGCCCACACCCACACTCTGCCCCATTCCCAGGTACTCTCCTGGCAGGTCTGGGCGGCAGGACACTGAGGTTCAAGCCTTGGGCCCCGGGGGTGGGGTGGGGGAGGAGCAGAAGAGGCAGGTGTGGAGAGGCAGCAGGTGTGGGCGTGTGTGACACAGGGCTGGGAGGGTGTCTGGAGTGGGAGGTGTTACGTGCGTGAGCGCCTGTCATTCGTGTGTGTGTGTGTGTGTGTGTGTGTGTGTCTCCCACAGCTGGTTGCCATGTGCCCTTTGGCTTGGTGACAGCTAGGGTAAGTGCGATTGCATCTGGCAGTGCAATTGTATGGTCTCGTCAGATGTTTGAGGTTGCGTAGGACCCTGATTGTACTGATGAAGTTGTTTTGACCATGTGTCTCTATTGTATGTGCAACGATGTGTTTCAAGTGTGTAATTCTGTACAGGTTCCACTGTAGGGTGGCTTGTCTCTTTGTAAGATTTCATGACCATGAGTCCTCTGGACAAGCATTTGTCAAAGTAGGTTGTGTTGTGTTTTATGATTGTCAGATGAGTGTTGAGTGCTATCGGTGTACTTTCATGTGGTGATGTCTGCAGTGGGGCTCTGTGAGTGTCCATGACGTGTCTCATCCTTGCTGCCTCTCTGGCTTTCTGGTGCAGATAGGGGTCTTTAGCACACCCCACTGCTTCACCAAGTTTTCCACGAATAGCCCAGGTGGATCCAAGGAGGGACTCTAGTGCTCAGCTGCCCAGGTTGGTTTCCAGGAGACCTTATGGCTCCAGCACCTGGCCCCTGCAGGGAGGTTTCAGTTAGTGCTGGGTCAGCTCTCTGTCTCTACCTAATCATGTGCTCAGATTATTCTTACAACTGAATGCTTCACCCCCTGACAACCCTTCCAGAACTTCCCTCAAATCCCAGGAAAACACATCCTCATGCTTCACCTCCAGAGCCAGAGCTAGGCCTGGGAAGTGTCTTGCGGTGTCCCCTATGTATCCCCAAACCACTTGGCTGCCCGGGCATCCTCTCTTTCCCACATGGGGAGGTATGTGAGACCAGTACATCTGTGCATATGCATGTTCCAGGGTTTGGTTGGCAGATCCATGTGTTTGTGTAGGTGACTGTGTCACCCTGCGTACATTTCCATGTGCGTGTGTTTGTGTGTCTCATTGTACAGCCTGCTCTAGAAAGCCAGCAGAGTGGGAGGAGGGAAGCTGTCTTCCCTGAGGCCAAAACAAAGCTGGGGAGGTAGAGGGAGGCCATGATTCTTGTCCTTCCTGAAGAGAGTGAGATTGAGACCTGGGAATAGGGAGGAGACTAGGATGAGGTGTCTTGAGTATGTGTCTCTTCCCACCCCCATCACTGTCCCAGGGAGGCCCTAGTCAGGATCAAGGGAGTCACTCAGGCAGGCCCCAGATGAGAGAGCATACTATATGTGCCTCAGAGCTGGATGGAATCCAAAGGTCTCCATGTCCAGCTCTTTGTGAATTCTGTTCCCACTACTAGTTTAGGATTCTTGAGAGTAGTAAGGGCCTAGGGCCCTTCATTAGCATCACATTAGTCGATGTTTGCTTCCAGCTTTAATGGATTCTTCCTCTTAGTGAAACCATCCCTTCCTCACTTCGCTGTTTGAAAGAGATTAGGTCAGGGAAGTATTTGTATTTGGATATGCCCTGAGTCAGGTCAGTCAAGAATGGGAGTGCACCAACTCTGTGACTTTTGCTCTCCTGGCCTCACTTTTCTCATCTGTAAAAAGGAATGTTACTTCCCGCCTGCCTGTCTACCTCCCAAGGAAAATGGAAAGGTCAAGTGTTGACAAGCATAAAGAATTGTGGGCCGGGTCTGCAGCAGCCTAGCTGTAAGATAGCTCCACACGCGACTTGGAAAATAGAAATAGAACTACCAGGAGGTCTCCTTTCGAAGAGCAGCTTATTTTATAGCGGGAGACAAATCAGATTGCGACGCCAGTGTTAACAAAGACTCCCCGGCCGGCTGGCGGGCTGGCAGGCGGGCGGGCAGGTGGGCGTCAGTGAGCATTGGGGGACGCCTAAGCTGAAGCCTGAAGGCGAGTCGTTGTCCGTGGTGCTGAAGCGCGCTCCAGGCCTCGCCTCCCTTTCCCTGCAGATGGGATTCTTTTGATCGGATTTAGGGTAGTTTCCAGCCCCCGTCATTCCAGCCCATCAGGCTTGCAGGGAGGCAGCTGGAAAGTTACACCTCAGGGCATCTTGGGTACCCCCGACCGTTTTGCGTCCCCATTCCCACTCCAAGCTCAAAACGGAGCTGGTAGAGACTTCAGAAAAAAATGAAAAACAGTCCGAGCCCCAGTAGAACCCCCGTCTAATCCTTCGGGTCTTCCCAGCCCGGTGGGACCGCTGAGCAGTGCAGTTCCGAGTGGAAAGGCCGCGCTGTCTGAGCGGAAGAAAGGCCAGGAGAAGATGAGGAGAGGGTTGGAGCCAGGCTGGCCAGGACTGAGCTCGATCCCTGGACTGGGATCCCGGTGGAGTCCCTCCGGCCCTGAGTATTGTTCCCGGGGCGGGGGCGCCCCCGTGTGGTTGCGAGGAGCCATGCACGCGGAGCTGCTTCGCGATGGGGCCCGTCGCTGTCAAGCGGACAAGATTTGCCCAGAGTTAGGAGGTCATTCTCACCTCTTAAATGTAGGGTTTTCAACCAGACATATGGGATTCCCATAGAAGGAGCGGAACTATATCTCTCCTGTAGGCTTTCCCAGGAATTTGAAGACATTGGGGGGTCTTGGAAGGGTTTACTTGGGGTCTAACCTGATAGGGATGAGTCCAGAGTCCGGGAAAGGAGGCGCAGCGGGACTGAAGTGGGGTGGGGGTGGGGGTTCTTCCCGAAGCATGCGGCTGTAGCCAGCGTATGGTAGTAGAGTCTGTGAACCTGCCGCACTGAGACAGACATAAATAGAAACAGTTATGAGAGCAGGAGATTTGGAGCTGGGAGACAAAGTAGTGGGGCATAGCTCTGCCGCCTCTTCTCTGCCACCCCAGTACACTGGCCTCTTTCTCCTTCCTCCTGCCTTTTCTTCCATTGGTCCAGAAAGTGTGGAAGTGTGGGGAGTTGCCATGACAACTCTGTCCTCTTACCCCCTTCAGCTCTTTATGCCAAAATGATGGGGGCGGGGTGCGGGGAGGATTGCGACAGGCGGAGAAGGGAGGCCGAAAGGGGACAATAAAAGATACGGTTCATTCCCCATCCAGCTCTTTTCTGAAAATCCACGTGCGCCTGCCTGGCCTCCCCGCCAGAACCCAGAAAACACTCGCTGAGAAGGCTGAGTCCTCACTGCCCCTTCCCGCCCCGCCCAGTTGAGGAACTTTGGGGGCGGGTGCTTCACATGATGGGGCCAGGGTGAGCTCCTCTCGTGCGGCCAGGAGAACATGGGAAGGCTCCAGGGTTTGGATCCTCTGCCTGCCGGGCCGGCCCTCCCGCACCGCCCACACAGGGCCCACTCGGGTGAGGGCGGAGACCGGACCGCCCCGGGCCCTGAAGGCGGAGCTTGGCCACAGAGCTTTCCACCAAACCATGAACCGATGCCCCCGCAGGTGCCGGAGCCCGCTAGGGCAGGCAGCGCGATCCCTCTACCAGCTGGTGACTGGATCGCTGTCGCCAGGTATGAGGAAGGGAAGGGAGGGGCAGGATCCTTCAAAAAGTGAGCGAAGTGGAGTAGGAGCTCTGCAGAGGTAGGGAGGGAAGGGCTTCTCACATAGATGGAGGGAGCAACATCCCTCCAAGAAAAGGGCTTCCGAAATGAGCTCTCACAGGAGTGGAGCAGGGGATGGGCGGGCTTCCTTGCAGAGCAGGAGGAAGACAGCGCTGTTCAAAGAGGAAAGGAGAGGGGGCATCCCGGTCCCTCACAATGGTGGAGGGGGCAGGGCTTCTCATTGAAGGCAGAGGAGGGGGCCTCCAGTAAGGGGCAGAGCGCCTCCCAGGGATGAAAGGAGGAGGCTTGCAGCAGAGCAGGGAAGAGGTTCAGCCCTTTCCTGCATTTCTTGGCTGAAAGGGTCTTAAGATGAAGGGTCAGTGTCCAGAAGGGAAAAACCCTGAGATGGGCCTAGACCAACATGAACTCAGCTGGCGAGTTCATGCATGACGTGGGATGGATAGATTTGTGTGGCTTAAGGATTGCATGTCTCTGTTTTCTCTCTGGAAGTGTGTATTAATGGGATTGTGCATTACTAAGTTGTGCATCGCTGGGCTGTGTATGGCTGAGTCTGTGTATCCCTGGGGTTGTAATCGCTGGGATTCGGTGACACCAAGACTGTGTGTGTACTTGGATGGAATTCTGTGCTTCAGGATTGGGTTGAGGGTTCCTGAGTCTCTAAGTTAGTTGTGTAGCCTTCATGAGGTTGTACCTTGGTGTGAGATTTGTGACGTGTATGAGGTGTGGATTGAGGACATCCCACAGCACCGCTGAGGTGTATGCACATCTCCACTTGCGTTTCCTTATGGCTGCTTGGGCAGGGCCCACAGAACCCAACTTCCCCTCTGCACCTGGTCTCAAAGAAACCAAAACAACCTAGTCCCGTGGCATTCTGTGATCTGTAGTTATTTGGCAATCTCCATGGGTATCCACTTGAGCCCCTGGGGTATAGGCAGGGCTGGTGGCCTCTCCTTGCCATCTGTCCTCCCGGAAGAAGGGGAGATGGATGGTGCTGAGCTAGAACCAAACCTGGAAATCTTTTGGGGAGCATATAACCTCCAAGCCCCCTGCTTGGACCTGTCTCCAGTGACAGATGGCTGGAGCCAGGCAGGGAAAGCTCTCAATCATTGCAGGCATGACTTCCAGGACCCAAAATAGCCCCAACGTCTAGGGAGGTCATTAATCACCTGATGCAGCTGGGGGCTGCAGTGTCTTTGGCCTAGTTGGGAATGGCATGGGTCTGGGGGACTGAGAGAAGGGCTTTGAGATCTTCACCGGCCAGGTTAACAGTGGTGGCGGGGGTGGTATAAAGACAGACTGGGAAAGGTGGGACAGTTGCATAGAGTGGGTTCCCCCACAAGGCAGTGTTACTCATGTTTGAACTGGGGCCTGGGGCAGATAAATAACTAAATGATAGGAATATCTCTGTGGTAAGACGAGGGATCTGGGGAATGCCCACCTCATCTCTCAAGATAGTTTTCCCTGGAGTTTCTCTCTCTGTCTAATGTGCTTTCTTTGAGATTTCTTTGATTGAAAAGCTAAATTTGTGGCACACAGGTGCTTGAGGAGGAAAGATCTGCCAAGTCTCTCACAGAACCCGAAGACTTGAGAAGTCTCTGAGTGGAGAGAAGGGAGAGCCTGGAAAAACAGCTCATCCTTTCACTCCTGACAGATTCTGCCACCGGATGCCTGGCTGATTTAGGACCATGAGTCCTGGCAAGGCTGGGTTGAAGTCTCAGAGAGTTGAGAGTGGGAGTTAGGAAGAGAAGGGGCCAGGGCCAGGGCAACTGGCTGCAAGTCACCTGTCTGTCCCTCCGTGAATCAGCAGCAGGGAGCAAGGAGGTGCTTTTGTGGGGCCCCTTTCAATTCAAATAGTCTGGCTTGGCATTCGAGGCTTCATGGAATCTGACCCTTTTTTATTTTATTACCCATATAGCTCCCTTACATAAACTAAGCTTTAGTCACCTAGGATTCCTTGACACCCTGAGAGACTGAGAGACTGCCTGAGAGAGCCGACAGATCACTGACTCTGGTTAAACTCTTTTTTTTTTTTTTTTTTTTTGAGACAGGGTCTCACTCTGTTGCCCAGGCTAGAGTGCAGTGGTGTGATCTCGGCTCACTGCAACCTCTGCCTCCTGGGTTCGAGCAATCCTCTGGCCTCAACCCCCCAAGTAGCTGGGACTACAGGTGCCTGTCACCACACCCAGCTAATTTTTGTGTTTTTCTGTAGAGAAAGGGTTTCATCATGTTGCCCAGGGTGTTCTTAAGCTCCTAAACTCAAGTGATCTGCCTGCCTGGGCCTCCCAAAGTGCTAGGATTACAGGTGTGAGCCACCATGCCAGGCCAAACTAATTCTTTAGTAGCATGTCAGCTGTTATCTTTGGGGGAAAAAAAATCACTCTTTTTTCCGAAGTGGGGAGCTTCAATTTCTTCATCTGCAAAGTGGGTATACTACTACTCACTCTGACTATGTCAGCTGTAAAAACAGAAATAATAGATCCTACCGCTCAGGCTTATTATGAGGACTCAGTGAGATACTACACGTAAAGCATCCAGGACACAAAATGTGTTGGATAAATGTCATCTCTTTATTTATTTATTTATTTTGAGACAGAGGTTTCACTTTGTCATCTAAGCTGCAGTACAGTAGCACAGTCATGGCTCACTACAGCCTGGAACTCCCACCTCAACCTTCCAAGTAGCTTCGACTACAAGTGTGCACCACCAAGCCAGGCTAATTTTTTGTAGAGACAGGGTTTTGCCATGTTGCCCAGGCTGGGATGGGACTCCTGATCCACCCTCCTCAGCTTCCCAAGTGTTAAGATCACAGGTGTGAGCCACCCATCATTCCTGACCAAATGTTGATCTCCTTGTTAAGATGGACAGTTGATGTTTGAGCCTGACCTCCCAGTTAAGAAGCTTTTGCTATAACTCATCCCATGACCTGCCTATAACAGCTCCTATCACCTATAGGCATGCCACAAAATTTTTTTTTGAGACAGTCTCACTCTGTCGCCCAGACTGGAGTGCAGTGGCGCGATCTTGGCTCACTGCAACCTCTGCTTCCCGGATTCAAGAAATTCTCTGCCTCAGCCTCCATAGTAGCTGGGATTACAGGTGCACCACCACGCCTGGCTAATTTTTTATATTTTTAGTAGAGAGTGGGTTTCGCCAATTTTGGCCAGACTTGTCTTGAACTCCTGACCTCATGATCCACCCACCTTGGCCTCCCAAAGTGCTGGGATTACAGGCATGAATCACTGCACCCGGCCACAAATATTTTTTGAATAAGTAGATTCCTTAGAGTTCTCTCAGTGGGGCTGTCTCTCCCTACCCAGTGAGAGCATATTTGGTTCGCCTTCGTTGCACAAGCAGTAGCTCAGAGCCTGGCACTCAATTTGTGTAGGACCAGTTTTTGTTTTGTTTTGTTTTTCTTTTAACATCTTTGCTCTCCAGGAAGTTAGAATGTCTTTGAGGAAACAAGACCGATGGAGAGAAATCTGGGCTCAAATCGCAGCCTCATACCCTGTTAGCTGGGTGACCTCAAGCAAGTCCTTTTACCTCTCTGAGCCTCATTTACCTCATTAGTAAAATGTGTACAATACTATTCACTGCCCATCTCATGAGGTTGTTATGAGAAGCCATCAAGATAATAGTGTTTGTGGAAGTGCTTTATGAACTGTTAAGAGCTATAGAAATGGCCAGGTACAGTGGCTCCTGCCTGTACTTTGGGCGGCCGAGGCAGGTGGATAACCTTAGGTCAGGAGTTAGAGACCAGCCCGACCAATGTGGTGAAACACTGTTTCTACTAAAAATACAAAAAATTAGCTGGGCATGATGGCACATACCTGTAATTCCAGCTACTTGGGAGGCTGAGGTAGGAGAATTGCTTGAACCTGGGAGGCGGAGGTTGCAGTGAGCTGAGATTGCACCATTGCACTCTAGCCTGGGCAACAAGAGTGGAACTCCATGGAAAAAAAAAAAAAAAAAAAAGCTATAGAAATGTAACGGGGGAGTATTATGTTATTAATAATGGTAGCAAACACTTATTCAGCAGTTACTCTGTGCTAGATGTTATTCTTTATTTTTGAGATGTAGTCTTGCTCTGTCACCCAGGCTGGAGTGCAGTGGCACTATTTTGGCTTACTGCAACCCCTGCCTCCTGGGCTCAAGTGATTCTCCTGCCTCAGCCTCCTGAGTAGCTGGGATTACAGGCATGTGTGCCCCCATGCCAGGCTAATTTTTATATTTTTAGTACAGACAAAATTTCACCATGTTGGCCAGAATGTTCTCGAACTCCTGACCTCAAGTGGTCTGCCTGTCTTGTCCTCCCAAAGTACTGGGATTACAGGCATGAGCCACCATGCTCAGCCTGTGCTAGGTGTTATTCTAACAACTTTCCATGTATTATTTTATCACCCCCTCTTCCCAATGACCATATGAGATGGGAAACTGAGGTATACAGAGGTTGAGAGCCCATCTAGTTAATGCAAGTTGCAAAGCTGGGATTTGAACTTAGGGAGTCTGGCACCCTATCACCTACTATGCTACACAACCTTTTACTGTTCCCACTGATAACATTACAGAATTCCCTGCTGAGTTTTGAGTCCTCTGCAAGGAATTTAGTAGGAATTCAGGTTACTGGTAGACAACTGAAGGCTGGAGGCCCTGAGGGGAAGGGAATTTAAGCTGCCTGTGGTGGATAGATAAGAGGAAGAGCAGAAGGAAGGACAGCCCTGGCAGAAGAGATGGTAAGAGCAAAGCACAGAGATAGGACAGAGTTTGGTGTATTTGGGCTACAGCGAGGAGGCTAAACTGGCTGAAACAAAAGTATCTACCCTGATGAGGGTAGAGGGAAGAATATTAAATGCGAGGGGTAGAAGTTGGATAGTCATAGGGAGATATTTGCTGGTTTCATCTGTAAATAAGTAACCTCTAAGATGTGAGAAACTGTAAGCAACGTTTGAATAGACTTTTTCCTAGGAGAAGGGAGTGGAACAGAAGACCAAGCCTGTTTGAGGCTGGATGGTGGCTGACGCCTAGAATTCCAGGACTCTGGAAGGCCGAGGTGGGCAGATCACTTGAGGCCAGGAGTTTGAGACCAGCCTGGCCAACATGGCGAAACCCTACTTAAAAATATAAAAATCAGCCGGGCGTGGTGGCTCACGCCTGTAATCCAAGCACTTTGGAGGCCAAGGCGGGCAGATCACCTGAGGTCCAGAGTTCAAGTTCAAAAATATAAAAATCAGCTGGAAGTGGCGGCACATGCCTGTAATCCCAGCTACTAGGTGGCTGAGGCACGAGAATCGTTAGTGCACTGCACTTTAGCATGGGTGACAGAGTGAGACCGTGTCTCAAAAAAAAAAAAAAAAAAAAAAAAAAAAAGAAGAAAAGCCTGTATGAAGCATCATTTTCCCACACCTTCTCTGCATGGGGCGGGTCCTAGGACAGGGAAGAGGCATGTGAGGTTGGACGCCTGCCCCCTGGTGGTGACTATTTAGAACTGCAGATCAGCCAACCTGAACTGGGGCCATAGGGACTGGTCCCCACCCCACAAATTGGGCTGAGACACAAGTCATCCAAGAGCTGGACAAGAGGGAGGGCTCCTTCTGGGGCCAGTCCCCCTAAATTGGCCCTCCTGTGTGGGACAGCTTTCTAAGAAGGGAGCCAGTGTAGTGTGGTGGTTTAGAGTGAAGGCTCAGAGTCAGATTGGGTTAAAAGTGAAGCTCTGATCTTGGAGATTTGCTTATCTTTGACCTAGTTTCACCACCTGTAATACAAGGATAATAATGCTGCCTTCATAGGTTTATTGTGAAAATTCGGTGTTACAGTGCCTGTAAGCACAGAGCGCGTTATCTAGTATATAGTGAATGGTCAGTCACCATTAGCCAGCAGTGGTAGTAATGCTGTTACTGACCCAGAGGCCTAGTCTTGTTTCTTATTGTCTCTGTAGACCTCTCCCTACCTCTCTACACACCCTCCCACCCACCAAGAAGGGCCAGGGAAGAGGAGGGAGGGACTCTAGGGATGCTGGCCAGAGAGGTGGCCCCCTTAGAGGGTTCAGATTTCCCTCCTACAGCAGCTGGGCTTCTCTATCAGCTCAATAACAGTTCCTGAGGAACAGGCAGGGCTTTGCATCTCCTGGATGAGGTCCCAGCCAGAAGGAGCCAACACAGTCTCCATCCTCGCAAGAAGCTTGGATCTCTTGGCCCCAAAGGCAGCTGCAATAAGTCCCCTCCCCAGAGGGTCTTGATGGGGTTAAGTGGCCTTTTTCTGCCTAGACTACTGGATCTTATCCCCCCTCCCTTGGGCCTCAGTTTCACTGTCTGTGACCTGTGGGAAGAGAGTGCTTTCCTCCTCACAGTCTCCATGGCAACCAAATCGATACCGATGGTGTCCTCCTAGCAAGAGAGGTCGCTAACTTCTCCCCCCATTCTCATACAATTCCATGCCAATACAATGACGCCACGGTAGACCCACCCTCCAAATTAAGACACACCCATACCTAACAAACTTCAGACCCACATCCTACAACCCTACTAAAACACAAAAACCTCACTCCCTATGCACACTCACGAATACTCCAACACACTCCCACACATGCAGACCAGACACTGGCTCACATACCTATATGTGTAAGAGTTGAAATGCATAACCATACACCAGACACACACCTTTGCGACAGGTGCACAATCACGTGTAAGCGAACAAAGACACACACATAAGAGGAGACATACGCACTCCCATACTGACAAACAGGAATATACACACAGGAAACACCCGGCCACTGTAACATGTTCTGACCCATGCATCTGATTACTTATACACGTGCAGATGGTGGTTTCTCACACACATACACCCTGCCCTTCTGTGTCTTCTCCCTAAATTCAGCTCCTCCTTGTGCCCCCTTCCCTTTGGCACAGACTAGCCACAGGATGTCTAGGGGAAGCACTCCTCGGGGACAGAGGCAGGTCACTGCCCCCTCCCTCCTCTGGCCCATATCTTGTCCTGTCGTGGTCCCTATTCTTTGCACCAAAGGTTCCCGAGGAGGTGCCAGTCCAAAGGCTGAGGTGGCCCTGTGAAGAGGAAGAGGCGGCGGCTGTGGTTGGGAGGCTTGTGGGGCAGAGGCGGGGTGAGAGGGGAGAGGGAGGAGACCCAGGGAGGGAGAGGGGGAGGGAGGCCGCAGGCGGTCCTACTCAGGCTGGGGAGCCTGAGGGGGAGGTGCTGTGAGGCAGCCAGCCGGCGTGTCTGAACCTCAGCCCTGTAGGGGCCATGCCCCAGGCCCACCATGAACCTGGAAGGGCTGGAGATGGTTGCTGTGCTCGTGGTCCTCGCTCTGTTTGTCAAGGTCCTGGAGCAGTTTGGCCTCTTTGAGCCTGTCTCCTTGGAAGGTAATCCAGGTGTCCTGGCACATCTGAGCTGCTGCCCCACAGCACTGGGGAGGGGATATTTCTCCGTCTTCATGACTGGGGACAGGGATGAGCAGGTGAGTGATGGGACAGGCAGCTGCAAGGTGAGTAGGGGTGCCTGGGGGGTACGACATCTGGCAGAGGGGAAGAGGAGGCCTTGAGGAGTAGATATGGAGGGAGGAGGAAATCTAGAGGATAAGGTGTCAGGAGGTGATGAGGGGTACAGTGTGGAAGGACTGGGGTGTGGAGATGAGGTGGAAAGGGGATTCTGGGGGATACCAGGAGGGGTCTGGAGATAGGGAAGGAGTGTCTGGAGTAGAAGAGGGAGGTTCCAGGGATCCTGAGATAATACTAGATTTCTGGGCGGTCCTTTTTGGAGTCAGGGGCCCACCACAGTGCCTGTGCATTCTCTCCACACCTCCATCTGTGCAGTGTAGCTTATGGGATGTATGGGCTCCGTGTGTGAGAGACACAGGGTGTGACTCTGTGTTCTGTATGTGAGAGAGTACAAAGTATGTAACTGTGTGAGCCTGTGTGTGGGAGAGGGATGTGGCTGTATGTGTGAGAGTGACAGGGCATGTGGCTTTGTAAGATGGTGGATGTGGCCAGGCCTGAGCGGCACAGCGTGTGGCTGAGCCTCTTTGAGTATCAGGTTGTGTATGTGCCTGTTTGCAGAGTTCCCTGAGAATACATCAGCTCCATACCCAAGGCTTGGGAGGAGGTGGGTTCTGGAGGGAAAAGAGTGCGAACATTGTGATGGAGATACTTATAGCCCAGCTCTGATTAGGGATGAGGAGTGGATCAGATCAGGGACCCTGCTTCCCAAGCCCCCTTGCCTCTCCAGGCTCCTATCAGGATCCAAGGGCAGAATGGTCTCCAAGGCCTAGACACTGGGAGTGGAAAAATCAACTCCCCTCCCCACTCTACCCCAAAGTCAGTAAGGAGAGTAATATTGGGGTGGAGAGGAGAGCACTTCTGCTTCCCCCTTGGGAGTTTTGACCTCCGCCTCCTCTTCACGGCAAGAACTGTGTAGCTCCATGGCATGGGTGTTTCTCAGTGCCACCAGGGACAGGAAGACAGGCCAGAACCACGGGGCACTGCAGGGTAGATACCTGGAAGAACTGGAAAAATATGAAGGAAGCTAGTAACAAGAGGAAGGTCGATGAATTGCCTGCTCTAGGGTTCAGTAAGGGCAGAAAACTCCTAGCTCACCCTCCATGCTCTGCTGCCTTTATTGGGGTGGAGTGGGGAACAGGGATTTGGACTGAGATGAACTGGGACAGCTGGGGTGAGCTTGTTCTTATTCTATCTGGAAAAGGTGAAGTTGATTGAGCTCTAACTTACCATCCAATTTAGATGGGAAAGGGGGAAGAGGGTCATCTGGGAATCCCAGGCAGCCATTCTCTTCCCACCTTTAGAGGAGACGGAGGCTTGGAAACAGGTAGGGGCTGGGGTGGGGAGCAGGAGAGCCACCCCTAAGTCGGGCAACTTCACCATTGGAAGCCCCAGGTGCAATCCGGCTTCGGGAAACCAGAGTCCAGGCTAATGGAGCCCTGGGCCAGAGGCCAGGCCTCCATCGATCCCCCTGCCTGGTCCACCGCCTCCCTCCCACCTCTCCATGGCTCCTGGGGTGGGAGGAGGTAAGGATATGTTGAAGGGGAGGAGGTGGTTACTTACCCGCCTTGCCTCTCCAGGCTCCTATCCAGGCTCCTGGTTAAAGGGAGAGTAACCTTTAACCAAAGGAAGTTAGACCCCTCCAGGAATGGACTGAGGCTGACTTTAGCCACTGTGTCAGATCCGGTGGACTGTGACCCAGGAATCTGGATGCAGTGCAGCTGGGAGACACAGACACAGACACAGACACACACACACACAGACACACACACACACACACACACACACACACACGCACGCACTAATACTGAGGGTCCTCCAGTCAGTCAGAGCTGCAGGACATGTGCAGAAATAAGGGGAAAAGAGGGGAAGGCGAGTTGTGATCAGTGGGCCCTGGATAGCCCCACAATACACCAAAATACTCACCTCCAAATCTCTTATTGTCTCAAAGTCTGCTATTATTTTACCTTCAAAGACCAAGCCATACTGGAAAGGGCTGGGTAGGGGCTGCAATTTAGGGTAGATGAGTTAGCTGATGAGGAACCCTGCCCTTTGGCAGGAAGATTCTGGTCACCTTGGAATGAGAAGGGATTACAAGAAAGAAAACTGGGTGTACCCAGGAAAAATGAAGCCTCTATGGGTGAGGTACAGCCTTAGATATCTGAGTGTCATGGGGACCCAGGTCACAGTATGATATGGGTATGTGTCATGAAGGTTTTCAAATGTATCATGTTATAAGGTCACAATGTGTCACAGTGTTCTTAGTAGACTCATGTGTCATGATGTCTAGAGGCATTGTGTGTTCTTGTGTGGTTTGATCATGCTGTGTGAGAGATGGCCTGTGTGGGTCTCCATGTGTGTGCACCCTGTTTTACTTAGGTCTCATTTGTATATGTTTAGGTTAAGGAGTACCAGATCATAGTCGTGTGTGTGTGTGTGTTTGTGTTTTGGAGCATGCATATTAGACCATCAGGTGTGGATATCAAGCTGTCGCCCTGGCATCCATCACTGTGATTTATCATTCTACATGTCACTGTACATGCCTGTCATCATAGGTGTGTGTATGAGAGAGGTGTTCCTACCCAGGCAATCCTTGGGTTGGACGTCACCCTGAGAGATCCAGCCATGGCACTTGAGCCAAGGGCACTAGGTCAGCAAAGACACTGAGGCCACTGCCACCTCCTCCTTGCCGTCTCCCTGTCAACGGCCTCATCCCATTAAACAAAGTGCCTGAGTCTCACCTCTGTGGACCCACTGGGCTCCCCTAACCCTATTCCAGCCACCCTTCCCCCACTTCAATTCCTCCCCCCCATCCCGTCCCCAGATGGGGTTGATTTGTGATTGGTGGGGAGGGGACACGAAACAGAGGGACAATGGGAGTTAATGTGCCTTCCTGGGGTCTTCTCTCTTCCCAGGCCACCCTCCAGGGCCCACTAAAAAAGCGCTGAAGCAGCGATTCCTCAAGCTGCTGCCGTGCTGCGGGCCCCAAGCTCTGCCCTCAGTCAGTGAAAGCAAGTGCCTCTCCTGTGCTTCCGGGGGCGGGGCCCAATGTGTGCGTGCGTGTGCGCGCACGCCCTAGGTCTGCGCGTATGTGTGTGTGCCCCAGGCCTGCGTGTGTGTATGTGTGTGCGCTGCATGCCCCAGGCCGGTGGGTGTGTATGGGGCGCGTGCCCCAGGCCTGCGTGTGTGTGCGCTCTCATGTCTCGGGCCTGCGTGTGGGGGGGGGTGTACCCAGGCCTGCGTGTGTATGTGTGTGCGCATGCATGCCCCAGGCCTGCGGGTGTGTATGGGGGGGCGTGCCCCAAGCCTGCATGTGTGTGTGTGTGTGTGTGTGTGTGTGTGTACATGCGCATGTCCCAGACCTGCGTGTGGGGGGGGTGCGCCCCAGTCCTGCGTTTGTGTATGTGTATGTGCGTGCATGCCCCAGGCCTGCGGGTGTGTATGGGGGCGTGTCCAGGCCTGTGTGTGTGTGTGTGTGTGTGTGTGTGTGTGTGTGTGTGTTTGTGCGCGCGCGCGGGGAACAGGGGTGGGCGCTGGCTGGGCTAAAGCATAAGGGGGCGTGGCTACTGTGTGTGCGCGTGGCTGGTACCAGCGTGCGTGGGCGTGGTCAGCTGGGGGCGGGGCCCGAGTGCGTGTGGGCGTCACTGCTCCAGCAAAACTTGGTGGGACCCAAGAGTGTGGGCGTGACCAGTGTGACCGGACTGAGGCTTGAGCTTGTGTGGCTGTGGCGAGACCAGGCGGCCGTGAGGGTCCGTATGTGGCTTAACTGGGTTAGTGTATGCAACTCTGTGGCCGCCCTGTCCCCACTGTGTTGTGTTGTCCCCACTGATATGTGTTGCCCGTGCCTCGAACGGACGGTGACGGATATAGAGGATGGCACCCACCCTCCTCCAGACGCCAGGGTATTTGGGTTTTCTGTCCCAGCCTGGTTCCCTGCTGAGTGATCTCGAGTTGAGTCACCTCGCTTCGTCTCTAGGTCTCCGTTTCCTCAGTTGGGCCTTTCCCAACTCATAGGATATACTGCATTTTGCAAGCCATAAAGGCCCGTTTTGTACTTATTTGAGTGTGCTGTTATGTTGGACTTGGGTCCCACACGGGGGTGGATTCGGAAAAGGTCAGGTGTGAGTCCCGCAAACTTGTGTGCGTGGGGTCCATTTCGTGTGTGTCTGTGCTTGTTGGGTGTGCCTTTGCGCGGGCTGGGGTGTGAGGTTTGCTGTGAGTGTGAGGGGCGAAGTGTGTGTTTGCAGTTGGCCGGGTCTTCCGCTTTCTCGGTGACAGTTCGCTCCCTTCAGCATTAGCCGCCCCAGCCTCCCTCCGCCCCCACAGACCCCGCCTGCTGGACCCAGGTGACTTATGCTCCTGGTGGGGGCGGGGCTGGGCGGGACGGCCATGCGAGCGCTTGTTGGGGGTACTTGCTTGGGTGCTGGACATGGGGGCGGGGCGGGACTGAGTTGGGGCCGGGTGTGGGGTGTGGATGGAGGTTGGCTGAGCTGGGCGGGGCATGGCTCAGGCATGGCTGGCTGGGATAGACGGGGCGGGGCGGGGCGAGGGGAGGGGGTGGGTGGGGCAAGGCTGGGTGGGGCTGGGCGAATCTGAGTTGGTCACCGAAGGCCCAGAGCTCTGACCCTCAGACGCCCCCTCTCGAACGCACTTTTACCACTCCACTTTCTGAAACGAAGAGGCAGCTGGAGGCCTTCCCATCCAACCAGGGATCCAGGACCCAGGGGCAAGCACTGAGTCGGATCCCTGGCTCTGGGGCCAGGCCTAGCCTTGGCCCGCTCATAGACTTCGAAGATGGGAGTATCTTTTCTCCTTGCCTCAGCGTCCTCAGCTAGGGACCCAGAGAACTGGCAGTCTGGTCTCCGGCATCGGATGGGACTGGGAGGAGGGTGAATGAATGGGGTCAGTGAGTTGAAAAGGGGTCGCGGAGGCCGGGCCTGAGGCGCGGCTGTCCTCCCTACCGCTCCTGCAGACAGCGTGGAGGATGAGTTTGAATTGTCTACCGTATGTCACCGGCCCGAGGGTCTGGAGCAGCTGCAGGAGCAAACCAAGTTCACTCGCAAGGAGTTGCAGGTCCTGTACCGGGGCTTCAAGAACGTGAGTGCAAGGCGAGGCCAAACTCAGCGAGGGTGGGACAGAAGCACCCGGGTTGGTCCACAGTTTCCCACAAAGCATGGCTTGGGTGCTTGAGGTGCGGGCGGAAGGGAGGCGGGGCCCTGAGACCGAACTTCCTGCTGGACGTTCAGGGCAGGTCCATAAAGGAAGTGGCACCTGTAGACTGCCAGTTTCGTTCCATGTCTTTCATTTGTGCCCTGGGAAAGAAGTCTTGCTTCCTATCACATGAG
Source organism: Saimiri boliviensis (assembly GCF_048565385.1). Lineage (NCBI taxonomy): Eukaryota > Metazoa > Chordata > Mammalia > Primates > Cebidae > Saimiri > Saimiri boliviensis. The sequence continues at coordinate 86,420,894 of NC_133460.1, read as the reverse complement.
CCATGTGAGTCCTCTGGAGGCTTGAAGATTTTCCCCTTCCCTGGGAGTGTTGGACCACAGAGGGAGGTGGGGGTGAATGGAAGGGGATTTTTGTCTCTGCCCTCAGCCTGGTCCCCTCCCCTTCCAGGAATGTCCCAGCGGAATTGTCAACGAGGAGAACTTCAAGCAGATTTACTCCCAGTTCTTTCCTCAAGGAGGTGAGGGGACAAGGCCCAAGGGGGAGAAGCTGTCCATCTCTAGTCTGAGCCAGGGAGGATTTCTGGAGGGGCTGGGAATGCCAAGGTGATGGGGGGTATGGGGAGCTCCACGGAGGGAGGAAGTCCTCTCCTGTGTGGAAGTCAACTTACTTCTCCACACTCACCCTGCAGACTCCAGCACCTATGCCACTTTTCTCTTCAATGCCTTTGACACCAACCATGATGGCTCGGTCAGTTTTGAGGTGAGCTGAGCAAGGTGGACCAGGGAAGCCTGTTTCCTGGGACTTCAGGGCCAGGATCTCCAGGCCAAACCCAGAGAAGGGGTTGGGTGAAGAGTACCTGAAGACACAGCTCCCTCCTCCCTCCTTCCCAGGATTTTGTGGCTGGTTTGTCGGTGATTCTTCGGGGAACTGTAGATGACAGGCTGAATTGGGCCTTCAACCTGTACGACCTCAACAAGGACGGCTGCATCACCAAGGAGGTGCAGGGCAACTGAAGGGCTGATGGGCTGTGGCGGTTATGGGGGCGGTGTGCAGAGGGTGATGGGAGGGAAATATGACCCACATATGCCCACAAGCAAGGGATCAAGGGAGGATGGAGGCTCTGAGGAAGGAGCCTCTTCTCTCTTGGCCTAACAGGAAATGCTTGACATCATGAAGTCCATCTATGATATGATGGGCAAGTACACATACCCTGCACTCCGGGAAGAGGCCCCAAGGGAACACGTGGAGAGCTTCTTCCAGGTGCTTGGGACTGGGTAGGCTGGAGGGCCCTGGAGTGAAGGGAAGGAGGCCAAGAATCAGCAGGGAACTCACTGGACTTCTGTCTGCCTCTCTCTTGCCATTCCTCCTGTTCTCCCTGCCTGACTACCTTTTTGCAGAAGATGGACAGAAACAAGGATGGTGTGGTGACTATTGAGGAATTCATTGAGTCTTGTCAAAAGGTACAGCTCCCTGCCATCTACGTTACCCTGACCAGGACTCGGGCCTGATTCAGTAATGTAGGCAAAAGCTTCTTTGGGCAGAATACTACCTCCCTACCTCACCCCCTCATGTCAATCCTATTCCTTTGTGGGAAGCTGACCCCTTCCCTATCTCAGGACTCTCTGGGCATCTCCTTCCTCTGTGCCTTTGAATGTCCCCATCTCTGACTCAGTGTCCCTCTCCCTGTCTCTAATAAGCTCTTTCTCTTTCTCTTTCTTCAATCTGCCTTGTCACACCATGGCCACAGGATGAGAACATCATGAGGTCCATGCAGCTCTTTGACAATGTCATCTAGTCCCCCAGGAGAGGGGGGTCAGTGTTTCCTGGGGGCACCAGGATCTAGCCCTAGTCCAGGTGGACCTCACCCTTCTCTTCCTAGGTCTATCCTCGTCCTAGCCCTCTCTGGGGGCTGTAGGGATCCAAGAGCTTGGGGATTCAGTAGTCCAGATCGCTGGAGCTAAAGGGTCCAGAGAGTGGGCAGAGTGCATCTGGAGGGTGTTGCCAACTCCCACCAGCTCTCACCACCTTCCTGCCTGACACCCAGTGCTAAGAGTGCCCCTCCTGTAGGAATTGAGTGGTTCCCCACCTCCTACCCCCACTCTAGAAACCACAACACTAGACAGATGTCTCCTGCTATGGTGCTTCCCCATCCCTGACCTCATAAAAATTTCCCCTAAGACTCACTTCTCAGAGAGAATGCTCTATTCTTGGCACTGGCTGGCTTTTCAGACCAGCCTTTGAGAGTCCTGTGGGAGGGGGACAAGAATGTATAGGGAGAAATATTGGGCCTGAGTCAATGGGTAAGTCCTAGGGAGTGGCTGGGGTTGAGTAGAAAGGCCTGGACAGATTGTGAGTGCTCAGGCATACCAGGTTATAGCTCCAAGTTCAAAACGTCTGCTACCACGGGCCATCAAAATACAAGTTTCCAGGCTTTGCAGAAGATTTTGTCTTTTTGGAAATGACCCAGAAGTTTTCCACACCCTCTTCGGTGTCCATGGAGAGCATGGGGCTGGAGATCTGGCTCCTCCCTGGCATTAATTCCTCTCCTTCCTTCCTGCATGTGTTGGTGGTGGTCATGGCAAGGGAATGTGGATGGGAGATGTCCTGGCTGATGCCTGCCAAAGTTTCATCCCACCCTCTCTGCTCAGAGTCCCTGTTGATGGCTATGACTTGAGTTTTTCTTTCCCATGTTCTCTATAGACTAAGGGCCTTCCTGAACTTGGGCCTATCACTCCCCACAGTGGATGCCTTAGAAGGGAGAGGGAAGTATGGGGGCAGGCATAGCCTCTTAACCTAGTGTGGGGGCATTCACCAGAATCTTCAATCAACCTGGGCTCTACTCAACCCCCCAGATAACCTCCTCGGTTCCTTAGGGTCTCCTCTTGCTCTACTCAGTCTACCCAGAGATGCCCCTTAGCACACCTAGAGGGCAGGGACCATAGGACCCAGGTTCCAACCCCACTGTCAGCACCCCAGCCATGCTGCCACCCCTTAGCACACCTGCTCGTCCTATTCAGCTTACCTTCCCAGTCAGCCAGAATCCGAGGGGAGGGCCCCCAGAGAGCCCCCTTTCCCCATCAGAAGACTGTTGACTGCTTTGCATTTTGGGCTCTTCTATATATTTTGTAAAATAAGAAATATACAAGATCTAATAAAACACAATGACTATGCACAGGCTGCCGTCTCTGCCTTTTCTCCCTCCCACCCCACAAATACCACACAACCTCTAACTCATGCACCTGCAGCCTTTTAGATAACCAAGAAAGTGCCTTTCTTTTCCATAGTTGGCCAGACCTTGGTATGAGACTGAGACACATCCAACCTCAGGCTCCCCCATGAATCTCCCTCCCACACAACCTGAGAGGAGACAAGGAAGGAAGGACAGGACACTGATGTCCCGAAGACTGTGCCAAGCAAGCTGTTTTTTTGGCTGACATTCTTACAAGTTGAATCACAGATTTCTAATTTACTGACTTTTTAGTTAATCTCAAAGTGCATGTTTTTGAGGGCCTCCCTTTAGTTTCTTTTTTTTTTTTTTTTTTTTTTTTTGAGACAGAGTCTCACTCTGTTGCCCAGGCTGTGGTGCAGTGGTGATTCTTGGCTTTACTGCAGCCTCCACTTCCTGGGTTCAAGCAATTAGCTGGGATTTCAGCTGTGTGCCACCATGCTTGGCTAATTTTTGTATTTTTAGTAGAGACAGGGTTTCACCATGGTGGCCAGGCTAGTCTCAAACTCCTGACCTCATGTGATCTGCCTGCCTCAGCCTCCCAAAGTGCTGGAATTACAGGCATATGCCAACATGCCCAGCCCCTCCCTTTAGTTTCTTTGTGTCAACAAAGGAGGTTGAAATGAAAGTTTCTTTGTGTCAAGATTCCAACCTTTCCTCCAGTGTAGATAAATCTTTTTTGTGTCCATACTGCAGCCAGGAATGATGAAGGAATTAGATGGAATGGACCCAAAGCAGGCCACCATGAGGCAGATGGCACAAAGGATGACACGAACTTTCTGTGTGTTCCCACTCTTTATTTGTTCTGCTTCTGGAGAGGTACCCACCAATGGTAGATTTCTTTCATCCTTTCTCTGGGTTACCATTATGTGGTGATTAAGCTTCAATTAAGCTTCACCACCCACAGGAGGAGTATCAGGCCTTTTCCTCCCTCATGACAAAGTCAAGGGAAGGGATATGTTGTCCAAAAAGCAAAAACTCACTTCAGCGTCCATTGTTTCATCATCTGTGTTCTCTGCTTGTATCATCAAAGAACCATCTGCTCTTCGGGTCCTTGGGTTCCTTTGAGTTATCAGCATAAACATTTGATAAAAGGTGTAAGCCCACTATCTAGAAGAAAGAAAATGCAAGGCCGGGCGCGGTGGCTCAAGCCTGTAATCCCAGCACTTTGGGAGGCGGGTGGATCACGAGGTCAAGAGATTGAGACCATCCTGGTCAACATGGTGAAACCCCGTCTCTACTAAAAATATAAAAAATTAGCTGGGCATGGTGGCACGTGCCTGTAATCCCAGCTACTCAGGAGGCTGAGGCAGGAGAATTGCCTGAACCCAGGAGGCGGAGGTTGTGGTGAGCTGAGATCGCGCCATTGCACCCCAGCCTGGGTAACAAGAGCGAAACTCCCTCTCAAAAAAAAAAAAAAAAAAAAAAAAAAGAAAGAAAGAAAATGCAAGAATTCCCATGCAGTTTTATATCTCTGATATAGCTCATCTGTGGGTCTTAAGTTAAGACCCTGTGATCTAGGCCGGGTGTGGTGGTTCACGCATCTAATCCCATCACTTTGGGAGGCCAAGGCAGGTGGATCACTTGAGGTCAGGAGTTCAAGACCAGCCTGGCCAACATGGTAAAACCCTCTCTCTACTAAAAATGCAAAATTACCTGGGCGTGGTGGCGCATGCCTGTAATACCAGCTACTTGGGAGGCTGAGGCCAGAGAATCACTTGAACCTGGGAGGCGGAGGTTGCAGTGAGCCAAGATGGCACCACTGCACTCCAGCCTGAGCAAGAGAGCAAGACTGTCTCAAAACAAACAACAACAACAAAAAAGCCTGTGATCTAGTCTAACCATCAGTCTTCCGTTTTATAGAAGAAACAGGCTCAGAGAAAGGAGAAGACTTGCTTAAGGTCACTTAATGAGTTTGTAGCAGGACTGAGACTAGACCCAATCCCTCAAGTCTCTGTCAAGGATGGCCTTGGAGCACAGTAAAGAGTTGCATGTGAAGGGTGGATGCTGAGCATGTCATGCATAATCCAAGCAAAGTAACACTGTGACTGGTTCTCCTGATGTCCTCTGCTTTTCCTTCATGGCACTTCCCATGGCACCATATACTTACTTGGGTAATTATTTACCTGTCTTCTCCTATACATTGTAAGTTCCTGAGGGCTTCCTAAGTGCCTGGACTAGGTTTTTTTTTTTCCTCTGTACCGTCTTATCCCTGGGACCTGGCACATTAAATATGCCTTCAATAAATAATAGTGGATGAACGAACATGGTGAATGTATGTACATTACAAAGTTTTGTTTTGTTTTGTTTTGTTTTGTTTTGTTTTGTTTTGTTTTGTTTGAGACGGAGTTTTTGCTCTCGTTACCCAGGCTGGAGTGCAATGGCGCGATCTCGGCTCACCGCAACCTCCGCCTCCTGGGTTCAGGCAATTCTCCTGCCTCAGCCTCCTGAGTAGCTGGGATTACAGGCACGCGCCACCATGCCTAGCTAATTTTTTTTGTATTTTTAGTAGAGACGGGGTTTCACCATGTTGACCAGGATGGTCTCGATCTCTTGACCTTGTGATCCACCCACCTCGGCCTCCCAAAGTGCTGGGATTACAGGCTTGAGCCACCACGCCCGGCCTGTTTTGTTTTTTTTTTGAGACTAGGTCTCACAATCTCAGCTCACTGCAATCTCCACCTCCTAGGCTCAGGTGATTCTCCCACCTCAGCCTCCCAAGTAGCTGGGACCACAGGTGCACACCACCATGCCTGGCTAACTTTCTGTATTTTTGGTAGAGATGGGGTTTTATCATGTTGCTCAAGCTGGTCTTGAACTCCTGAGCTCAAGCGATTTGCCCACCTGGGCCTCCCAAAGTGCTGGGATTACAGGTGTGAGCCACCATGCCTGGCCCAATTTCCATTTTTTAAGGTAGATTCAAATTTAGTGGAACTGAAGCAGAGAATTGCTAATAGGCTGAAAAGTGCCCCAGAGCCCAAGCCTACAGATGGGATCCATAAAAAAACAGTAGGTTGGCATTCAGATTGTGTTTTTGTTTGTTGGTTTTTTTGAGACAGAATCTCCCTCTGTCACCCAGGCTGGAGTGCAGTGGAGTGATCTCAGCTTACTGCAACCTCTGCCTCTCAAGTTCAAGTGATTCTCCTGCCTTCGCCCCTGAGTAGCTGACATTACAAGCGCATGCCATCATGCCCAGCTAATTTTTGTATTTTTAGTAGAGACAGGGTTTTGGCATGTTGGTCAGGCTGGTCTTGAACTCCTGACCTCAGGCAATTCGACAACCTCAGCTTCCCAAAGTGCTGGGATTACAGCTGTGAGCCATCATATCAGCCTCAGATTATTTAGTCTTAGCCAGTGGTCAGGTTCTGAATGTCAGCTGCTCTGTCTCAAAATACTCTCCTTTCTTGCTTTCCAGTATTTCTTTCTCTTCTGGTTTTCCTCATGCCCTTCTGGTGACCCCTTCTCTGCCCTCCCTTATAGACTCATCCCTCTCAACTTGAATTTTAAATCATAGGCCCCACAGCTCAGACCTAAGCCTCTTTTCCAAACCACCCCTAATCCCATGGCTTTAAACACCATCGCTATGCAGATATGTAGAGGCTCCTAAGTTCATATCCCCAGAACTCTCTCTTCTGAAATCCAAAACCTATCTATCCAATTGCCTTTTTTCCCCCTCTCTCTCTCTCTCTGTTACCCAGGCTGGAGTAAAGTGGTGCAATCATAGCTCACTGCAGCCCCAAACTCCTGAGCTCCAGTGATCCTCCCATCTCAGCCTCCAGAGTAACTGGGACTACAGGTGTGTGTCACTAACACCCTGCTAATATTTTAATTTTTTGTAGAGATGGGGTCTCACTATGTTGCCCAGGCTGCCCTCGAACTCCTGGGCTCAAGTGATCCTCCTCCTTCTCAGCTTCCCAAAGTGCTGAGATTACAGGAATGAGCCACCATGCCTAGTCCAATTGCCTATTTGATACATTAATGTGGACCTGTAATGGTTAAATTTAACATGTTCAAAATGGATCTTAGATTCATGCCTTCCCAGTCTTTCCCAACTCAATAAATGACACCAACATCTATCTAGTTGTTCAAGTCAAAATTTAGAAGTCTTAGGCCGGGCGCAGTGGCTCATGCCTGTAACTCCAGCACTTTGGGAGGCCAGGGCGGGCAGATCACGAGGTTGAAAGTTTGAGACCAGTTTGGCCAACATAGTGAAACCCTGTCTCTACTAAAAATACAAAAAAATTAGCCGGGCGTGGTGGTGTGCGCCTGTTATCCCAGCTATTTAGGAGGCTGAGGCAAGAAGAATCACTTGAACCTGGGAGGCAGAAGTTGCAGTGAGCTGAGATTGCACCACTGCACTCCAGCCTGGGCAACAGTGTGTGACTCTGTCTCTATTATTTCTCTTTTTCTTTCCTATAATATACTCCAGGAGTGACTCTGTCTTGAAAAAAAATTAGAAATCTTCATTTCTTCCTCTCCTTCATTCTCCCTCCACCCCCATTTAATGAATCACCAATTCCACCATCAAAGGTACACCACCTCTTTTTGTCTCTGATGCTGTTTCCTGGACCAAGCCACCATCGCTACTCACTTCCTATTTGTCCATCTGAAATAGCTCCTCCTTGTTGCAGTTGGTCGGTTTCTTCCCTTCATAGGCCTTACCACAAATCATGAGTTTGTTATTATCTGGTTCTCCAAACAGAATGTAAAATTGGTGAGGGCAGGCCCCTATCTCATTCATTCCACAAATATTCATCATAGGTCTACTAAGCTGTAGGTGCTGGGGGTGGGGTGGGGAGAGGTGTGGTATGGTGAGAAAGTGGATAGCAGTTATATGGCAAGAACTACTCTTCAAATTTGATGGACACAGAAATAGGGCCATCCTTCCCTATGAGACCGTACTATGGCAAGCAGGTGAAATTGTGGCTGCTGACTTGCTGGCAGTTGCCGTGGGGCAAGATGAAGGCAAAGAGGAAATGTCATGGGACTAAGGACATCAGCCAGAATGACAGCCCCCAAATCTCCTGTCAACCCATAAGGAAGCAGCTGAGGGAAAATGAACACAAGTGGAGAGTTTATTATATACTTGAGGATTGTAACCTCAGAGCATAGATTCAAGTTGCCCTGAATAGACACTCTGATTAGCAGCCCTTACAAGTGGATATTCATAGGAAAGAAGAGGCAGTTCCTGAGTTATTTACCAAGAATTTACATTAAAATAAGAAATATTAATTGGCTTAATAATGCATACATTGTTAAACGATAGGGTGTATGTTAGAGTGTCCAGTACAACATTATTAGGTTAATTTATAGCTACTTGTGGCAACAGCAAGCATGTCAAGAGATGAATACATAGCTCAAAGGAGGGACACGTGAGATGTGATTCTGTCATTTTATTTTCTTTCTTAATTTTTTTTTTTTTTTTTTTTTTTTGAGACAGAGTCTCACTCTGTCACCCAGGCTGGAGTACAATGGTGCGACCTCGGCTCACTGCAACCTCCGCCTCCCAGGTTCAAGCGATTCTCCTGCCTCAGCCTCCTGAGTAGCTGGGATTGCAGGCGTGTGCCACTGTGTCCAGCTAATTTTTGTATTTTTAGTAGGGACAGGGTTTCAACATTTTGGCCAGGCTGCTTAATTTTTTTTTTTTTTGCGACCAAGTTTCATTCTGTTGTCCCGGTTTGAGGGCAGTGACGTGATCTTGGCTTACTGCAACCTCTGCCTTCCAGGTTCAAGTGATTCTCCTGCCTCAGCCTCCCAAATAGCTGGGATTGCATGTAGGCATCACTACACCCAGGTATTTTTTGTAGTTTTAGTAGAGATGGGGTTTCACCATGATGGCCAGGCTGTTCTTGAATTCCTGACCTTCTGCCCCCCTCAGCCTCCCAAAGTGCTGGGATTACAGTCATGAGCCACCAAGCCTGGCTGATTCTGTTATCTTAATTCCTTGCTGGGCGTATTTATTTTTATTTATTTTTTCTTTTAGAGGCAGGGTCTTGTTCTGTGGCTCAGGCTGGAGTGCAATGCTGAGATCCTAGCACTACAGGCGCACACCATTATGCCTGGCTTTTTTTTTTTTTTTTTTTTTTTTTTTTTTTTGAGATGGAGTTTCATTCTTGTTGCCTAGGCTGGAGTGTAAATGGCATGATCTCCGCTCACTGCAACCTCCGCCTCCTGCGTTCAAGCTATTCTCCTGCCTCAGCCGGGATCACAGGTATGTGCCACCACAACCGGTTTCTCCGTGTTGGTCAGGCTGGTCTTGAACTGCCAATCTCAGGTGATCTACCCACCTCGGCTTCCCAAAGTGCTGGGACTACAGATGTGAGCCACCATGCCCAGCCTATTTTTATTTTTTTACAGAGACAGGATCTGGTACTATTGCCCAGGAAGGTCTCAAATGCCAATAGTATGCCCAGCCATCTGGGCCTGATAATTTAAGAGGACTCTCATTCCTTAGATAAAAGTTCTTTTTGGCCAGGTGAGGTGGCACAGGTCTATAATCCCAACACTTTGGGAGGCTGACACTGGAGGATCACCTGAGCCCAGGAGTTTGAGACCAGCTTGGGCAAGATGTTGAGACCCCTCCCACCGGCATCTCTACCAAAAATGAACAAGTTAAATGAGTGTGGTGGTGGGCACTTGCCTATAGTCCTAGCTACTTGGGATGCTGATGTTGAGAGCCCAGGATTTGATACTTAAGCTATGATTGCACCAGCCTGGGTGGCAAAACTGAGACCTCTTCTCTCTTTTGTGAGCCAGAGTCTCAATCTGTCGCCAGGCTGGAATGCAGTGGTGCAATCTCAGCTCACTACAACCTCCGCTTCCTGGGTTCAAGCAATTCTCTTGCCTCCTGCCTCAGCCTCCTGAGTAGCTGGGACTCCAGGTGCACACCACCAGGCTCAGATACTTTTTGCATTTTTAATAGAGACAGGATTTCAACATGTTGGCCAGGATGGCCTTGATATCCTGACCTTATGATCTGCCCGCCTTGGCCTCCCAAAGTGCTAGGATTACAGGCGTGAGCTACATCGCCTGGCCAAAACCTCTTCTCTTAAAAAAAAATTTTTTTTTTCTTTTAAAGTTCTGTTCTCAACCCCAACGGACCACAATATCCAGTAAAGCTGCTATGGCCCCTAACTCTCAGCACAGGAGGTCTCTTAAGAAAATGCTTGGCCAGGCAGGTGGCTCATGCCTTTAATCCCAGCACTTTAGGAGGCCAAGGAAGGCGGATCTCCCGTGGTTAGGAGTTCCAGACTAGCCTGGTTAACATGGTGAAACCCTGTCCGTCTCTATTAAAAACACAAAAAATTAGCCAGGCATGGTGGCGGGTGCCTGTAGTCTCAGCTACTCGAGAGGTTGGGGCAGGAGAATAGCTTGAGCCCAAGAGGCAGAGGCTGCAGTGAGCCGAGATTGCGCCATTGTGCTCCAGTCTGCGAGACAGTGAAACTCCGTCTCAAAAAAACAAAACAAAACAAAAACAAAAACTAAACCCCATCTCAACAATCCAGGACCGAAAAGAAGAGGGACCATAAAAGTCCCAGAAACTACAAGTTGGGCTCCGGCTAGAGGAAGTAAATATCGGACTGAAGTGTAAGATGGACAGTTCTAAGTCTTAATCATCAGAATGAGACTGAGATGTTCACTTCATGTTTATACCTCACAGGTTGAGACAGACTTTCCAAGCAACATAAATGTAAAGTGCATTAGGATAGGACTACATGAGGGCTCTGAGAACATGCAGCAAGGAGACCCAAACCCATCAGGGAAGGCTTCCCAAGGGATCTCATGCCCCACTGCGCACATCGCCCGCTCCCAATTCCCAAACGAACCAGGTTTTTCATGCCTCCCTACCTTCGGACTCTGCTGTTCGTTCCACTTGCCTGGAGTGCTGTCCTCCCTCCCCTCCTACTCAGTCAGGCTAACTTCACATTCTTTATACTCCAGCTGAAAAGTGAAGCCATGCCCACGGCCTCTCCCCAAAGGAGGAGAAGTATCACCTATTCTGAGCTCCGAAGCTCTCGGGGACACCTTACGGGAACTGTGTGTATGGTGGCTTGTCTCCACCGCCGCACTGTGAGCTCACAGTGTTCCTACAGCCCAGCACGAGGCAAGCTCAATGGATGTCTACTGAATGAAGGAATGAACGAATGATTGCATTTTAAATGGAATTAGGGGAAAATGATTCAAGACAGAGGAGTGAGCTGAGCTCCTTGGAATGGTGTCTTCACCGAAACAAGCTTGGGTCAGGCAGATGCAATCAGCCCACCTATTACAAGAATCTCCATAGAAAATAGGTCAGTTCTTTCCTATCGCTTTAAGAACGCGAAGCCGCGGTTCCGCGCCTGCGCACTGAGAGAGTAAACACCTCTCCTATTCACCTTCCCCCGCCTTTCTCCCTAAAGCCCCAAGCGGCCGCAGCCTCCTCCATGTACTCCCCCTTCTTCAAGTCGGGTAATGGTCCGTCCCAGGAAGCTAGGCTTGTTCCGGAGGTTGGCAAGCAGAAATGGTACGTTCCACTGCCTTCATTACCTTCCGCTTTTCGCGTCTCCTCTGTTCTATTTCCCCCTACCGAAAGAAGCTTAATAGGCTGGCCCCAAAGAAGGCGGGGGACCCGGGCGGAGGGGACCGGTCTGAGCCGGTCTGCAGCGCAAGCGCAGTGCGGATAAACAGGAAGCGGGCGGTGGAGGTGGCGGCAGAGGCGAGCTCGGGGCTTCGAAGGGGAACAGCAGAAGAACTAAGATTGTTAGGAGGGCAGCAGAGGCTGAGAACGAGGACAGGACCCTTGGCCGTCTTCATCCAGGGAACGAGAGGTCACAGCCTCGGTCTCCGCTTAGGCTTTGGACGCCCCAGCTTAAAGCTGAGGCAGCGGCTGACAAAGGGCTCACGCCGGTGCCGCCGCCCTTCTCATCCGGGCATTCGGGTCCCTGCGGAGAGGGAGGGGGAAGGGCAGAGGGGGAGGGGAAGAAGTCAGAGGGGCGCACACTTGGAGCTGAAGCCCTCTACAGGGCTTCGGGCCTGTGGCCCAGCGGACGGAGGCCGAGGAGGACCCGTAGAGGTGGCGGCGGCCGGGGGCAGGAGGATGGTGCAGAAGGAGAGCCAAGCGACGCTGGAGGAGCGGGAGAGCGAACTCAGCTCCAACTCTGCCGCCACTACGGGCGCATCTCTGGAGCCGCCGGCAGCTCCGGCAACCGGAGAAGATAACCCCGCCGGAGCTGGGGGAGCAGCGGTGGCTGGGGTTGCAGGAGGCGCTCGGAGGTTCCTGTGCGGCGTGGTGGAAGGTGAGCGCCCTCCTTCCCGCCCCGCCTCGGCACTAACCCGTTCTGTCTTCGGGAGGGGGTGGTGGTGACCGGGCTTCTGGAGGCTGTAGAAGGCTGGAAAGCCCTTGCATCTGAAATGTGGCCTTGCTAAAGCGAGGGGAGCGAGGAGACGGTGGGCGAGTCTCCCCGCACGCCCTTAAGCGGCGTCGAATTCCCCCCGGCCACTCAAAAGCCTGACCCCACCCGTCTTGGGCTTGGAGCCAAGCCGGCTCCTAAGGAGACAGGTGGTATGGAGCCTGGTGTTCTGTTAGCCTCTGAGTTCTACCACTTTGTACCTTGGGATCTTAGTCCCTAGGGTTGTCTGCGTTCCAGTGAAAAAATGTGTATCGTGCTCCTGTCCCCACCCTTTGGGTAAAATCGACCCACACTGACGTGCTTGTATTTCTGGAGTGAAGGGAAGCACGGTTGGCCTATAGTATTTGAGGTTCTATTTTGCTTAGAGTGTTTTTGTTGCTCTCCCCCTGCAAGATTCATTTGCAGCTTAGAAAATTGTCCGCTTTCCCAGCTACTTTGCTCTCGAGGGATGAAGCTTTGGCTTTAATCGCAGATTTTCAAAGTATCCGACGTGCGTAATTTGAACTTAGTGACCGAGAAGTGGCTTAAGACTTTTTTTCCCATTTACAGTCGAAAAGAATGATGGACTTTTTTGGTAATGAGGGAAAATTACCAGATGCTTGTTGCACAGTTTCTGGGTAAGAATGGAAAGATGGTACACCTTGCAGTTCTGTAGAGGCATAAATCAGTTACATTATTGCTCTTTGCGCAATTGCAGCATATATTTGAATTTTTTGAAGTATTTTGGCCGTCGCGGAGTTTCCTATATGTCTGTTTTACATCTCTGTTATATGTAATGGTGTGAATAGGGGTGAAATAATGATCTTTAAAAAACCGAAAAGGCATGGTAAAAGTATTGTTCTCGTGATTGAGAACATCAGCTTTTCTGTTTTTTTTTTAAACCATATAAATTAGAGTATTCTTTTGAAAAATGGCTGGTGGTTATGGTACAGACCATAACAGGCTGCTTTGGTGCTACAATAAGGCATAAAAGAGTTAAGCGAAGTTAACTGCTTTGCAGCATTTGGAGAACTACAGAATGGAAAATTATTACATAGTTTTATCAAAAATGATTGCATTGCGTGACTTATGTCGATGTATTTATTGGCTTGAGTACAGGAAGATTTTAGAAAAAGAATCTGTTGTTATCAAAGATCTTGGGGTGCGGTTGAGAGAGTGCTGGGAAATTTCGGAGATAGACTGGAATGAGTCAAAGGAAACTTGCCAGTCCATTATACCTTCTGTAATGAAAGGAGAAAACTCATTTGGTTTACATTGTTTTTTTTTTTTTTATTAAAAGGTGATTCTTCCTATTTAAAGAATGGAGTTGTCTGCCATTCTCTGGTCTGTTCTTCCCTTGCCCTTGTATGTTTTCTTGGTTACTGAGCACCCGAGCCGGCAATGATTTTTGTTTCGTTTTTGTTTTTTGGAGATGGGAGTCTTCGCTCTGACGCCCAAGCTGGAGTGCAGTGGCGTGATCTCCACCTCACCGGTTCAAGCAATTCTGCCTCAGCCTCCAGAGTAGCTGGGACTACAGGCACACGCTACCGTGCCTGGCTAATTTTTGTATTTTTATTAGAGATGGATTTTTGCCATGTTGGCCATGCCGGTCTCGAATTCCTGACCTTGTGATCTGCGGACCTCCACCTCCCAAAGTGCTAGCATTACAGGAGTGAGCCACCAAGCCTGCCCGGAAAGTACTACAGTTTTATACAATGTAATGAATTTTAATTTGGTCTGTCATTGTTCTTTTTGTGGTGCAGAGGAGTCATTCTGCCTAGAGGTTGGAGCTAAAATACATTTCAGAAATTTCTGTTCCGGACTAGTCGCTTGTGTAGACTGTGTGGGTTATGTAGAACATGTTGTGTTCAGAATGCTTTTATTAACCGTCTTCATGGTACTCTTGAGAGGCTGTCCTCATCTCTTGCTGATGATTAGACTGAGACGGGTGTAAACTCAAAGTAAGACGATATAAAGTGGGTGGTTTGAGCTGTGATGAGCCCACTAAGGAGTTCCAGGTAAGTTTAATGCTTATTCAACAATTTAGGTCATCAGTCTGCAAACTTGTTTTCTGCAGTGTGCATAATTAGTGTTTTGTCCTCCTGTGGGACACTCTGGGGCAAGTCACATTCTTGAGTTTTCTTTGTTTATTTTCCGTTTAGGACCAGAAGTAACATACTTGAATTTTCATTTGTTCAGACCTTTCCTCTGTAATTAAGATTGCACTCCAGCCTGGGTAACAGAATGAGACTTTGTCCCAAAAAAAATTCCTGGCCAGGCCTGTAATTGCAGCTGCCACCATGCCCAGCTAATTTGTTTGTTTGTTTGTTTATATGAGACAGAGTCTCCTTCTGTAGCCCAAGCTGCAGTGCAGTGGCCTGATCTTGGCTCACTGCAACCTCTGCCTCCCAGGTCCTGGTTCAAGCAATTCTCCTGCCTCAGCCTCCTGAGTAGCTGGGATTACAGGCATGCGCCACCATGCCCAGCTAATTGTATTTTTAGTAGAGACAGGGTTTCACCACCTTGGCCAGGCTGGTCTTGAACTCCTGACCTCGTAATCCATCCACCTCAGCCTCCCAAATTGCTGGGATTACGGGCGTGAGTAACTGTGCCTGGCCTAATTTTTGTATTTTTTGTAGAGACAGGGTTTCACCCTGTTGGCCAGACTGGTCTCATACTGCCAGGAACTTTTTTTATTTTTTAAAGGAGCACAATCATAAAGTCAAGTCAGATTATTTTCTGCCCCTATTTATATGAATTTTTAAAAACTGCTTTACCTATTTATCTCCCCTCATCCTTTTTTTTTCTTTTTTCTTTTTCCTCTGTGTGTGTGTGTGTGTGTGTGTGTGTGTGTGTGTGTGTGTAAGGTGGATTCTTGCTCTCTCACCAAGGCTGGAGTGCAGTGGCATGATCTCAGCTCACTGTAGCCTCCGCCTCCCATGTTCAAGTGATTCTCATTTCTTAGCCTCCACAATAGCTGGGATTACAGGCATGAGCCACCACACCTGGCTAATTTTTGTATTTTAGTAGAGACAGGGTTTCGCCGTATTGGCCAGGCTGATCTGGAACTCCTGACATCAGGTGATCCACCTGCCTCAGCCTTCCAACGTGTTGGGATTACAGGTGTGAACTACCTCAACCGACCCCCCCTTCTTTCCTAAAGCAGTTTTACTCCCCTTCTAGGAAGTAATTGTTACTGTTGGCAGTTTGTATTACATTGCAGCACTTCCCTATGGTAAGATTGAGATAGTCCTTTAAAAAATGGGGTTTAAATATAGGTAGCCTTTATCAACAGTGAAAAGAGATGATCGATGTTTGTTTTAAATATCATGTAAGTAACAAATGCCATGGTAGAAAAATAAGAAAATTTACCCAAGTAAAAATGGAATGAAAGTCACCTTGTAATGTTGCCACCCAAAGATAAAGGAACCTGGCTGGGTGTCGTGGCTCACACCTGTAATCCAAGCACTTTGGAGGCCAAGGCGGGCGGATCACCTGAGGTCGGGAGTTCAAGACCAGCCTGATCAACATGGTGAAACCCCGTCTTTCTTACTAAAAAAAAAAAAAGAACCTTAATTTTTTTTATTAAATATCCTCCAGATTTGGTGTATTTTAGGTTTTTTTTACAAAATAGGATTGTATTGTATGTTTTGTAACTTGCTTTTCTCATGAATACTTACCACATTTTAAAACTGAATGTAATTTCATTCTTACTTTGAATCTAGGATTTTATGGAAGACCTTGGGTTATGGAACAGAGAAAAGAACTCTTTAGAAGGTAAATATTATATGAAGGAGAGAAGAGAACCTTAAATCCTTAACATTTTCTTTGGTTTGAAGAAATAGTAACACTGAATAGTTCAGGTACATTTTGATGGTTTCTCAATTGCAGAAGTTAACTTTACCTTGGTACCTTATTTCTTCACCTAGGCCTTTGGTTTTCAAACTTTTCCTAGGGGAGCTGAAAGAGCTATCATGTTTTTTCTTTTTCTTTTTTTTTTTTTTTTTTTTTTTTGAGATGGAGTTTCGTTCTTGCTACCCAGGCTGGAGTGCAATGGCGGGATCTCGGCTCACCGCAACCTCCGCCTCCTGGGTTCAGGCAATTCTCCTGCCTCAGCCTCCTGAGTAGCTGGGATTACAGGCATGCACCACCATGCCCAGTTAATTCTTTGTATTTTTAGTAGAGATGGGGTTTCACCGTATTGACCAGGATGGTCTCGATCTCCTGACCTCGTGATCCACCTGCCTCAGCCTCCCAAAGTGCTGGAATTACAGGCTTGAGCCACCGCGCCCGGCCGTGTTTTTTCTTAAGACTGTTTTATATGTTGACGTAGGTTGTAAAACTTAATTTTTCAAAATTCCACTGATAAAAATGTTAAAAGCTACTGTTATAGAATATTAGCCTTGTATGAGATGAAGATACTCCAAGAAGAGGGAAAAGATGGAGATTTACAGCCTATAAATGTAATACATATGTAATTTTCTTTCCCTTTAAGGCTCCAGAAATGGGAATTAAATACGTACTTGTATGCCCCAAAAGATGACTACAAACATAGGATGTTTTGGCGAGAGATGTATTCAGTGGAGGAAGCTGGTAATCTTTTTCTTTTTAATCCATAAATTCAGAATCTGTGAAGAAAACAGTTATATCCTAAATGTAGTTATACAAGAATTTCATGATGTATTTTTTTTTCTTGTTGTAGGTAGTTTCCTTTTCCTCTATCTGGTAACTATTCAGTTAGCTAAGACTCAAAAGAGTGCTCTGCACTAGCACGGTTATGACTATACGTGTGATACCATGGATGTGCTAGGCTGACTCCACCTGTTCTGTGGTCATAGATTGTGCTGCTTACTTCTGCCAGTGGACTAAACAGTGAGCCACTGGGCAGAGAAGTGCTGGAGCTGGGCTAGGCCCAGGGCAAGGCAAGTGAGGCCCCTTGGGTACACATTTTAAGGGACTCCCACCCCCCCCCAAAAAAAAGTAATTAAGATAAATATTTTGTGCAGTATTTTTTAAGAAACCAAAATGAATGCAGAAATTCGTGATGGATACAATACTAAAATTTTAGGTAAAGACGGGATCAGTACTGCTGATTCTTTTGCTTCAGGCTCTAGTATGGTTTGGCCTTGTCAGCAATTACTACTGGTCCTTACCCTAGTCCAGGGAAGTGAGAAGCCATTAACAGGCTGTCTTTGCTATGGGTTTGTTTTTTTGTTTGTTTGTTTTTGTTTTTCTTTTGATTTATTTTTTGAGACAGTCTTGCTCTGTCCCCTAGGCTGGAGTGCGGTGGCACGATCTCGGCTCACTGCAACCTCCACCTCCCTGAGTTCAGGTGATTTCTCCTGTCTCATCCTCCCCGATAGCTGAGATTACAGGCTCCTGCCACCATGCCCAGCTAATTTTTGTATTTTTAGTATAAACCGAGTTTTGTCATGTTGGCCAGGCTGATCCTGAACTCCTGACCTCAAGTGATCTGCCTCCGTCGGCCTCCCAAAGTGCTGGAATTACAGGCTGGAGCTACTGTGCCTGGCCTGCTGTGGGTATACTTACATTGAGTTGGTTATATAAAATTGATTAAATATTAGTAGTATATTGTAGAACCACCTAGTAAATGAGACAGGTGCTTTTCTTTGGGGACCTGAGTGAATGGTGAAACATTTTTGTACATTTTTGGTTACAGAGCCCAGCTAAGTCACAGAAGGCTGAAAATTTTCTTGAATTACAAAGAAGCAATTACAACTTATCCCATCTCCATCTAGTGTTGTGTACTACTCTATAAGTGTGCCTTCAACTTAATTATTTTCTGGTGGTGCTGGCAATGAAACTTAATGTGATCAAAAATCAAAATAGAGTAAAAATGACTATCTTGAGATACTACCGCAAATTATTCAAAAATATGTTCATAGTAGTAGTATTTAAGTTGATTTAGGAAAATTGTCAATAATTTTAAGAGCTTAAAATCTATTATTAATGTCTTTCCTATAGATAGAAATGGGTCAAGATTATTAAGGCCATGACTTAACTCTGGTTCTTTTTCTTTTTCTTTTTTTGGAGACAGTGTTTGTCTTTGTTACCCAGGCTGGAGTGCAGTGGCTCAAACACAGCTCACTGCAGTTTTGATTCTCCCAGGCTCAAGTGATCCCTCCCACCTCAGCCCCCCAAGTAAATGGGACTATAGGTGCATGTCACCACACCAAGCTTAATTTTGTATATTTTGTAGAGAGGGGGTTTTCACCATATTGCTTTTGTTGGTCTCAAACTCCTGAACTCAAGCAATCAACTCATCTTGACCTCGGAAAGTGCTGGGATTACAAGCGTGATTCCCATTTATTTATTTATTTATTTATTAAAAATTTTTTTTTTTTAAAGACGGGGTTTCACTGTGTTGGTCAGGCTGGTCTTAAACTCCTGAACTCAGGTGATCCGCCTGCCTTGGCCTCCAAAGTGCTTGGATTACAGGCATGAGCCACCACGCCCATGGCCTTTTTTTTTTTTTTTTTTTTTGAAATGGAGTCTTGCTCTTGTCCAGGCTAGAGCGCAGTGGTATGATCTCAACTCACTGCAACCTCCACCTCCCGGGTTCAAGCAATTCTCCTGCCTCAGCCTCCCTAGTAGCTGGGATTACAGATGTGCATCGCCATGCCTGGCTAATTTTTGTATTGTGAGTAGAGAGACAGGGTTTCACCATGGTGACCAGGCTGGTCTCGAACTTGTGCCCTCAGGTGATCCTCCTGCCTTGGCCTCCAAGGTCCTGGGATTACAGGCATGAGCCATCAGGCTTGACCTACCCTGATTCTTAAGAAAGCATTTCCTGTCTTTTGTATTATAGTTATATATAGATTTATTTAGTTAGGAATTCCAGTTGTTCAGAGACAGCAAAACAAAGAGCAGGACCCAGTATGGTGGCTCATGCCTGCAATCCCAACACTTGAGGCCAGGAGTTCAAGACCAGCCTGACCAACATGGCAAAACCTCATCTCTACCAAAAATACAAAAATTAGCTGGGTATGCCTGTAATCCCAGCTATTTAGGAGGCGTAGGTTGCAGTGACTCAAGATGGTGCCACTGCACTCCAGCCTTGGGCAACAGAGCAAGACTTTCAAAAAAAATAGTTTAAAAGTCAGGCGCGGTGGCTCATGCTTGTAATCCCAGCACTTTGAGAGGCTGAGGCAGGCAGATCCTCTGAGGTCAGGAGTTCGAGACCAGCCTGACCAACATGGAGAAACCCCGTTTCTACTAAAAATACAAAAAATTAGCTGGGCGTGGTGTTGCATGCCTGTAATCCCAGCTACTCAGGAGGCTGAGGCAGGAGAATTGCTTCAACCCGGGAGGCAGAGATTGCAGTGCGCCAAGATCACATCATTGCATTCCATCCTGGGCAACAGAATGAAACTCCATCTCAAAAAAATAAAATCAGCAGCTGCATTTTATGCCTTCCAGATGCTGTAGGAAATAGGAGTGGCTTATGTTTCAGTAAGAGAATTGACAGTTAATTCAGTGTTTTTGAGAAATGGCAATGAAAGGGAGGAGAATATTTTATTGATTTTAGCCTGTTTCCCCAAAAGGATAAAAAGCTATTTGGAAGTGAAAAAGAAGGGCCTCTTATTTTCTGTTGGTTCAGATTTCAAAGGTGTGAAAACTAATGTTCTTTTTTTCTTACTGTGACATTAAATTACTTAAGATTTGTACCATTTGTATGGCCTGCTGTTAAGTTGGGCATCAGAATTTGTAAAATGCAAGGAGCTTTTCCTTTCTTGTAAGTTAGAAGAAATGACCTCTTTAGTTACACTTTCAGTGAAGGTTCTTTTAGTTTTCTTTGCTGCTTTCTATAAACATGGACTCTGTTCTTTAGAGCAACTTATGACTCTCATCTCTGCTGCACGAGAATATGAGATAGAGTTCATCTATGCAATCTCACCTGGATTGGATATCACTTTCTCTAACCCCAAGGAAGTATCCACATTGAAACGTAAATTGGACCAGGTAACTCCTTACTTTTTAATCGTTTTTCCTGACTCTGTACTTGAAACTAGATATTTACTCGGTTGCTTTTATGATGTTAAAATCACATTCATATTTCTTTGTGCATATAAGATTGATTTTTTTTTTTTTTTTGAGATGGTGTCTCGCTCTGTTACCAGGCTGGAGTGTAGTGGTGCAATCTAGCTTCACTGCAACCTCCACCTCCCAGGTTCAAGCGATTCTCCTGCCTCAGCCTCCTGAGTAGCTGGTACTATAGGTGTGCACCTCCACACCCAGCTAATTTTTGTATTTTTAGTAGGGATGGGGTTTCACCATGTTGGCCAGGATGGTCTCGATCTCTTGACCTTGGCCTCCCAAAGTGCTGGGATTACAGGCATGAGCCACCACGACTAGCCATGAATTTTTTTACTTCTAATGCTTTTTTTTTTTTTTTTTTTTTTTTTTGAGACGGAGTTTCGCTCTTGTTACCCAGGCTGGAGTGCAATGGCACGATCTCGGCTCACTGCAACCTCCGCCCCCTGGGTTCAGGCAATTCTCCTGCCTCAGCATCCTGAGTAGCTGGGATTACAGGCACGCGCCACCATGCCCAGCTAATTTTTTGTATTAGTAGAGGCAGGGTTTCACCATGTTGACCAGGATGGTCTCAATCTCTTGACCTCGTGATCCACCCGCCTCGGCCTCCCAAAGTGCTGGGATTACAGGCGTGAGCCACTGCGCCCGGCCTAACGCTTTTTTTGTGTGTGTGTGTGAGACAGAGTCTCGCCCAGTTAACCCAGTGGCTTGATCTTGGCTCACTGCAACCTCTGCCTCCCAGGTTCAAGTGATTCTTGTGCCTAAGCCTCCTGAGTAGCTATTACAGGCACACCACCATGACTGGCTAGTTTTTATACTTTGAGTAGAGACCTGGTTTTGCCATGTTGGCCAGGCTGGTCTCACACTCCTGACCTTATGTGATCTGCCTCCCTTGGCCTCCCAAAGTGCTGGGATTGCAGGCATGGACCACCACGCCTGGCCTTGAATGCTTCTGATAGAGGAATATTTTCCAAATTAAGTAAAAAGAGCTTTACTGGAGATGTTAGTTTTTCTCACATTTCAGTTTGCATAATAACTGGCTTAAAAGAATGCTGACAACTAGACTTCATATTCCAAGTTGATAGGATGGGGACCAGGAATCTAGGTGATTGATGGTCAAGAATCACATTTTGAGAAATTACATATCTAGGCTGCTTGTTTTGAATTTACAACAGAGATTATAGAAACAGGGTTTTACCTATTAGATATCAGTTTCTTTAGATATATGGACAAAGATGTTTGGAGATGGCTAGTTTCCCAAGGCGAGAAGAAAAACAGATTAGGTGAGCCTAATTGAGTATAAAGTCTGCTTGATGGAAAAGCTGTACACTTCCTTTGGTCAAATGTAGGGGATTTCCATTTTCCTGTTTTTTAAATTTGCTGGGTTTTCTATATACACATCATATTTCTTTAGGCAAATATTTATGTGGGTGGCATTAAAATGTCTGGTAAAAAATTTAAGGCAGTTGAAATTTTCATGAATGAAGTTATTTTCCTATTTTACAAGATTCTACTATTCTTTCTAATTCATATCTGGTTAGGTTTATCTGCAAAGGGATCAGTATGCCTTTTGGAACTATGACACAACCTGGCTTTTTCCTGTCTTCAGGTTACTTATTCATGTTTCTCTATTTTTCTGACTTTGTCAGGTCTTCTACAATCAGCAGCCCATGGGGTTAGGAGGCCAGGCCACTTTGCAGAAGCTTTGTTGAATCATATTGTAATATAAGTTGAGTATCTCTAATTCAGAAATCTGAAATGCTCCAAAATATGAAACTTCCTGAGCTTCATAAAATTCAAAGGAAATGCTCATTGGAGCATTTCACATTTTTGGATTTTCAGATTAGGGATGCTGAATATAATATAGATATTTCAAAATCCAAAAAACAAAATCCAAGACATTGCTGGTCCCAAGCATTTCAGATAAGAAATACTCAGCCAGTAGTGTATTCAAACTCAAATGAGAAATGGGTCCCAAAACTCTGTTTAACTTAGAATTTTTTAAATTGAAAATGCGAAAACAGTAGATCTGGCTTCTAACATTCTACTATGGAAAATACTGGATTTTAAGTATACCTATTAAATCTATATTTTAATGTTTGGAATTCTTCATTTTTTTTACTCTTGATTCTTTTTTTTCTTTTAGGTTTCTCAGTTTGGGTGCAGGTCATTTGCTTTGCTTTTTGATGATATTGACCATAATATGTGTGCAGCAGACAAAGAGGTATTCAGTTCTTTTGCTCATGCCCAGGTCTCCATCACAAATGAAATCTATCAGTACCTAGGAGAGCCAGAAACTTTCCTCTTCTGTCCCACAGGTATTGTATATAATGGCTTTATATTTAAATAGTCTTTTTGGAATATATAACTTATAAAGCTTGATCATGGGCCCCATTCTTTCTCTACTTTCCTCCTTTCTTGGTGTATAAAAGTAGGAATCCTTTTTTTAGAAGACATTTTTCAAGATCCTAAATTGGAGAAATTTTAGGAACTAATAAATGACAACTAACTGGACAAAAGATTTTTATGTATTTTTTAGTACTGGAAGTAATATGAACATACATTGTCAGTATTAAAAGAGGGATAGTCCATCCTGGACAACATGGTGAAACCCCATCTCTACTAAAAATATGAAAATTAGCTGAGCATGGTGGTGCACACCTGTAGTCCCAGCTACTCTGGAGGCTGAGGCAGGAGAATCCCTTTAACTTGGGAGGTGGAGATTGCAGTGAGCCAAGATGGTGCCACTGCACTCCAGCCTGGCAACAGAGCGAGACTCTGTCTCCAAAAGGGATAGTATGGAAATGAAACTGAAGAAAAACCAAGTTACATTGATTTTACCTTAGTCACTTCCCATTTCCTCCTACTTGTCCCCTTTTGCTCCCCATGCATAGCTATCCCTTTTTGCACTCCTCCCACTTCCATCTGGACTCTTAATTCAAGTAGTCAGCATAGAAGGCTTAACAGGTTTTCCCCTTTTCCTTTCTTTTTGCCCCTCTGGTTTCTTTCATCAAAAATACTTTAATCTCTTGTAGTTGTGTCTCAAAATTCAACTTACAAGAAGTTTTCTCCAGACTTGGTTTAGGAAGAAATTTTAGACTAAATTATTTAACTTTCTTTGTGTGTATTGTGAGCCAAGAACTTTTAGTTGAGTATTGCATGAGTACCCAAAGATTTTAAGATTATACAGAGAATTAGCTACAAATTATGCATTTGAGTACTAATAGCCATTGCTATATTCCTTTTTAAAAAAATTTTTTTGGCCGGGCGCGGTGGCTCACGCCTGTAATCCCAGCACTTTGGGAGGTCGAGGCAGGTGGATCACAAGGTCAAGAGATCAAGACATCCTGGTCAACGTGGTGAAACCCCGTCTCTACTAAAAATACAAAAAAAAAAATTAGCTGGGCATGGTGGTGCGTGCCTGTAATCCCCAGCTACTCAGGAGGCTGAGGCAGGAGAATTGCCTGAACCCAGGAGGCGGAGGTGGCGGTGAGCCGAGATCATGCCATTGCACTCCAGCCTGGGTAACAACAGTGAAACTCCGTCTCGGGGGGGGGGGGGGGCGGAATTTAAATTTATAATCAAGTTGACAGATGATTTAACAAATTTTAATTTTACTTTTAAATTTTTATTTAGAGACTGGATTATAAGACTGGCTAATTTTTGTATTTTTGGTGAAGATGAGGTTTCACCATATTGCCAAGGCTAGTCTCGCCAGGGCTTAAGGGATCTCGCTTCGGCCTCCTAAAGTGTTGGAGTTACAGGTGTGAGCCAGCTGCCATTGGCGTATTCTTGTATTAGTTCTATTAGGATCTATTAGTTCATTCTATTTGGCCTTTGATTGTAACTGAGAAAAGTAGACAATTGAGAATTCTGTAGAAAATGCTGCAATTCTTATTTCTTTAGTGAACCTGTTTTTCTGGTAACTGTAGTGTCATTACAGTAGTAATCTAGTAACTGTAGATCAGAACTGATTTGTACTGCTGTTGGAGGAAAAATACCAGATTTTATGTATTTCTTAAATGAACTGCCCTCTTGAATTTTGTTCCTTGTAGGAGGCCTTTTATCAATTGGATGAAAAAAATTTAGAATGGGCAGACATTTTTTCCCCTGCAATCAAAAACCCATGAGCCTTGGGAGGCTGAGGTGGGTGGATTGCTTGAGTTCAGGAGTTTGAGACAGTCTGGACAACACGGTGAAACCTCTGTCTACTAAAAAATACAAAAGAAATTAGCTGGACATGGTAGCGTATGCCTGTAGTCCCAGCTAGTTGGGAGGCTGAGGCAGGAGAATTGGTTGAATCCAGGAGATGGAAGTTGCAGTTATCTGAGATTGCACCACTGTACTCCAGCCTGGGCAACAGAGGGAGACTCCATCTGATAAACAGAAACCCATGAGCATTTTATTTCTGACTTCTTTGCTTATTTTTTCACCCTATATTTAGAATATTGTGGCACTTTCTGTTATCCAAATGTGTCTCAGTCTCCATATTTAAGAACTGTGGGTGAAAAGCTTCTACCTGGGATTGAAGTGCTTTGGACAGGTAAGTCTTTTAAGATTTATACAGTCACATATACACCATGGAATACTATGCAGCCATAAAAAAACGATGAGTTTGTGTCCTTTGTAGGGACATGGATGAACCTGGAAACCATCATTCTCAGCGAACTGACACAAGAACAGAAAATCAAAACACTGCATGTTCTCACTCATAGGCATAGGCGGGTGTTGAACAATAGCACATGGACACAGGGAGGGGAGCATCACACACTGGAGTCTGTTGCGGGGAACTAGGGAAGGGATGGTGAGGGGTGGGGAGTTGGGGAGGGATAACGTAGGGAGAAATGCCAGATACAGGTGATGGGGAAGAAGGCAGCAAACCACACCGCCATGTGTGTACCTGTGCAACAGTCTCATATGTTCTTCATGTGTACCCCAAAACCTAAAATGCAATTAAAAACAAAAAATTAAAAGATTTATACAGTCAAACCTGAACCTACAGAAACTGCTTGTTCTTGTTAATTGAATACTTTTTTGGCGGGGGTGGGTGGGGGGTGGAGTTTTGCTCTTGTCTCCCAGGCTGGAGTGCAGTGGCGTGATTTCAACTCACTGCGACCTCTACCTCCGAGGTTCAAGTGATTCTCCTGCCTCAGCCTCCCAGGTAACTGAGGTTACAGGTGCCTGCTACCTTGCCTGGGTAGTTTATCTGTTTTTAGTAGTAGAGATGGGGTTTCACCAAGTTGGCCAGACTTGTCTTGAATCCTGACCTCAGGTGATCCGCCACCTCGTCCTCCCAAAGTGCTGGGGTTACAGGCGTGAGCCACTGTGCCCAGACACTTTTTATTTTATTTTTTTTAACTGTGTCTCAACCACATAACTTTTTTTTTTTTTTTTTTTTCCCTGAGGCAGACCTTAACTCCTGTTGCCCAGGCTAGCGTGCAATGGCACAATCTTGGGTCACTGCAACCTTTGTCTCTCAGGTCAAGCAGTTCTCTTGCCTCAGCTTCCTGAGTGGCTGGGATTACAGGCATGCGCCACTACGCCCAGCTAATTTTATATTTTTAGTAGAGACGGTTTCTCTGTGTTGGTCAGGCTGGTCTCAAACTCCTGATCTCAGGTGATCCATCCACCTCGGCCTTCCAAAGTACTGGGATTACAGGTGTGAGCCACGGTGCCCTGCCAGAATCATGATTGATTTAACAAACGGTTGTCATTATTTCTAGGTCCCAAAGTTGTTTCTAAAGAAATTCCAGTAGAGTCCATTGAAGAGGTTTCTAAGATTATTAAAAGAGCTCCAGTAATCTGGGATAACATTCATGCTAATGATTATGATCAGAAGAGACTGTTTCTGGGCCCATACAAAGGAAGATCCACAGAACTTATCCCACGGTTAAAAGGAGTCCTGACTAATCCAAATTGTGAATTTGAAGCCAACTATGTTGCTATCCACACCCTTGCCACTTGGTACAAATCAAACATGAATGGAGTGAGAAAAGATGTAGTGATGAGTAAGTAGCCTATACTTGATCCTTCACCTTGGGAGGAGAGCTGGAGTTAACTGAAGCCAGTGAAAACTAATGCATCCTTTGTCATCACAACTTAAGCAGATTTATTTAAAACAAAATTTTTTGTTATTACTAAGAAGGAAACAGAACTAAGTGGTTTTTTTTGGAGTATATTGTTTCATTCTGTTGATGAATATGTATATCATAGAATAAATGTTGAGTGTCTTTGGATAAGTCGCTTAAACCCTTGGCCTCTTTTTTTTTTTTTTTTTTTAAAGGAGACAGAGTCTTGCTCTGTCTTCCAGGCTGGAGTGCAGTGGGACAATCTCAGCTCACTGCAACCTCTCCTCCCCGGGTTCAAGTGAGTCTCCTGCCTCAGCCTTCCAAGTAGCTTGGAAGCGGCGTGGTGGCTCACTTGTAATCCCAGGAACAGCACTGCAGCCTGGACAACAGAGCAAGAGCCTATCTCAAATAAAAAATAAATAAAATGTCATTCAGTTTTTGAAGTCTGAGTACCAGAGGAGATAGTCTTTAAGTGTTTCCGTTATCGCTAGAATGATTCTGTATTTTCAGGCAATTTTATTGAAAAGAATATTTTAGATGATGGGATAATCTTAATCAGAGTCACTTAGATCATTTAGATTCAGCTTACATTTATCATTTATGGTACTTTTGTTTTTTTGAGACAAAGTCTTGCTCTGTTGCCCAGACTGGACTGTGGTGGCATAGTCTTAGCTCACTGCAGCCTCCGCCTCCTGGGTTCAAGCAATTCTCCAGCCTTAGCCTCCCAAGTAGCTGGGATTACAGGCACGCGCCACCATGCCCAGCTATTTTTTATTTTGTTTTGTTTTTAGTAGAGACAGGGTATCACCATGTTGGCCAGACTGGACTTGAACTTCTGACCTCAGGTGATCCACCCTCGTTGGCCTCCCAAAGTGCTTGGGATTACAGGCTTGAGCCATCCCAGCTGGCCCAATGAAACATAGTCTTATTTTAGTTAGACATTGGCTTACTAATTTTTAATTTATGAAAAATCTCAAATAGAGTTCTAACTAAGATGCTTGCTAATTGTTGATTTATTTACATTTAAATAATCTTATGTGGCAGATGCATGTTCATGGGGCACTGAGGTGGCAAAGAATAAAGTAGTTCCTACTTTTGAGAAACATTATAGTGTTGGATAAGGCCTGTAGGCAGTTGTACTATGTGTGATAAGTACTGTAACAGTTATTACAAAGAAAGTGCTGTGTGAACATAGAGAGTGATTATTTTTGCCAAGAGGTTTCACAGATTTTTAAGCTGGATCAAAGTATGAGGAGAGTTTGCTGAGCTTAAAGGCTTGTGGGCTGGAGGTGAAAAAACACTGAACATTGAAAAAAATTGTATTTTAGGCCGGGTGCGGTGGCTCACGCCTATAATCCCAGCACTTTGGGAGGCCGAGGCGGGTGGATCACGAGGTCACGAGATCAAGACCATCCTGGTCAACATGGTGAAACCCCGTCTCTACTAAAAATACAAAAACTAGCTGGGCATGGTGGCACGTGCCTGTAATCTCAGCTACTCAGGAGGCTGAGGCAGGAGAATTGCCTGAACCCAGGAGGCGGAGGTTGCAGTGAGCCGAGATCGTGCCATTGCACTCCAGCCTGGGTAACAAGAGTGAAACTCCGTCTCAAAGAAAAAAAAAAAAAAAAAATTGTTTTTTTTTTTTTTTTTTTTGAGATGAAGTTTTGCTCTGTTCAGGTTAGAGTACAGAGGCGCATTCTTGGCTCATTGCATCCCCCAGGTTCAAGTGATTCTCCTGCCTCAGCTTCCTGAGTAGCTGGGATTACAGGCGCACGCCACCACACCCAGCTTATTTTTGTATTTTTAGTAGAGACGGGGTTTCACTGTGTTGGTCTAACTGGTCTCCAACTCTTGACCTTGTGATCTCCCTGCCTTGGCCTCCCCAAATGCTAGGATTACAGGTGTGAGCCACTGCACCTGGCCTGAACATTGAACTTTTGAAGTTACCTGAATTTGGGCCCATTTTCAGCTACCAAAGTGTCATGATGGTGGTATGTAGTAATATTAATAGTTGTGGTCTGTTTCTCAGTTCTATATCCCTCCTTTCAATTGTTTATTGAATTAATGTCTCCCTTTTGGCTCAGTCATTGTCATCCTCCTGTCCCCAATAAAAAACAAAAATTAGGAATATAATTTCAGTGCTGTCAGTGCACATGGCACTTAACCTCCTACATCTTTTAAGGCAGAGCATCGAACACATTAAAGGGGTAGGAGACACTATCCAAACCTGGGACATATGCAGGAAATAATAAGGAAAGCTGAGAGTAGAGAGTTTTTAAGTACAGAGCGAAAGAATTCAGACTTTTTTCTCTACCATTATCCTGGCTCAGAGCTTCGTTGCCTTATGTGCACTAATTTGTGGGTCTCTGTCGATGATCTCTTTTTCC
Source organism: Saimiri boliviensis (assembly GCF_048565385.1). Lineage (NCBI taxonomy): Eukaryota > Metazoa > Chordata > Mammalia > Primates > Cebidae > Saimiri > Saimiri boliviensis. The sequence goes on along the minus strand of NC_133460.1, from coordinate 86,392,110 downwards.
CTCAGTGCCTTTATTAGTAATGAAGTTACAAGCTCCTGAAGGCTATGCAATGTTTTCTTTATACGAAAGGCATGGTACTTTTGACCTTGACTTCCCAATAATCATTACTCAGTGGACGTTTAATATTGACTCTTCCACTGATACTAAAATCTATTTTTCTTATTTTAATTGGGATTCTCCATTTAGCATTGCATTTAGATTACTATCCTAGATGAAATGGTTTGTTGAAGGGTCTTATTTGCATTTTTATGTTTAAGATTTGTTCTCATTCTAGTTCTTTGCTTCTGTGGTTATAACTGTGACAGTTGTATTTATTCTTGTTTCTCAGAAGGCTTTTATAATCAAAACTATTTTATTTTTTTATTTTTTGCAGCTGACAGTGAAGATAGCACTGTATCCATCCAGATAAAATTAGAAAATGAAGGCAGTGATGAAGATATTGAAACTGATGTACTCTATAGTCCACAGATGGCTCTAAAGCTAGCTTTAACAGAATGGTTGCAAGAGTTTGGTGTGCCTCATCAGTACAGCAGTGAGTTTGACCATTGTTTATTAAGGGGGTTAGCTGTAGGCCCAGCTACTTGGGAGGCTGAGGCAGGAGAATTGCTTGAACCCAGGAGGTGGAGGTTGCAGTGAGCCGAGATTGCGCCACTGCACTCCAGCCTGGGTGACAGAGCGAGACTCCATCTCAAAAAGAACACTGCCATGTGCCTTATCTTAGGTCCATGAAGCAAAGTGAAATTAAATGAAATTGGGGGATCTAGAAAATAAGGTTTTTTAAATCTTTTGGTCCTAAATAGCTTTTATCTTGATTGAATGCTGATTTCTTTTAAAAACATATTTTTTGGCTGGGCGAGGTGGCTCACGCTTGTAATCCCAGCACTTTGGGAGGCTGAGACCAGCAGATCACAAGGTCAGGAGTTCAAGACCAGCCTGACCAAGATGGTGAAACCCTGTCTCTCTTAAAAATACAAAAAAATTAGCTGGGCATGGTGGTGCATGCCTGTAGTCCCAGCTATTTGGGAGGCTGAGGCAGAAGAATCACCTGAACCCAGGAGGTGAAGGTTGCAGTGAGTTGAGATTGCGCCACTGCACTCCAGCCTGGGCAACAGAGTGAGACTCTCATCTTTTTTGAAGTAATTTAAGTGTTTTTGATTACAGATTTTTAAAAGAGAATGTAATAATAGATGTTGGCATGTTTATTACCTCCCAGTCCCCTTCCATTCCTGCATCCCTAGTGATGTAGAGAAATCTCATTTTTCTTAGAGCTCAAATTAATTTGGATCTAAAATCAAGGTTTATGATAAAACATATCTTTCTGAATCTAATGTGTTCTGTCTCTAATTCTGATTATCTCTGTGACCATTTATTTTATTTATACGTTCCTTTTTGTAGGTAGGCAGGTTGCACACAGCGGAGCTAAAGCAAGTGTAGTTGATGGGACTCCTTTAGTTGCAACACCCTCTTTAAATGCCACAACTGTGGTAACAACAGTTTACCAGGAGCCCATTATGAGCCAGGGAGCAGCCCTGAGTGGTGAGCCCACAACTTTGACCAAGGAAGAAGAAAAGAAACAGCCTGATGAAGAACCCATGGACATGGTGGTGGAAAAACAGGAAGAAACGGATCACAAGAATGACAATCAAATACTGAGTGAAATTGTCGAAGCAAAAATGGCAGAGGAATTGAAACCAATGGACACTGATAAAGAGAGCATAGCTGAATCAAAATCCCCAGAGATGTCCATGCAGGAAGATTGTATCAGCGACATTGCCCCTATGCAAACTGATGAACAGACAAACAAGGAGCAGTTTGTGCCAGGTCCAAATGAAAAGCCTTTGTACACTGCGGAACCAGTGACCCTGGAGGATTTGCAGTTACTTGCTGATCTATTCTACCTTCCTTATGAGCATGGACCCAAAGGAGCACAGATGTTACGGGAGTTTCAATGGCTTCGAGCAAATAGTAGTGTTGTTAGTGTCAATTGCAAAGGAAAAGACTCTGAAAAAGTGAGTACGTTTAATTTACCTAGCTGCTGAAGCCTGGGTGGTTCCCCGTACTGGTAATGTGGAGAAATCTTTTTTTTTTTTTTTGAGACGGAGTTTCGCTCTTCTTACCCAGGCTGGAGTGCAATGGCGTGATCTCGGCTCACCGCAACCTCCGCCTCCTGGGCTCAGGCAATTCTCCTGCCTCAGCGTACTGAGTAGCTGGGATTACAGGCACGTGCCACCATGCCCAGCTAATTTTTTGTATTTTTAGTAGAGACGGGGTTTCACCATGTTGACCAGGATGGTCTCGATCTCTCAACCTCGTGATCCACCCACCTCGGCCTCCCAAAGTGCTGGGATTACAAGCTTGAGCCACCGTGCCCGGCCGAAAGTTCTTAAATGAGTATACTGTAACTGACAGAAAATTGACCATGTTTTAGAATATGTTACTTATTTAGTAGAGATGAGGTTTCTCCATGTTGGTTAGGTTGGTCTCGAACTCCCAACCTCAGTGATCCGCCTGCCTTGGTGTTGCGGTGGCTCACGCCTGTAACCTCAGCACTTTAGGAGGCCATGGCAGGCGGATCACCTGAGGTCCGTGGTTCAAGACTAGCCTGGCCAACATGGCGAAACCCCATCTCTACTAAAAATACAAAAAATAGCTGGGCGTGGTAGCAGGCATCTGTAATCCCAGCTACTCTGGAGGCTGAGGCAGGAGAATCGCTTGAACCCAGGAGGCGGAGTTTGCAGTGAGCTGAGATTGCACCATTGCACTGCATCCTGAGCAAGAGAGAGACTTTGTCTCCAAAAATGACAAATAAAAAATAGAATTAAGTAAGTAAAATAAAAAAAAAAAACCAAAAACATTTTTTGTTGTTGTTGGTTTTTTTGAGACAGTTTCCCTCCTGTCACCCAGTCTGGAGTGCAGTGGTGCAATCTCAGGTCACTGTGAGCTCCATCTCCTGGGTTCAAGCTCCTCAGTAGCTGGGATTACAGGTGCCTGCTACTGTGCCTGGCAAATTTTTGTATTTTTAGTAGAGATGGAGTTTCACCATCTTGGTTAGGCTGGTCTTGAACTCTTGAGCTCAGGCAATCCACCTGCCTTAGCCTCCCAAAGTGCTAGGATACAGGTGTGAGCCACCACGCCTGGCCAAGAATATGTTCTTTAAAGTGGATGTAGACGCTGCTAAATCTGGTACCTTCAGTTTGATAGTTTGGCCTTCTAGTTAAGAATGAGGAAAAGTCAATGTTGATTATTTTAGGAATATTTGTCAGTTTGGGGAGACACAAGGTGATACTTTAATGGTTAGGATAAACTGCCAGTACTTGATAACTTAAACAGCTTAATGAATAAGTATCTCAGATTATTTTGTTAAATTTGCAACTTTTTGAGTCTTTTTATTGATCTTCATAGATTGAAGAGTGGCGGTCACGAGCGGCCAAGTTTGAAGAGATGTGTGGACTCGTGATGGGAATGTTCACTCGGCTCTCCAATTGTGCCAACAGGACAATCCTTTATGACATGTACTCCTATGTTTGGGATATCAAGAGTATAATGTCTATGGTGAAGTCTTTTGTACAGTGGTTAGGTAGGTGCACCAGGAATAATCTCTTCTCCTCAAATATATTGTCCCTTAAAAAAAAAATTATCCCACAGGGAGAAAAATGTTTAGGGAATTGGCACTTTTACAAGTCTTTTACATTCTTTGCCTAGGTTTCTTTCAAAGGTAGGGATTATTGAAGACTTGAGATGCAAGTCTTAGTAAATACGTCAAGCACATTAATTTTTCTCCCTTGGGCTAATTCAGCCTAAGTATCTTAAAAATATGTTAGAAAGTACTGACTTTAACTTGCTCTGACTGAATGCTTTCTGGATGGAGCCCTGTATACCACTTTTACCTGATTTGGAGATGAGACACTATGAAATATGACTCTAAGCTTACTGCTGCTTGTTGTGTCTTGATAACGTTAATGCTGTGTTTAACAGAACAATTGCTGAAATGACCTAAGGGGCCTGGCAAGAGGAAGCCATCCTCCCAGCCCTGTGCGCATGCGAGCTTTAGTGGAAGGCTATTCTGGTGCTATTCAGTATTACTTCACATGGCTTTTTCTTTATCCTTCTACCAAGTATTGGTTTTACCAGGGGTAGAAATTGTAGTCCCCTAAAAATCTCTGCTTCATTAAATGGACTTTTATATATTCTCCTTTGAACACTAATTTTTTTTTTCTTTTTTTTTTTTTTAATTGTCAAACTTGGTAAAAAGCACCAGCATGGTCAAGTTTCTGTAGGGACCCCGTTTCATTTTCAGGTTTTCAATCCAGCTATAAGGAATATGTAATGGACTTAACATACAGCACACAGCAGGCAGCAAGGCTGACTGACATGTCATAGTTTTCATGGTAGTCACAAATACTATGTTGGGTTTCATGGTCTTGGTTGTGAAATAGATATCTGAAACACCGTGAGCTTAGAGTAAAAAGAAGTAGTAGTGAGATTTTCTACTTTCTGCCTGTATACCTTTGGGCTCTTGAATATTAAAAAATAACAAATTTCCCTGTGATACAACTAATTAGTTATATAAAAGTAGAGTCTTCTGATTGTTAATTGTAAAATAAAGAATTTCTTATGGATTGCTGTATATAACAAGTAGAAGAGAGTATTCTGACTTCTTGTTAAAAGGCTCTGTAGCTCTTGTACATGGGTGACATCTACCCTTCGGCTCAGGAGACCTCAGTATTGGTGGTTGAATGCAAGCATTTGCCTTCCAGGCTTCTGCTCAAGTTCTTAATAATTAATTCTTAAAGGGATTTAAACTTAAATTTCTAAGGCCCTTAGGAATTTTGAACCTGAAATCTGGATGATTGAGCTTGAGACTGTATTACAGAAAACATGATATTCAACCTTTAAGAATTATTAAAAGTTAAATTCTTGATTATACACAGTATTGTTTCTTTCTCTTCTCAGGGTTTATCTCTGCACTAAGCATTTTTGGTGGAAGCTTTCCAAAATTATACAGATAGCTCTTTTACAATCCCAGCCTCTTACAGCAGGCTTGTCCAACCTACATCCAAAACATATTTGTAAACTTTGTTAAAACAGTGTGAGGGGTGTGTGTGTGTGTGTGTGTTTTCTTTTTAAGCTCATCAGCTATCGTTAGTGTATCTTATGTTATGGCCCAAGACAGTTCTTCCAGTGTGGCCCAGGGAAGCTAAAACATTGGACATCCCATCTTAGAACATTTTAGAAGTTTTAAATAATTAACTTGGCATCCACATAGCTTTACAAAAGCTCACGACAGTGGTTCTATGGTAATTTCAGGGGTTTACTGATTAGAACCCTTCCTTTTCCTTGTCTCTCCAGTCCAGCTGGCATTCAGTCCTTTAAACAATGTGGCTATGCAGTACTTTTGATTACTAATGACTTCTATTATCTTCTTCCCCATTGTGTACAGATGGGAGAATCCTCAGCACAAGTGTCTACTACTATTGGATGGACAGCGGCAGATGTTCACAGCGCGTCATGATTAATTAGTTTAAATTGAAAGGTTCTATCTGTGAGGTAGCTCAGGTAGATTTAAGGGCAGTAGACATAAACTGAAGTCACGTTTGCGCAGCGACTGAGGCATTAACCATGTTTTCATTTACACAGCTCTTCGTACATGCAGCTTTTTATTGTAATAGTTGGAAGTGCTAGTTATGTTGTAGTCTCAAAGTGGGGGGTAGGGGAAATTGGCTGATCTTAAAGTTTGAGAGGTATAGTTTTTTTCCTGCAGTGTAAATTACACTGAGTTATGGAATGGGACAGGTTCTCTTATAAATTTGGACCCTGTTTCATGTTTTACAAATACTACATTTTATGTTTTTTAAAAGTTACCCCTACCCTTAAAACATGACAAACCAGATACAATCTCTTAATGGGCCTGAATTGTTAACAAAAAATTGGTTTGCTTTGGGACTGTCTGACTAGCACACTATATCTTGTACTGATGAGACTGTTAACTTGAACAGGAGGTAGAATGCTGTCTTCCAATGGAAAAGAACTATATTGCGCTGCTTTATCTTGTCAGAAGACTAGGCAAGTGATTTTGATTTGGCCTCCAAACATTTGCCTTTAATTCTCTCTTACTGTTAGCTAGCTTTATTGCCTAGTAAGTTGGCTAAATGGTGACCTAGATGCTGACTTCTGTATTCCATGTGTATGGTCAGTGCATTGCAAAGATTATTATGGCTGGTCAGAGGAACCAGATACTGTCATACTTTTAAGAAAAGTATGTTTAGCTCTGGACAAAGTAACATCAGTTGACTCTCCTTAGTTCTCAGAATCTTTCAGACTGGTATTATTATTAGCCAAGTCTGATGTTGGATTTTGTCCAAAAAAATTTTTCTCACTGTTTCATTTTGTCAACTTAATTTCTTTTATTCTGCTGACCTTAGTTTTCTGACAAGATTAATCCTCCTCCCCGCCCTTTTTCCCTTTCCTGTACCCTTCCTCAAAATGTAAAATGTGACTTCAGACAGGTTTAATTCCTTCATGGGCTGTAATAATAAAGTGTCTAATTATCTGTCATTCATTTTATAGTTACTGTAATTTTATGACAGAGCAAGCACCCGGCTTAATTTGTGTAACTATATCTAGGGAATATATAAAGTTGACCCAGACAAACTTGGGATTTACTTTCCTTCCGATAATTACAGAGTAGAACTATAATGCTGATTATTCATTAGTTGGAGGAAGGAACATTAGTATTGAAATGCCATTACTATTTTTTAAAATAATAATTATTATCACAGCCTTGCCCTGAAACCCTGATTATTGTTAGAGAGCTATTTCCACGAAGTGTTTGTCAGTTTGTTGGACATTTGAGACCCCAGGAAATCCCCTTTCTCGTAACGTTCTCCGCTTGGATCTGATCTCAACAGGGTGTCGTAGTCATTCTTCAGCACAATTCTTAATTGGAGACCAAGAACCCTGGGCCTTTAGAGGTGGTCTAGCAGGAGAGTTCCAGGTATCAATATGAATTCACAACTGAATTGACATTTTCTTTGTTTTATGAGAAACCTTATGTTGCGCATCAGATGGCTGGAAGGATTGGTCTGCCGAAGGCTTTCTAGTCCCAAATTCAATTTAGTTACATAGCTGGATTTTTAAATCAAATTTTCCTCCTCTTTCACAGTAATTTCTGAAGGAGATGCTGCCAATCCCCCCCGCGCCTGCGAAGCGCAGCGGCTCTAGGTATACACTTCACATTGTTTCTTTGCAGGTCGCACAGCATTTTAATCTGCGCCCGCAATGCACAATGCGCGCATGCTTGTCTGCCAGTGGAAACTCCATGAGCAAAAGATGGTAATTATGCAAATGGTGAAAGAGCTTTTGGATATTTATCCAATGATTTTATAAACAATAATGTGCTCGAAAGAATGTCCATTAAAATTTGAACAAAATACGAAGTTTTTTCTGCTGTTTGAAGTTGTTCATGGACTTTCTGGGTGCTCTACTTTTCTCCCCCCAACAGGTGCTCTGCTGCGCACAGCAAACTGAAGCGCATTGCTTTGGGGATAAAGCTTCTCCTGGACAGATAACCCTCTTCAGACCAAACCTCTCCTCCTGACATTCTGTTCTGCCATCTTATAGTAGAGAGATGGTCTATCTAAGATAGGTTTTTAAAAAAGTAGATTTGTCATAATTGGAATAGGTTTGTTTTTGTTTTTGTTTTTGTTTTTACTGTAAATTTAAATCTCCATTAATATGCTACTAAAGCTGTAACTCAGAGTGAGTAATTTCTATTCAGAAGCACTCCCCTCCCCCAGCAAAGAGGTATTTATATTAGTAAAGCATAGTACATCCCTCTTCTTTAGGTCTGCCTGCAGTAGCCAGTTTATATATAAAGTTGGTAATCTGCAGTGCACACTCATTTAAAGAAATGGATACCTTCCCAACACTAATCCATCTCCTTTTTTTTTTCCTTCCCACAGCGTTTGCTGCCAATTGATGGGGCAAATGATCTCTTTTTTCAGCCACCTCCACTGACTCCTACCTCCAAAGTTTATACTATCAGACCATATTTTCCTAAAGATGAGGTAATTGTCTCTTTACCTACCAACTTGATACATGGTTATGGTGCACACTTACAACTTCTATTTGAACTCACTAATGAAAAATTGTCTTGAAACTACAAACTTTAAATGGAGAAAGTTCACTAAAACGTTCAATGTATCTAGAGAAATTTAAGGAAGAATCTAAGGAGACTTCTAACATCTTGTGCCAAGTTCTTTAATTTCTTCCTTGAGAAAATCAGATGAAATGTATTGAGAGTTGTAGTTACAGAATAGTTAATGTGTCTAAATTATGTGTTGTCCTTGAGTAATTTTCTCTGAAATACTGGTGTTCAGTAATTTTCAATTGTGAAGTACCTACGGCTGTTGACAGCTAAAGTAAAAAAGAAAGACTGTTTAAAGACAGTAATAGGGCCAGGTGCGGTGGCTCCCTTCTGTAATCTCAGCACTTTGGGAGGCTGAGGCAGGCATATCACCTGAGGGCAGGAGTTCGAGACCAGCCTGGCAAACATGCTAAAGTGCCATCTCTACTAAAAACGCAAAAAAAAAAAAAAAAAAAAAAAAAAGGCCAGGTGTCATGGCGGGTGCCTATAATCCCAGCTACTCTGGAGGCTGAGGCAGGAGAATCACTTGAACCCTGGAAACGGAGGTTGCATGAGCTGAGATCGCACCATTGCACTCCAGTCTGGGTGACAAAGTGAAACTGTCTCAAAAAAAAAATGTTTTTTTTTTTTTTTTTTTTTTTTTTGAAAAAATTAGCCAGGCATGGTGATGCATGCCTGTAATCCTAGCTACTTGGGAGGCAGAGGCAGGAGAATCACTTGAACCTGGGAGGTGGAGGTTACAGTGAGCCAAGATTGAGCCAGTGCACTACAGCCTGGGAGACAGAGTGAGACTCCATTTCAAAAATTAAAAAATAAAGACAGTAATAGGTTTAAACATTTTAGAAGTATCCTTAATGTATAGAAAGTCAAGAGACTCTCTATACTTCAAGGTTTGCTGCCCTTTGAATTCACAGTTTCTTAAAAATCATCCTCTGCAGGCTGAGTGGGGTGGCTCACACCTGTAATCCCAGTACTTTGGGAGGCTGAGGCGCGCGGATCACGAGGTCAGGAGATCACGACCATCTTGACCAACATGGTGAAACTCTGTCTCTACTAAAAATTTAAAAATTAGCTGAGTGTGGTGGCGCACGCCTGTAATCCCAGCTACCTGGGAGGCTGAGGCAGGAGAATCCCTTGAACCCAGGTGGTAGAGGTTGCAATGAGTTGAGATCACACCACTGCACTCCAGGCTGGTGACAGGGCAAGACTCCGTCTCAGAAAACAAAAAAAAACATCCTATAAAAGCCAATTCTTAGTATTCCTAAAACCTTGCTGTTTTCTGCTGATTTTACAAATCTGACTCAATGAATAAATCTTTATTTTACAAGAAGAGGTGATATTTCCGATAGGCCATTTTGTTAGTCTTTCTCCAGACTGAATTTTGAGTTATATTTTAGATTCTGCTACGGTTTTTCTTGATGTGTTGTTTAACTAGATTGTATTTTCAGGCATCCGTGTACAAGATTTGCAGAGAAATGTATGACGATGGAGTGGGTTTACCTTTTCAAAGTCAGCCTGATCTTATTGGAGACAAGTATGTGATGAGTATTTGAATTTGGGAGTAGAGTTTCCATAGCCAGGCTTATCAGGTTGAGGGGAGGTGATGACTGGAAATAAATTTATTTTAAATGTTACGTTAGCTTTAGTAAAATCTGAATATGTGTACATTTCCAATTTCTCTTACACCACACGTAGCTTCTGTAAGTTCATTCAAGTACAGGGGTCTTGAATCACTGAAATCTGAATTTTGTATTAGCAGCTTAAAAATTTACTGTGGTCTCTTTCCTTCGGAGCAGGTTAGTAGGAGGGCTGCTTTCCCTCAGCCTGGATTACTGCTTTGTCCTAGAAGATGAAGATGGCATATGTGGTTATGCCTTGGGCACTGTAGATGTGACCCCCTTTATTAAAAAATGTAAAATTTCCTGGATCCCCTTCATGCAGGAGAAGTATACCAAGCCAAATGGTGACAAGGAACTCTCTGAGGCTGAGGTAATACACAGATGTTAAGAAATATACTATGGTAATGGTCTTATTTTGTTGTTGTTTTTTAATATGGTACTTAGAATAATGGAAAAAGTTCATAGATACGTTATAACATCTCAGTGCTTTCTAAATTCTTGCAGAAAGAATTCTTATGGCTTATTCTTAGCATGACATTTTTCACTGTTCCCCCAATACTGAGACAGTTTTTTATTTGGGAGTACTCTTGTAATATTTCCTCAGGTAAAAACACAATGTAGATAACTAAAGAACATTTTTTTCCCTCATTGTTTCAAAGCTTCAGACTTAAAAGATATTAGGGTCTTGGCTGGGCACCATGGCTCATGCCTGTACTCCCAGCACTTTGGGGAGGCCAAGGCAGATGCATCACCTGACGTCATGAGTTTGAGACCAGTCTGGCCAATGTGGTGAACCTCTGTCTCTACTAAAAAACCCACAGAAAATTAGCTGGGTATGGTGGCAGGCACCTGTAATCCCAGCTACTCGGGAGGTTGAGGCAGGAGAACCACTTTAACCCAGGAGGTGGAGGTTGCAGCGAGCTGAAATTGCACCATTACACTCCAGCCTGGGCAAAAAAGAGCGAAACTCCATCTGAGAAAAAAAAAGATGATTATCGTCTTTCTGTTGAGTACACAGGACAGTTTAAGTAATTTAAATCTACTTGGTTGGTTGTTAGAAGGTTAATAACTTGCCTTCTAAGTAATGTGTCTTACATTGTGATTTAAAAATAAGAGTGAGCTTCTCCTGAGGGTCTTACTTTTTGGTAGCACTTCTTACTAAGTTTGTCCTGTCCCAACTTAAATCTCTCAAAAAGTTCTGTGCCCCATGCTGGCCAACACATTAGATGATTATTTTGGTTTATACATCAGTATATGTTGTGAGACAGTGTCTCACCTTGTCACCCAGGAATGCAATGGCATAAACAATAATGCATAAACATGGCTCACTGCAGCCTTGACCTCCCGGGCTCAGGTGATCCTCTTGCATCAGCCCCACAAGTAGCTGGGACTACAGATGTGAGCCAGCCACACCCCAGCTAGTTTTTTTACTTTCTTTTGTGGAGATGGGGTTTTGCCATGTTGCGCAGGTTGGTCTCCAACTCCTGAACTCAAGCAGTCCATCTTCCCTGTCAGCCTCCCATAGTGCTAGGATTACAAGCATGAGCCACTGCACCTGGCCAGTATATGCATTTCTTAGATGGTTCCTTCTTGAGGATAATTTCTGTGCTAGTAAATAGTTTTAAGATATTTGGACCCTTACTTGTAATACATTTTTCTTCCATGTTGTTTCTCTTCTCCTTTTCTAATATTCTCTACGTCTCTCCACCACAGCACAGTATTCATATTTTTTTCATAGTTTCTATTTACCTTCTGCCCTTAGTCACATGGCTGTGTAACAAAAGGCTGGTTTGGTGTTGCCTTGCTTACTTGGGATTACATTAACACTATGCTGCTGATTGAGCTGCTGACCTATTGCTCTTCCACATCTGACACGTTTTAGCATAAGAACCTTTTTTAAATTGTGGCAAAATATGCATAACATAAAATTTACCTTAACTTTTGTAAGTGTACAGTAGTAGTACATTCACATTTTTGTGTAAAGAATACATTAAAACATTTTATGTATTTTAAATCATTTTAGATTTACAGAAAAGTTGCAGAGTTAAAATGGAATTCCAGTATACTACTCATCAATTTTCTGTGTTTGTGAAGTCTAAGTAACCAACATTGGTACATTACTATTAATCAAACACCAAACTTTATCCACCGGTTTTTCTGCTAATGTCCTTTTCCTGTTCCAGGATTCAATAGCACCTAGCATTTAGACAAACTTTTTTTTTTTTTTTTTTTTTTTTTTGAGACAGAGTCTCACGGTTGCCTGGGCTGGAGTGCAAAGGTGCGATCTCAACTCACTGCAACAGCTGCCTCCCATGTTCAAGCATTTTCCTGTCTCAGCTTTCTGAGTACCTGGGGTTACAGGTGCCTGCTACTACGGCCAACTAATTTTTTGTATTTTTAGTAGAGACAGGGTTTCACCATGTTGGCCAGGCTGGTCTTGAACTCCTCACCTCGTGATTTGCCTGCCACAGCCTCCCAAAGTGCTGGGATTACAGGTGTGAGCCACTGTGCGCAGCTGAACTTCATAAAAGTAAAAATGCTGGCTGGGCACAGTGGCACACACCTGGGTTATTTTAGCACTTCAGGAGGCTGAAGCAGAAGGATCACTTGAGCCCAGGAATTCAAGACCAGCCTTGGCAGTATAGAGAGGGAGCATACACGTGTGCACATGTGGGAGAAGAGTGCCTTTCTCTCTCCAGCCTGGGCAACAGAAGGGGAGATCCTGTCTTTAAAAAAGAAAGTGAAAGTGCTTCAGCTAGAATTACTAGATAATTAATCCTGCGTGTGATACTCACACCGGAAGAGTTATTAAATACTAGTTATTAGATAATTCCTGGAAGAGTTATTAAATACTGCTTTCGTGTTGCTAAGTTCTGTAGTTGGGTATAGATATATAATGGGTAACTATTGTGAAAGTCAAGAGATTCTCATTTTTTCCAGAAAATAATGTTGAGTTTCCATGAAGAACAGGAAGTATTGCCAGAAACTTTCCTTGCCAACTTCCCTTCTCTCATAAAGATGGACATTCACAAAAAAGTAACTGACCCAAGTGTGGCCAAAAGCATGATGGCTTGCCTCCTGTCTTCACTGAAAGCTAATGGTGAGTACATATTTGTGGAGTTGGTGGTGTTGGGCAAGATAAGGAAAGAACTAAGATATAAAAGGAAAGAAGTGAATTGTAAATTTATACTCCTTTCCCCACCTTTTATGATTTGGTTTCTTAATCAGTGGTGAATAATTGCATGTGTATTAATAATTGAGAAATACTGGTTGGGCTTGGTGGCTCATGCTTGTAATCCTAGCACTTTGGGAGGATTACTTGAGTCCAGGAGTTTGAGACCATCCTGGGCAACAAAGCTGAGACCCCATCTCTATTTAATTAAAAAAAAAAAAAAAAATGCTGGGTGTATTGATTCACGTCTGTAAATCTCAGCACTTTGGGAGGCTGAGGCAGGCAAATCACAAGGTCAGGAGTTTGAGACTAGCCTGACCAACCAACATGCTGAAACCTTGTCTATACTGGAAATACAAAGATTAGCTGGCCGTGGTGGTGCACACCTGTAATCCCAGCTAATTGGGAGGCTGAGGCAGGAGAATTGCTTGAATTTAAGAGGCAGAGGTTGCAGAATTGCATGAACCCAAGAGGCAGACGTTGCAGTGATCCAAGATCATGCCACTGCACTTCAGCCTAGGCAACACAGCAAGGCTTGTCTCAAAAAAAAAAAAAAAAAAAAATAGTCAGGTGTAGTGGCACTCACCTATAATCTCAGCTACTCAGGAGGCTGAGGCAGGAGAATATATTTTTGTTTGTTATCTAAGCTGAACCTTCAGAAATACTTCACTTTACTTTCGTGGTATGAAAACTTTTTATGTAAAGTAAGTGTTTGGCTGCATGTGGTCTCTGTTGCATATTTTTTTATTTTTTATTTTTTTAAATTTTTTAATTTTATTTTTTATTTTTTATTTTTTTGACACGGAGTTTTGCAGTTTTTACCCAGGCTGGAGTGCAATGGTGCGATCTTGGCTCACTGCAACCTCCGCCTCCTGGGTTCAGGCAATTCTCCTGCCTCAGCCTCCTGAGTAGCTGGGATTACAGGCACGCACCACCATGCCCAGCTAATTTTTTGTATTTTTAGTAGAGACGGGGTTTCACCATGTTGACCAGGATGGTCTCGATCTCTTGACCTCGTGATCCACCTGCCTCGGCCTCCCAAAGTGCTGGGATTACAGGCTTGAGCCACCGCGCCTGGCCTTTATTTATTTTTTTTTTTATTGCATTTTTTTTTTTTTTTAAACCCTTTAAAAATATAAAAAATAAATTTTAGCTCTTGGGCCATACAAAAAGGGGTACTTTGTCAACCCCTCATTAGAAGATTGGTATATGAGAATGCACCTAGTTTATTGTTGTGTTTTCATATCATTTGAGTCAGTGGCATCCCCTTTATGGAATAATTTAAATAACTTTATCTGAAGAAAGGTTCATTTTTGTGTTGTACTTGGAAATGAATCAATGCAGAGAGGTGAGATACGTCTTAAAAATATATACCTTGTGACATAGGCACAAATAGGTTCTGTCCTCTGGACCCCTGAAAGGTACTTTTTTTTTTCTTTTGGCTGGCATAACAAAAGAAAGGTACTTTATATATTTTGAAGAGATAGCCTTTGCATTCCTCAATGTAAAAGGAATTATTAACTCTTATTAAAAATTTTTTTTTCTATAGACCCAGGAACTTCAGCATTGAGTTTTCTTATACCCTGTTCCTTGGCAGATTTCCCTCTGGGGAAGAATTTCACTCATATTGAGTTTTTTGGAGGCTTTTTTTTTTTTTTTTTGAGACGGAGTTTCGCTCTTGTTACCCAGGCTGGAGTGCAATGGCACGATCTCGGCTCACCACAACCTCCGCCTCCTGGGTTCAGGCAATTCTCCTGCCTCAGCCTCCTGAGTAGCTGGGATTACAGGCACGCACCACCATGCCCAGCTAATTTTTTGTATTTTTAGTAGAGACGGGGTTTCACCATGTTGACCAGGATGGTCTCGATCTCTTGACCTCGTGATCCACCTGCCTCGGCCTCCCAAAGTGCTGGGATTACAGGCTTGAGCCACCGCGCCTGGCCTTTATTTATTTTTTTTTTTATTGCATTTTTTTTTTTTTTTAAACCCTTTAAAAATATAAAAAATAAATTTTAGCTCTTGGGCCATACAAAAAGGGGTACTTTGTCAACCCCTCATTAGAAGATTGGTATATGAGAATGCACCTAGTTTATTGTTGTGTTTTCATATCATTTGAGTCAGTGGCATCCCCTTTATGGAATAATTTAAATAACTTTATCTGAAGAAAGGTTCATTTTTGTGTTGTACTTGGAAATGAATCAATGCAGAGAGGTGAGATACGTCTTAAAAATATATACCTTGTGACATAGGCACAAATAGGTTCTGTCCTCTGGACCCCTGAAAGGTACTTTTTTTTTTCTTTTGGCTGGCATAACAAAAGAAAGGTACTTTATATATTTTGAAGAGATAGCCTTTGCATTCCTCAATGTAAAAGGAATTATTAACTCTTATTAAAAATTTTTTTTTCTATAGACCCAGGAACTTCAGCATTGAGTTTTCTTATACCCTGTTCCTTGGCAGATTTCCCTCTGGGGAAGAATTTCACTCATATTGAGTTTTTTGGAGGCTTTTTTTTTTTTTTTTTGAGACGGAGTTTCGCTCTTGTTACCCAGGCTGGAGTGCAATGGCACGATCTCGGCTCACCACAACCTCCGCCTCCTGGGTTCAGGCAATTCTCCTGCCTCGGCCTCCTGAGTAGCTGGGATTACAGGCACTCGCCACCATGCCCAGCTAATTTTTTGTATTTTTAGTAGAGACAGGGTTTCACCATGTTGACCAGGATGGTCTTGCTCTCTCGACCTCGTGATCCACCCGCCTTGGCCTCCCAAAGTGCTGGGATTACGGGCTTGAGCCACCACGCCCGGCCCCTTTTTTTTTTTTTTTTTTTTTTTTTTTAAGGTAGATTCTTGCTCTGTTGCCTAGGCTGTGGTGCAGTCATGTGATCTTGGCTCACTGCAACCTCCAGCTTCCAGGTTCAAGTGATCCTCCGGCCTCAGCCTCCCAAGTAGCTGGAACTATAGGTACATGCCGCCACCCCCGGCTCATGAGCCTTTTTAAGTTTTAGTAGAGATGAGGTTTTGCCATGTTGGCCAGACTGGTCTCGAACTCCTGGCCTCAAGTGATCCACCCCCTTCAGCTTCTAGAGTGCCAGGATTATAGGCACGACCCACTGTGTTCAGCCACTTATTTAATGTTTTGAACACTAATTTTGTAAATTATGTGAAATGTAAGAGCTGGTATAGACAAGCCCCTATTTATATTAAATATGTCAAAGATTATAGTTTTATATCCATAATTACACTAATTAAGTGACTTATTTATGTTTTGAATATTTGTTTTATTTCTAGGCTCCCGGGGAGCTTTCTGTGAAGTGAGACCAGATGATAAAAGAATTCTGGAATTTTACAGCAAGTTAGGCTGTTTTGAAATTGCAAAAATGGAAGGATTTCCAAAGGATGTGGTTATACTTGGTCGGAGCCTGTGACATTCATTGGCACTGTGAACTGTCCAAAAGTCTCTTAACTGCACCTTGTGGGTGGTAGTTGAGGTCTTCACACAGTTCACCCTCTGGAGTGGCAACAGATCACCCAATTGGATTAGAAACAAAGAAGACTATGTAAAACTCACCCATCACACTTTCAGACTACTCACTGGTTGGAAGAAGATAGTATGGCGGCAAATTCTGTTTGAGAGAGAGATGTGGGCTTCCTTTTTGAGTCTTGTGTTAGGTGCTGAGACCTTTTACATGGGTTTATACAGGGAGAGAATCTTCAATAAATGTAGTCAGCACTATTTTCTGCATCCAGTGTGGTTGCATTTCTCACTAGAGAGTAATCAAAATAACATCTGTCATCCTCCTTGGTTTATTGAGTGAAATGTCTCTCAGTCTTTGAGGACATGGCAAAGATGAGAGAAAGTGGGTTTCAGGGATGTCAGGGTGGAGTGATTTCAAGTGGGATGGTTGTGGCATTAGTTTAAGCTGAGTAATTTCAATTTGGGGCAGTTACGCTTTTTGTAAAGCGACGGCCAATTTTCTCCTGTAATGACTGTTGGTTCAGGCATGTTGTACTTTGTAGGGACAAATGTGCATTTGTTTGTGGCAAAAGCCTACAATTGACAAACTTGTAAATTTCTTTGTATATAAACTAGCTGTAACCTGACTATTCTTTGTGTTTACTGTTTTTGTAAATTTTTTTCCTCTAAAAATGGAAGGGTGTTGGTTCAGAATGGCACTTTGAATAATGTAAATCAGTGAAAAGTAGATTTTCGTTGCTTTTGACTTTGGGTTTGGGATTGTTTTTGTTCATTTTGAAGTTCTATTATTTTTTAAGTGCCTCCCACCTAGTCCTAGGCCATGACCATTTGGGGTACGAGAGCCTAATTTTGTAGGACTTAACCTGTTGAAAAGTGCAGTTACTTGTGGAAACAAACCTCAATACTAGGTCAGCATGTGAAATGTTGGATTTGACATCTGTCAAGTAGGGTTCAGGGACTGATTGGTTCCATTTGCCCTTCGGTCAGTTCTTTAATCTCAAGACCTGTTACTACTGATTTTATAAAATCAGAGTCTAATTCTTGCATGTTTGTATCTAATTTTTAAAAGAATGAGCACACTTTAACCAGTTATTTACGGTTACCTTTTTCCTTTAACCAGATTGTGAAAGCTTCATGTATTTTAATTTAGATTTGGTGTTTTTAAGGGTTCTGAGCATGAAGCTGGCAGATAATTTCCGCAGGACTCATTTTTTCATCATGGCTGGCTGATTTCTCCATAGACTCAACAGTATTTTGTTATCTTGCTTCTCTGCAGTTTTGCATCAGCTGTTTAACTTTTAGCTGAGTGAGGGAAGAGGGGTAATGAGAAGCAAACTTGAAAATTTTTTTCATAGAACGCCAATATGGGCTTTGAGAGAGCCCTAAAGATTGTATCTGGTGGTACCTAGTGACTTCCAACCAAGGCCTTTGAGTATGCACTAAATAGGTGAGAAGAAAGAAGAGAAGTCATTTAGGTTAGAAATCTTTAGCTGATAGATGTGGTATGTTGTAAAGTTGGAAACAGGTTTGCGTTTTTGAGGGCTAGAGGTGAAGGGAAAATCCCTACTAGATAGTAAGACAGCTGAATTTTCCTCAGTTTTCTCATCTTTTAACACTAGTGGACAATTCTAGCATTTTATCAGGAGGATTTCAGGGTTAACCTTACAGAATCAGGATTTTTTAGCAAGTTTGCTTTTGGTTTTGTCTTGGCTTCTGATAATCTTGTTGACTGGTCTGGTCACAGGTGTTAACTGAAACAGATGCCCTGGTGTTTGCTTTCATCACTCTAGGATCATGAAGTGCTATGCTATTTCCTGGTTATGAATATTAAGGTTGGAATGACATTTTTATTGATTGTTTAGATCAGAGCTCAGTTCCTGTAGAAAACGAACTGTAAAAGACCATGCAAGAGGTAAAATAAAACTTGAAGTGAATGCTTGTGTTGTATTGTGTGAACCTACTTCCTGTCTACCCCCTACCTTTTCTCCTCTTTCATGCCTCACCTACAAGCAAGTATTCCTTCTCTCCACAGCTGTTCCAAGTTAAGAGACTGGCTCTTGAAGGCAGCCCTCCCCTACCTCCCATCACCAGCAAAAGACTTCCAGATTTTCCTTAAGGCAAGAGCTAAGGAAAGTAGACTAGTTCTTAGCCAAGCCACTCCACCCTCTAGCCACAGTTAAAACCTGGGTGTGAAACAGGGCTTCTAGTTTGAGCTTTTGCCATCTAATAGGATAGAGCGCATACAGTGGCCTGATGGTTAAAAGGTGAAAGATGCACGAGTAGCGTAAACTGACAGAAAATAATCCATTTCGCAGATACTCCTGGCTGATTTGGAATGATAAGCTCAAAAACCGTGGGTCAGCCAGGAACAGCAACACATAAGCTAACTAGTCGTCTGCTGGCAAGTGCCAGCAGCTAAGGCTCAGTGATAAGCATAGCAAGTTGCAGGGTCATTAGAGCAGGAAGCTTTATCTAGGAGAGATTTATGAGAGGACAGAAGGGTTGGGATGGAAATTCTTGGCTCTCTTGAGGCAAAGACAATCTGCATTTCCTTTGATTGTAGCAGAAAAGCACTGCCCTGAACCCCGCCTTTGCTGCGAGGAGGCGTAGGAAGGGTTTACATTTTTATATCTGCCTCCTTTAACGAAAGCTTACCCTGAGTTGGAAGAAGTGTCTCCCAACAAGGATGTTAACATCAATATCAAATCCATTTTTCTGTGATGTTAACTTCATTTCTCTTCAGTCTTGATACAATTGAGCAGAAGCTGCGGGCTCCGGTTAGGGATTGCGGGGTCTCGGTTCATTTTCTGTTTCAGGACTGAGCGTCTCCTTTAATGGGCGGGGCCGGAACTGACCGAGGGTCCCCGGCTTTTTGCGTGTCGGGGGCGGAGTTGGAAGAAGGCCCTTTCAGCATGGCCGCCGGCAGTGCAGCTGCCTTAGCGTTTTTCAGTCAGGAGAGCCGAACGCGGGCCGGGGGTGTCGGGGGCACGCGAGTCCCGGCCCCAGTCACTATGGACAGTTTTTTCTTCGGTATTGGGAAAGGGAGAGGCTGAGGGTGGTACGGGGGCGGGAATGCGAAGGGTTGCACGGCGTGGGTGTGGGCGGAGAGCTGCTGCTCTGTTCCCCGAGGAGGGGGCCTCGCACGCAGAGCCTCTGCGGGCGGCGAGATCCCTGCCCAGATGTGTTGGACGGGGCCCAGGTCCGAGCGCCCCAGGTGTCCTGAGAGAAGAGACCGGGGTGGAACGAGGTCCGTCCGCCCAAGGGTCCACGTGACGGTAGGTTGGTGACACCCCCCACGTACACACGCTGAGGCATACTCACTGTGATTTCTCCCAGGCTGTGAGCTCTCCGGCCACACCCGCTCCTTCACCTTTAAGGTAGAGGAAGAGGACGATGCAGAGCACGTGCTGGCACTGACCATGGTGAGGGGCGGGGGAGCGGGGTTTTAATGAATAAACCCAGTCAGGCTGTAGTGAGCCTCTACCCAAACCCCGAACCCCTTTTACTTGGAGTCACCTCCTTAGCCTGACCCCTGGCATAGGCGGCTCCCCCTGGCCAGGTTATACGGGACCTCTGAGGCTGGGCAGGTGCCAGGGTAGATGCCTTTACTTGTGGTGTCAATCCTCGCTTGAGGATACCCTGAGGCCCTGTGTACCCTTCCCAGCTCTGCCTGACCGAGGGAGCCAAAGACGAGTGTAATGTGGTAGAAGTTGTGGCCCGGAACCATGATCATCAGGAGATCGCTGTCCCTGTGGCCAACCTCAAGCTGTCCTGCCAACCCATGGTGAGTTCCCCAGCTCTGCCTTGGTGGTGGTGGTGGTGGTGGTGAGGGGGTTGAGGACGTCAGATCACAGTTCGGGGTGGGCTAGGAGTGGACCGGCCCTTCATCCTTTTCTTCCTCCCAGCTCAGCCTGGATGATTTCCAGCTCCAACCACCTGTAACTTTCCGCCTGAAGTCGGGTTCTGGCCCTGTGCGGATCACTGGGCGGCACCAGATTGGTGAGCGGAGGGGAGGGCCCTCTCCTTTGCCTCCCGTGGACTCTCCCATCAAGCTTCCCCCACAGTCTGCACTCCTGCCCCATTCCAGCCTCATCTCCCAGTGCAGCCCCATACAGGCCTGCATGCCCTCCCAGCTGTACCCCGTGCATGACGCTCCCTCCCCTTTCTGTCTACTCAAGCCTACCTTCTCCACGGAACATGGCCGGGCTTCTCCCGCTCCAGTGATGGGGACTCCTTTGGCTCTTTGTGACCCAGTTTAGGGTCTGAGGTTCTTCCTACCTAGCCCATAAGCACTGGGAGGTCAGGGGCCCTGCAAGCCTAGCACCACAGGGCATGAAGAAATGGCATGCAGTGTGAAAGGGTCTGGTCTTAACACTCCCTCCCTCTACTGCTTGTGTGTCCACCAGTGACGATGAGCAATGATGTTTCTGAGGAGGAGATCGAGAAAGAGGAAGAGGACAGTGAGGAGGAGGAAGCTGAGCTGTGCCCCATCCTTCCTGCCAAAAAGCAGAGGGGCAAGCCCTAGTCCTCCTCGGTGAGTTGGGGGGAAGAGTGCCCTGTAGGCTCTGGGAAGGGGCAGGAGAAGCGGGTGAGGGCCTAGATGCTGATTCCTTGTTTGGTCTTCTCAGGTCAGTTCCATGCGCCAGGCACCGCCATGCACCCTGTTCCCCAACGAGTTTCAAGAATTGTAAACGTTTCTTCCTTAAAGAGAGCTTGGGTGGGGTTTGGGTGGGAGGGACTTGGGCATTGGTGCTAAGAGAGGGCTGGTGCTCCGCAGGACCTTGGTTTTCTGGTCTGACAGCCATGCCTGGGCCCTCTCTTCCCACCTGCCTGTGAGGATTGGAGGTTGGTGCCTGAAGCTCAGAACTACACATTTTTAACACTTTTTACATTTTTGGATAAAGGTTGAAATAAAGTGGTGTGGGATTTTTGCAGCTCTTGTGTGACTTCTTCCTTTGCTGGGTGATGTTTCCCTAGGGACCGCCAGGTGGCACTGTGGCAGCACCCAGGGTGGCCCTGGGCCTGTAGGAGGGTGGAGAACTGTGGGATCCTCTACCTTCAGAGCTGGGCCCCTGTCGCCTTGCTGGAAGGGGACCTCCCGACACTCAGCCCGTTCCCATCCCTGCAGGTGGGGGAGGGCCATCGCAGGAGGTTATCAGCGTCCAAACAAGGGGTCTGGGCCTCTGTCAGCACTCAGGCTGATGGGCAGGGGGCAGATAAGCAGGCTTAGGCAGCCTGAGGAATGTGCGTCCCTAGCCCCATGAGGGGCTCCGGCCCAGAGAGGGCCAGTGAGGGCAGGGCGGGACCAGGCTTCACTCCTCCTTTGAGCCTTGCAGGCTGTCTCTGAGCAGGGCTGGGCCCTTAGAAACCTGACTCCAGGGGCCAGATGGAGGGGACCGGCCAGATTGGGTGACAGGGAAACCAGAATCCGGGTGGCCTGGCATATGGGGGCAGAAAGGGGCCCCTGGGAATTGGCCTCCTGGACTAGGGTTCTTGTCTCCCACACACCTCCAGGTTTGAGGGTCTCTGGCACCTGGAATCCGGTAATTCTGGCATTTGGCTGCCTTTGTGCCAGGAAGAAGGGACACACCTGGTTTGAGGATGTGTGTGTGACCAGCTCTGGGGTCAGCAGTTCAGCAGCTGTGTTGGTGGGGGTGTGGGAGGGTTGTCAGTGCCCACAAACAAACAAACAAACAGAAAACGTTGCCACCCCAGTCAGCCTGGGGCCAGACAAGCTGAGGATGGACAGAGAACAGGGTCTGGTGGGGGTCGGGCCAACTCCCACCCCCAGCCTCTGGGCAAGGGGGAGGGACCCCAGGATCTCGTGGGCTGGTGGTTCTGGGGCAGGTGTGGTCAGTTTTGAAGACCGTGCATCCGCAGTACCGACCGTACGCTCTTCAGCGCACCCCTAGAGAAGGAGGTTCTCTCCCAGCCCGTGGTGAGGAAGGAACTAGGGTCCAACCCTCAACCTCCTTCCTCAAGTTGAGGACAAAGGGAGACGACGCCCGTCTGTGTTGCGGTGATCTGGGTCGCAGGCGCCCTTCTCCGCTCCAGGGGGATTCTGCTGAAAATGCTTCCCTGGGGAGCCCGGCGGAGGAGCGGCCTGGCTGGGAACCATGGGGCTCGCTGCGGCGCGCGGTCGGCAGGGAGAGTGAAGGCGGGGCTGGCGCCCTCTGGCGGGTGAGGTTGAAGCCGCTAGCGGCCGTACCGCTCCTCCCGCCCTCTCTAGAGTCTCCGGGAGGGCGCCGTGGCGCCGGGAATTTCGGGTCCTGCCAGTGCTCTCTGGGCGGCCGAATCTTGAGCCGAAGGCCGGGGAATGCCACTGAAGCTTGCGTGTATGTGTGCGTACGTTCATTCATTCATTCGAAGGACTAGAGTTGGAGCGTGGAGTCGGGCCGCGGCCGTCCTTTTTCCCTTCCTTCTCTTGGCTTCAGGCTCACAAAGTCCTCCGCACGTGCTTGGCAGGAGGTGCGGGAAATTGGCTGAGTGCCTCGCAGAGTTAGCTCTCCGGAGAGGCCTCCCTAGCTGACCCATCTACCCCCTGCGCGGCCCCGCCCCAATATTAACCCCACCCACCCCCCCCCGCGATGCCACTGATCGCTCCTTGCATTCCTCGCCAGTTTTCCGGGCCGGTGTCCTGGTGGGTGCGGGCCGGCGCCGAGCACGCTCCTGTCCGCAGTGGGGGCCCAATCCACATCAGCCTCTAGGCCCAGGAGTTTCTCGGCCGGTTGGGGCGCCCCGCGGAGCAGCTAGGCATGGTTTTTTTCCTCTCTCCCCCTACTCCCTCCTCGAGCCCCCTTCTTTGCCCTTCAATGCACAGTAGGAGCGCTGCTGGCTCACTGTGGTCTCCGGGCGCTGGGGGATGAAGGCATATGCCCGAGTTGCCAACCGCTGGAGGAAGGGCAGGCTCCTATTGAGGGGCCGAAGGGGACGACTTCCAGACAGCGGCCGAAGTGCTTAACGTAGTCTCGGCGATTTGCATTTGAACGGTCAGCAGTGAGTCCGCGGCGCTTTGAACGCCCGGCGCAGGAAGCGCGCGTCGGAGTCTGCTGCGGTTCCCGGCGGGTGTGGATTCGAGGGGCCAGGGGCTGGGCTGGGATCGAGGGGTGCGTTTGGAAATAGGCTGAAAGAGTGTGTCTGGGACCCGGCGAGGGCGTGTCTGCGGAGAGGGGCCGTTTGTGTTGGCTAGGAGTGTGTGTTTGTGTTTGCAGGCGAGGGAGTGTGTGTCTGTGCGTGTGTGTGTTTGTGTTTTCGGAGTGTGGGGGCGGCCGGGAAAGGTGGCCGGGCTGTCACTCAGCGATCAGGTTGACAGGCGCTCCCTCATCTGGGCCCAGGAGCTCTGATTGCAGATTCGAGGAAACAAAATAGCAATTGTAATTACCGGGCTTTGATAAGATAAAGGAGGGAGGGAGCTGGCTGGGAGTCGAGCGAGCCAGAAAGGGAGGGAGCGGCCTGCGGGAGCCGGGCGGGACATTTGCATCTGTCAGTCACGGGTGTGCCCGAGCCGAGCCAGGTGCTTGCTCCCGGAGTGTCCCCATCTGCTCCTTTCCCCCACAGATAGGGACTTTTGGGGAGATGAGAAGAATTTCAACGAAGTAGGTGACGGTCCACTTCTCAGGAGGGTTTCCAAATCCAAATGTAAAGCAATCCTGGTCCAGCACAGGCTTCCTGGCAGAGGCTGGGACAGGACTGAAACTTGACCTCTGACCCTTCAGATCCCAGGACACCCATCTCCTCTGGGGCAGAGAAAGGAGGTGGCTGAAGACCATTGAGGCTCAGCCCAGGGCTCTCAGAATCTTCTGGGGGCTCCACAACCGGAGCTGAATGCTGGTCTCTGCCAGGGGCTCTGCCCCCATCCCCATTCCAGGGAGGGGAAGGTGATCCTCTGGCTGTGACCCCAGGAACATGCACACACTGTTGGGGGTGGGTCACCCTCACCCCTGCCTGGGGCCTACTCCCTGCTTTGCTCATCACACTGATGTTCAGAGTCCATGGTGAGAGAAAGCCTGTTTCTCACAGGAAGTGCCTGTCCCCTTCTATCTCTCCATTCATTCGTTTGTTCATCATATTCACAACTAAACATGGTTGAGGGCTGCTGTGTACAGGGATGAGGGTAAGACCACCAGCAGACATCGCCATTGCCCTCTTGAAGCAGTGCAGAGAGGGAAATAGACACTCAAGGAATTGTGACTCAGGCCTTGCACAGAACACAGGGAAGGCAAGGGCTGGCTTGGGCTGTGGCCACTTGAGCCCACCTGATTTACTTCTGCCTCACGGGCTCACCTTCCCATGAGCTTCCAAGGAGACAGTGCCTGCCAAGGCTGTAGCCAATACAAGTGCTTATAACTCGTGGTGCTGCTGATGATAATCTGTTGGGAGAAGGTGAAGGCAGGTGTTCCTGGAGAAGCTGCAAATGAGCTGAAGTCTAAATGCTCAGCCACTTTCCCCATCACTCGTTTATTCATTCATTCATTCATTCATTCATTCATTCATTCATTCAGTGAACTCTTAACTGCAGAACAATTCTATCCAGCATTGTGCCACGAGCCGTGATTTCTGAGCCTGTAAGACATGACTCTTGCCACAAGGTCTGTGTGGGCAAGAACCCGCTGAACAGAGACTCCTTAGATGGCAAGTGTGCCCAGGAAGCCTACTTCTCTGAGGAGGGATAAGATCTTGGAACACACCCTCTAAGTCTTTTCTCATCTCTCCATTGCTCAGTGTTTGCATAGATGTCTAGGAGTCAGAAAAGATGGGGCCCCGGGAAAAGTGGGACATGGAACGGGGGCAGGGAGGCAGGGTCTGGTTGTGCCGCTGGACTAGGGCTGCCTGCTCCCTTTGGCCTACTGGCTCGCTGGACCCACATCAAACCCTCCAGCCCTACCCCCAGGGACATGGAGGGTCAGTGGGGAAGGGTAAGTTGTGGGTAAGGGCAACAGCCTGGTAGGGCATCACCTGCTCCTCACAGGATACCCGTCCCAAGACACCCTCTGCCCACCCAGGTTGCTCCCACAGAAGCAGTGTGGGGGCTCAGGGTTTCCAGAAACCTCAGGGGGGAAGCCAGGAGATGAGGGGCTGGGAAAGGCTTAGACAAGTGCCTACCTTCTCCTCTGACCCAGGCCCAGCTGACCAGCCCCTGCCTAGAATACAGTAGATGTGTAAATACCTGTGAAATGAAAAATGAATGGGGCTTTGAGGGGGAAAGGGCTGGGTGGCCTCCATCGAAGTCCCTTCCCCCAGGAAAAGCTGCTGAGAACAGTTAGTTTTGCCCCTGCTGCCTGCTGGGGTAGGGGGACAGTGGGTCCTGCCAGGCACCTCCTGGCTCCCTCTTCCACACAGTGGCTCCGGGTGCCCCTCAAGCTTCAGGCTACTGTATGTGTGTGGTGAGGGGCACAGGGGAAGGGGTGATGGTGATAATGGAGTCGGCGGCGGTGGGGGGGAGGCATTTCTGGCTCCCAGGGCCTCCTCCGGAGACTGAGACTGGGGAGACCGGCAGGACGGGGCAAGCGGCCGAAACAGGGGAGCGGGGTCCAGGTGGCACTGTCACGCACAGTGCCAGGGCCGGGTGCGCATCCCTTCACCGCACGGTTAGCGGCGCTCCTAGCAGGCTGGCCTGGCAGGACACACAGTAGGTGGCTCTGAGACCAAGGCGTAGAAGGGGGGATGGAGCGGCCGGGCCCCGAGGCAGAAGACCCAGCCCCTCCGGACTCGGGCGCTCCGGGCGGTCGGGGAAGCCCCGGCCCAGGGTCTCCCGGACCCGCAGAGCCCGAAGCACCAGTCGCCCCCATGCCCGCGCGTCAGGGCCCCCAGAGCTCGCGGGGGGCAGGCCGGGGATAGGGGGAGGCGCCCAGACCGGCCGCCCCCTCCCCTCCCGCGGGTCCCCAGACCCCTCCCCTAGCCCAGACCCCCAATCCTGGACCCGTCGGCCGCCCCGCCCCGGCCGCCCCGCCCCCGCCCCGGGCTGCGTCCAGGCCCCAGTTCCCAGCCGGGGGCTGCGGGCTCCCGCCGCCTGCCCGGCGCTCCCCCCTCGCGCCCGGTGCGGCGCCCCCCGCCCCCACCCCTCCCCGCCCTCCCACCTCCCCACCCACCCCGTCGGCCCGTGACCCTCCCGCCCGCTCCGGCTCCCGAGCAGCCTGCGGCCACCGGCTCCGGCAGCGGCGCACAACGACTCGGCGCGGCGCGGCGAGCACGACGTTCCACGGGACCGGCGGAGCCGCGTCGCGATCGCCGCCGGCCTCCGGCACCCGCACCCTCTCCGCCCGCGCCCCGCTCCGCGCGTCCCCCAGCGGGACGGCGTGATCCCGCCGGGCTCTCGGTGCCCCGGGGCCGCGCGCCATGGGCAGCCCCCGCTCCGCGCTGAGCTGCCTGTGAGTACCGCGCCGCCCTGCCCCGCCGCCCGCCCGCCGCGCCCCTCGCCTCACCCGCGCCTCTCTCTCCCGCCCGCTTTTGTCTCCCACAGGCTGTTGCACTTGCTGGTCCTCTGCCTGCAAGCCCAGGTGAGGAGCGCTGCGAGGAGGCGGGGGCCGGGCGGGCCGGCAGGAGACCGGGGTGGGCAGGGCCGGGCGGGGGCACCGGGACTGACCCTGTAGCCGGCGCGGGAGGGCTGAGAGCACCTTAGAAACCCAGCCCCGACCCACCCTGAGGAGGGAGCTGAGGCACAGAGAGGTAGCGCCCTGCCTGAGGTCACACAGCGAATGAGTGGCCCGGATAGGAGCGCAGGTCTCGGAGCCCAGCACTGTCCCCGCAAATCCTCGCCGGCTGGGGCATAGGGAACACCGGGCCGCCGAGGAAGGGGGCAGCCGGGACCAGGGGATGGATGTTCGATGTCAGGGGAAGCTGGGTGACTGCAGCAGAGACTCTCTCCGCGTCCCTCGTGGGAGTCTGTGACCGGCTTGGCCCAATGATCGGGTGCCCAGGTCCCCCGCATTCTCAACATTTGCTCCGTAAATTTGTCTTTATAAATGTCAGGGGTCGGGAAGCGCTGCCTCCCTACTTAAAAGCGCCCTGCTCCTCTAGGAAGGCCCCGGCAGGGGCCCTGCGCTGGGCAGGGAGCTCGCTTCCCTGTTCCAGGCTGGCCGGGAGCCCCAGGGTGTCTCCCAACAGGTGGGTCCAGCTTCTCCCCGGGGCTCGTTTATCCTGGGCTGGGTCTGCCCGACTTGTCTGGGTGGGGGATGGTGGCCTGGGCTGGCATGTTGGGGGAACCCCTAGGACCTGCTGGCGGCTTGGGGCAGTGAGGGGGACGCAGGGTGATGGGGCCCCTGGGGCCCCTGGGCGGAGTAGCATTATAATGGAGTGTTGTGTATTTTTCAATTTCCTAAAGGTAACTGTTCAGTCCTCACCTAATTTTACACAGCATGTGAGGGAGCAGAGCCTGGTGACGGATCAGCTCAGCCGCCGCCTCATCCGGACCTACCAGCTCTACAGCCGCACCAGCGGGAAGCACGTGCAGGTCCTGGCCAACAAGCGCATCAACGCCATGGCAGAGGACGGCGACCCCTTCGGTAAGGCACGCTGAAGGTCGCCTGTGGCATGCGCGGCGCCTGGACTTCCCCAACTGCACTGGCCAGAGGCCTGTGGGGTCCCCAGCCCAGAAGGGAAGGAGTTAAGGCAGAAAGGTGTCTTGAGGGTCAGCTGGGGAAGGGGCATTGGGGAGTAGTACTTGGCCACAGGTGCCCCTATCCTGCCCAGCAAATGAATGAATCTAGGAATCTCCCCCTTTATGCCTCCCTGCTTCATACACTCCTCCCCAGCTGCAGGTGGAGGCAAGGGGTTCGGGGGAGGGGGCCCAGGTTTAAGGGAAGCTCTTGAAAGAGGATATGTCGCCAGGGCCCACAAAAGGAGAGTGGGAAAGAGAAGGGAGAAAAATCCCCTCAACTCTCCCATGTGGAAAAGGGGGTTGCTGGGAACCTTTAAATACTTTGATCAGAAGGGTCAATTACACGTGGGGACTGGGCTTGGAACAGGACTCTCTCTGCTCCACTCTCCCAGGAACCCAGGGGGCTGGGGCAGGACTCCTGGCTCCCTGTGGGGTGGCAAGTGCGGGGAGCTACTGCCGGCAGGGAGGCCGAGGACTGATTGATTTCTAAAACATTCAATATTCCTGCCTTGAAACAGGGCCAATTTCCAGAGTCCTGGATGTACCAGGAGAAAAGCAAGCCCTCTGGGCGGCTGGTGTTGTTTTTAGAGAGCGATTATTGTGAGTTTAAAAACCTTTAAATAATGACCACGTTAAACAAGCATGAAAGGAGAGGGGAAGACTCTATTAAAATGTAATAAAAAGGTGAAGCATTTTAAGAGCTAAGAAGAAAAATGAAGAATGATATAAAACAGAAAAAGAACGAGCTTTTTTTCAGATGTGGAGTTTGAAAGGAGTTTCAAGTCTGTAAATGTTAAAAAAGAGGTTCAAGATTGTTCTCTCTGAATCTCTGGAGAGACCCCCGCGTCTGGCAGAGCGATTAAAACTCTTCTTACTTTCACCTTTTTTAACATTTCCTGAATACTTTCTCCTCTTCTTGAGCCAGTTTGGGGGATCGACTATGTCTCGCTGCATTTTTTCTGCATCGACGTAGCTGACTTCCCTTCAAAGCTGGAGGAGGAGGCATAATTTTCCTGGGATAAATCTGTCACTGGGGTGGAAGAATAGGTTTGAAAATGTTAAGCTTTCCAAAAGCCCAGTCGGGAGAGCTGCCGTAAACTGCGGCCCCAGCTCCCCAGATCGGAGCAGATTCCACCGACCCGGGAGAGAGGGGGCTCTCTGGGGTGGGGGTGGGGGCAGCCTGCCCGGTGGCCGAGCTTCCCTGCTGGGCTGGCAGAGCAACCCTACCGTCCCTTTGTCCCTCCAAACTGGCTGCTTGCTGCCCTTCTCAGCTTCCAAGGAGAGGGAGCGAATGCCTGGCTCTTCCAGGGTTTGCTCTCTCAGAGCAAATGGCCCAGCATCCTTGGATTTTGGGGAGGGAAGCAGAACACATGCTGGTGTGGGGGAATTTGTCTTCAGACATCAGAGGAAGTCTGATGCCCGTTTCTCTCCTGGGCCATACAGGAGGTTTCCCACCTTCCCTAGTCCCTGCCCCATGGCAGCATAGGCGCTGGAGGCCCTAAGAACAGAGGCTCAGGGCATTCGGCCAGGACAGGAGGAGTCTTGGGAGAACAGCAGAGAGGTCTCAATGGCTTCTTCACCTGCTGCAGGATGAAGGAGGACACAGAGGCACCTCCTTCACCCCTGCCTGCCGCATCTGGCCAGAATTCCCCAGAGTGGCATCCTCTCACTCCTTCTCCAGTCAGCAGCCTTCCTGGCTGGCCCTTAAAAATAGCCGCTTCTTGCTGTGCAAGGCAACGCAGGAGAGGGATGAGACTGGCTAGGTCCAGGAGGAGGTGGGCGGGCAGGGAGGTGACAGCTGCATTTCCCCTGCTGACTTGGGGCCAGACTGGGGGCTTGGCCAATGGGTCCCAGCATAGCGTCTATGTGAAGGGTGGGGGGGAGTTACAGGCTGGGCAGTGATGGCTGCCTTGCTGACCGCAGTGTCCCCAACCCCTTTGCCATGGGTTTCAGGGACAGGAGGTACCATGTGTCAATGCAGGCTAAGTTGCAGAACTGCTTTCTCAAGGAGTGGAGAGGCTAGGCTCTGTGACAGGGAGGGCAGGAAAGCCAGCACCTCTGCCCCTTCCCAAACAGTAGAGTCCGCCTCATTACTTTCTTGGGGACAGCCTCTAAGAGAGGTTTGCACAGCTAGGTGAACGGGACAGGCTTCTGTGACAAGTTGGCTGTCTAAAGGGAAGGGAGTGGGGAAGGAGGCACAGAATTCAGCCTTGCTTCCCGACCTCCAGACTAAGAGGCTAGTGGCCCAGTTCTTCGTCCTCCTCACCCACAGAAGGTATTTGGTCACTGGGGTGAGAAGCCCAGCTATGATGAGGCTGAAAGAGAAAAGAGAGAAAACACGATTGAGTTGTTGATTTCTGGACACTGGGGCCGGGGACCCTTGTGACTGGGAAGCCACAGGGAAGAGGCAGGATCCTCCTGGCACGTGTCTGAGGTTCTGGGAAACCAGCCTGCTTTGGGCCGTGTGTTTAGGGGGAGCTGTCTCCACCCCTAGCACGTTCTCAGTAGAGCAGAGCCTGGCGGGGTTCAGGGCCTGGGGGGTGGCCGAAGCTATGAGTTAGAACCCAAACTGGCAGGAACAGGAGAGAATGCTTTCATCTTTGGCCTTGGGACTGGAGGTCGCCACTGTACCCAGATGTCTGTAATGACCTGTGAGGCATCTGCACATAATATTCGGAGGTGGAAGGCTCCTCGGAGATCTTTTGATTAGCCGTGGAACTCTGATCAAATTAAATTTTACTTGGAGCCTCAATCTAAGAGACATCACTGTCTGGTGTAAAAAGAGGGTGGAAAGAATAGCACTTTAGCTTTTTCAATCTGATGGTCCCAAGACCTCTCTTGAGAACCCGGTTTGGAAACCATGATCCCATCCACTGCCCTCTGTAAACCCAGGGGTGGGGCCTGAGGTCCAGAAAATCACCTTGCCCTTTCTCTGGGTTGTACAGCATGGTAGTAGCTGGGCTGGAGCTGAAGTCCATGTTTTGGGTTCCTGCTCTTTGGAGCAGTTGCTGCTGGGCTGTGACAAGCGTGTGGGCCAGCTGGGGTCAGGGATCTGCCAATAACCATCCTCCTACCTTCTCTGACAGCAAAGCTCATCGTAGAGACGGACACCTTTGGAAGCAGAGTTCGAGTCCGAGGAGCCGAGACAGGCCTCTACATCTGCATGAACAAGAAGGGGAAACTGATTGCCAAGGTGAGGCCCTGGCAGGCAGGTGTGGTTCGCGGCACCTGGGGGGCAGCTTGGGCTGGCTGGACTCCTCCAGGATAGTCCTGTGCTCTGATCCCAACAAGGTGGCCAGAGGGACACAGGGCTGTCTTGGGGTTACCTCATGATGGGGTGCGGGGGTGAGGGCGAGAGATGAAAAGCTATAAAAGGCAAAGGAGGAAGAACGAAGGCTAGAGAAGGGGCTGGGGGGGGGGTTTGGTAAATTCCATATATCTTTTTAACAAATCACCAAATTGCTTTGCTATTATGTCCAATTACATGGTACCAGCATTTGGAATGTTCAGTAAGCCGCACGCCCGGCCCCTCGGCCAAGCTCTAAAATGGCCCCATTAGTCACGGCTCCTCTCCAGCCTCGAGCGCCCCGCTTCCTGGGCTTCTGGGGCTGGGGTCTCAGCGTCTCCTCCCATGCCTCCCCTCCCCCATAGGGTGGCTGCCCTGGGGCCAGGGAGCCAGAGTCCTGAGGGGATGAGAGGGGCAGGTGGGGAGACGGGTGGCCAGACTGGTGGGCAGGAGGCCAGAGCAGGCAGGCTCTGGGCCCCTCTCTCTGCTTCTGTGAGTTGGGGCCCAGCCCCTCCGTAGACAACCATGTGTCACTGCTGCCTGGGAGGACAGGAAGTTGCCGGGTGGGCTGCGGGTTGTGAGGGATTAGAGAGCGGGTGCCCGGGCAGGGG
Source organism: Saimiri boliviensis (assembly GCF_048565385.1). Lineage (NCBI taxonomy): Eukaryota > Metazoa > Chordata > Mammalia > Primates > Cebidae > Saimiri > Saimiri boliviensis. The sequence continues at coordinate 86,360,206 of NC_133460.1, read as the reverse complement.
GTGGGGCTGCGGCTCCTGCCCACCTCGCCATCTGCTGGGGTGCCCACCTGCTGTCTGGGGCCGCTCGCCCTCTGCCTCTGCAGGAGGGGGTGGGCTCTGTAACGTGGTGTCTGGCTCCCCTACCTGCAGAGCAACGGCAAAGGCAAGGACTGCGTCTTCACGGAGATTGTGCTGGAGAACAACTACACCGCCCTGCAGAACGCCAAGTACGAGGGCTGGTACATGGCCTTCACCCGCAAGGGCCGGCCCCGCAAGGGCTCCAAGACGAGGCAGCACCAGCGCGAGGTCCACTTCATGAAGCGGCTGCCCCGAGGCCACCACACCACCGAGCAGAGCCTGCGCTTCGAGTTCCTCAACTACCCGCCCTTCACACGCAGCCTGCGTGGCAGCCAGAGGACTTGGGCCCCCGAGCCCCGATAGGTGCTGCCTGGCCCTCCCCCAGCGCCAGACCGTGGGCACCCAAAACTCAAGCCAGAGGAGCCCTGTGCTGCTGCAGGCCGGGGTGGGGCTGGGGGAGCCCTGGGTTCCGGTTGTGGATATTGTTTGCTGTTGGGTTTTTGCTGTTGTTGTTTTTTTTTTTTTTTTTAAACAAAAGAGAGGCTCTATTTTTGTATTCCACTTGGCTGTGGTGTCTGTCTTCTTAACTCTCAGAAAGCCCCATCGGTGGGCTAGACTGGGATTCCGGCTGGGGGTTCGGGGGGTACAGGGGGCTTTCTCTAGCCTGTGCTGCTGAGGCCCCAGCACCTGCAGGGCCAGCTGGCTGGGCAGCCAGGGACTCCACTGCACCCCCAGGTGGGGCAGGAAGGAAAGGACTGTGACGCAGGCCAGTACTTCCAGAAGTGGGTATCAGACTGGCTGCTATTAAATGATTGAAATAGTTATTTAACTTGCATATTAAAAATGTGTGCTGGAGAGTGAGTCCTGCCCGGGGCCGCCCCTTCCTCCAACCTGGCCCCAGCTGGTGGGTGGCTGGGAAACGCAGATAACCAGGCACCAGCTCTGATCGCAGACTCCCTCCAGCCTAAGGACCCATGCCTGTCACCCGTCCCCATCACTGTCACTCGAGGGGTTTTCCTGCAAGGACAGAAGCAGGGAAAGGGACAAGAGGCTGTTAGCTAGTCCTTGGAGCTTTCAGACATGGACCTCCTAGCACTTCACAGGGATCATTGCTAACACATCCCCAGGCCACTTCAGGGCCAGAAATAATGGCTAGGACAGAAGCTGTAGTCGTGGATTTAATCCTTTTCCAAACAACGCCTCTCTGGGTGCCTAGGTCCATGAGGGAGGCAGGTTAGACACTCCAGAACTGGTTCTTTCTGAGAATCAGCCTCCAGAAAATGAAAGAAAAGAGCAGGATCCAAGGTAGGGGCGTATTGGAGGAGGACCGCCAAGACTGGTGTTGACGATTGTGACATGGAACAAGGGTTAACCTTGGGTGATCTGGTGAGATAGCTGTGGGCAGAATGCATGGAGCGCACTTGTGCGGAAGGGCCCAGGGGACTGTCTTCCAAGAAGAGGCTGCCCACCTCAGAGGAGAGGAGCTGGGACCAGAAGGGAAGCTCTTAGGCCCAGCCCAGGACTAAAGGCAGTCATGACCTTGGGGAGAAGCAGCAGGCCACATGGCGAGTGGACTTGGAAGGGAGGGACGGAGGGAGGACTGCCGCGGGAGGGGTGGAGCAGGTCCTGGTGTGGACCGAGAAGGGAATGAGCGAGGGTGCAGGAGTGTGTTTGCCTATGGACTGCTGTCCCAACGCACTGAGGGAGAGCCCAGGCCCCGTGGCAGTCTCCTGAGCGCAGAGCAGGCCCAGCCTTCATCACTGAGGCCCCCATTGCAGCTGCTCCTGCGGCCTTCCTTATCGGTGCCCTGGGCTGATCCCACAGCCCAGCTACTGGGCCAGTCCGGAAACCTCATTCCTCTAGGGCTCTGTCCATTGGCATCTCCTGGGGTAGGGAGAACCCAGAGTTTTAGGCCCAAGTCCCAGGCTTAGCCCACCCTGGGGGATTGGGAATTTCAAGGCTCAGTGGGAAGCTTGGCAGCAGAGAGACTGGCCTGTCCATCCACCTCTCGTGGCCTGCCGCAGGGGGTGAGGGGCTCTGGAGAGAGTGGGTTTCTCCTGGTGTGTAGACACTGTGATGTGGGGAAGGGGCTCTGGACATTTCTCTTCCAGTTCCCCCAGCTCCTAGCACCTCCTCCTTGGTTCCCTTCCCCCTTTAATTAATTCTGGGTGAGCAGCCTGGCTTTATTGTGCAAGGAGCTGGGGTCTCACTGTGGGAAAAGTCACACCTTCTGAGCAGCTTCTGATGCCATGCAAATGAAGGGACCGTCCAGGAAACGCTTTCATCTGCACGGTCGCCTGTCCAGCCCCTAGCCCAGTAATTACCCACATTTCATTTGTTTGAGAGCAATTCCTGGGGGAAGGCCCTGGGTAGGAGGGAGTCTGGGGGTGGTGGTGGAATGTCAGGCTCTCTGCCTGTGATCCTGGCCACAACGTGGGACCAGGCTGGGCCGAGGCTGGTCACTGGTTAGTCTAAAGCTAGTCCTCAAGCCCCCAGGCTGGGGATGCCTGAGGTCTCCAGGGTGGTGGCGGTGGGATTGTGCCATGTTTGTATCTCGGAAGAAGAGGAGAGCTTTCCAGAGAGCCAGACCGGCCTTCCAGAGAGGAAAGAGACACGTGGATGGGGGAAAGGGGAGGTGGAGGGGGAAGGAGGGTGGAACCTGGTTCTTGAGACCACCTGTGGCTTTGGGAAGAGGTTGACTCTCAGTAGGACCCCAGGCCAAGGACCCATGGGAGCTGTGACCAGATCGCCGGGGCTAGGCTGGGCTAGAGCACCCATCAACTTGTTTATCTTTGAGCCACTGCCTCCACAGAGCCCTCACTAATGGGGTTTTACAGCCCACTCCAGCTGCAACTGGCCAAGAATCAATCATTACCGGCACTTAGTGGTTTGATAGTTAACAGCCTGAACTGAAGCCAAACTGGTTGTTAACTGTGATAACAACTGATTTCAAGGGGTTATTGCCGGCCCAATATGCTCAGCCCATTTATTTCGGAGAAAACAAGCAGGGAGCTGTTGCAAGGCCCAGAAAAGGGAGGAGGACCCGGCTTCTCTCAGCCGAAAGCCCCCCTGCAACTTGGTCCTGGAGTTGGCGCTGGCTGTGAGGGCCTGGGGGCGGGCGGGCTAAGGGCTGCTTGGAGTCTTGACCACACACACCCACGGAGGGCCTGCGTGTGGCCCCAGCCCATCCACACACAAGGCCCGCTTCAGCCTTCCCTGTCCCCGGGACTCACCTCGATTCTTCTCCTGCCCCCTCCCACGATGCCCCAGAAGGATGGTCTCCATGAGGGGGAGCCCAGGTCCAGTGGCCATGCCTCTGCTTGTCCCCACTCAGCAGTGAGGCTGTTCCCCCTGGCTCATTCCTCCCTCACACAGTCCTGCCAAGTATGAACCAGAAACGCCTTTCCTTTCAAAGCCCGCAGAGTCCACCTGGGTCTTGACTAGAAAGAACGAGCAAGAGTTCGCCCCTTCCACAGTACCAGGTGCTGCCTCTATCCCTCCTGTCCTCCCGCAGCCAAACAGAAGCAGGTGAGGCCAGGGTCAAGCATCATTCTAGAATGCTGCTGCTGCTGCGAAAGGCCTCGGGAGTTCCCCACCCTCCACAGATGACAACTGCAGCCCAGACGACCCATGACGAGGGTCAAAGCAGGTACTGTCTGGGAAATCGGGTCTCCCTTCCCATAGCCAGGCTGCCTCCTGTGGGCTGCAGGTCTTTCCCTAATGGCATTCATTCATTCAGTAAATCTTTACTGAGTGCCTACGATGTACCAGGCTCTGTTCTGGGTAAAGGTGACAGAGCAGGAAATAAGAGACAAAAATGCCTGTTACTCTGGAGCCCATATTCTAGTGGGAAAGGACATATCAGACAGTGACAGCCACCACAGACACCAGCCCAGATTCAAAAACCACTTTTTTTTTTTTTTTTTTTTTTTTGAGGCGGAGTCTGGCTCTGTTGCCAGGCTGGAGTGCAGTAGTGCGGTCTCGGCTCCCTGCAACCTCAGCCTCCCAGGTTCAAGCGATTCTTCTGCCTCAGCCTCCTGAGTAGCTGAGATTACAGGCACACGCCACCATACCCAGCTAATTTTTGTATTTTTAGTAGACACGGGGTTTTATCATCTTGGCCAGGCTGGTCTCAAACTCCTGACCTGGTGATCCACCCACCTCGGCCTCCCAAAGTGCTGGGATTACAAGGCATGAGCCACCGCGCCCCACCCAAAAACCACCTTCTTGGCCTCTTCCCTGTTTCTAGCCTCCGACATTCGATCATCTCAACATTCCAGAGAAGAGGATGACTGTGAAGGGTGGTAGCGATTTTAAACAAGGTGATCAGGAAGGCCTTGTGGATAACTTCAGGTGTGAGCACACTCCATCAGGGTAAGGCATTCCGACACGTGTGGGAGGATGATCCAGGTAGAGGGAGCAGCCAGTGCAAAGGCGCACTGCATTAGGGGAACAGGAAGGAGGCCAGCACGACTAGGGCACAGCTAAGGGAGGATCTGGGGGTGTGCAGTTGGGGCTGTGGGTGGTGGAGAGTGATAGAAACTCAGGTGAGATCACAGAGACGGATGGGGTGCTGGGAAGCGCAGATCATGTGGGGCCATTGAAAAGACTTCAGTTTGGACTCTGGATGAGTCGGCAAACCACTGAGGGGTTGTTGTTTTGAGACGGAGTCTCCCTCTGTCGCCCAGGCTGGAGTGCAATGATGTGATCTTGGCTCACCACAACCTCTGCCTCCTGGGTTCAAGTGATTCTCCTGCCTCAGCCTCCCAAGTAGCTGGGATTACAGGCATGGGGCACCACCCGCAACTAATTTCACTGAGAGTTTTCAGCAGTAGAGTGACATAATCTGAATTAAATTTTCCCAAGCTTGCTTTTGATGCTGTGTTGAGACTAGAAGGTAGCAGGGCAAAGGAGACCAGTTATGAGGTTATCGAAAGAATCAGGTAAGAGATTATGGTGGATGGAAGATGGTGAGAAGAGACTGAAGTTTTGGACATTTTTGTGCAAGTAGAGATGACAGGATTTGCTGATGGATTTGGATGTGGCATGTGTGATATAGAAAGGAGTCTAGAAGTTTCCATGGTTTCTGGCTTGAGCAACAAAGAAGATGGAGGTGTCATTCACTGAGATGGAGGAGATTCCGGGATGGGCAGATTTGGAGGGGAAGGGTAGGAGTTTGGTTTTGCACATGTTACCTCTGAGCTGACTACGTACATATTCAAGAGGAGACGAGGCGGCAGTTGTGTGAGTCTGGAATTCAGGGGAGAAGTCTAGTGTGAAGATAGCAGTCCGGTAGTGTTCAGCACACAGACAATTTCCAAAGCCAGGAGACAGGATGGATTCCTTAGGGAGTGAGCAGAGATGCAGAAGAGGAGCCAGCCAAGCCTCGGTGTGCTCCACACGTTCAGAGGTCAGGAGAAGAGGGAGAGCTGGCAAAGAAGCCTGAGACAATGTGGACTGCGAGGTGGGCGGGAGGAAAAGCAGAGAGTGCTGCAGTCTAATGACCTCAGGGAAGGACAGAAGGAGTTCTGAGCCTGGAACTTTACCCAGCGCTATGGAAAAGTTTCACTGTCATCATGTCTCCCTTGCCCCACCCCTGACCCAACCGCAGGGCCAAGAGGAGGTGGCCCAAAAACAGGATTGGTTTAACGTGGGAGCATCACCCCTGCCTCTCATTGGCAGGTCCTGCTGGCTTTCCCTCCGGAACATCTCTCCGGTCCAATCCATCCTCTGCCCAACCTATCTACCTATCTACTGCTACCACCCTGCTCCAAGCTGTCATCCGTTCTTGTCTGGCTTAAGGCAGTACCCATCCCCAACCTCAACTGCTCTTTCTGGTTCCTCTCTTACCCCTACAATCCATTCTGTACTCAGAAGCCAGAATTTTTAAGACACAAATCTGATTGTGTTGCTCCCACCACACCTATACTTGAATTCAAACTCATTTCCAGGCCAGCACAAGCCCCTCCATGCTCTGCCTGTGGAACCCACTCCTTCCCCGCTCTCCCTCTCGCCTGCTGCTCCCTGGCCACACCTCCTCCAGCTTCTCTAACAAGCTGGGGAAGCCTCAGAGCCTTTGCACCTGCTGTTGTCGCCACCTGGAATGTCTTTCCTCAAGATCACTGACTGGCCAACTGTGTGATATGGGTCTCTCTGCTGTCACTCTCTGCTTTTTTTTTTTTTTTTTTTTTGAGATGGAATCTTGTTCTGTCACCCAGGTTGAAGTGCAGTGGTGTGATCTCGGCTCACTGAAACCTCCATCTCCCGGGTTCAAGCGATTCTCATGCCTCAGCGTCCTGAGTAGCTGGGACTACAGGCAGGCACCACCACATCCAGCTAATTTTTTTTCTGGTATTTTTAGTAGAGATGGGGTTTTGCCATGTTGGCCAGGCTGGTCTCGAACTCCTGACCTCACGTGATCCACCCGCCTTGGCTCCCCAAAGTGCTGGGATTAGAAGTGTGAGCCACTGCAAGCGGCTTCTGCTTTATTTTCTACATTACACTTATCACCGTCTGATCTTATCCTGTTTTTTATTTCCTTGCTTTTGGTCTGTTCTACCCTTACCTCCCAGGAGAGCAGGAACTTTGTCTGAATTGCTCATTGATGAATGCCCAGTGCCTATAATGGTACCAGCACCAAGTAGGTATTCGGCAAGCATTTGTGCAAGCAATTGACACAGAGCAGGTTCTGAGGCAGCTGCAGAGACGGCAGGTTGGGAGTCCTCTGTATCCAGGCCAGGTCAGGCCTTAGGAAATGCCTCAAGCAGGGAGACCTGAGGCTGCTCCTGGGCTGGGTGGCTTCTCCTCACCCATCTGGACACGAACTGCTTACTAAGAAAGGTCCAAGCCTGTCGGGCACAGGCTCCCCATCATTTTCTCAAGCTGCAATAAAGGTCTCCAAAGCCTGGACAGGCAGACATCTAAGCAGGGCCTCCTGAACTGGACATCTCAGAACCTCCCCAGATTCTACTTTCTTCATCATCATTGAGTTTCCATGGCAACCAGAGGACTTCACAGGAGAGAGTGAAGGGGAATTAAAAGCCAGAGAGAGCAGAGGAGAGAGGAGGAGTAAGTGGTGGCAGGACAGATGGGGAGCTGGCGGGAACTCCAGGGGGATCCCCAAGTCCTGTGTCGCCGTGGAAGTTTGTGCCAATAGGTCCCTCTGGTTGCCCCTTCCCCATCTGGATCTCTTGCTGACCCTCAAGAAGTAACTGTCCATCTGGCCAGCCACAGAGCTGACCCCTCACGCATGCCCTCCCCCCACAACTGGCAGGCCCTGAGCAAGGCTCTGGCTCCATCTGCAATCTAGCTCCCTCCTCAGCCCCTGTCTTGGCAATAGTGGAACTGGCTGCAGCCCCTGGTGGGTTTGGGGAGCGTTTCTTTCCATTCCTTCCCCGGCCGTGTGTGGAGGAGCGGGTACTGGCAGAGAACAGTCAGCGTTCTGCCCTGCTGACCAAGATTCCCAGCACTGGCATTTGGAGATACGGGCAGGTCCCCAATCATGAAGGCTCAGTTGGGCTGTGGGTGACAACGTGGCTGGAGGTGCTCAGAACAAGGGGCCAGGCCTGAGCATGGCATTCAGGGAGCCCGGAGAAACCTGAACAGAGCTCTGCCCGTTTGCTGCCTTCCATTCCCTTGAGCCTGGCAGTCCAGAAGGTTGCTGGGTTTGGGACCCGAGAGTGGCAGAACAGCAAGCCTGCAGCGGCCACAGCACTGGGTCCTGAGGCCAAGGCCAACGTTCTAGAGGACTGGTCAGTGCCTTCAGAGACTGGGGGTGGCCTGGGCCGACACCCAGTTCCAGCTGTCCCTCTGCCCCCATGCACACAGCCCCCCAAAAGCCCAGATTCCAAAACCACCTTCTTGGACTCTTCCCTGTTTCTAGCCTCTGACATTCAGTCATCTCAATATGACAAACATCTCCAAGTCCTGTGAATTCTTTCTTCACGAAGAACTGCCCCCCGTCCCAACATAAAGACAGCTGGGCCACCCCGTGCTCTTCCAGCACGTCTGCCTGGCCAGTCTCTCCCTGGGCTTTTTCTATCCCCCGCTCCCCTCCGCCCTCTGCAAGGAGCCCTCGATAATGAAGAGCAAACTCATAAAACATTCATCCTGGGTAATACACCATGTAGGAGCGGCCTGATCTCGGTTCTGATAGAACAGGCCAGGTCAGCAGGATGCTGGAACTTAGGGTTCTGAGGGTTTGGGCTGACTTCTCCACCTTGGGCTCAAGTTCCAGTCAGTTCCCTTAAGGCAGGTCTTATCTTCCCTGGGGGGCTCCTGAGCCAAGCGGCAGAGGAGGTTCCTGAGAAGGGACGAAAGCTGCCCAGGGAGAGATCGTGGCTCCTAGGGGTGTCCTTAATGAGGTGTGATGGGGAGCTGGGGCTCTGGGACAAAAAGCTTGACGACAAGGTGAGCCAAGTGACCAAACGGCTAAGTCGGAGCTTTGTGCTGAGTGTAGGGTGTGGTTAGAGCCTCGGCACGTGCTGTCTAAAGCTGCTATTTGGCCTGGAGATTCCTGGTCAAATCTCCAGTGCATGCCCGAGTGTGTGAGGGACATGAGGGCCTGGTATTGGTGGCAGGCTGTCTGCAGGAACCCGGGCCCAGGAAGCAGGCCCCCATCCGGGGCACTTTCGCCAGATCGGCAGGGTGCGTAGATGGAGGAAATGGAAAGAAAAGGGGATTTTTCGTTTTTTCACTCCCCCTACCCCTGGCATTTGCTCTGATACTGATGTGGCACCCCCCCCGCCCCCAGGCCTCGGCGGAGTCAGAGAAGGAATTCAGAGTAACGGCCACAGGAGTGGCCAGAAATCGGAGGTTGCTTGGTGAGAGGGTGAGGGGCAAGGGCTTTGGAGTCCGACAACCCTGAGCTTGAACCCTGGTTCCGTCACTGCCTGGCCATGGAACCGGGGCAAGTCTCACCTCTTGCAGCCCTCACTTCCTCACCTGCCCAACAGGGAGCCCAGGCCACCTCAGGAGTTGTCAGGACTGAGTTGACAAGAGTGGGTCAAGTGTCCAGCGGGCACCTTCATGCTTCCTAAAAGTGATGGCAGCTACTGTGGAGCGGGAACCTAGGAGAGGGGTTGGGTCACCTCAGCTAAGTCCCTGGGAGCCCAAGTTTGCCTAAAGGCATCATCAGAGAGGCGCCGAGGAGCAGAGTCTGCAAGGAGGCTGCTTTCCTGGGGAAACAGCTCTGGTAGCTGAGGGCCGGAGGCAGCCATGAGGCTGGGAAAGAGACTGGGCAAGGCCTCTCCCATCCCTTCCACTCATCCAGGCAGGTGTGGCTGCCAAAGGCTGGGGCCCCTGAAGACCTGGGAGAACTGAGGCAGCAGATGACGTGGTGGTTGCTAGGGGGATGATGCCCCTGCTTTTCCTGGGAACCAGTGCGCCTCTTCTGGCCTCCCTGCTCCTCAGACCCGGCTTTGCCTTCCCTCCCTCCCTCTCTCTCCAAATAAGCCCAGGCAAACTGGGAAAAGTCAAGCCTGGGTTGCTGGCGTTGGGAAAAACAGAAGAAGAGAGAAGCATTGAGAACACAGAGAGCTGACAGTCAAGGCTTCTGAGCTTTCCTCCCAGCCAAAGGCCAAGCCTTATCTTTCCCTAGTGCCTTGCCTTGATTCACGATGGGTTTACTGAGCACTTCCTATATGCCAGGCATTAGAGTGTTGGAAGCAATGGTGCACAGGTCGGATAGATCCTGACTCCCAAGGCCTCCCATGGAGCCGATGGCCATGGTTAGACAGTCGTTCCCCAGAAGTGGGAAAGGCTGAGACAGGGGAGGGGGACGGGAATGCTGAATGTGCTGGCCATGGCTGCTTTTAAGGCAGCTAAAACCTGGTGGAAGACAGGACCCTGGGCTGGTTCTGCTGGAGTCCGGCTCCACTTGGCTCCGTCCCGGTTGAATTCCACGCACACTGAGTATTGAATTACTGGAGATGGAGGGGTAGACACGGCAAGGTCCTTCGGGCTGCCCCATGTATCGGGCTTCACGGAGTAGTGAACCCGAGTCTACCATACAGCATGACGCAGGTGACACGTGGGTTAGCACCAGGCACTGTGCCTGCATGGCTCACAAAAGCTTCACAGAGAAGGCAGGAGATGAGAACGGAATCACTATAGGATCTTCTGGAAGACTTGTCTTTTCTGAACCTTACTTTCCTCATCTGGAAAGTAAAGGGTTTGAATTGGATTATTTGCTTAAATTTCTTTTTAGCAACATAAACTTTTTTTCTGAGCAAAACCCCTATGGAAACCTATTTAGGCTTGTATAAAATAGACGTGAACACTATAAAATAGACAGGAACAATATTTGTTTTTGTCTATTTGGTGACTCAGGGATCTGGGTCCCTTGTCCCTTCAGCTTCTTGTGTCTGATATCTCAACCGTAGCAGGTGGTAAAGGAGGTGGAGGGGCTGAACCCTTCAGAATTCTCTTGGGCATCCAGGAGGGCATGACGGCAAGGGCTCTCCCGAGGAGAAGAGATGGGTGGGCTCCAGGCCTGCTGCCCAGGGCCAGCCCCTGGGCCTGACGGGAAGGTGCTTCCAGGACAAGGAGCCCAGCTCTGCCCCCTCCTCAGAGCACCTGGACTGGTGGGGTTGTTCCCACTGCCTCCCAGAGAGGCTCCTGACTCTTCCTGCACTGACCACTCACACCCAGGGATTATCCCAACCAGAAACTTCAATTTGGAACAAAGCTCCCAGGAATGAAACCCGAGCTGCCACTAAGAGGCTCCCAGGCTAACTGGGAAGTGGCTGGGAAAGGGAGGGAAAACTTGCAAAGCACTGGGAGCCTCAGGGAGGCCGTGAAACCCGAAGACAAACGACCAGCCAGCGGACTGGTGCTGCGGAGCTGCCGCCGCCTTCTGCAGAAAGGTCAGGGCTGAGCAGAGTGGGAAACGGGGGTGGGGAAGAAGTGAACCCCAGGCTTTCTTTGAGGGGAGAGTAATTGGTGCACCTGTGGCTAGGGCCTACATCCCCCGTGAGGCCCTCAGTGCTGGCCTGCAGTCACTCAAGCTGTCCCCTCCCTTCCCTTCCTCTCCTCACCGCCCCCCCCCACCCCCAGCTGCTTCCACTTACTCCAATGGGCTGCTGGAGCGGGCAGTGATGGGGCTGCCAGCAGCAGTGGAGGCTTGCACCCGCTCAGCCAAGGGAGGGCAGAGGAGAGTAATAGCCATGGTGACCATGTACTGAGCACCCACCGGCTGCCAGGCATGCAGAGTGTGTTATTCAGATCCTCATAATAGCCCTGCAAGGTCAGAACTACTAGCCCCATTTTACTGAAGTAGATCGCCTGAAGTGCTAGAGCTAGGCAGTGGCTGACTTCCCACCTGAACCCAGGGCTTTCGCCCTCTGCAGTACTAGTGCACCTTCTGCCAGGCCACGTTCTGCAGGCTTGAAATCCTGCAGGACAGCCCAAGGACCCTGGTTAATTTCAAAATCAATTCTTTCTTCCCCTTCAAGCCATGGTGTGAGACAAAGCTAGGAGTGGTCATTTGTCTAGCTGGGATCCTTGTGATCTTGTGGAAGTTTTCTCACCTTCTCTAGGACTTAGTGCCTTCATGGGTAAAATGGGATTTACAATAGTGCCTACTTACAGGTGGAAGACCACCAAGAAAAGACGTACAGTGTTAGAACAGGGCTGACACAGTGTCTGCACTGCATACATGCTATGAGGGTTGTTTGAAGAGTCCCTTTTCCTCCATCCCTAGGCAGCCCAGAGCCCTAAGAGGAAGCCCTCAGCAGGCTGAGTAGATTATCTTAAGCTCAACCCCTTCCCTGACTGCCTCCAAGGATGCAGACGTAGGTTAGAAGGTGTCTCAGAGGGGCTGTGGTCTTTGAGGTTTCCAGGGAGCCAGCAGGGAAACTTCTGCTGCAGAGCAGCTCTAGGCCCTCCAGCGCTGACCCACCAAATTTTGCCTTATCGACAATGTGCTTGGCTGAGCTGTTACATTGCCCTGGCCTGGCTCTGAAGGCTGATTGGGAATCCCAATCCCTCTTGGAGCATCCTTGGAATTAAGCCAACTGGGAATGAGGGCAAAGAGGTGGTTGGGATGGGTCCCAGGGGCAGGGGCCTCCCTGTGCTGCTGCTGAGTGGGCAGCAGCTTTGGACTCTGAGAAGGGGCCATTTTGCTGGTGCCAAGGCTGAGAGCTTATTCTGATGCTGTGGGTTCTCCGACTGGCCTTTCACCTGCAGCCCCCAAGCTCAGGCTTCCAGAATGACCGTCCTCTGGGACTGGCACCAAAGACTGGCTCTGTGTTGCAGTTAGAGAGAGACTCTGCTGGTCCCTGCTCACTTCCTCAACATCACAGCCGCTCAAGGCCAGGCTTCTGACTGCCATTTGTGACTGAGGCTTGGGTCACTATCTTCAAGACAAACGTCAAGTAAACTTGGGTGATGACTACGCTTGACCTGTGTAAAGTCAGTCAAAGTAGCAACTCAAAGGGGGTAAGTGGGCTGGGCTGGAGGCAGCTCCCAGCTTGGGGACTGCTCCAGTAGAATGTGGAGCTTGTGAATGATTCTTTCCTCTGACACGCACCAAGCCCTAGGCTCCATTCCATTTCTCTTCACAGAGAAACCAATGACTCATTCCTGTTCCCAGGGAGCTTGTAGTCTAGTAGGAGAAACTACATACATAAGTTATGGTTAACTGTCGAAGAGGCGATTACAAATGGGCATATTTTTCAATTTTATTCCAGCTATTCAGTGCAATAAGTCAGATAGTAGCATTACTCTAAAGATAAGAAAACCGGCCGGGCACGGTGGCTCAAGCCTGTAATCCCAGCACTTTGGGAGGCCGAGGCGGGTGGATCACGAGGTCGAGAGATCGAGACCATCCTGGTCAACATGGTGAAACCCCGTCTCTACTAAAAAAAAAAAAAAAAAAAAAAAAAAAAAAAAAAACTAGCTGGGCTTGGTGGCGCGGGCCTGTAATCCCAGCTACTCAGGAGGCTGAGGCAGGAGAATTGCCTGAGCCCAGGAGGCGGAGGTTGCGGTGAGCCGAAATCGTGCCATTGCACTCCAGCCCGGGTAACAAGAGCGAAACTCTGTCTCAAAAAAAAAAAAAAAAGATAAGAAAACCAAGGCATAAATGCAATATCAATATTGACACTAAGTCCGCGCTATATAAATGTGACGCTAAGTGCTTAGGTACCAAGACTACTACTGTATATGTGTGTGTGTGTTGGGAGGGGGGCGTCTATATTATGTTCACACAAATATTTTTTAGTGAGTGCCTTGGGTTTCAGGCACTGTTTACATAATTTATTTATTTTTATTTTTTTGAGACAGAGTCTTACTCTGTCTCCCAGGCTGGAGTGCAGTGGCGGAATCACGGCTCTCTGCAGTCTTGACCCCCCAGGTTCAATCGATCCTCCCACCTCAGCCTCCCGAGTAGCTGGGACTACAGGTACATGCCACCATGCCCAGCTAATTTTTGTATTTTTTGTAGAGACAGGGTTTCACTACCTTGCCCAGGCTGGTCTTGAACTCCTGGATTCAAGTGATCTGCCCACCTTGGCTTCCTAAAGTCCTGGGGTTACAGATGTGAGCTACTGCACCCAGCCACTTTCTTTCTTTTCTTTTCTTTCCTTCTTTTGTTTTTTGAGACAGAGTCTCATACTTTGCCCCAGGCTGGAGTGCAGTGGCAGGATCGCAGCTCACTGCAGCCTTGGCCTCTGGGGCTGAAGGAATCCTCCCACCTCAGCCTATGGAGTAGCTGGGACTGCAGGCATGCACCACCACATTCGGCTCATTTTTTATTTTTATTTTGTAGAGATGGGGGCTTGCTTTGTTGCCCATGCTAGTCTCAAACTCCCGGCCTCGAGTGATCCCCCTGCCTCCTATGGTGCTAGGGTTGCAGGCATAAGCCCAGCCCATACTTTATTTCAATTATTCCTTCTATTGACCTTCTAATGATCCACTATGTTAGGTATCAATATTCCAGACTTACAGAAGGGGAAAGGAGAGTTCAGATAATTAGATAATTTGTCTAAGCCATACAGTTGGTAAGTGACCAACCCTGGATTTGAAGCTAGATCCGTTTAGGCCAGTCTCTTTCCACTCTGCAAAGCACAATAATAACTAATAATGCAAAGCAGAATGTAATGACAAAAGTGACCCCAGACAGGTGCCAACACGGTGCTAGGAAATTTCTTTTTTTCTTTTTTTTTTTTTTTTTTGAGATGGAGTTTCGCTCTTGTTACCCAGGCTGGAGTGCAATGGCGCGATCTCGGCTCACCGCAACCTCCGCCTCCTGGGTTCAGGCAATTCTCCTGCCTCAGCCTCCTGAGTAACTGGGATTACAGGCACGCGCCACCATGCCCAGCTAATTTTTTTTTTTGTATTTTTAGTAGAGACCAGGATGGTCTCGATCTCTTGACCTTGTGATCCACCCGCCTCGGCCTCCCAAAGTGCTGGGATTACAGGCTTGAGCCACCGCGCCCGGCCGGTGCTAGGAAATTTCTATCGGGAGATTTCCCACCTGATGAAGGGAAGTGACACTGAGGAACAGATATTTACTTGCCCAAGCTTGTACAGCTAATCAGTCAGGAGTTAGAAGGCTGGGTGCGGTGGCTCACACCTGTAATCCCAGCACTTTGGGAGGCTGAGGCAGAGAGATTACTGGAGGCCCTGAGTTTCAGACCAGACTGGCCAACATGGTGAAACCCTGTCTCTACTAAAAACAATACAAATATTACTCAGGAGTGGTTGCATGTGCCCGTAATCCCAGCCACTTGGGTGGCTGCGGGACAAGAATTGCTTGAAACCGGAAGACAGGTTGTGGTGAGCTGAGATGGGACCACTACACTCCAGCCTGGGTGACTGAAACTCTGTCTCAAATACAACACCCATAACGACATAAGTAGGCTGAAAGTAAAAGGATAAAAAGTAACACAACATGCAAATACTAATTTCCGGGTGTCACTCACACCTGTAATCCTAGCACTTTGGGAGGCTGAGGCGGACAGATCACTTGAGCCCAGGGGTTCGAGACCAGCCTGGCCAGCAAAGTGAGATCCCTGTCTCTATTTTAAAAATACGTATATATTTTTAAAAATTTAAAAACCACAGAGAAAGAAGTTAGAGATAAAATTAAAATTTTCTTTTTGCAGCAGGACTGTTAAAGAAAAGAAAAAAAAAATTTCCTGATCACAAGATCAATACCAGTTTCTGGTAGTGCCAAGAACTTTGAGAGTAAGACACTTCAGCTCTGTTTTGTGAAAGCAAAAATTCTGAAGTCTATGGAAGTCTCTCAGAACTTTTGCGAAATTTGGATAAACTAAAAGCACATGCAGAAAGTGGAGAGGAAACGGACTTTCTTTCCCTGGGAAAGCAAAGCAGCAGCAGCACTTGCCCGCCTTCCTAGTGGGACAGCACCTGCTTCCTTGGCCAGAAGGTTTTAGCCCCTAAATACATTATCTTCATTTTACACTGGGGAGACTGAGGTTCAGAAAATCAAAGGAATTTCTTCCTTCTGAAGTTTTACAGCTGGGATTTAAACCCAGGTCTGGGCCAGGCACAGTCTCTGACATTTGCAATCCCAGCATTTTGGGAGGCTGAGGTGAGAGAATCACTTGAGGCCAGGAGTTAAAGACCAGTCTGGCCGGGCGCAGTGGCTCAAGCCTGTAATCCCAGCACTTTGGGAGGCCGAGGCGGGTGGATCACGAGGTCGAGAGATCGAGACCATCCTGGTCAACATGGTGAAACCCCGTCTCTACTAAAAGTGCAAAAAATTAGCTGGGCATGGTGGCACGTGCCTGTAATCCCAGCTACTCAGGAGGCTGAGGCTGGAGAATTGCCTGAACCCAGGAGGCGGAGGTTGCGGTGAGCCGAGATGGCGCCATTGCACTCCAGCCTGGGTAACAAGGGCGAAACTCCGTCTCAAAAAAAAAAAAAAAAAAAAAAGACCAGTCTGGGCAATAAAGTGAGACCCCTTGTCTCTACAAAAAATAAAAAATTACCTGGATGAGGTGATATACACCTGTAGTCCCAGCTACTCAGGATACTCAGGTGAGAGGATCACTTGAGTCCACTGGATGACAGAGCGAGACCTTGTCTCCATATAAATAAATAAGTTCAGACCTGTTGGCCTTTCACATCCAGGCTTTTCTGACTGATTTCTCAAAGTGTGAACTTTTTTTTCTGTATCATGGGAGAAACAAATCCCACTGCTCCTTCTGCCTAGTCTTGGAAACTCCATTGGCATGTGGGTCCCAAACTGTAATGTAGGGGGACTGAGATTACACAGACAGGCTGGGGGAGATCAGAAGCTCCAACCTCATCTTTGTGCTGAGATCTCGACATGTACCCTTGGTGGGGTGCAGGAGTCACTAATCGTTTACTACTTATTACCTCCACCACCCTCTGGAATGGCATAGGCTGCAGCTAAATTAGCAAAAAAAAAAAAAAAGAAAAAGAAAGAGAAAGAAAGAAAAAAAGCGGATCTGAGATTGGCTGGGGTTTCCCTCTTCAGGTTACAAGGCACTTTGTTAGGAAAATAAAACCCTTCATTGGAAGCTCAGAAGGACTTCACTTTGAGGGTTGAACCCAGGTTCTAGCCTGGCTTTTGTTATTACCAGCTGTGTGACCTTGGGCAAAGGGCTTAACCTTATAAGCCTTTGTAAGTGGGCAGGAAAATGGGCAAGAACACAATGCACTTAGAAAGAAAAGGCCCAGACAACACCCAGAGGAGGCGAGTCTGGGAGTATAGGCCACTTCCAGGAAAGAGGCTCCAGAGATGCCAGTTGGTGGCAGTGCCCCAGTGCTCTGGGGAGTGAGAGGCCACTTAAGAGCAGCCACCACATGGGAGAGGAGCATGGGAGTGAGCGAGGAAACCAAAGACGGAGAAAGCATTCTCCTTTCCTCTTGCGGGATGCCAAGTTAGGTCCCATTAATCTCTCTGGAATGTCCAGAGGTGGGCATGGGGAAAGTCTTGCCTTCAAGAAAAGCTGACCTCCCCCTTCTTTGGGCCTCCTTGTACCCAATACACACTTCTAGCTCAAAAGTGTCTTCACTGCCTTGTATTTAAACTGTCTACCTTCTTAACAGAAAGTGAATTTCTTGAGGGAAGAAAACTTAACTTATTCAACTGTATTCTTCAGCTGCTATACTGACTGACTGCCTAGTACCAGTAGAGACCACATAATTGACTGATGAATGAACGAACGAACGAATGAATGAAAATCTGGTGATTAGGCAGAGGTCCAATGTATGTCAGAGTGGAGTAAATCTTTAAAGCTCATTACGAAAAAAGGAAGTTCTTCTATTTGGGATGTAGAATCCCAAATGACATGGGGAATTTAGGAGCAGAAGAGCCAAGGAGAGCTGAGAGGACCAATACACATGGTTCCTAGGGCCACCGGTGGCCACAGAATTGTTGGCTGGGTAGGCTCTTTCTTGCTTAAGCTCCTTGGAGAAGATATAAAGACAGGTGGCACACAGAGCATACAGAGCTCTCATGCGTCGTCCTTAGCTGGAGTCACCATATATTCTAGTTTATACATATTTTCCCAGGGTAATTATTAATGCTTCGAAAGTGTCAAAGTGGGAGGATCGCCTGAGTGCTGGAGGTTGAGGCTGCAGTGTTTGGGTCACTGTACTCCAGCCTGGGGGGAGCAGAGCGAGACCTTGTCTTAAAAACAAACAAACAAAGGGCCGGGCGCAGTGGCTCAAGCCTGTAATCCCAGCACTTTGGGAGGCCGAGGCGGGTGGATCACGAGGTCGAGAGATCGAGACCATCCTGGTCAACATGGTGAAACCCCGTCTCTACTAAAAATACAAAAAATTAGCTGGGCGTGGTGGCGCGTGCCTGTAATCCCAGCTACTTAGGAGGCTGAGGCAGGAGAATTGCCTGAGCCCAGGAGGTGGAGGTTGCGGTGAGCCGAGATCGCGCCATTGCACTCCAGCCTGGGTAACAAGAGCGAAACTCTGTCTCAAAAAAAAACAAACAAACAAACAAACAAACGAAACAGTGTCTCAATCCTGGTTTGGATGACAAACTTTTTTTTTAAGTGGCATTTTTTTCTTCCATCTTTCCCATTTTTGTTGTTGAGATATAACTCACATACCACAAGTTTTATCCCTTTAAAGTATATAATTCAGTACTTTCAGTATACTGAGAAAGTTTTACAATCAACAGCATTATTTAATTCCAGAATATTTTATTAATTAATTTATTTAGAGACAGGGTTACTCTGTTGCCTGGGTTAGAGTACAGTGGTGTGATCAGGGCTCACTGCAGTCTCTACCTCTCAGGCTCAAATGATCCTCCCACCTTGGCCTCCTGAGTAGCTGGGACTATAGGCGCACGTCACCATGCCCAGCTCATTAAAAAAAATTTTTTTTAGTAGTGTTGAAGTCTCGCTATGTTGCCCAGGCTGGTCTTGAACTCCTGAGCTCAAGCAATCCTCTTGCCTCGGCCTCCCAAGGTGCTGGCCTGATAGGCGTGAGCCACCATGACCAGCCAGAACATTTTCTTTACCCTAACAAGAAACCATGTATCCGTTAGTCACTCCCCATTTCCCTGCTCCTCAGCCCCTGGCAACTACTAACTATTTTCTGTCTTTATGGATTTACCTATTCCAGACATATAAATCCAATTATACAATATGCAGCCTTTTGAGTCTGGCTTCTTTCACTCAGAGTAATGTTTTCAAAGTTCATCCATGTTGTGGCATCCATCAGTACATTGGACAATAAATTTTTCAGCCACTCTGTGTATAGACCTTAATATTTTAGCTGTTGTATTGTGGGTGTTTCCCTGGAGCCAAAGAGGAATTGAGATACGGAAGCCAGGCTGAGCTTCTCTTACTGGAGAGGCCATTCTGTTGACTCAAGGCACAGAAACACTGGTAGAGGGTTGAGGCCAAGGAGCCTGATTTAGGATTCTAGACTCTTGTGTTGGAATTTGTATTAGCTTTGAGGTCTTGACTTCCTGATAACAGTTACAGACAAATGACAACAGTCTAATCTACTGCCAGCTTCTTGGAGAAAAGGAGCAGTCAATGAATTAATAGAATGAACCAGGAAAAAATGAATCGGAGACTCTAAGTTTGAGCCTTCGCTCAGCTACTGGCTTTGAGTGATTTAGGTCTTTCTACTTTTTCTAGTCTCTGTAAATGAGCATAGGGACAAAGAGAAAAATCCCAATGCCATTAGGTGTTAAGTCACTTCAAATAATTGCCCAGCACTCTCTGGGTTATTCTATAGAGCTGTAATGCTAAGATCCACACACTAAGGGCAGGCTGGACCATTTGAGAGGTATATGGCTCAAATTCTTCCAGTCAGCAGGGTAGTTTTTGTGCTAAGTAGTTAGGCCAGAATAGTTTGGGTCGACCTCACACTGTTTTAAAGGTATGGGTTAATGATGAAAAAATGTTACGGCTGTTTCTACAGATTCATTCTACTTGTTTCATTTCTCCTAATGGTTGGAGTTCCCAGGGCCAAGGGCCAATTTTTTTTTCTTTTTCTTTTCTTTTTTTTTCTTTTTTTTTTTTTTTTTTAATGGAGTCTTGCTCTGTCACCATGCTGGAGTGCAGTGGCGTGATCTTGGCTCACTGTAACCTCCACCTCCCGGGTTCAAGTGATTCTCCTGCCTCAGCCTCCCAAGTAGCTGGGGTTACAGGCAAGCACTATCACACTGGGCTAATTTTTTTGTGTTTTAATAGAGACGGGATTTCACCATGTTGGCCAGGATGGTCTCAATCTCCTGACCTCATGATCTGCCCGCCTCAGCCTCCCAAAGTGCTGGGATTGCAGGCTTGAGCCACTGCGCCTGGCAAGGGCCAATTTTTATACAATTCTGTCTCTCCTCCAATACCTGACATAAAGCCTTACACATATAGGGGCCCAGTGTGTACTGCAAAAAGGAAAAGGGAAGGCTGAGGAAGTAATATTCATTAGTGTGTGGAAGTATTTCCTCACCTCCAGAACAATCTGGCAAGGGCTCTGAGGCCAGGCTGCGGGGCCCCACACTTCTACCTCAGGCAATCAGAAATGGTTTTGAGGTGCCGCTAGATTCCATACCAAGAGGGAGGCCACCTAACCGCAGGGCCTGGGAGTTGGCAGCACTGGGAGGCTGCCCTCAGGGGAAAACTGAGGAGGGCAGGCATGCTAGCCAGGCCTGCTGCGCTGAAAGCAGCAGACGGGTAATTTCCAAATGACCATTTCAAAGGAAGGTTGAATTTCTCCAAGATAAGAGGGAGAGCAGAGAGCATGCCTATATCTCTAACCCCCTGAGCTTACGGCCGTGATAACAGCTGTGGGGTTGGAAACCTAATGCTGATGAAAGAGTTAAAGGGTGGCTGCGGGCAGCTATCGGTGACACTGCTAGGAATTGAGCATGCTCCTGGAGCGCGGCTGGGGACTGGTGTTACTCCATGAATAGAGGCCACTCTCAGGGAGTTTTTCCAGGAACAGAATGGGGTCAGGGAGCCGCTTGGGGAACAATGGTTGCCACCGACTAGCTGAATTTCTTACAATCACACACCATACCCCCTGATCAAATAGCTCCTTTGTCCGGCTGATATAAAAACATGTCATACAATGATGATTTGGAAGAATGACACGGGTTTGCCTTTCACAGAGATCAGAAGGGCTTGTTGTGCAGCAGGGGGAAAAACATCAGAGTCAAGGAAAACCTGGAGAATAAAAGGAGCAAATGGAAACAGACAGCAACAATAAGAAAAGGGCAGGGTTGCTGGAAAGACAGACAAGGGCTTGGTTACCAGCAGGGAAACCGAGCAGCCAGGCAGCTCCAAGGAAGGGCCTGCTGGCTGCCCAGGAGCCAGTTTCACAGCGCCCCCTTGAAACTCCTGAGAAACTCAAGGAGCTAAAGAAATACAACTTGGAAGAAGGAACAGCCTTGATTGGCTTGTAAACGCCGGGCTGTATACACAGCCCATAGGAAACGGAAAGGAACTGAGAGATCATCCTACCCAAACCACTATTTTATCGATGGGGACGCTGAGGCCTGGGGAAGGATGGTGGCTCAGTCATCACCCAGATTGTCTAGGTTCAGGTCTTGTTTTACGATTGCTTCTCCTAGTTCTTGTCTTTGAAGATGGAAATGCTGGAATTTCTCAAGCACTCTGTGTTCAGAGGGTAGAAAAGATGAACATTAGGGGTTGAACAGAGACTCCTGCCTGAACCAGGGATTCCAACAAGGAACTCAAGCAAAGTACTGTACTTCTGTGTGCCTCTGTTTCCCCATCTATAAAGTGAGGGCACTCCTGAAGGCAGGCAGCCAGCCAGCCTTCATTTATTAAATGCCTTCTGTGTATCCCACCCTGGAAGAGGGCACCGGAGAGAGGAGGCAGGGAGCCTCGCTAAAAGATAAGACAGTCACTGGACCCAGCCAGGCAATCCAGAGAGACTGTGTGGACACCAAACCCTGATTCTCAGCTGAGGCCTGTACTTGAGGTGAGCAGGTTTCTTGTCTGTTTCAGGAAGGTTGGACTGAGACTTTGTTGTTCCAAGACACAAGGCTCATATAGCAAGATTCCTGCAGCTTCCAGACATCAAGTAGGTTTACAAATAAAATGACAATTGTCAATGTCACTAATTAACATTCGCCTCTAGTGCAGCAACTGTAAGTGGATCTGAAGCCTTTATATTAGATTTCCTTAGAACGCCGCGGGGTTAAAAAACAGGAGTATTTTGTGTTAATATACTCCCTTTTATTCACATATCCTGAAATCATTTACCAGTAGGTAGCCAGTTCTCAATGCTACCCCTATGGGGAATATGGCAAGTGCTGCTCTCCCCATTCTCCAGCTGGGAGGCCTGGGTCACAGAAAGGCTCTAAGTCCTGCAGTGGGGGATAGAATACAAGACTGTCACCTTCTCCTTCAGTGCTCTGGCTTTGGACTAAAGAACAAGGTGCTGGAAGGCAAAACTGAAGAGTAAACCAACAGTGGATGTGGTGAACCTCTGTTATAGGAAAGCAAAAATGTTGGCCGGATGTGGTCGCTCATGCCTGTAATTCCAGCACTTTGGGAGGCCAAGGCAGGCGGATGACAAGGTCAGGAGTTCAAGACCAGCCTGACCAACATGGTGAAACCTTGTCTCTACTAAAAATACAAAAATTAGTCACGTGACTGTAATCCCAGCTTCTCAGGAGGGTAAGGCAGGAGACTCGCTTGAACCTGGGAGTTCAAGGTTGCAGTGAGCTGAGATGGTACCATTGCACTCCAGCCTGGGTGACAGAGCAAGACTCCATCTCAAAAAAAAGGAAAGCAAAAATGCTTTCTCATATGTATTGTATATCATATATAATAGAAACATTTAAACATGTATTATATATTATAAACATATGTACATATTCTATATGTTATGTATATATTATATATGTGTGTGTGTGTGTGTGTGTATATATATATATATATATATATATTTTTTTTTTTTTTTTTTTTTTGAGGTAGAGTTTCCTTTTTGTTGCTCAGGCTGGAATGCAGTGGTGTGATCTCAGCTCACTGCAACCTCCACCTCCCAGGTTCAAGTGATTTTCCTGCCTTGGCCTCATGAGTAGCTGGGATTACAGGCACCTGCCATTATGCCCAACTAATTGTTGCATTTTTAGTAGAGATGGGGTTTCACCATGTTGGCCAGGCTGGTCTTGAACTTCTGATCTCAAGTGATCCACCTGCCTCAGCCTCCTAAAGTGCTGGGATTACAGGCATGAGCCCCCACACCCAGCCATGCTTTCATATTTTAAAAATTTGTTTCAATAAATAATATGTTTACATGGTACTTCAAAGGATACAAGAGAATAGTACCTCCGCAGTCTCCCCGTAACCTGCCTCTACACACAGCATTTCCCACCCTGGAGAAGACCCAGTAACCGGATTCTAAGAACAAGTCTATGTAAAGTCATCTGCCGCATATGATATTCAATCAATGATAGCTACATATAGGATAATGGTCCCATAAGACTATAATACTGCATTTTTTACTGTATACCCTTTCTGTTTCCATGTGTTTAGATACACACATACTTGTCATTGTGTTACAGCTGCCTACAGTATTCAGTACAGTCACATGCTGTGTAGGTTTGTAGCCTAGGAGCAATAAGCTCTACCCTACGACTAGGTATGTGGGAGGCTCCCAAAATGCTGGGATTATAGGAATGAGCCACCGCACCTAGCTTAAGTTTCCATTTTTTGTGTAGAAAATAATGTGTGAGACCACAATGACCTTCATTTGCAGGTAGTTCTCTTTATGAAACTCAGAGGGGCCCTCCAGAGTGGGTGCCTATAATCCCAGCACTTTGGGAGGCTGAGGTGGGAGGATTGCATGAGCTGGGGAGGTCGAGGCTGCAGTGAGCTGTGATCACACAATCTAGGTTTGTGGAAGCAAACTCTGTGTTCACACAACAAGGAAATCACTGATGACACATTGCTCAGAACATATTCCCCTTGTTAAGTGACACATAATGATATTTATAAATACAAACATGAAATCCTTTTTCTTGCGCACATATGATGTATAAACAATTCTGCACATACAGAACATTTTATGATACACATGATTCATTTCAGTGAACAGACACTCAGGGTTGAAAGGACTATGGGATCCCAAAATTTGGCCCCAGATACTGGAGAGAATGTCCACTGCCCTCAAAATGAGTTGCTGCCTTTCTGTGCTCTTCTTTACAGAATGCCACTCGTAACGCCAGTGGTGTGGTGTATGAGTTCCTCTGAGCTCCTCTGTTTTGAGACAGGGTCTTGCTCTGTGGCCCAGGCTATAGTGCAGTGGTGTGATCACAGCTCACTGCAGCCTCAACCTCCCCAGCTCAAGCAATCCTCCCACCTCAGCCTCCCAAAGTGCTGGGATTATAGGCACCCACTGTGGAGGGCCCCTCTGAGTTTCTTAAAGAGAACTGCCCCCAAATGAGGGTGGCTGTGGTCTCACACAATTATTTTCTACATTAAAAAAATGGAAACTTAGGCTGGGTGCAGTGGCTCATGCCTATAATCCCAGCACTTTGGGAGGCTGAGGTGGTTGGATCACTTGAGGTCGGGTGTTTAGAGTCCAGCATGACCAACATGGAAAAACCCAGTCTCAACTAAAAATACAAAATTAGCCTGGAGTGGTGGCGAATGCCTGTAATCCTAGCTACTCAGGAGGCTGAGGCAGGAGAATCGCTTGAACCCAGGAGGTGGAAGTTGTGGTGAGCCAAGATCGCACCATTGAACTCCAGCCTGGGTGACAGAGTGAAACTCCATCTCCAAAAAAAAAAAAAAAAAAAAAAAAGGAAGTTAGCCAGAGTTTAAAAATAAAAGATGAGTGGCATCCCACCCGACAGTCTTCCATCCAGCAGAATGTCCTGTGATCTTCTAGTAGGAATTGGGAGCCCTTGGATGTGATGTGATGTGTCCTATGTAGGTTTCAGAGATAACATTTGAGTGCTTACTGTACGCTGGGCTTTTAAAAAATGATAAGCACTTTTCTTTTCTTTTTTATTTTTTTAACAGACATCTAAACTTTTTATTTCACACAGCTATGCAAGTTGTGAGGCCAAGGACATGACTGTAAACAAGGTTTAATTTAAATGAATAACCAGTCATGGTATCTCACGCCTGTAATCCCAGCACTTTGGGAGGCCTAAGGGGTGAATTATCTGAGGTCAGGAGTTCCAGACCAGTCTGGCCAATGTAGTAAAACCCCATCTCTACTAAAAATACAAAAAATTAGCTGGATGTGGTGGCACACGTCTCTAATCCTAGCTGCTTAGAAAGCGGAGGCAGGAGAATCGCTTGAACCCAGGAGGCAGAGGTTGCAGTGAGCTGAGATAGTACCATTGCACTCCAGCCTGAGCAACAGAGCAAGATTCCACCTCCCACTCCTCCCCCCCACAACAAAAAAAAAATTGATTACATAAATAAGCTTTCTTCCCCATGAAAATACTACTTGTTATTTCACACTTGGTCTAACACACACAAAATCCCCACCCTATCTGGCACAGATACACTTAATAGGGAATATCAAGTACAATTTCTATTTTATTTTTCTCCAGAGAATAGTCGTCTTCAATCTTTTACTCAGCTCCTTACATGGGTTTTGGTGGGGGTTGTGGGGCAGCACCCACAGGTCTAAATCGGGGTGGGGGTGTTCGGTACTTGCAGGTTTCACGAGATCGATTCCTGACACTTTGCTGAGAATTGCACAACTCACACAGTAATGTAGCTTCACATAGAGCTTGGGAAGTACATAGGCATCAAAGACGCTCGCTTCAGAAATATCCCTGACTGCTGCGGCCTCTACTAAGTTTTGAATGACGAATTTCTTAATGGCCTTGTCCTTGGGCACCCGTTGGGCACAGTTCGTGCAGCGAATAGGCTGATCATGGCCGCGGCCCTTTTTGGCACGACCGTTGTTCCTTCTTTTCTTCATCATCTTGGAAGCTCGCAGAGCAGAAAGAAAATGATAAGCACTTTTCATGTATTATTTTGCTTAATCCTCATGGCTGTTATCTCCATTGTACCTCTGTGGAAATGAAGGCTTAACTAATAAATGGCTGAGCTAGGAAAACTTGACCTTTGGTCTGTGTTCTACCTTCACACTTAGTCCCATGAGGTTCTTGCCTCTGTCTAGTACCTGAAGAATTAAATCCAAGCTCCTCAGCCTGGAATTTCAGCCCCTCAACCATCTGTGCACATTTCCCTCCCAGGCTCCTGTCTTTTTGCTCCTTGCCGTGCATTGCATGCTTGAGTCACACCAGATCACTTGTTGTCACTGGTCCTTGTGTTCTTCCAGGCTTTTGTGCAGGCTGCTCTTTCCCCATGGAATCTTTTTCCTCTCCTCTCCACCTGGCAAGCTGCCAAAGTGATTTTTTTCTAAAACTCAATCTGACTGTTACTTCCCCGTTTAAAGTCTCTCTGTGTTTCCTCACCACTTCGTGAGATCAGGATGAAGTTTCTTAGCTTCACATGGAAGATCTTCGTGGTGTGGGTCCTGCTGACGTTCCAGGCTCACCTCTCCCATTTTTGGCTCCTTCTTAATCCACCACACCATGATCTACTTAGAGTTCCCTGAGCGTTTTGGGCCCTCACAGCTCCAGGCCTTTGCACATGCTATTTCTTCTGCCTGGAACACTCTTCTCGCCTCCTTCACTTGGTTAATTCTTACCTGTTCTTCTCATAGCTTGGGCGACACCTCCTCATAGTTTTTTTTCCCTAACCCTTCCAGCATATCTGTGCCCTC
The DNA here is from genome assembly GCF_048565385.1 of Saimiri boliviensis. Lineage (NCBI taxonomy): Eukaryota > Metazoa > Chordata > Mammalia > Primates > Cebidae > Saimiri > Saimiri boliviensis. Next base: position 86,333,956 of record NC_133460.1, on the reverse strand, counting down.
CCTCCTCCCCCAAGGTATCTGTTTTAAAATATATCTTTTCTATCCTACGAGTTCCTCAACATCAGTGACCATATCTAATTAATGTCTGCTTTTCCAGAGCTTCCCATAGGGCCTGGCACCAAGACAGTCTCAAAAAATAAGTAATGGACTGGGCACGGTGGCTCATGCCTGTAATCCCAGCACTTTGGGAGGCTGAGGTGGGTAGATAACTTGAGCTCAGGAGTTCAAGACCAGTCTGGGCAACAAAGCAAGGCCTCGTCTCTACAAAATAAAAATTAAAAGTCAGCGGGGTGTGGTCGTACATGCCTATAGTCCCAGCTACTCAGCAGTCTGAGGTGGGAGGATGGCTTGAGCCCAGGAGATCGAGGCTGCAGTGAGTCATGATTGCCCCACTACACTCTAGCCTGGGCGACAGAACAAGACCCTGTCTCTAAAAATAAAACAAGGTTAAAAGAAAGGAAAAGAAATAAAATGGGTATGGTGGCTCCTGCCTGTAATCCCACCACTTTGGGAGGCTGAGGTGGGTATATCATTTGAGCCCAGGAGTTCTAGACCGGCCTGGGCAACATGGTGAAACCCTGGCACTACAAAAAATGCAAAAATTAGCCAAGCGTGGTGGTTGTGCGCCTGTGGTCCTGGCTACTCAGGAGGCTGAGGCAGGAGGATCGCTTGAGTCTAGGAAGCGCAGTTTACGGTGAGCTGAGATTGCGCCACTCCCCTCCAGCCTGGGCAACAGAGTAAGACTCCTGTCTCAAAGGACAAAAAGTAAAAAAGGAACAAGTGGCAAATGAAAGAATGAATGAATGAGTGGAAGGATGAGCTAGAATTTAGAGCCCCTCAATGGCACCTGGGTACTCAGTCTAACCTCAGACCCTTCCTTTTTTGCCAGCTGTCAGATAGTCTCACAATTACTCCTGTTACCTGGAACCTCTTCACTGCAATGTGACCTTGTTTATATGAGTTTACCTCTCTGAGACTCAGTTTCCTCAAATGTAATATGATAAGGTAGGAGTACCTGATCCCTACTGTCCCTTCCAGATCAAATGTTATGCGAATCCATGCTGTTTGCAAAGAGGAATTTTCCAAGCACTGTGAGGTTGTGTGTGGGGAGAGCACCAATGGTATTGGTGCTTGAAAGAGATTTTCAGAGGCTTCAGCTTAACTCTCTAACTTGTGGGGTAGTAAACTATGGCCTGGAGGCCAAATCCTATTCACCACCTGTCTTCAGATAGTCTACAAATTAAGAATGGCTTTTACATTTTTAAATGATTGGGAAAAAAATCAAAATAAGAACAACATTTCATGATGTGAAAAGTATATGAGATTCATATTTCAGTGTCCATAAAGTTGCATTGGAACAAAGCTATGCTAATTGTTTACATTATTGTCTATAGCTGCTTTTGTACAACAGCAGAGTTGAACAGTTACAACAAGGCTATATGGCCCTCAAGCCCTAAATATTTCCCATCTGGCCCTTTACAGAAAACATTTGCCGACCCCTGTTCTTTTTTTTTTTTTTTTTTGAGACGGAGTTTCGCTCTTGTTACCCAGGCTGGAGGGCAATGGCGCGATCTCGGCTCACCGCAACCTCCGCCTCCTGGGCTCAGGCAATTTTCCTGCCTCAGCCTCCTGAGTAGCTGGGATTACAGGCACGTGCCACTATGCCCAGCTAATTTTTAGTATTTTTTTTTAGTAGAGACGGGGTTTCACCATGTTGACCAGGATGGTCTCGATCTCTTGACCTCGTGATCCACCCGCCTCGGCCTCCCAAAGTGCTGGGATTACAGGCTTGAGCCACCGCGCCCGGCCTGCCGACCCCTGTTCTAATTCAAGAATCCTTAATGCCTTCCCACTGTCTACACTGGTACTATGTAATAGAAATGTAATGTGAGCCACATATGTAATTTCACATTTTCCCTTCCTTCCTTCCTTCCTTTCTTCCTTCCCTCCTTCTCTTTCCTTCCTTTCTTCCTTCCATCCTCTTTCTTTTTTCTTTTCTTTCTCTTTCTCCCTTTCTTCCTTTTCTCTTTCTTGCTTTTTCTCTTTTCTCTCTTTCTCTCTTTTTCTTTCTTTCTCCATTTCTCTTTCTTTCTCTCTTCTATCTCTGTCTCTCTCTCTTTCTTTTTTCTTTCTTTCCTGAGATGGAGTCTCACTATGTTGCCCAGGCTGATCTAGAACTCAGCAATCCTCCTGCCTTGGCCTCCCAAAGTACTGGGATTACAGGCATGAGCTACTGCACCCAGTTGATTTTATGGACTTTTATTTTGAGATGGGTCTTGCTATGTTGCTCTGGCTGACCTCAAACTCCTGGGCTCAAGTGATCCTCCTACCTCAGTCTCTTGATTAGTTGGGACTACATGGATGTGCTACTCTGCCCTGCAAATAAACATGATTTTAAAAAGTAAGACTAACAATGTATTTTATTTGACCCAATAAATCCCCAATTTTTTTTTTTTTTTTTTTTTTTTTTTGAGACGGAGTTTCGCTCTTGTTACCCAGGCTGGAGTGCAATGGCGCCATCTCGGCTCACCGCAACCTCCGCCTCCTGGGTTCAGGCAATTCTCCTGCCTCAGCCTCCTGAGTAGCTGGGATTACAGGCACGTGCCACCATGCCCAGCTAATTTTTTGTATCTTTAGTAGAGACGGGGTTTCACCAGGTTGACCAGGATGGTCTCGATCTCTTGACCTCGTGATCCACCCGCCTCGGCCTCCCAAAGTGCTGGGATTACAGGCTTGAGCCACCGCGCCCGGCTAAATCCCAAATGTTATTTCAAAATGTAATCACTGCAAAAGTTATGAGATATTTTACATACTTTTTTCACTATGTCTTCAAAATCTGGTGTGTATTTCATGCCTGCAGCACATTTCAGTGTGGGCTAGCTATATTTTAAGTGCTCAGTAGTCACATATGGCTAGTGGCTACTACCTTTGACAGCTCAGAGCTGTATGATGAAGTCTGAAGTCTTTGACATGAAATTCTTTGGCCCTTTGTTGTTTGGTTTCAGCTTCATTTTTTTTTTTTTTTTTTTTTTGAGACGGAGTTTCGCTCTTGTTACCCAGGCTGGAGTGCAATGGCGCGATCTCGGCTCACCGCAACCTCCGCCTCCTGGGTTCAAGCAATTCTTCTGCCTCAGCCTCCCGAGCTGGGGCGACAGGCATGCGCCACCACGCCAGCTAATTTTTGTATTTTTAGTAGAGACGGGGTTTCACCATGTTGACCAGGATGGTCTCGATCTCTCGACCTCGTGATCTGCCCGCCTCGGCCTTCCAAAGTGCTGGGATTACAGGCGTGAGCCACCGCGCCCGGCCTCAGCTTCATTCTTAACTGCTTCTTTAAATGCCAGCCAGACTGACCCATTCTATGCTCCCTAAATTAGAGACGATACTTACCACCTCTACTCCTTTGTTCCCTCCTTTCTTTGTGTGCTTTCTTTCTTTCTTCTTTTTCTCTTTTGGTAACAGCTTTTTTTTTTAGATATAATTCACATATGAGGCTGGGTGCACTGGCTCACACCTGTCATCCCAGCACCTTGGGAGGCTGAGGTGGGTGGATCATTTGAGTCCAGGAGTTTGAGACCTATCTGGGCAACATAGTGAAACCCTGTCTCTACAAAAAATACAAAAATTAGCTGGGCGTGATGGTGCACACCATAGTCCCAGCTACGTGGAAGGCTGATGTGGGAGGATCGCTTGAGCCTGAGAAGCAGAGGTTACAGTGAGCTGAGATCATGCCACTGCATTCCAGCCTGGGCAACAGAGCCTGGGCATCCCTGCCTCCAATAATAATCATAGTTCCATACAGTTCACCCATTTAAAGTGGGCTTTTTGTATATCCCCAGCTGCACAGCCATCACCACAAAAATTTTAGAAATACTTTTATCATCCCCCCAAAAACCCCCGTACCTTTTTAGCAGTCACCCTCATTCCCCTCAATGTCCTTCAGCCCATTAGGCAATGGCTAATCTATTTTCTGTTTCTATGAATTTTCTTATTCTAAACAGTTAATATGAATGGAATCCTATAATATATGGTCTTTTGTGACTGGCTTCTTTCTCTAAGCATCACTTTTCAAGGTTTCTCCGTGTTGTAGCATGCATCCGTTCTTCATTCCTTTTTACTGCCGAATACTATTCCATTGCTACTTCCTTTCTGATATGTTCACGTCCTCCAATAGCGTTCCTTCAAGAGACTGAACTCTAGGGTCCCAGCAAAAACGTAAGAAGAAAAAAAAAGCTCCCTTTCCTAGTCTACAATGTCTAAGATCAAACACAGGATCTGTTCTGATTTTTAAAGAAAAAAAAAAACTATGAAACCATTAGTAATAAAATACTTTTTATTTTTATTTTTATTTTTGAGATAGAGTTTCATTCTTGTTTCCCAGGCTGGAATGTAATGGTGTTATCTCCGCTCACTGCAACCTCCACCTCCCGGGTTCAAGCAACCCTCCTGCCTCAGCCTCCCGAGTAGCATTACAGGCATGCACCACCACACCTGGCTAATTTTGTATTTGTAGTAGAGATGGGGTTTCTCCATGTTGGTCAGGCTGGTCTCGAACTCCTGACCTCAGGTGATCCACATGCCCACCTTGGGCTCCCAAAGTGCTAGGATTACAGGCATGAGCCACCACACCTGGCAATTTTTTTTTTTTTTTTTTTTTTTAGTTCATGTATTTTATTAAGTCACACAGTTACTTGTCTTCTGGTTTGTTGAAGCCGTAAGTCAGACAACATTTGCCACAATAATGTCTGTCAAGGTAGCTTGTCATAAACACTCCAGCCCGACATTCATCAGAAGGGCACTCTTGATGAAGGCGACTAATTTTGCCATTCTCGTCCACCTTATAATATTTCAGGACAGACAGCCAGCTCAACCTTCTTTCTCTTGTGCTTATTCTTCTTGACTGTGGTGTAAGACTTCTTTGTTTTCTTAGTACCACCATGCAGTCTCAACACAAGAGGAAGAGTAGACTCCATTTGAATGTTGTAGTCAGACAAAGTACGTCCATCTTGCAGCTGCTTGCCAGCAAAGATCAGTCTTTGCTGATTGATCAGGAGGAATTCCTTTCTTATCCTGGATTTTGGCCTTTACATTTTTTTTTTTTTTTTTTGAGACGGAGTTTCGCTTTTGTTACCCAGGCTGGAGTGCAATGGCGCGATCTCGGCTCACCGCAACCTCCGCCTCCCGGGTTCAAGCAATTCTCCTGCCTCAGCCTCCTGAGTAGCTGGGATTACAGGCACGCGCCAACATGCCCAGCTAATATTTTGTATTTTTAGTAGAGACGGGGTTTCACCATGTTGACCAGGATGGTCTCGATCTCTTGACCTCGTGATCCACCCGCCTCAGCCTCCCAAAGTGCTGGGATTACAGGCTTGAGCCACCGCGCCCGGCCTGGCCTTTACATTTTCTATCGTATCTGAGGGTTCAACCTCGAGGGTAATGATATTCCCCATACGAGTTTTCACAAAAACCTGCATTTTGGTGGCGGCTCCACCGTAAATGGCGAATTGAAAAAGCTTTTTTTTTTTTTTTTTTTTTTAACCAAAACTCTACAAACCACAACATGGTTCAAAGAGAAGAGAACTTCAGATCAAACTGTTGATGGCTCTGCAAAGACGGGCTAGGTGAGCCCATTCAGTGCACCGATAATCTGAATATGGCAAGCCAGCTTCATCTGTAAACTGAGACCATGAAGGTTCAAGCCATAAGGAGTCGGTCCTCAGTTCCAGCTTCTCTTGGGAAGACATTTTTGCCATGTTGAGTAGTTGGCTGATAGCTCCTTGGATAATAATCCCCATGGTCCACACTTTCACAGCAAGAAAATAACCAATCACAAACACCAACTACACTCCAACCCTTGCTCTTCAGCGCCTAGGATCACGGTCCAGCTGATTCTGATTCCTCGGAGACCTCACATCGTTTCCTTCTCTGTCTTCTCCACGCTCACCCTCATATCCCACTAAGGCTCCATCCTGTCTTCTCAACGGATTCCTCTTTTCCTGTGGCTCCCCCTCAACCCTTCTTTGTCTTCCTCACTCTCCATCCTTTTTCAGTCTCTTCCTATCTCCCTCCTCCTTTGCAACCTCTTCTTTTCTCTTCCCTATCCTGATTGCTCCCTCCTTATCTCTCTGCTGCCATCACCTTTCCTTCTGTTCTGGTGTTTTCCCTCAGAGCCTTCCAAGAGCTCAGGTGGAAGCTGGGGAGCCTTCGGGGCACCTCCCTGGAGACAGCTAAGGATCTAGGAGTCAGATCCGAGGTTGAATTTGGCTCCATCATTTAAGAGCTGTGGAACGATGAGCAAATGACTCAACCTCCCTTAGGATTAAATGCACGTAAAGCGGCATACAAGGAGCACTCACTAACCATTCCTCGTCCTTTTCAAGGCCACGCTTTTAAAGGAGAGCCTTTTCCACAGGTCCCAGAACCGCTGGTCATTTCTAGGGTCTTTTCTTCAGGTGCTGTCCTCATCTGGGTCCTCCCCAGCCCCGCATGCGTCCATTCTCTCAGTCTCGGGGTCCACTTTACAACCTCCCACCCTTTCCACAGCTCTGCCCCTCTCCCCTTCTCCTCCCACTTTCCCAACGACATTTTCGGGGGCCATCCCCAACCAAGAGCCTTTAAGTCACATGGTTCTTCAGTGACCAACGTCGCCCAGCAACGGACAGACCCGGCTACCCTGAGCGCCTTCTGACTGGCTGTCCTCTCACAGATTTTTTTTTTTTTAAAGTCCTGCTGTTCCCGACTGCGCAAGTGACCCAGTCACATGACCCAGTGGTTTGAGCCCCAGGACATGTCGTTTCTCCTGGGTCCTGAGCTCAGCTTGAGTTTTTTGGGGTTTTCATTGTTGTTGTTTTTCGAGATGACATCTCACTCTGTCACCCAGGCTGGAGTGCAGTGGCGATCTCAGCTCACTGCAGCCTCCCCCTCCTGGGTTCAAGCGATTCTCCTGCCTCAGCCTCCCGAGCAGCCAGGATTACAGGTGCCCGCTAGCACACCCGGCTGATTTTTGTAGTTTTAGTAGAGATGCGTTTTACCATGTTGGCCAGGCTGGTCTCGAACTCCTGATCTCAGGTGATCCACCCACCTGGGCCTCCCAAAGTGCTGGGTTTACAGGCATGAGCCACTGTGCCCAGCTTCAGCTTTAGTTTTTAAATTTCTCCTTAAAGTGAAAATAAGCAATTTCTCCCACAGCCATGCTGCCCCTTCCTGAGCATGTCTAGGCAGGAATGTGAGCTATATATGGATTATTGTGAAAACACTGGTATCTGGCTGCAAAAATAATAGAAGTAGTGATAAAAATAGGTAAAATATATCAATATTTTCTGTGTGCTGGGTACCATGCTAAGAGCTCTTCACATTTATCACTAGTACTGTCATTGTTCCCAACTACAGATGAGAAAGTGGGCTTCCAAAGGCCAAGTAATTTGCCCTATGTCTTGCAGTTAGTACAGAAATGGGAGAGCCAGGATTTGAATTTGAGTGTGACTCCAGAGCCCCTGTGCAACCTCTCCCCTGTGTGGAGTGTAGAGTTTACACACAGTGTCCATTCTCCCTCTGCCTTGGGAACAGTTCCTCTGGACATTAATGCCCCATCATTGATGGCTTCTGTATAATATTTGGAGACAGGGGAACTGGTGAATATTTGGAAATGGGAAATCCCAAGTGAGGACTGGATTCACTCCTTTGGAAAAGGCTTATCTCTAAAGCCTGAGAGCCAGCCATCCTAACCTGTCTCCAGAGATGACGGACTAGTCCTGAAAAAGGCTGCCCCTGGGGATGAGGGTGTTCCCAGTAGCCCCAGATGCAAGTGCTCAGTTGTAACAGTGGCCATCTGTAGGACATGGACTAGATACCAGGAGATTTATAGCATTATTTCCATCACCTCTCACAATAACGCTACAAGGTGAGTGAAGTGATTTGCCCAAAGCTAGTGTTGTTAGGATTCAAACCCAGGTCTGTCTAATGCTGTGGTACATTTCCACTTTGTCTTTGATTTTCTTTAAAAGTGTAACAGGCACTAAAAATGAGCCTCTGTTATATGCCAATTACTCTTCTGGGCTTTTTACATGTTTTATTGAATTGAATCTGTGCAATAATCCTTTTGGAAGGATAGGATGAGCTGGGCACAGTGGCGCACACTTGTTATCCCAGATACTCAGGAGGAGAAGATGGGAGGATCCCTTGAGCCCAGGAGTTGGAGGCTGTAGTGCACTATGACTTGCCTGGGAAACACAGCAAGTCCCCATTTCTCTCTCTCTCTTTTTAGAGATGGGGTCTTGCTCCGTGCTCTGTTGCTCTGGCTGGAGTGCAGTTGTGACCATAGCTCAATGCAGCCTGGAACTCCTGGGCTCAAGCAATCCTCCTACCTTGGCTTCCCAAGTAGCTAGGACCACAGGTGTGTGCACCACACCTGGCTAACTTTTTTCTTGTTTTTTCTGTAGAGATGAGATATTGCTGTGTTGCCCAGGCTAGTTTTAAACTCCTGGCCTCAAGCAATCCTCCCACTTGAGCCTCCCAAAGTGCTGGGATTACAGGTATGAGCCACTGTACCTGGCATTTAAAAAAAAAATTTTTTTTTTAATTTTTTGTAGAGGGAGGGTTTCACGATGTTGCCCAGGCTGGTCTCAAACTCCTGGTCTCAAGTGAGCTTCCCTCATCAGCCTCCCAAAGTGCTGCAATTACAGGCATGAGCCACCATGTCCAGAGCCATCTTTTTTAAAAATAAAGAGAAAAAATAAGGATATTATGATTTCCCTTTTACAGATGAAGAAGCTGAGGTTTAGAAAAATCCAGTAATGAGGCCAGACATGGTGGCTCATGCCTGTAATCCTAGCACTTTGGGAGACCAAGGCAGGTGAATCACCTGAGGTCAGGAGTTTGAGACCAGCCTGGCCAACATGGTGGAACCCGGTCTCTACTAAAAATAGAAAAATTAGCTGGAGTGGTAGCAGGTGCCTGTAAACCCAGCTATTTGGGAGACTGAGGCAGGAGAATCGCTTGAACCCAGGAGGCAGAAGTTGCAATGAGCCAGGATCTTGCCATTGTACTCCAGCCTGGTAGACAGAGTGAGACTCTGTCTCAAAAGAAAAAGAGAGAGAATTCCAGTAATTTACCCAAGGTTGCATACTCTGTAAAAAGGAGAAAAAAAAATCCACACTGGAGTTTATTGACTTCTAAATGCACGCCTTGCCTTCTACCTCATGTCAGGGGCCAAAGTTTTCAATTTGGATTGAGGGTTTGGACCAATGCTGGCTCTAGCCCAGCAAGCACTTGTTTAGGGAACAGGTAAGAGCTCAGATTTGTCTGAACTTCTCTCAGGATCCCAGGTTCTTGCTTTGACACCCACTATGGGGTAAACCAGAGCAAAGCCCTGAGAGGAGGCAGCTGTTCCTCTTTCTGCAAGAGGGTCACAAGGAAACTCTGTGATGTTTCCATTGTTGTGCTTTAGTCCCCCATCCTGTGCATCTAGGTCCTGCTGAGCCTTTGGCTCTCTTGATTTTGTTTAAAAGAAAAATACCCCATGCCACAGATTCACAGGGGTGGAAAGGACTTTGAAGGAGAGTTATTAGTACGGCCTTCCATCTGATGCTTCACGGTGCCCCAGTTTCTTCCTCTGCCTCTCAAGATTTCACAAGTTAGGACAGGTAAAACAGTGGGGGTGGTAGCATAAGAACTGGAATAAATAGTTTATAGTCCTGAACATTTTAGATCAGCAGGTTGGTTTTTTGTTTTGTTTTGTTTTATTTGTTTTTGTTTTTTTTTTTTTTTTTTTTTTTGAGACAGGATCTGGCTCTGCCACCCAGGCTAGAGTGCAGTGGCATGATCATGGCTTACTGCAGCTTGGACTTCTTGGGCTCAAGCAATCCTCTCACCTCAGCCTCCCAAGTAGCTGGGACCACAGGCATACACCACCATACCTAGGCTAATTTTTGTACTTTTTGTAGAAATGGAGTTTTGCCATGGAGATTTGCCCAGGATGATCTTGAACTCCTGAGCTCAAGCAATCTGCCCGCCTCAGCCTTCCAAAGTGCTGGGACTAAGCCACAGCCGTAAACCACCACACTTGGCCCCTAGCAGTTCTTAAAGTGGGATTTGGGGACCCCGTGAGTCCCCAAGATCTTTTCAGGGATCTGCAAGTTTAAAACTATTTTCAAATTAATACTAAGATGTTATTTATCATTTTCATTCTCATTCTTTCACAAGTAGACAGTGGCATTTTCCAGATGCTACACAATATGTGACATTGCAACATACTGAAGAAGCAAATATGAGAATCATATCTTCTATGAAGTCAGAAATCAAATTTGCAAAAATGCAAAACAATGCAACTCTTCTTACTAATTTTTGGAGAAATATAATTATGTTATATCATATATAATTGGTTTATTCTTTTTAAAAATGAATTAACTGTCTTTAAAAGTTCTCAGCTTTCATTTCTGAGTAAACACTGATAGAGGCTGGGCGAGGTGGCTCATGCCTGTAATCCCCACACTTTAGGAGGCTGAGGCAGGCGGATCACCTTAGGTCGAGAGTTCGAGATCAGCCTGACCAACATGGAGAAACCCTGTCTCTACTAAAAATACAAAATTAGCTGGATGTGGTGGTGGGCACCTGTAATCCCAGCTACTTGGGAAGCTGAGGCAGGAGAATCGCTTGAACCCGGGAGGTGGAGGTTGCCATGAGCCGAGATTGTGCCATTGCACTCTAGCCTGGGCAACAAGAGCAAAAAACTCTGTCTCAAAAAAGAACAAACAAGCAAACAAACAAAAAAACACTGATAGATTTTACCCACAATAAACAAAAGCTCTGTGGTGTCCTCAGTACTTTTCGTGAGTGTGAAAGGACCCTTACACCAAAAAATTTGAGAACTGCTGCTTTAAATAATTATTTGCATCACATTCACTTTATAGCAGACCTAACTGTGAGTGGTACAGAAGAATTTCTAGAATCATAGGCCTCACTAATTGGAATTTCCAGTGAGAAAAACCAGTAACAGCTAGGTCCTCTCGCCCCAAGAGAACCCAGAGACAACGGCATAAAAGTCTGAACCTGGCCAGGCATGATTATAGGCTCGTGCCTGTAATCCTAGTACTTTGGGAGGCTGAGGCAGGCAGATTACTTGAGGCCAGGAGTTTGAGACCAGCCTGACCAACATGGCGAAACCCCATCTTTACTAAAAATACAAAATTAGCTGGGCGTGGTGGTTCACACCTGTAGTCCCTGCTACTCAGGAGGGTGAAGTGGAGAATTGCTTGAACCCGAGAGGCTGAGGCTGCGGTGAGCCAAGGTCGCGCCACTGCACTCCAGCCTGGACAACAAAGTGAGACTTTCTCAAAAAAATAATAAAATAAAATTCTGAATGAGAGTGTGGCTAAGCCCTATGATATCAAAGATAAAAGGAGTAAATGCACTTGTAGAAATGATTCAGGATGGGATATTTTTATACTTTTTTGGGGGGATGATTTTATTTACAACATGATAAGGATGTGTACATTTATTCAATGTCCCAAGGATTTACATGTAAACTAGATTTACAGCACAAAACAGATCAATAAAGTTACCCTATGCCTTTTAAAAATTTAACAAATAATTGTACATATTTATGAGGTACATAGTGGTGTTTGATCATGTAATGTATAGTGATTAGATCAGGGTAATATTCAGCTTTTTCCTTTTTTTTCCGAGATAGAGTCTCACCAAGTTGATGAGGATGGTCTTGAACTCCTAGACTCAAGTGAGCCTCCTGGCTTAGCCTCAGTTGCTGGGATTATAGGCGTGCACCACCACATCCAGCTTCTTTTGTTCTTTGTTTCAATCTTATCAAGCTATACTTGAGGCACACTAACTTGCATATATATAACATGTATAATTTGGTCAGTTTTGACTTACGCCTACACCTGCAAAACCATTATAATAACTTTTTTTTTTCTTTTTTGAGACGGAGTTTCGCTCGCTGCCCAGGCTGGAGTGCAATGGTGAAATCTTGGCTTACTGCAACCTCTGCCTCCTGGGTACAAGCAATTCTGCTGCCTCAGCTTCCCGAGTAGCTGGGACTACAGGCATGCGCCACTGTGCCCAGCTAATTTTGTATTTTTAGTAGAGATAGGGTTTCTTCATGTCGATCAGGCTGATCTCGAACTCCCGATCTCAGTTGATCTGCCCGCCTCGGCCTCCCAAAGTGCTGGGGTTACAGGTGTGAGCCACCATAGCCGGCCCATTATTAACAATCTTATAACAACCAAGATAATCAGTATTTCCATCATACCCTAAAGTTTCTTTTGATCCTTTGTAATCCCTCTTCCCTGTGCCTCATCCTCAGGCAACCACTGGTCTGCTTTCTATGACGACTATTTAATTTGCACTTTCTATCATACAATATACATGAAACCATATAGTAAGTACTCTTTCGTTGTCTGGCTTCTTTTGCTCTGCATGATGGTTTTCAGATTCACCTATGTGATTGTTGGGTTGAGATTTGAACTGAGTGACTTTAGGGAAATTGCTTAACCTGTCTGTGCCTTAGAGAAGAAACGATACATAATTTCTACCTTGCATAGTTGTGAAGATAAAACGAGTAATGCAAGTAAATAAAACATGTGGCTCAGTTCCTGGTACTTATTGGGTGTTTGACAAATAGTAGTTATTTTCGAATATATCTTTGGGATAGGAATTAAGGAGGGTAACTAGTACAGCATGGGGCTAGGGGAGAATCTTGTTTAGACTAACTTGATTCATAGCTCAGGTTTAACTATTCGTTCAGCATTTCTCACTTGTACACCTAAAACCTCCACACACGCGACCTAACCAGGAAATTTTTCTTCGGTGAAGGCTGGGGTCATGGAAATTCGTAGCTTTGAAAGCCCTGCCAGTCTGGAAGGCTGTCGGAACACAACAAAATCCCACTAGGCTGCTTTGAAAATAGAAAAGGTATATTCCTCCTTCACGCTCATTGACGTCAAGTCCAGTGGGCTAGGTTTGTTCAAGCTTGGAATGAAAATTCCTTGCGCGGGGATGGGGCGGACTTCAGGAGGTTCTCGGCCAGGGGAAGTAGGAGAGCAAGGTTTTCTGTAGGACTCCTTGTAGCCAAGCTGAGAAGTTTCTCAGAGAATCCTAACGGGATCCTCTGCTTGTCCACCTAGCCCTGCACCGAGGACCATGAGGACCTGTTACAATCCTGTTGCGTTTGCTGCAGGCAACTGCAGCTTCTTGCATCTTCATGCTGCTGGGAGGTAGCTGCTTTTTCCTAAGCCTGAAGACACAGTCTAAGAGAAAAAAAAAAAAACACAAAGAGGACATGAGAGTAGAAGAGAGAAGGGAGGGTGAGAGAGGGTTGAATTGATCGCCGTCTGTTCAGGTCTAGCTGGAAAACACAATGAAGTGAAAAGGCTTCTTGGTTGGTGTGCTTCTCTTCATTTTTTTCCCAGGGTTGGAAGTGGGGAGGGAGGGATGGGAAAAAAAAAAAGAAAGGAAGAGGAGGAGGATTGGCATGGCCTGAGCCCAGGCAGAAGCAGCACAGAGCCTTCAGCCTTAGGAAGGGGAAAGTCATTTAGGGATTCTGGTACCCCCTTGGGTCATCCCTTACGCACCAATCCCTTCCTTCCACAAGAGACTGTGGCTGAAGGTGATGCTGCCAATACTGCAGTTTAAACAAAGAAAAACCAAGTGGCCAAAGCCTACTCATCTCTGCCTTAGGGGGGAAAAAAAGCCGCCACACACTTTTTCTTCCACTTGGTGGTGGGATGAGTATTTATTCTGGTGTTATTTTTTTCTAGCATAGAGTATTTGCCAACTTTTATTGTGTTTTTACTTTGCATCAAGCATTATCCTAAGAGTGGTACATGTGTCATCTCCATTAATCCTTGCAACAAACTTGTGAGGTGCTGGTTCTATTATTAGTCCCATTTTACAGATAAAGAAACAGAGGATTAGAAAGATTAAGTAAAGACCCTAAGGTCATATAAGTGGTAAGTGGCAGAACAGGCTTCTTCCCCATCAGTCTGGTCTCTAATCCTGCATTCTTAAGTGCTGCGCTATGTGGATATTTAGATATAGTCTCTCAAATAGCTCATAGTTTATTATTACTACGGAAGAAGGGCTGGAACTAGGGAGGAGGGAGATGGATAGTTACATATGGAAGCAGCCACAGTACAATGTGCTATAGGCCATCCTAGCAAGTTGAAGTAAATTCTTGAAATAAAGACCAAAGAAGAGAATGATTTTTCTAGAGGCCTGGGATGATAGGGTAAAGAAAGTCTTTTTACTCTTTAAAAAGTTAATAGGTGACTTTTCTTTTCTTTTTTATTTACTTTTTTAGAGACAGGGCCCTACACTGTTGCCCAGGCTGGAGTGCAGGGATGTGATCATAGCTCACTGCAGCCTAAACTCCTGGGCTCAAGTGATCCTCCTGCCTCAGCCTCCCGGGTAGCTGGGACTACAGGTGTACATGCCACCATGGCCTACTAATTTTTTTTTTTTTTTTTTGGGAGAGACTGGGTCTTGCTTTGTTGGTCAAGCTGGTCTTGAACTCCTGGGCTCAAGTGATCCTCCTACCTAGTCTTCCAAAGTGCTGGAACTACAGGCGTGCACCACCATACCTGGCCACTATGTGCCTTTTTAGAAGGCTAAAGGTGCCAGAGAAGATCTGGGTAAGAAAACGTGGGTGGGGAGGGGTTAAAAGCTCAAGCTCTAGAGCTTATTGCCTGGCATCAAACTCAGCTCTGCCACTTAGTAGCTCTGTAACCTTGGTCAAGTTACTTGCCCCTCAATAAAATGAGGACACATGGCCAAGTGCAGTGGCTCAGGCCTGTAATCCCAGCACTTCGGGAGGCTGAGGTGGGTGGATCATCTGAGCTTGGGAGTTCAAGACCAGCCTGACCAACATGGAGAAACCCCATCTCTACCAAAAATAAAAAATTAGGCCGGGCGCGATGGCTCAAGCCTGTAATCCCAGCACTTTGGGAGGCCGAGGCGGGTGGATCACGAGGTCAAGAGATCGAGACCATCCTGGTCAACATGGTGAAACCCCGTGTCTACTAAAAATACAAAAAAGTAGCTGGGCATGGTGGCGCGTACCTGTAATCCCAGCTACTCAGGAGGCTGAGGCAGGAGAATTGCCTGAACCCAGGAGGCGGAGGTTGCGGTGAGCCGAGATCGTGCCATTGCACTCCAGCCTGGGTAACAAGAGCGAAACTCCGTCTCAAAAAAAACAAAAACAAAAACAAAAATAAAAAATTAGCCAGACATGGTGGTGCATGCCTATAATCCCAGCTACTTGGGAGGCTGAGGCAGGAGAATTGCTTGAACCCGGGAGAAGGATGTTGCAGTGAGCCGAGACTGTGCCATTGCACTCCAGTCTGAACAACAAGAGCAAAACTTCGTCTCAAGAAAAAAAAATCGAGGACACATTAGCCATCAAACAAATGTTTACGGAGAGCTATTCTGTTAGGGAACAGAGATCTACTGGTATACCAGATGGACGGGGTTCCTGTACTCACAAAACTGACATCCCATTGTGGCTACCCTATGTGCTGATATGTCTGGAACATTCCACCCTCCCCTAATTCCTTTTTTTTTTTTTTTTTTGAGACAGAGTCTTGCTGTGTCTCCTAGGCTGGAGTTCAGTGGCATGATCTCAGCTCACTGAGACCTCTGCCTCCCGGATTCAAGCGATTCTCCTGCCTCAGCCTCCTGCGTAGCTGGGATTCCAGGTGTATACCACCACACCCAGCTCATTTTTATATTTTTAGTAGAGATGGGATTTTACTGTGTTAACCAGGATGGTCTTGATCTCCTGACCTCGTGATCTGCCCACCTCGATCTCCCAAAGTGTTGGGATTACAGGCGTGAGCCACTGTACCCAGCTCTCCCCTAATTCTTTACTCCTATCCTTTCTTATGTCAGTTCAGGGAGATTTTCTCAGGTAAGTTTCCTCCTGATCTATCAGTTGCCATAGGACCACAAACGTGGCCCATGTGTCTGTGCCAAAAGACACAGATGTATCTTTGACAATATCTGACATCATTGTCAGTTGTTTGATTCTTTGACCAGCCTGTAAACTCCTTGAGGACAAACACAGTGTGTGATTTTTATTTGTTTTGTTCTTTTTTGAGCTCACTGTGGCTGTTCATGTTAGGTTTTCATGAAATACTTGAGTGAAACCTATACTTCATATTAGGTTTTCATGAAATTTTGAAATGGAGTTTCCGTTTCATTTCATGAAATGAGACCGTGCATGTAAAGGACTTGGCATGGTCTTGTACACTCAAAACTCAGTGTAAGGCTGTTTCCTGAAATTACCTGACATTTATGCTTCCTGACCAGAAAGCTTCAATAAGCCCCATCTGCACTTGTCCACCTCCTGCCTTTGACATCCAGTATTGTGCAAACAGACTGTGCTGGCTGCCTGCTTAAACGCCGTTGCCCCACTCTTCCTCATTGGCAGATCCTGGATTTTGTGCAATTGTTCACTCTTTCTTCCGGGCTAGTAAGTGGCAGAACTGGGAGTTGGATCTAAGCAGTAGGTTCCACAGTCTGAGCTTTTAACCTTTGAAAAAGTCACGTGTTGGTATATATTTGCAAATCTTACATCTGATAAGGAGTTGACATCCATGCTGTATATAGAGAACTCCTATAACTCAACAACAAAAGGACAATTCAATTTAAAAATGGGCAAAGGTGCCAGGTGCGGTGGCTCACGCCTGTAATCCCAGCACTTTGGGAGGCTGAGGTGGGCAGATTACCTGAGGTCGGGAGTTCGAAACCAGCCTGACTAACATGGAGAAACCCCATCTCTACTAAAAATATAAAAATTAGCCGGGCATGGTGACGCATACCTGTAATCCCAACTACTTGGTAGGCTGAGACAGGAGAATGGCTTGAAGCCGGGAGGCAGAGGTTGCAGTGAGCTGAGATGGCGCCATTGTACTCCAGGCAACAAGAGCAAAACTCCATTTCAAAAAAGAAAAAGAAAGAAAGATATAGAATGATAAGAAGGAGAAAGGAGAAATTAGGCCTTCCATTTTCAGAGAGGTTGGACAAATCTGGCAAAAAGAGTCGTTATTGAACTCTGTGACATTTGGGTCCTCTGGGCAGTAGATGCTGAGACAGAGTGAGATTTGGGGGATTGGAGGCAGTAGCCCCTGTGAAAGATAAGTGAGGAAGGAAGCAGAATTGGGTAGGAAAATTCTCGAATCATGATGTAGCATGTATCAGAACTTCCTTCCTTTTAAAGGCTGAATAATATTCCATTATATGAATACATCCCATTTTATTTATCCATTCATCCATCAGCAGACATGTGGGTCGCTTTCACTTTTTGGTTATTGTAAATAATGCTGCTATGATCATGGGTGTACAAATGGCTGTTTGTTACCCTGCTTCCAATTTGTGTACATACCCCACATGGCACCCATGTGGCTATTGTTTAGTTTTTGAGGAATCTCCATGCTATTTTCCATAGCATCTATACCATGTTACATTCCCACCAACAGTGCACAAGGGCTCCAATTCCTCTACATGCTCACCAACACTTGTTATTTTCTGGGTGTATTGGTCCATTCTCACGCTGCTTTAAAGAACTGCCCAAGACTGGGTAATTTATTAAGAAAAGAGGTTTAATTGACTCACAGTTCTGCAGGGCTGGAGAGGCCTCAGGAAAGTTACAATTATGGTGAAAGGGGAAGCAAATACGTCCTTCTTGACATGGTGGTAGGAAGTAGAAGTGCTGAGCAGAGGGGAAAAGCCCCCTATATTAATAAAACCATCAGATCTTGTGAGAACTCACTCACTATCATGAGTGTTCAGAGTATCATAGTAGAGATGGGATTTCACCAGGTTGGCCGGGAGGTCTCGATCTCTTGACCTCGTGATCCGCCCTCCTCGGCCTCCCAAAGTGTTGGGATTACAGGCGTGAGCCCCCATGCTTGGCCTTTTGAGATGGAGTCTTGTTCTGTCACCGATGCTGGAGTGCAGTGCACAATCTCGGCTCACTGCAACCTACACCTCCCAGGTTCAAGCAAGTCTTCTGCCTCAGCCTCACAGGTATCTGGGATTACAGGTATGCACCACCACATCCAGCTAACTTTTTTGTATTTTTAGAAGAGATGGAGTTTCACCATATTGGCCAGGCTGGCCTTGAAATCTTGACCTCAAGTGATCCACCTGCCTTGGTCTCCCAAAATGCTGGGATTACAGGCATGAGCCACCCAACCTTCCTGTCTAGAATCTCCCCTGCCTCCATTATTCTCTATTCCTCTGCCACATTTTATATTTCACCATAGCATTTACTGCTGTCTGAAATCAGCATTCTCTCTGTTTATGGAGGGCAGAGAATCTGTCTTGACTGCTGTATTCCCAGAACCTAGGAAAGGTTCTGGCAAAGAGTCCTTGAAGGGATGTTTAATCTCACCTTTAAGACAAGTTTATATTCATTGTTTTAAATAATAGGTCATATCTGAATAACACTCTACAGTTTCCAGTGTTTCTGCTGTCACCTCCCTTGGTCCTCACAGAAGGCTTTGGGGTGTGCCTGGCATGGTTACTCCTTCTTTAGGGTTTGCTCAGACTTGCTGGTGTTCAGCCTGTGGTGCCCCCTAGTTCTTTGCCTGCATCGCTCTCTGCCTCCTTCTGCGTCCCTTCCTCAGGAAGGCTGGCCCTGGTTTTGCAGCCCAGGTCAGGAACCTTGCGACACACTCTCTTCACCCTTTGTGAGTCTCTTTCTGCCCTAATCACAATGGTAGTGAAATAATTATGCCAGTATTTCATGATAGGCTCCCCGACTAGCCAGTGCTCCCCGGGGACAGGGCCTTGTCACGCCTGTATACCTCATACACCACTCACTGTGCCTGACATAGAGTAGGTGCTCATTATATGCATGTGCACTTGTATATGTATGTATATCTATGTATGCATATAAAAAGGAATTATTTCCAACCAATAGACGAGGAGATCAAAACTCCATGGTCTAAGCCAGGGGTTCCCAACCTCCCAGGCCATGGACTGATACCAGACACAGCAGGAGGTGAACAGCAGGCATTACTGCCTGAGCTGGACCTCCCGTCAGATCGGTGGTGGCATTATATTCTCATAGGAATGCCATCCCCATTGTGAACTGTGCAGGTGAGGGATCTAGTTTGCCCACTCATTATGAGAATCTAACTAATGATCGGAGGCAGAACAGTTTAATACCAAAATCAGCCCCTCTGTGCCCATCCATGGAAAAATTGTCCTCTGTGAAACCTGTCCTTGGTGCCAAAAAGGTTGGGGACAGCTGGGTTAAGCCACTGGCCTAAAAACTTTTTTGTTAGTTACCCATAGTAGAACGTTTGTTGTTCATTATGACCCCAGGAAGCATACACACACACATATACCTCCCTTACTATGGGCTAGGCACTGCTATTTTCTATTCTACTCAATTTCTTTTTTTTTTTTTCTTTTTTTGAGACGGAGTTTCGCTCTTGTTACCCAGGCTGGAATGCAATGGCACGATCTCGGCTCACCGCAACCTCCGCCTCCTGGGTTCAGGCAATTCTCCCGCCTCAGCCTCCTGAGTAGCTGGGATTACAGGCACGCACCACCATGCCCAGTTGATTTTTTTGTATTTTTAGTAGAGACGGGGTTTCACCATGTTGACCAGGATGGTCTCGATCTCTTGACCTCGTGATCCACCGGCCTCGGCCTCCCAAAGTGCTGGGATTACAGGCTTGAGCCACCGCGCCCGGCCTCTACTCAATTTCTTTTATTAAAACATTTTTAGGGCCAGGCACCATGGCTCATGCCTGTAATCCCAGCACTCTGGGAGACCAAGGCGGGTGGACCACCTGAGGCCAGGAGTTTGAGATCAGCCTGGCCAAAATGGAGAAACCTCGTCTCTACTAAAAATACAATAATTAGCCGGGTTTGGTGGCAGGTGCCTGTAATCCCAGCTATTTAGGAGGCTGAGGCAGGAGAATCGCATGAACCTGTGAAGCAGAGGTTGCAGTGAGCTGCGATTGCACCATTGCACTCCAGCTTGGGTGACAGAGCAAG
The DNA here is from genome assembly GCF_048565385.1 of Saimiri boliviensis. Classification (NCBI taxonomy): domain Eukaryota; kingdom Metazoa; phylum Chordata; class Mammalia; order Primates; family Cebidae; genus Saimiri; species Saimiri boliviensis. Next base: position 86,313,934 of record NC_133460.1, on the reverse strand, counting down.
ACTCCGTCTCAAAATTTTTTTTTTTTTTTTTTTTTTTTAGTTCCAGTCTATTTCATTGATTTCATGACCCACTCACATCTGTACAAGCTTAGCCTACATGACTTGTTCGAGATCACATACTAGTAGAGTGGTAGAAGGCAGTATTTTCCTACCTATTATATTCTGGTGGGTTTCTTGCCCTAAGGCAGAACTAAAAGTTATGTGTCAGTTTTGATAACAAAGGAAAAAATTCATTCTTCTCCTTCTCAGTCACAGTTCAGGTAAGGCTGGTCTCACCATCTGCAGGCATTTCAATTTGGCTCATTGAGATATCTCAGGTTTCTGCAGTGTAGCTATTCAGAAGGTTCCTCCTAGAAGCTCCAAAGGGAAAGAGTTAGTCCTAATGGGTGACACACCCAGACTTGCCGGAATTCTCATCCGAATTACACCAAACATTAACACATGGACAAAGGCAGATGGCATGTTAAATGATTTACTGGAATCAAAGATCAAGTCAATGGCAAGCCTAATGTTAACCTGCCGCATATCCTCAGTCTGCTGGGCTAAGACATGGGGAAGCCTTGGATAGGCCAGGCGCAGCAGCCTGGACCTTGTCAACCGTCAGCAATCTACAACGGCACCTTCTTTTCCTACCAGAGGGAGGTTTGACTTGCATTTTTGGGAGACCTGCCTTCATGGAATCCAGATTCCTCTGCTTCAGAGGCTAATTTAGCTAGTGTTGGATGCAGAAGCCTAGAGAAAGCCGAAATTGTTTATTTGTTCTTTTATTCCTGGATTTATAATTTGACCTAATATACTGTATGTCTGTACATGTGTTGATCTCAGAAAATGTTTGAGCTTGCCTGCTGCTCAGGCCACACTGGCAGGCAGCTGTTAAAGCCATCAGCAATGTTTGCTTCAGTTACAAAAGAAAACATTCTCTATTTGGGGCTATGTTGTTGTTTTTTTCTTTGCTGATTTAAAAGGGGAAGTATGTTTCCCAATAGAGATGTGGAGCTGCCCCCATCCCCTTCTAGGGCTAAGAATGGCTAAGAAAACTTTTCAGCACACCTGGCTCATCATCTTTCTAATATTCATACTCTTTTTCTCTCCCTGTGGAAGTATTCTTAGGGGCTTTGGTTTGAAATTATTTGAGCAACTGAGCAGGTTTCTCTCCTTTCCCTGGGGACACCAGTTTATGGTTCAACATCTCCCTCAAACTCTGGTATGTTTTTAGCTAAGAAAGACTCAGGTTTTGTCCCATTATCAGGTGCACTGACAAAATAACTGCTGATGGGAATAAGAAAACACGAGTAATTCTAACCCCTGCCCAGAACCTTTGAAGGAATGCACAAACCCTGACCTTGCTTTGGTGCTTTGGAGAGACCATCTGGGAAAACTTCATTTCCAAAAGTATATATGAATTTGAGAGTTCCTCTGGCTGGGATGTAAGAAAAGCCATATGGTAAATGGTGTGTGCGTGGGGGGTCATATATGCAAATATTTGTTCCAGCGAAAGCAACTCAAATGAGAGTTGTCCGTGATAAGTCCTTCCCGGAAGACCTGTGCACTGGGGAGGAGCAGGGAAGGAGGAGAGATAAAGGGGAATGAAGAACAGAGAAGCCAGACAATGGCCAGGAAACAGGCCACAAAGGCAGGACACTTGTTGTAGGCTGGAGGTGCTATTGGAAATGTCAGCCCGAAGTTCAGGAACCAGCTGGAAGCAAAAGAGGCAGGAAGGTTTGAAAGTGAGGAATGGAGAGCCGGGCGCGGTGGCTCAAGCCTGTAATCCAAGCACTTTGGGAGGCCGAGGCGGGTGGATCACGAGGTCAAGGGATCGAGACCATCCCGGTCAACGTAGTGAAACCCCGTCTCTACTAAAAATACAAAAAATTAGCTGGGCATGGTGGCTCGTGCCTGTAATCCCAGCTACTCAGGAGGCTGAGGCAGGAGAATTGCCTGAACCCAGGAGGCGGAGGTTGCGGTGAGCCGAGATCGTGCCGTTGCACTCCAGCCTGGGTAACAAGAGTGAAACTCCGTCTCAAAAAAAAAAAAAAAAGAAAGAAAAGAAAATAAAATAAAATAAAAAAGAAAGTGAGGAATGGAAGTCTCAGAGGAAAATTTGGCTGCCTAAACGAGAGAGGCTTGGAAAAAAAAAAGAAAAAGACAACCTATAATACCTCAGAGGAATCCAGGGACTATTAGAATAGCTCAAAAAGCCATTTTGACTCAGAATTGAAGATGAGGTCTGGGCTACTACATGGAAAGGTCTCAACAATCCCAGGATTTCTGGCTAAAGGACACAGTCAAGTTGAAACTGCACATCACCAAGCTAAGGTGTTCACTTGAACTACGTGACTCCAAGAAATAAGGCTTATAAATGTTATCTTTAAAAAAAAATTTCAAATCCCAGCCAGGTACAGTAGCTCACACCTGTAATTCCACTTTGGGAGGCCGAGGCAGGAGGAATCCTTGAGCTCAGGAGTTCAAGCCCCGCCTGGGCAACATAACAAGACCCATCTTTTTTCCTTTCAACAAGCCAGACATGGTGGTGTGCACCTGTAGTCCTAGCTACCTGTGAGGCTGAGGTGGGGATTGTTTGAGCCCAGGAAGTGGAGCCTGCAGTAAGCCATGATCATGCCACTGCACTCCAGCCTGGATGACAGAGCAAGACCCTGTCTCAAAAAAAAAAAAAAGAAAGAAAAGAAAAAAAAATTCAAATCCAAAATTTTCATTCCTGGTATTTAGTATATGTCAGCAACTGACTTTTGTATATTGATCTTCTAACATGGAATCTCTCTCCATTTATTTAGATCTCTGATTTTTTTCAACAGCGTTACATATTTTTTCTCATCTAGATCCTGTGTGTATTTTGTTATATTTCGGCCTAAGTGGTTTTTGTTTTGTTTTTTCTTGGTGCTATTGTACCTGGTATCGTTTTTTACATTTCAAATTTCAATTGTTCATAGCTGGTCTTTAGGAAAGCATAGGAAATTAGGCTTTTTTCTTCTTAACTGTTATACCCAAAACCACTCCTAGTGAGGGAAAGCTGGGGCAGGATGGGTCAGTAATCACAGCTGTCCCCTCCCCATCTTTCCCTCCCTTTCACTCTGTAAATGTTTGTTTATTTCATTTGACTGAGTTGATGTTATGCTAAAGAACAGCCAGGGAGAAGAGGTACTGTTAAGACATAGGGAAAATTCCAAGGTTAAGCTCATTGGAGGAGAGATGTTTGAATTCTTAGCGTTTGAGACAGAATAGAGGGTGTGGGAAAATTAATAGGAACAGCATAGCGAGAGGGGGTTTCACCAAATGACGTGGGGAGGCTGGGCGAGGTGGCTTGTGCCTGTCATCCCAGCACTTTGGGAGGCCCAAGTGGGCAGATTGCTTGAGCCCAGGAGTTTGAAACCAGCCTGGCCAACAAGGTGACAACAACTTGTCTCTACAAAAAATACAAAAATTAGCTGGGTGTGGTGGTGCATGCCTGTAGTCCCAGCTACTCGGAAGGCTGAGGTGGGAGGATTGCTGGAGTCCGGGAGGCACAGGTTGTAGTGAGCTGAGATCACACCACTGCACTCCAGCCTGGGTGACAGACAGACCCTGTCTCACAAAATAAAGAGGGGGAAAATAGACACCTGGTAAATATGATACTTAGGTTTACATGTAACAATCTACAAAAATAGTATATGAATTGAGCTCAAACTCCCATTTTTGGGCCAGAATAATTAAAGAGTATAATTAAGTTGTTTTTTGTTTGTTTTTGAGACACAGTCTCATTCTGTCACCCAGGCTGGAGTGTAGTGGCGTGATCTTGGCACACTGCAACCTCCTCCTTCTGGGTTCAAGCAATTCTCTTGCCTCTGCCTCTCGAGTAGCTGAGATTATAGGCACCCACCACCACGTCCGGCTAATTTTTGTATTTTTAGTAGAAACAGGGTTTCACCATGTTGGCCAGGCTGGTCTCAAACTCTTGACCTCAGTTGATCTGCCTGCCTCAGCCTCCCAAGGCTTTTTTTTTTTTTTTTTTTAAAGAGGTGGGGGTCTAACTATGTTGCCCAGGCTGGTCCCACACTCCTGAGCTCAAGCAGTCCTCCTGCCTCAGTCTCTGAAAGTGCTGGATTATAGGCAAGAGCGTGGCCTAAGTCATTGCTGTCTTACTGTTTATGCCAATGCTTGCTTCAGAAAAACAAGGAGATTGCAAATGTGACAGTCTCTATCCAACTTGGAGTTTGTTGCTGACGTGAGGCTTATTGGTTGTGAGAAAGTAGGACTTTTTGTGGAAACTGGGATGAGGAAAAAAATGAGAAGATTCTGTACCTCACCCTTTTACTCACAGTGCCTGGCAAGTTACCTAGGAAGTAGTGTTCAATAAATGCACATTGAACGAATCTGGAAGCAAGTAGGCAACTTTGATCTTAGCACCCAAGTACGGGATGGCAGGGACAGAGTTGAGTTTAAGCAATTGTTATCAACAGAATCTATGGTAACAGCTAAGTCAGGATTCATTTGGCATCCGAAAGTTGTTTTTTTGTTTGTTTTTGAGATGTTTTTGGCCTGGCATGGTGGCTCAGTCTGTAATCCCAGAACTTCTTTGGTGGGGCAATGCAGGAGGATTGCTTGAACCCAGGGGTTTGAGAGTAGCCTGGGCAACATAGCAAGACCCCATCACTACAAAAAATAAAAAGTTAGCTGGACATGGTGGCATATGCCTGTAGTCCCAGCTACTAAGGAAACTGGAGTGGGAGGATTGCTTTAGCTCAGGAGGTTGAGATTACAGAGAGCCGTGATCATGCCACTGTACTTCAGTCTGGGTGACAGAGTGAGACCCTGCCTTAAAACAAAAACAAAAACAAAAAAACAAAACACACATACAAAGTAAAGAAAAGAATTTTTTTTAGAGACAGGGTCTCTTCATATTGCCCAGGCTGGCCTTCAACTTCTGGCCTCATACAATCCTCTCACCTTGGCCTCCCAAAGAAGTGCTGGGATTGCAGCTGGAGCCATCACACCTGGATGGCATGTAAGAGTTTTCTTTCTTTTTTTTTTTTTTTTTTGAGACGGAGTTTCACTCTTGTTACCCAGGCTGGAGTGCAATGGCGCGATCTCGGCTCACCGCAACCTCCGCCTCCTGGGTTCAGGCAATTCTCCTGCCTCAGCCTCCTGAGTAGCTGGGATTACAGGCACGAGCCACCATGCCCAGCTAATTTTTTGTATTTTTAGTAGAGACGGGGTTTCACCATGTTGACCAGGATGGTCTCGATCTCTCAACCTCGTGATCCACCTGCCTCGGCCTCCCAAAGTGCTGGGATTACAGGCTTGAGCCACCGCACCCGGCTTATGTAAGAGTTTTCAATGAGACAAAGGGTAGATCCATACTCTGGACTGTACGATGTTGCTTGCTCAGTGACCAAGGGAGTTGAGAGACATGGCTCTGGCTTGGATTGCAGGTGAACTGTCTGTGGATTCACTCCTTCCCTAAGTCTGAAGAATGTCTGCTGAGCTGTCAGGATGAACGTGTAGCTGGGAGGTATGCGGTGTGCTAGAGAATTGGGCAGTGATAGGATATCCCTCAGAATCTCTTCTCATCACGATTACCTGTGATTCTTTTGGATTGTGTACAGCTGGACTCCAAGATGCCCTTGAGCTGTGGTGAGAGTTGTGCTCTTAGCTGGAGGGAGTCTAGTTCACCGTGACCACAGGGGGACACCGTCTGGGGTGCCAGAGCCACGGCTTGCAACAGAAGTCCCTGAGTCTTAAGGGGTAGGGATAGAAGGTCACCCAAGAGGTAACAAGTGTAGTAGGAGAACCGTTTCTAAGAGGTCTGCTCTGGGTCACAATTAACTAAGCTGTAGGGGAAAAGGTACCTTTTCACCAAATGTCCAGGTGTCATTCTGGGCCCCAAGAAGGTAATTTACACAAGTTTCTTACCTGGAATGTTTCCCCAATAACTGGCATATTGTCTGTGTTTCTTTCACGCCTCCACAAACACTGTAGAGGTTGCTTTAGGTAGTTACTATACCCAAGAAAACTGGCATTTTCTTCTTAGGCAAGGACCTCAGATTCAACCATAATACTACTTTAGAGACTAACAAATGTTCATAAACAATTAAATACAGAAGGAGGTTTTATGAGGTGAGGCCATGAGCATGAGCTTCACAAGCAGTTGATCCAAGCTCAGTTTCCAGTTTTCCTGTGCATTAACTTTGTGGCCTTAGACAAATCACTTGACCTTTCTGAGTCTGAGAAATAGGGATGATGATAATAATAATACCCTTTCTGTTAATTTAACAGGCTACTATTGTAAGCTAGGAGGTGCTGTGCATTCATTTTAATTATTGTTGGGACAAAACTGTTATCAGGGCTCTCTGGAAATTGCTTCGGGAGAGAGTCCATTTAGGACTGATGCAAGCCTTATGGACCTACTGACACAGGGAGATCATGATGCACAGGGAAAGTGAAAAGGGTCAGTCATAAATACTTAGGGCTAGGCACAGTGGCTCATGCCTGCAATCCCAGCAATTTGGGAGGCTGAGGCGGGCGGTTTGAGACCAGCCTGGCCAACATGGTGGAACCCCGTCTCTACTAAAAATACAAAGATTAGCCAGGTGTGGTGGTGCACTCCTGTAATCTCAGCTACTTGGGAGCCTGAGGCAGGCGAATCCCTTGAATCCAGGAGGCAGAGTTTGCAGTGAGCTGAGATCGCACCACTGCGTTCAAGCCTGTGCAACAGAGCGAGACTCAGTCTTAAAAAAATAAATAAATACATAAATACTTCACATTTACTATGTGGGAAGCATTCCTGATACAGAGGTGGAAAAGTGGGGCTGGGGGAAGGAAGTAGTAGATAGTTTTGGTTCTTTGATAGGTCACTTGGAGAAGAAAAATATACCGTAAAATGTATGACCAATACTAGGTAGTACTGACCAATGCCAAATAAACAATAGCCAGGGAGTGCTTAGGATTTGCGTGAGGGATAAAACATATTTGTTTTGATAGATGGGCAGGATTCAGATAAGAGAAGACTTTTCCAGAAGGAGAACAGTTTGGAGCAAAGGCTCAGAGTCCAGACAAAAAAGACCTTTGTATTACCTATCAAACCCTCGGTATATATCCGACATTGTGCTAGCTTCTTTTACATGCTGTTGTCCAGTTTAACATCTACATAATAGTAGAGCAAATTAGGCTCTGTTATCCCTGTTTTACAAATGAGGAAACGGAAGCCCAGCAAGATTCAGTGTTTTGCCTGGGGTCCTAATAAAGCAATGGCAGACCCAGGGTTCACATTCACATTGTCTAACTCCAAGTCCAAAGATTTTTCCAGAATATATGCTGCTTGCTTGTCATAAAGGAAAGAGGCCAGTTTGGATGGACTGGAAGGCTTTGTGCTAGTGCAGTCAGGATGTAGAGAGGTCAGGGGAAACCAGAATATTGAGTGCTAGGCAAAAGAGTTGGCTTGGCTAGGAAGCCCTTGGGTGGCTCAAGGTCTCTGAGTAATAGAAGTTTGTCCAGAATGCCCAAGTCTAAGGCTTTGTCAGCGCATAAGCTATGCCAATTAATAATTAGATCAGGACGGGCCATGATGGCTCACACCTGAAATCCCAGCTCTCTGGGAGGCGGAGGTTAGAGGCTGGTGGATCATTTGAGGACAGGAGTTTTGAGAGCAGCCTTGCCAATATGGCAAATCCCTGTCTTCACTAAAAATACAAAAATTAGTGTGGTGTGGTGGCGCATGTCTGTAGTCCCAGTGCATGCCTGTAGTCCCAGCTACTCGGGACCGTAGGTGGGAGAATGGCTTGAACGTAGGAGATGAAGATTGCACTGAGCAGAGATTGCACCACTGCACTCCAGCCTGGGCAGCAGAGGGAGACTCTGTCTCAAAAAATAATAATAATAATAATTCCAGAGGCAGAAAGCTACTACCTTGTCATTTATTATTGGATGTTCCCTCCTATTGAACTTATTTTTCAGTTTATTTTCTCATTTGTGTTATTCTTGGGTACTCTTAAATACTTCTGTAACTTCCAGCCCAGAGATAGCATCGTATTTCAGTAGTAGGCAAAGTGAGAAGGATTTAGATTGGTCTTGAATCCAGTAGTGAACTACAAGGATGAAAGTACTCACAGGCTATTTTAGCACCCCAAGCACCACTGAATCTAGCCTTCCCTTAAGAGGCTCACACATTCTTTTCCTAGGCTGAAGGTTTCAATATAGGTCAATAGCGAAAGACAAATTGTTGGAGGACGAGCAGACAATGCTCACTCTTTATATTGTGTGTGGAAATTTCTCAACTGATTCAATAGATGTTTGCTTGGGTTTTAGTGTGCAGCAGCAGTAGCAATGCCTTCTAACCTCCATCCCTCTTTTAAACTTCATTTTAAAGTGGACATTGATTTCAAAGCTTTCAAAAAAAGTTTATGCTCAATGATACAGCAATATCACTGTTAGGAATTTATAATCAAATATAAAGCAAATCTAAAATGTGAATATGCAGTGCTCTCATAATGCCAAACATTTGGAAACACCTAAGTTTCTAATAATAGGGAATTGGTTAAGTTATAATACATCTTACTCAGTGGAATGCTGTACAGCCAAAAAATGACATTGTTGAAGAACACTTAATGATGTAGAAAAATGTTAATGTTATGTTAGTTACACTTTAGGCCATTGTTTAATTTTTTTTTTTTTTTTTTTTTTTTTTTTTTTTTTTTTTTAGGCAGGGTTTTGCTCTGTCCCCAGGCTGGAGTGCAGTGGCACAATCTCAGCTCACTGCAATCTCCACCTCTTGGGTTCAAGCAATTTTCCTGCCTCAGCCTCCTGAGTAGCTGGGATTACAAGTGTGTACCACCACAGCCTGCCTAATTTGTGTGTGTGTGTTTTTTTTTTTTTTTTTTTTGAGACGGAGTTTCGCTCTTGTTACCCAGGCTGGAGTGCAATGGCGCGATCTCGGCTCACCGCAACCTCCGCCTCCTGGGTTCAGGCAATTCTCCTGCCTCAGCCTCCTGAGTAGCTGAGATTACAGGCACGTGCCACCATGCCCAGCTAATTTTTTGTATTTTTAGTAGAGACGGGGTTTCACCATGTTGACCAGGATGGTCTCGATCTCTCAACCTCGTGATCCACCTGCCTCGGCCTCCCAAAGTGCTGGGATTACAGGCTTGAGCCACCGCGCCCGGCCAATTTTTTGTATTTTTTTAGTAGAGACGGGGTTTCACCATGTTGACCAGGATGGTCTCGATCTCTTGACCTCGTGATCCACCTGCCCCGGCCTCCCAAAGTGCTGGGATTACAGGCTTGAGCCACCGCGCCCGGCCAATTTTTGTGTTTTTAGTAGAGATTAGGTTTCATCATATTGGCCAGGCTGGTCTCAAACTCCTGACCTCAGGTGATCCACTGGCCTTGGCCTCCCCAAGTGTAGGATTACAGGCGTGAGCCACTGTACCCAGTCCCAATGTTTAATTTTTAAAAGTATATAACCACTTCACGTCCATTATTATAAAAACGAAACATGGGCAGGGTGGCTCATACCTGTAATACCAAGCACTTTGGAAGGCCAAGGAAGGAGGATAGCTTGAGCTCAGGAGTTCAAGACCATCCTGGACAACAAAGTGAGACCTCATCTCTACAAAAGAAACACAAACATTAGCCAGGTGTGGTGGTGTGTGTCTGTGGTCCCAGCCACATTGGAGGCTGAGGCAGGAGGATCACTTGAGCCCAGGAGGTCAATGCTGAAGTGAGACATATATTGTACCACTGCACCCCAGCCTGGGCTACACTGTGAGACCCTGTCTCAAAAATGAAAAACAAAAAAACAGGGCTTGCTCTGTGGCTCATGTCTGTAATTCCAGCACTTTGGGAGGCTGAGGCTGGCGAGACCAGCTCGGGCAACATGGTAAAACCCCATCTCTACAAAAAATACAAAAAATTAATCAGGCATGGTGGTGCGTACCTCTAGTTCCAGCTACAGGAGGCTGAGGTGGGAGGATCATTTGAGCCCAGGAAGTTGAGGCTGCAGTGAGCCATGATCACGCCACTGCACTCCAGCCTGGGCTAGTAAGACCCTGTCTCAAAGCAAAACAAAACAAAACAACATGTTGGCATGGAAATGGAGAAATAGAAACGCTTGTATAATGCTGGTGGAAATGTAAAATGGTGCATCAGCTGTGGAAAACCGTATGGTGGTTTCTCAGAAAATTAAACATATAATTACCATATGATTCAGCAATTCCACTTCTGAGTATGTGGATGCAGCAATTCCACTTCTGAACAGCTGTTTGTATGCCAATATTTATAGCAGCATACTTTACAGTAGCCAAAAGGTGAAAAAATCTGAATGTCCATTAACTGATGAATGGATAAACAAAATGTGCTAAATACATACAATGGGGTATTATTGGGCCTTTAAAGGGAATGATCAGATACATGCTACAACATGGATGAACCTTGAAGACATTATGCTAAGTAAAATAAGCCAAACATAAAAACACAAAGATTGTATGATTTCACTTAAATGAGGTATCAGAATAGTCAAATGCATGGATACAGAAAGTAAAACAGTGGTTACCAGGGACTGGGTGTGTGTGCGGTAGAATAGGGAGTCATTGTTTACCATGTATAGAATTTCAGTTTGGGAGGATGAAAAAGTTCTGGAGATAGATATAGTGATGGCCGTGCTAACAGTGTGGATGTATTTAATGCTACTGAACTGTATACTTAAAAATGGCTAGAAAGGTAAATTTTATGTTATGTATATTTTACCACAATTAAAAAAATTTTTTTGTTGTTGAGACAGGGTTTCCCAGGGTGGAGTGCAGTGGCGCCATCATGGCCCACTGCAGCCTCAACCTCCTGGGCTCGTCATCCTTCCATCTCAGTCACCTGAATCGCTGAGACTTCAGGTGTGTGCCATCAGGCCCAGCTAATTTTTGTATTTTCTGTAAAGACTGAGTTTCGCCATGTTGCCCAGGCTGGTCTTGAACTCTTGGGCTCCACCAGCTTTGGCTTCCCAAAGTGTTGGGATTACAGGCGTGAACCGCCATGCCATTCCTTAATTTTTTATAGTACATTTTAAATTTAATTTAGTACACTGAAGACTATAAAACAATGAAAGAAATTGAAGAAGACAGCTGGGCGTGGTGGCTCATGCCTGTAATCCCAGCACTTTGGAAGACCAAGGTGGGTGGATCACTTGAGGTCAGTAGTTCAAGACCAGACTGGCCAACATGGTGAAACCACGTCTCTACTAAAAATATAAAAATTAGCCAGGCATGGTGGTGTGCATCTGTGATCCCAGCTACTTGGGAGGGGAGAATCGCTTGAGCCCAGGAGACAGAGGTTGCAGTGAGCTGAGATCGTGCCACTGCACTCCAGCCTGGATAACAGAGTAAGATTCTGTCTCAAAAAAAAAAAAAGAAATTGAAGAAGACACAAGTAAATGGAAAGATATCCTGTGTTCATGGATTGGAAGAATTAACATTGTTAAAATGTCTATGCTACCCAAGTGATCTACAGATTCAGTGTAATCACTATCAAAATTCCAAGGACATTTTTTACAGAAATAGAACAATCCCAAAATTCATATGGAACCACAAAAGACTCTGAATAACCAAAGCAATCTTGAGCAAAAAGAACAAAGCTGGAGGCATCACACTACCTGATTTCAAAATCTACTACAAAGCTATAATAATCAGCTGAGTGGGGTGGCTCGTATCTGGAATCCTAACAATTTGGGAGGCTGAGGCAGAAGGATCACTTGAAGCCAGGAGTTCGAGACCAGCCTGGGCAACACAGGGAGACATTGCCTCTACCAAAAAATAAAGATAAAATAATATTTTAAAAAATGAGCCAGGCATTGTGGCACAAGCCTGTGGACTCAGCTACTTAGGAGGCTGAAGTGGGAGGATCACTTATGCCTGGGAGGTTGAGGCTACAGTGAGCCATGATTTCGCCACTGCACTCCAGCCTAGTCAAAAGAGCGAGACCCTGTTTCAAAATAAAACCATACAAAACAAACAAAACAGGCACACAGACCAATGGAACAGAATAGAGAGCCCAGAAAGAAATCTATGCATTTTCAGTCAATTGATTTTTGTTTATTTATTTACTTACTTATTTTTATAGAGATGAGATCTCACTGTGTTGTCTAGGCTAGTCCCGAACTCCTGGGCTCAAGTGTTCCTGCCTCGGCGTCCCAAACTGTTGGGGTTACAGGCATAGGCTACTACCTGGCCCAGTTAATTTTTGACAAAAATGCTAAGAACCACACAATTGGAAAAGGACGGTCTTTTCAAATAAATGGTAGTGGGAAAACTGAATATCCATATGCAGAAGAATGTAATTAGATCCTCATCTCACACCCTGTACAAAAATCAACTCCAAATGAATTAAAGACTTAAATGTAAGACCGGAAACTGTAAAACTACTAGAAAAAAAAAAGGGGAAAAGCTCTGTGACATGGGTCCATGCAATGATTTTTTTGGATATGACCCCCAAAAGGACAGGCAACGAAAGCAAAAATGGACAAATGGGATTACGTGAAACTAAAAAGCTTCTGCACAGCAAAGAAAACAATCTCCAGAGTGATGAAAGACTGTATTTGCAAGCCATCCTTTTGATAAAGGGTTAATGTCCAAAACATATAAGGAATTTGGCCAGGTGTAGCGGCTCATGGCTGTAATCCCAGCACTTTCGGAGACCAAGGTGGAAGGACTGCTTGAGCCCAGGAGTCTGAGGCTGTGGTAAGCTATGAGCATGCCACTGCTTTCCAGCCTGGACGACCCTGTCTCTAAAAGAAAAAGTAAACAATTAAAAAGATAACTATAATATAAAAGGCATTCAAATAACTCAGTAGTAAGAAAATAACCTGATTCAAAAAGAGGAAAAAGAACCCAAAGAGATATTTCTCAACAAAAGACATACAAATGGCCAACAGGTATATGAAAAAATGTTCAGCATCACTAATTATGAGGGAAATGCAAATTACTTATCTTCTGTGTGCTGTTTTAAAAAATCATTTTAAAATGGTGTTTTGGTGGGGCATGGTGGCTCACACCTGTAATCCCAGCACTTTGGGAGGCCAAGGCAGGCAGATCACCTGAGGTCTGGAGTTTGAGACCAGCCTGGCTAACATGGTGAAACCCCATCTCTATTAAAAATACAAAAAAATAGCCAGGCATTTTGGCGGGTGCCTGTAATCCTAGCTACTCGGGAGGCTGAGGCACAAGAATCGCTTGAACCCCAGAGGGCAGAGGTTGCAGTGGGCCAAGATTGCCATTGCACTCCAGCCTTGGCAATAAGAGCAAAACTCTGGGTCAAAAAATAAATAAAACATTACTGATAAAAGTAAAGTCCTTTTATGAGACTTAGGAATTCTCTAATTTTTTTTTTAAAGTCCTCTTAAATACCTCCCTCAATCCTATATATCCCTGCATATAGATATATGTACATATATATGCACAATGAAAATTATATGATTCGCTTGTACATATCATTTTAGTAATATTATTTTCAACTTTTTATCCCTCAAAGCTATTTCTCTCCCTTCCTTCCTTCCTTCCGCCTCTCCTCCTCCTCCTCCTCCTCCTCCTCCTCCTCCTCCTCCTTATTCTTCTTCTTCTCTCTCTCTCTCTCTCTCTCTGTCTGTCTCTCTCTCCCTCTCTCTCTTCTTTCTTTCTTTTCTTGACAAAGTCTTGCTCTGTTGCCATCCTGGAGAGCAGAGGTGCAATCTTGGCTCAATGCAACCTCCATCTTGGGTTGTAGCGATTCTCCTCCTTCAGCCTCCCACATAGCTGGGACTACAGGTGCCCGCCACCATGCCCAGCTACTTTTTATATTTTTAGGACAGACAGGGTTTCACCATGTTGGCCAGGATGGTCTCGATCTCCTGACCTCATGATCTGCCCGCCTTGGCCTTCCAAAGTGCTGGCATTACAGGCGTGAGCCACCGTGCCCTGCCTTTTTTTGGGGGTGGGGAGGGACAGGGTCTTACTCTGTCACCCAGGCTGGAGTGCAGTGGTATGATCTTGGCTGAGTGTAACCTCCACTTCCAGGGCTCAAGTGATCCTTTCGACTCAGCCTCCCTAGTAGCTGGGACTACAGGTGTGTGCCACCATGCCAGGCTAATTTTTGTATTTTTTATAGAGACAGGGTTTCACCATGTTGATCAGGCTGGTCTCTAACTCTTGGGCTCAAGCAATCTGCCCTCCTTGGTCTCCCAAAGTGCTGAGATTACAGGCGTGAGCCACCGCACCCGGCCTCAGTGCTATTTTTTAGACATGTTTTCATGTCACTATTTTCTACTCTTGTGTTTTCTTTTTAATTATTACATTCTTTTAAATTATTACATATTATTCCATAGATAAATACATTGTCTTTTTTTTTTTGAGACTGAGTTTCGCTCTTGTTACCCAGGCTGGTGTGCAATGGCGCGATCTCGGCTCACCGCAACCTCCACCTCCTGGGCTCAGGCAATTCTCCTGCCTTAGCCTCCTGAGTAGCTGGGATTACAGGCACGCGCCACCATGCCCAGCTACTTTTTTGTATTTTTAGTAGAGACAGGGTTTCACCATGTTGACCAGGATGGTCTCGATCTCTTGACCTCGTGATCCACCGGCCTCGGCCTCCCAAAGTGCTGGGATTACAGGCTTGAGCCACCGCACCCGGTGCTACATTGTCATTTATTTAGCCAATTTCCTGCAGATGGACGTTTAGGTTGTTTGCCATTTTATGCTATTATAAATAATGCTGCATGGACACCATTTATATTTTTTACATTGATCTGAATAAAGTGAGTTACATTTGTAGAGAAAATAGATATTTGTAAATATTTTAAAATATTTGTTTTAATTTGAATTGGAACACAGGCCATTACTTTTAGGTATTAATTCGGTGTATGTCCCCATCTTCCTAGTGGCCAGCGTGGCCCAAGACACACATAGTGGCTTTATCCTGTTGATGTATTAGAACTAAGTGATAACACTTGCCCTCCAGCTCTTATTTTTTTCCCTCACAGAATCCAGAGCAGTATCAATCCATTAACTCCCCAAATTTCATAGGAAAATTGAAAAGATCAACCACTCCTACAGATAAGGAATTGAATCCCACTCCTTCTAAAACCTCAAATCACAGGAACTGAGACCTGAAGAGAGGTTGTTCAACCCACAGAGGGAGAGGAGGTGATAAAATAGAGATCTCAATCCCCACGGCCGATCTGAATTCTTAGCTAGAATTTATATCATTTGATCCCTTGGATATGCATTCACATTCGTTCCTGTCACCACTTGATCTTCAACTTTTACCCTTACACTTGGGATGCTGGAGATGGAATTAATGAGAAAAATCAGCAAATTCCCAGTTACTTCTACTTGATGCCATGTCATCCTTAACCAAAGGTGCAACTGAGTGTAAAATAAGTAAAGTTCTTGTACTTGGTAAAATGAGTTACAACACAAAAGCTCTCTGGTTAAAAAAAAAAAAGAGAAAAAGAAAAAAGGGAAAGCAAACACCCCCCTCCCTTCAGTCTCCCCTCAAGCCTCTAATCTCATCTGTGAAAAAGAACTGTACTTTACTGTCCACAAAACAGTCTATTTTCAAAGTTCGAGGAGAATAGCCCCATGAGGAAAGCCATCAGTAACTGCAGTTCTCGAATTCCTGCTTGTTTATAGAAAGCAGTGGCGGAGGAGAGACACTTTGAAACCACCTGTGAAAGAATTAAAGACCGAGGGGGGCAAACCCCCATCACAAACAGAATCTCACTGATCAAGTGTGAAAGAAAAGGAAGAAAGAAAAAGCCAAGTAGATCTTTGCAGGCAACCACTAGATGGACATAGAATTCAAAAACATTCTTTAGCGAGATCAAGGATGGCAGGCTTTGAAGCCTGGAGAGCTGGCGAGTCTCAGAACGGCCTGGCCGTGGCAAGCCCCGCACCGAAACGCCCGTAGTCTTGCACTTGCTGGAGTAAAGCATTTAAATTGGAACAATGTCAAATTTCACAGCTATCTTATGTCTAGTGACCTTACGGGACCCCAGGGGGAAGACAGATAAAAAATGATTGTTCTCCACGGGTTCCTGAAAGCGAAGAAGTCAAATAGGCAACCTCTCGAAATGAAATCGCCCACAAACTGCTGCATGCAGGGTGGCCAGCAAACAGGGCTTATTTATTTATTCATCTATTTATTCGTTTTACGAAGGACTCGCAGCATGTCTCTTTCTTCGTAGAACACACACAAAGATAAAGTTCCATCATCACAGTATATTAATTTAGGAAAAAACGTTATTGTGGGCAAAGAGGAGGTAATAACCATTCTGAAGGATTCAATCCATTTGAAACAGGTTTTACTGTTTGAAGAAAGCGAGACATAACTAGTGTCTGACACACACACAAAATCCATACATTACGTGAAAGAACAGTTTATGAGGACAAAGACGAGATCTCAAACTTCTGTTGTGTTTTTTAGACACGAATTTCAATGACACTTCACATCCTCTAACTATGCCTAAGTGAATCATCTTAGCTTAATGGCTTTTTTTTCTTTTTAAAAGAAATAAACGTTACAGAGGTAGCTAAAATTCCCTTTTACTACAACCCTAAATCTCATTTTCCAGCTTTCTTTCCAGAGGCAGCCACTACCATGAGTTTGAGATGCATAATTCTGTTCTATTTTTTTGTATTTCTACATATATGTATGTATATATATATCCTTAGAGAATTACAATATTGTTTTGTGTTAAATATTTTCATAAATAGTATACTGTAGATATTGCTCTGAATCCATTTTGCTTATTTCACTAAAATTGATGTTTTTGCCACCTATCCACATATATGTTTTGTTCCTCTTTTGGACTAAATATTTTAAAAGAAGAAACCAAAGAGGAAGGTGTTTATTCACCCAAGAACAAGCTATCCATGTCTGAATGTTTCTGCCTGTCTCTGATTGGATACTAAAGTCAGGAGGACTTCTTGGAAGAAGCAAGGAACTGACTTTGGTTTTGGACAGAGACTGAATCAATGCTGAGTGACTGAGAATGTTGTGGGGCATTTCAGAGACACCCCTTACAATAATTCCATACACTAGGAATTGGGAGGTTTGTTGTATGATCTTTCTTTCTTTATTAAAATATAGATTGTATGGCTTTTTTAACATTTAGGTTAGACAAATGTTTGGTTGGTGGAAGATACGTTTAAAAAGGGATGCTGGACAAATAAAGATTTACTAAAACTGAGCAACAACCCCCAAAATCCTGTAAAACACTATCATTTAAGCCCAACAGGTGGACACACAAACCAATTACAAATCAAAGAGGCTTTGATCCATGGAGTCTTTGGTGTATGCCGAATAAAATACATTCAAAATGTATTTGTAGTGTGAGAAAAAGATAGAAAGGTCACTTCATAAGTGCTGCTTATGTTAGTAGTTTTAATTTTACCTTGTCAGTGCCTCTGTGTACAAAACTTAAGAACGCAAGGCTTTGATTTGTTCAGGTTTCCTTAAGGAGGGGCACAGAATCCTTGAAGCATGATTTGAAAAAGATGGATAAGATATTCTACCCAAAATTCAACATCACCTTTAATCTTGCCCTCTCCTCCTCTAATCCCTAGGTAATGTTTTGTGCTTCTTTTGCAGAAAAGCAATTTTGTTAATCACTTTAGCACCAATTCTTGCATCCCTGGCAATACTCAGAACTGCTTCCATCCAAGTCTTTGATGTGGGAAAGAAACACACACACACTCTTTCGCATGTAATCTGAAAACAATTCACCTCTTGCCAATGAATGCACAGCACTCCACTTTAATAGAGAGCAAGTTCTGTGGAGGTTTCTAATCCTTTCTGCCAAAGAAGAGAAGAGAGAGAATCACTCAGGTAGCCCAACCTCATTCAGGAGTTAAAATCACTTGGAATGTTTTGTGGTGTGTTTGGGGGTTTTTAGAAATATCACTTGCTGAAGATTACTGCTCTCAGGGGAAATCAAAACAACTCAAGATCAAAAAAAATAAATAAATAATAAAAAATAAAAAAAGATTTCCCAACTCAAACAGGATATTCTTCTCAACTCAGATAACTCAATCTAAGTGTATTACAAAAAAACCTGCTTTAATCCCTCAAAGCAATGGTGTTATAGATAAGCGGTAACTGAGGTGGCTTAAATTCCAGAAATGTACAAAAGATTTGGTTGGAAACAAAACTTAAAAAGAAAAAAGCTCAATAGGCATTGCTGTGACTTGAAGAGGTAAATGTAGGACAGTAAAAATACAAAAAATGACCTTTATTAAAGAAATAGCCATAAAAGTCCAGAATTATCTCAGTGGTCTCAGAGGCTTTTTATAGTGTATGTCTGTGTGTGTGTATGTTTTTTGGGTATGTATGTGTTTGCATGTGTGTCAAGCTTCTGTGAAATTGAAATTTTTTTTTTGCTAATTTGTATACATGATAGGATTTATTTGAAAATTTTTATACATTTTACGTGATATTAAAACATTCTGAAGCTTTATTCCATAATTTTTTTCTTTTCATAATTTTTCGTTGAGTTATAGTATTTTCCTCCTGTTTAGTCCTTTTCCTAATGTATCATTGCTTACTTAAACACAATGGATGCATTTTATTCTGTTTCCTTCTGTCAATAATTTGAAAATCCTATTTTCACAATCTGGGTATTAATTTTGATCTACCTTCAGATATCTCAATTAACACATT
Source organism: Saimiri boliviensis (assembly GCF_048565385.1). Taxonomy (NCBI): domain Eukaryota; kingdom Metazoa; phylum Chordata; class Mammalia; order Primates; family Cebidae; genus Saimiri; species Saimiri boliviensis. The sequence goes on along the minus strand of NC_133460.1, from coordinate 86,295,268 downwards.
GCAAATCCCCGCTCTCCTTTCTGCACTATAGCTCTCTATTGCAAAGTAAGGGCAATTTCTTTCATTATGGACTCTTCCATTTACCCAAAACATGCTCTACAAATGCCCTTTCACTTTGCAGAGAGTTCCCTTAGAGATGGAACACTTTCCAGTAGGTAATACATGCAAATAGTTAATAGTTAAACATTTAAAAGGTATAAAATAGTATACAGTTGAAAGAAATTCTGTCCTCCACCCACCCAAATTGCCCTCCTTGTAGGCAAACACTGGTACTAGGTTTTTGTGTGTCTTTATAGACATATTTGGTGCATGTGAGTCGAAGCACACAAATACATTTTCCCCTGCACAAATGGCTATATATTATACACACTGTTCTGAATTTTGCTTTTTTTCCCTCTTAATGTACATTAGAGATCCTTCTCTTTTTTTTTCCCACCCTGCCCTGCTAGAGATCCTTCGCTAGTGATACATACAATTTTTCTCATTTTTTTTTACACAGCTGCTTATTATTTTATTTTACAGATATTCCATGATTTATTAAACAGTTTGGGAGACATTTGTTCCCAACACTTCTACTCTGTCAGTGCCTTGCTCCTTCTCAGGTTGTTTCTATGACTCTGTCTTGGATACTGTAGAATAAGTGATCTAATATTAACATGGAAGACTATTGAAAAATAATTTAAATTTTATTTTCTAAATGTTTTAAAACTTTAAAGAATTACCAAATTTTTGGTTTATAGCTTTTAAAAGCCAACATTGTGGGGGTCGAGCACAGTGGTTCAAACTTGTAATCCCAGCCCTCTGGGAGGCTGAGACAGGTGGATCACCTGAGGTCAGGAGTTCAAGACCAGCCTGGTCAACATGGTGAAACCCTGCCTCTACTAAATATACAAAAATTATCCAGACATGGTGGTGGGCACCTGTAGTCTCAGCTATTTGGGAGGCTGAGGCAGGAGAATCACTTGAATTCTAGAGGGGGAGGTTGCAGTGAGCCAAGATTGTGCCATTGCACTCCAGCCTGGGTGACAGAGCAAAACTGTCTCAAAAAAAAAAAAAAAAAAAAAAAGCCAACATTGTGGAAGTTGTATGATACCAAGACTTCGGTATCAGGCTCTCACTCTGTTACCCACGCTGGAGTGCAATGACACCATCTCCACTCACTGTAACTTCTGTCTCCCAGGCTCAGAAGATCCTCCCACATTCAAGTCTCCCAAATAGGTAGGACTACAGGCATGCGCTACCATGCCTGGCAAATTTTTATATTTTTAGTAGAGAAGGGGTTTCGCCATGTTGCCCAGGCTAGTCTCAAATTCCTGGGCTTAAGCGTTCCACTCACCTTGGCCTCCCAAAGAGCTGGGATTATAGGTGTGAGCCACCATGCTCAGTTCAAGACTTTCTTTCTTTTTTTTTTTTCCCCCAAGACTTTCAATTACTTCCTCTCAGTCTCCTCACGGATCCCACTTAGATTGTATCATGATATAACTGCTTAAACACTTCAAATTCTGTTGTTCATTCATTTCCTATGTGGGCTAACATAAGACACACGCAGCATCAAGAATTTTCTTCTAATAGCTGATATTAACTTTAAGTCACTTACCCCTGTAAAATATTATTAAATATTATTACTTTACACACCTTTAATTATGCTCCAATTCAACATGCTATCTCATACATGACTAAAGACTCAAATCAGAAAAATTGCGGCCGGGCGCGGTGGCTCAAGCCTGTAATCCCAGCACTTTGGGAGGCCGAGGCGGGTGGATCACGAGGTCAAGAGATCGAGACTGTCCTGGTCAACATGGTGAAACCCCGTCTCTACTAAAAATACAAAAAAAATTAGCTGGGCATGGTGGCACGTGCCTGTAATCCCAGCTACTCAGGAGGCTGAGGCAGGAGAATTGTCTGAACCCAGGAGGCGGAGGTTGCGGTGAGCCGAGATCGCGCCATTTAACTCCAGCCTGGGTAACAAGAGCAAAACTCCGCCTAAAAAAAAATTAATAAATAAAAATTGCAACATCTGGTTGACCTCAACTGTTTTACAGGACTTAGGCAAGCTATTGGGTCTGACCATCGTGGTTCCTCTCCTACTATTGAATGGTCCAAGAGATGGAGATCTTGAGAGATTATAGATTAAAGTTGCTGGGTTGTGTCACGTATCTGCTGAGCTTGGTGCAGTATAAGAAATGCATGAGTACCTGAGCAAAAATTCCTCTCTACTCATTAGTGGCTACATAGCACTTACAGACCCACACCCTTGCCAAGAGTGAATTTGAACTCTTAACTCTGTCTTGCCAGGGTTGATATCGATATAATTATTTTTTGATTCTACTATAAGACTGACTTCAGTTTCAGCTTTTTAATTTGTCCATTTCACTTCTCATTTATCAGCTTCTATTGCAGATGTGAAGTTTAGCGTTTCTTTTTTCACTCTTTTACTGGGAATCTCTTCTAGCGGAAAGCCTGTCATCTGTTGTGAAGGAGAGCTGGTGTTGACTTGAAGCAACAGAGTTGGTGGTCCAGTGACCATTGTCCTGTGTTAGGAGCAGGTGGTCTTGCTAAGCTCCATGTGTTTGGAAATTTCTCTGACTACTGCTTGTGCTGCTAAAGGAAGAAGGGCTCAAGCTGCACTCCTTGTTTCCAGGTCAATCTACTGAACCTGGGAAAATCCCCAGGGGCTAGCTTGGCCTTCTTCCTGCTTTTCTCTCCATGGTGGATTTTAAACATAGGGATTTTCCTCATTCATCTATTTGTATTTCAAACGGCTGGTATAAGAAAGGGGAAAAGGCACATTTTACAGAATATATACATTTTTAGAAGCAGTGACATAGTTTCTCAAATGATAACAGTTAAATTTTGGTCCAAAGACTGTAATTGCTCTTTACTTGGTGTGTGTGTGTGTGTGTGTGTGTGTGTGTGTGTGTGTATTACGTATATGTGTACGTGTGTATACATTTTTTATTAAAGTTAAAAAAAATTCTTGTTCCATTCACATTAAAACGTGTGTTTATATTTAACAACACAATCTACCATATGTTGAAGATAATGTAATTGAATGATACTCCAGAAAAACTGTCCTGTGTGTTTTTTTACATTTTTTCCCACATTTTTAGCAGGACTTGAAACCTAGGACAACATAAATAAATGATGTCCTGTGGTTTCAATCAGTGTAATAAATGTCTCAAATGAAAATTTTACTTAAAGTTTGGCATTGTTAAATAGTAAGTAATAATGATAGAATCAGAAATAAGGATTTTGTATTTAACCTGGCACTTTCTTCCAGAAAAACTAAAGATGCTTAGGAGCAATTTTTTTCTAGAACTTAATCCTCATTCTTTTCTTGGAAAAGAACTCATAAGGTCATATTTGTACATATTCTATCTTAGTGGTGACTGATTATTTATACTTTTAAAAAGAATCTGAAGGTAAGGTAGAAATTCCCAGTGGTCACGAAAATTTCACAAGACTTTGTGGTTCCCTTCATCTTCCAGTTTTTTATCTTCCATCATCTGCTACCAAATGACTCAGTCTTCTGACTGGCAGAGATCAGAAAAATCACAAAATCTTTTTTTTTTCTCTTTTTCTTTTCTTTTCTTTTTTTTTTTTTTGAGAGACAGAGTCTCACTCTCTCTCCCCGGCTGGAGTGCAGTGGCACCATCTTGGCTCACTGGAACCTCTACCTCCCAAATGTTCAAGCGACTCTCCTGCCTCAGCCTCCTGGGTAGCTGGAATTACAGGCACCCATCACTATGACCAGATAATTTTTATATTTTTAGTAGAGATGGGGTTTCACCATGTTGGCCAGGCTGGTCTCAAACTCCTGACTACAAGTGATCTGCCTGCCTTGGCCTCCCAAAGTGCTGGGATTACAGGTGTGAGTCACCATGCCCAGCCTAGAAAAATCACAAAATCCTATGTCACGTAGCAATGGCAATCCAGGAATTTAATCTTAGATCTGAATGCTGATGGTATGCTCTTTACTTTTTTTTTTTTTTGAGATGGAGACTTGCTCTGTAGCCCAGGCTGGAGTGTAGTGGTGCAATCTCGGCTCACTGCAATCTCTGTCTTTCAGGTCCTGGTTCAAGCATTTCTCCTGCCTCAGCCTCCTGAGTAGCTAGGATTACAGGCATGCACCACCATGCCCAGCTAATTTTTGTATTTTTAGTAGAGATGGGGTTTCACCATGTTGGCCAGGCTGGTCTTGAACTCCCTGACCTCGTGATCCACATGAACCTTGTGCTGGGATTACAGGTATGAGACACTGCGCCCGGCTAGTATGCTCTATGTTTTATTCAAAATTGCTTGCAAAGTATACTGTTGACACAAAGAAGGCCATTGCAGACCAATAACAGCATTACTAACTGGCAAAACCCCTGGATAGCAAAGTTACATTTGATATTTCTATCTTGCCCACCTGCCCACCTCCTTATTTGCTCTACTGTTCATTACAGACATACCGTCTTTAACTCTTAGACATAGCTATATATTTACCTACCATATATTTATATACATACATACATATAGTTTATATAAAAATTAGTAATTAGAAATGTTTGTTTTTCTCAGTTATAAAATCAGGACAGCGTCTTGGAATGATGTTATCTGACCCTTTTGAAAACATCTTACAGCTGTTGTCCAGGCTAGAGCACAGTGGTGGGATCATAGCTCATGCAACTTCTAACTCCTGGGCTCTAGCAATCCTCCAGCCTCAGCCTCCTAAGCAGCTGGATTACAGGTGCCTGCTACCACACCGGCTAATTTTCATATTTCTTTATAGAGATGGGGTTTCACCATGTTGACCAGGGTGATCTTCAGCCCCTGACCTCAAGTGATCTGCCCGCCTCAGCTTCCCAACATGCTGGGATTACAGTTGTGAGCCACCACGCCCATCCTAAAATAAAACTTCTAAAACTTTATTTTTTAGAACAGTTTTAGATTTACAGAAAAATTGTGAAGGTAGTTTCTATACACCCCTATTATCACATTTTACAATATTATGATTGTTATTAACAAACCCATCCAATTTCCTTAGTTTTTATCTAATGCCCTTTTTCTTTTGTGTTCCAGGATCCCATCCAGGATACATTACCTTTACTCATCATGTCTCTTTTGGCTCCTCATGGCTGTGACAGTTCCTCATCTGTCCTGGTTTTAATGATCTTGTCATTTTCATAACATTGTACCAAGACCTACGATCAATATGACTTATGACTAGTGATGCTAACCTTGATCACTTGGCTGAGGTAGTTCTTGTCAGGCTTCTTCCATGTAGAGTTGCTCTCCCCATTCTCCCTTTCCATACTCCACTGTTTGAAAAAAGGTTGCTATGTGCAGCCCTCCCTTAAAAATATTAAAATATTTTTTTATGGCTCATGCCTGTAAAGTGGCTCCTGCCTGTAATCCCAGCACTTTGGGAGGCCAAGGTGGGCAGCTCACAAGGTCAGGAGTTCAAGACTAGCCTGGCCAACATGGTGAAACCCCATCTCTATTAAATAAAAAATACAGAAAAAAAAAATTAGCCCAGAGTGGTGGCAGATGCCTGTAATCCTAACTCCTCAGGAGGCTGAGGCTGGAGAATTGCTTGAACCCGGGAGGTAGAGGTTGCAGTGAACTGAGATCACACCACTATATTCCAGACTGGGCAAAAGAGCGAAACTCTGTTCAGGGGAAAAAGAAAAAATTGAACTGGCTTAAATTATTTCTTATATTTAAGTGTAAATAGTAAAAAATGATTATATAGGTTATACATGCTCGCTGCAGAAGACTTTAAAAATGCAAGAAAAGGGCCTGGCACAGTGGCTCACACCTGTAATCCCAGCACTTTGGGAGGCTGAGGTGGGCAGATCAGGAGGTCAGGCATTCAAGACCAGCTTGGCCAACATAGTAAAACCCTGTCTCTACTAAAAATAAAAATAAAAAAATTAGCCGGGCATGGTGGCAGGCACCTGTAATCCCAGCTACTCAGGAGACTGAGGCAGGAAAACTGCTTCAACCCGGGAGGCGGAGGTTGCAGTGAGCCAAGATTGCACCATTGCATTCCAGCCTGGGTGACAGTGTGAGACTCTGTCTCAAAAAAAAAGTATAAAGCAGGAGCAAATAGAACTACTGATAATTCCATCTCTCACAAGCAACCATTTCTAGCTTTTTGTCATATTTCCTTCCAGTCTTGTTTCTTCTGCAGAAAATATTATTTATTTATTTTATTTTATTTGAGATGGAGTTTTGCTCTTGTTGCCCAGGCTGGAGTACAATGCCATGAGCTCGGCTCACCACAACTTCTGCTAATTTTGTATTTTTAGTAGAGATAGGATTTCTCCATGTTGCTCAGGCTGGTCTTGAACTCCCGACCTCAGGTGATCCACCCACCTCAGCCTCCAAAAGTGTTCAGCCACCGTGCCCAGCCTGAAAATAGCTATTTCAGCCGGGCGCGGTGGCTCACGCCTGTAATCCCAGCACTTTGGGAGGCCGAGGCGGGTGGATCACAAGGTCAAGAGATCGAGACCATCCTCGTCAACATGGTGAAACCCCGTCTCTACTAAAAATACAAAAAATTAGCTGAGCATGGTGGCGCGTGCCTGTAATCCCAGCTACTCAGGAGGCTGAGGCAGGAGAATTGCCTGAATCCAGGAGGCGGAGGTTGTGGTGAGCCGAGATTGCGCCATTACACTCCAGCCTGGGTAACAAGAGCGAAACTCCGTCTCAAAAAAAAAAAAAAAAAGAAAATAGCTATTTTAAAATAGCACTTGCTTGAAATTATTTCATATGAGGTAAAACTATTTTATCTTTGAATATGGCAAAAATAATGGATTCATATAAAATCAGAGCAGATCTTGATGGTATTTCAAGATATAAACTACCAACCTAATAATTTCTGAAGATAACATTTTAGAGTCTCTTCCTCTATTTGTGAGAAGCTTGAATGTTTACAAATACAGCATTCACTGGAAGGCTTCTTGTTTCTTTTCCTTTCTAAGACTCCAACTTGTTACTTATTTCACTATTACATGAAACACATTTTATTTTAATTTTTAAAGTTTTCATATTTTTGAGACAAGGTCTCATTCTGTTGCCCAGTTTGGAGTGCAGTGACATGAACATGGCTTGCTGCAGCCTCACCTTTTTAGGTTCTAGTGATCCTTCGGCTTCAGCTTCACGAGTAGCTGGGACTACAGGTATATACCACCTCATCTAACTAATAATTCATTTAAATTTTTTTTAGAGATGGGGGTCTCGTTGCCCACACTGGTCTTGAACTCCTGCGCTCAAGTAGTCTTCCTGCCTCGGCCTCCCAAAGTGCTGGGATTATAGACATGAGTCACTACACCCAGCCTTATTTAAATAAGGTTTGAGGAAACTTGAGTAGCTGGTGAAAACTCTGGCAATGATCTTGGCTTCAAATCACCAAACTCCTTTTTGCATGGTGTAGAGACTCATTACAACTCTATTTTTTAAAAAGACTTTATTTTGTAAAGGCGTACATGCTTCTTATAAACAAATTAGTAATACAGAAAAGTACAAAGTAAAATCCCAAAATTCTATCACCTAAAAATAACCATTATTAACATTATTCCACAAACCTTCCCTTTGCATATATACACAGAGAGATAAATTTACAAAAAAAGGCTCACACATACCGTACATACATGAAGATGAAGCAAAATGAAGAAATTGAAGAAAATGAAGCTAAAGCAATATAAATTACCAAATTTTAGTTAAATTTTTTTTTCAAGATACTTAGTTCCTAACAATCCCTTTAAAATTTTGAAAAAAAGATTTTGAAAAGTATTAAAAGTCTGAAAATCTACACGATTAACTATTTTTTTTTTTTTTTTTTTTTTGAGACAGGGTCTTGTTCTGTTGCCCAGCCTGGAGTGCCTTGATGTGATCATAGCTCACTGCAGCCTTGACCTCCCAGGCTCAACTTGTCCTCTCACTTCAGCCTCCCAAGTAGCTGGAACCACAGATGTGTGTCACCATGCCCAGCTAATTTTTAAAAATTCTTTTGTAGAGACAGGATCTCCCTGTTTTGCCCAGGCTGGTCTCAAACTCCTGGGCTCAATCCTCCCACCTCAGCCTTCCAAAGTGCCAGGATTGCAGGTGTGAGCCACTGTGACTGGCTGGAAAGCCCTTATAATAGTAGCTGGCATATAGTAAGTGTTTACAGTAAATGTAAGTCACTGCTATTATAGAGGAACAATGGTGAGCATCTGGGCCCATGTATGATATTGAAATCTGTCATTCACAAAATAATCACTCATTCATCTCAGAATACTTTTCCTGTTAAATTTACTAGCTCCAAGGTAATAAATGTGTGAATAGGTGATTCTGTCATCTGTTTATAAGAATGGCCAGAACACAAAATTATAGTCTTTTTACAATCCTAAACATATGCTATGGGCTACCTATAACTGCAATAACCACCATTATGCATGTCACTTACATGTACACACTAACATAAAGAACTTGGTATATGTGCTTTAAAATCCTCTTTAAAAGTAAACTATTAGCCTGGGTAACCTGGTGAGACCTCGTCAACAAAACAAAAAAATTAGCCAGGCACCTATAGTCCCAGCTACTCTGGGGTTGAAGTGGTTAGGATCACTTAAGCCCAGGAGGTCAAGGCTGCAGTGAGCCAAGATCATGCTACTGCACTCCAGCCTGGGTGACAGATTGAGATGCTGTCTCAAAAAAAAAAAAAAAAAAAAAAAAAAAAAAGTAACATTAGTGTTTCTAAATACCCACATAATTATGAAATTTATATTGTGTCTTAAGTTTTTCTTTTTTTGAGACGGAGTCTCACCCTGTCACTTAGGCTGAAGTGCAGTGGCACAATCTCAGCTCAGTGCAACCTCTGCCTCCTGGGTTTAAATAATTCTCCGGCCTCAGCCTTCTGAGTAGCTGGGACTCAAACTCCTGACCTCAGGCGATTTGCCTGCCTTGGCCTCCCAAAGTACTGGAATTACAGGTATGAGCCACCACACCGAGTCAATATTCTGTCCAGTGTTTCGGATTGTTAATCTGTAATTTTTTTTTTAATAAAAAGCTTTATGAAAACAAAGGTAGATTTCACCTCCCTACATTATTTCTTGATGATTCCTGAATCTCAACTTCAATGGAGTTGATAACTTTTAAAGATGTTCTTAAGTCCACTAAACTCGACCTTCCTCTTTTCTATTAATATATTTATTTTCTTTGACAGAAAAATGCTATTCAGATCCTCCATGAAGACATGCATTTACTTTCATTACAAACTCATCTTTTTAGCTGCTTTTCTGACACTCAATCCCGAAAAAAGAATTTTAAAAGTGAATTTTATGACGCAATTTTAAAAAGTTTGGTTTACATCCCAAATTGGATTTTTCTTTGTTGGGGGCAAGGGAAGGGAGAGTTTATGAAAAATTCTAGCTGCTTCTCTGAGCTAAGGCTAAAGTTTTTTTTGTTTGTTTCTTTATCACGTTTGGCAATTTAGGGATACACATCACCACCAAATAAGAGAATATATGCCAATTTTCCATTTTGGCTTTGCTTTCTTTCCTGCATAGTGAGTATGTTGAATTTTTTGGAAATCATTACATTACCAATTCTAGGCTAAGAGTTTATCTGATCTCTAGTTTGGATGTGAACGAGGATGATTTGATGTTTTAAAATTATGCTTTAATTAATTTCTCCATTAATGAAAATAAATTACACTTGTGAAATTATGGATTTTAATCCTGACTTGATTTATGTTGGCTTAAAGAAGTTTTAGTGTCTCCACTAAAATGAGATAGAATATAGATCAACTACTCAGCTTTACTATGTATTGTGAACGAGCTAAAAAATACACTAACAGTAAGAAATTACAAACATCTCTAACACAAATCTAAACACAAAATGCAGGAGCCATATTCCTGCTATATTCCTCTGTCTTCCTTCCTGAGTAGCTCACAGGACACAAATGCAGCAAAATCAATAAATGCTGAATTCATGACATCACCTAAATATGCAGTATTGCTACCTTAATAGTCTTCTAACTGTACAATACCTGTGAATAAGTAAATTTCTTTATAATGATCTCTAAAAGATGGCCTAAATTCTTTGGCTGCATTGAAATCTATCAAATACTGCTTTTAATAAACCACTGCCTTGAGTTTGGAAATCGTTTTCTACACAAAGTCTTTGTTGCATTTGTGGGGGGAGGGATGGCATTTTTTGTAACAGGATTTGACCTGTAACTATTATTAAGAATTTTCTTAGAGGAGTTCAAAGCATTTTACAGGGATCATCTCATTTATCCCTCGAAAGTAAGGCAGAGGCATTATCTCCACTACAGATTGAGAACACTAAAAGGCCAAGATAGGTGGGGCTTTTGTTGTTGTTTTGCTAAGATCAAAAAGTAATTCTAGGGCAAAGCCCGATTCCGGTCTGACCTTGTTACATGATGCTTCTCGCACCACCATAATACAATGTAGTTGCTTGCCTAAGTCTCTCTTTGGCTATGCTAGGTGTTGAATAATTTTCAGGGTCTATTTTTATTCTTCCCTGCTCCCTGAAAATGGGTGTTAAGATGTAGGTAAGTACAAAAGAAAACTCCCCAATCCTTCCTATCTGGATTTGGAGTACAGGATAAACAGACAGAAATAGGCATCTTCCTTCCCTCCTCCAAGTTTTACTGCCTAGCCCAGTGCTAACAGAAAAACAACCTGAGCCGCAAATGCAAGTCATATGTATAATTTAAAATTTTCTAGTAGTTACATTAAAATATATTGTATTTAGCCCAATACAAAATATCAAAAATATTAATACTTCAACACATAACCAATATAAAATTGTTAGATATTTTGCATTCTTTTTCTTGTATGGCTTCAAAATCTGGTGTTTATTTCTCACTTATAGCTCATTTCAGTTTGTATTAGCCACATTTCAAATGCTCAGCAGCTGCATGTGATGAGGACACATACTGGACCCTTCAGATTAGCGCCATGTGAATCAAATGGGTGGTATGGAGAACGGATGCTGAGTCCTTCGAGAGTCAACTTGCACTTGGGTGGTGACTGATTAAGAAGCCCTAGCTTTGCCATTTCCTGACACATGACTTTTTTTTTTTTTTTTTTTTTTTTGAGACAGAGTCTTGCTCTGTCACCAGACTGGAGTGCAGTGGCGCAATCTCGGCTCACTGCAACCTCCGTCTCCTGGGTTCAAGCGATTCTTCCGCCTCAGCCTCCCGAGCAGCTGGGACCACAGGCGCATGCCACCACACCCGGCTAAATTTTTCTATTTTTAGTAGAGACGGGGTTTCACCGTGTTGGCCAGGATGGTCTTGATCTCTTGACCTCGCGATCCACCCGCCTCGGCCTCCCAAAGTGCTGGGATTACAGGCGTGAGCCACCGCGCCCGACATGACTGTTCTTGAAGTTATGGGCTCAGGATCTAGAAGACTGCAAATCCCCAAATATGTCTAATCCCCAAGCTCACTCATGCCAGGACTATGCTTCGCAGCTTGTGTGAGAACCTAAGCTATGGAACCTGCCAACTTCTAGGGCTGCAGTGTCGTTGGACCCCCATAGGTGGCCCGTGGAAAGGGGCATCACTCGAGGAAGAGGAGGGCTCGTAGATGGGGAAGGCCGCCCAACTAGGGGCTTCTTGAGGGCAGGTGCTCCAACCGGCCGCTTCCTGAGGGCAGGTGGTCCTCGGTTAGCCTTAGGCAGGGCCTCGAAACGGGGCACACGTGTTTGCAGCACCAACTCCGGTGCTTCCACCAAGCGCTCCAGGGGATGCGGGTTTGGTGTCAGCGCCCCGGCCCCAGCCCGCTCCCTGAAGTGGATCCAAGGCCGCAGGTGCGAGGGGCGGGTCCAGGGCTCGGCCCGCGCCGCCCCATGTGACCCGGTCCGACATGGTGTCGCCTCCTCCCGGGGCAGCGGCGGTGGCGGCTCGGGTTGGGCTCCGCGTCGGGCCGGCCCCGCGGCCGCTCATGGGCAGCCAGGGCCGCTCGGGGCCCCCCGGGAACGGCGGGCCGGGTGAAGGCGAGGGCGGAGAGGCGAGGAAGCTGCAGGAAGGGAGGGTCGCGAGGGGGAAGCGAAGGAAAGGGAAGGGGAAGGGAAAAGCGAGCGCAGGGCAAGGCGGAAGAGGAAGCGGGGCGGAAGGGAAGCCGGGGCCGCAGACGGTGAAGGAGGCAGCGGGGCCGGGGGCTGAGGCGGGAGCGAGGGCAGGCCCGAGGGAGGAAGCAGAGGGAGGCGGAAGCGTGGAGGAAGGGGCGAGAGGCATCAAGGGAGATAAGGGGAGCGCAGGAACCGGGAAGGAGGCACAGGGAAAAGAGTATGGGAAGAAGGAGGAATGGAGGGTCAGGGCTAGGCGGCGGGAGGGCGTCAGGCCGGGAAGAGCACAGGGACGAGGTGGCCAGGCTTGGGCCGACATCGCGGGGACGGGGGCGGCCATGGCGGCGGCTGCCGGGGAGGAGGAGGAGGAGGAGGAGGAAGCTGCTCGGGAGTCGGCTGCCCGCCCGGCCGCGGGGCCTGCGCTCTGGCGCCTGCCGGAGGAGCTGCTGCTGCTCATCTGCTCCTACCTGGACATGCGGGCCCTCGGCCGCCTGGCCCAGGTGTGCCGCTGGCTGCGGCGCTTCACCAGCTGCGACCTGCTCTGGCGCCGGATAGCTCGGGCCTCGCTCAACTCCGGCTTCACGCGGCTCGGCACCGACCTGTAAGCGTCTGCTCGCCCGCCCGCTCCCTGCCCCAGGCCGGCCCCGCATCCCGGGAAAGGGCGGGGCGCCGCGGCCTGGTGGGCCCAGGGTCGTGTCGCACCCCGAGTTCCGAGGCCTACACCTGTCCTCCGCCGACACCCTTTCCCGAGCACTCTCAGAGACCCCACTGCCCCTCCTCCCCAAGGCCTCCATCTGAGGCAGCCTTCCGAGAGCATCCCTCAGTGGGCACCCTCCCCGATGGCCCGTCCTCACAACTAGTCATCTTAGGCACTCTCTACAGCTTTCCATTGTGTCTTTTTGCAGAGGTTTAACGGCCTCGGCTCCTTAGCCCCAGGGGAGCCAGGTTGGTCTATGTGGTTTCTTCGTGCTTTGGACCACTCCTCCAGTCCAGGTCTAGGACCCAGGTTCCTTAAGTGGTGTATCATCATATTTTTGTGGCCTTTGATCTTTCATTCTCCCTACCCTCCTCTAAAGGTTGTTAAGCTTCAGGTTTCGGACCCTAATGGAACGCCCTCCGTCCTGGTGTTCAGCCATATAGTTTATGACTCCATACGAAAAAGGGGGCCTGCTTGAGGCAGGAGGCTGGAGTTGGTCTAGGCTGTGTACAAGACATGATATTGCTGTTTGGCCTGTTTTTGGTAGGGTCTGAGACCTGTGAATGAAAAACTTTCCTCAGCCACTTAAGCTGTTAAATAGGAAGAAAAAAACCTGTAGGGAATTGAGGGACTGAGAGCTTTCAGATTGCCCCTATTCCACCCATTTTTTTTTTTTTTTTTAATAAAAAGGTAGTTCTTTCTAGCACATTATGACATTAGAGAAAGTTTTTAAAAACATAAAAAGCTATAATACCATCACCTCTAGACAATTATTTTCATTTAAAAAACTTTTCAGGTGCACACATAGTTGCTGTCTTACTGATCCTAACGGAATAGATGCATAGTAAGTGTTTGTGGGCTGTCCCATGAGATTGAACATCCCTCTATTAAATTTACATGTTGTGTTCAGCTTTTTACTAATAGATAATGAAATAACGCATTTTTGAGTAACAGCTTTACTGAAATATAAGTCACATGTCATACCATACATATTTTAAAAAATTAGTTCCTTAGGATAAAGTCTCAAGGTGGCATTATAGCAGAGGTTATGATTTGCAGAGGTGCTGTACCAAGTTAGAGCGGGACCAGTACAGAGCGAAAAAGTTTTATGTGAGAATTTAGAAAATCTTTGCTGCTTTAGTGAGCTATCAAGGTATCAAAGTTGTGTTATTTTGCATCTCTTTTACCATTGGCTGGGATAAATATTTTCCCAGGTGTTTGTTTCACCTTCGAGACTGTCTGTTCCCACTCTTTGCCCATTTATTACTGGGGTCTTCGTGTTTTTCTTATAAATTTGGAATCTTTGTGGGTCTTAGATGTTAGAATCTGGTCTGCCGTCTTTGATCCAGACAGTTTTCCCAGTTAATTGATTTTACTTTACTGTTTTACACTTTATTAGGCTCTGCCAGTCTTTTGTGATTTTTTTTCCTCTTTTTTCCCCCCATAGCTGACAAATTTATAATTCCTCCACAGATCTGATAAATCTGTTTTCCACTGTTTTTTTTTTTTTTTATAGTTTATTTTTTTGAGACAGAGTTTCACTCTTGTCTGGTCACAGGCTGGAGTGCAATGGCATGATTTTGGCTCACCACAACCTCTGCCTCATGGGTTCAAGCAATTCTCCTGCCTCAGCCTCTGGCGTAACTGGGCGTATAGGCATGCATCACCACGCCCGGCTAATTTTGTATTTTTAGTAGAGACGGGGTTTCTCCCTGTTGGTCAGACTGATCTTGAACTCCTGACCTCAGGTGGTCTGCCGGCCTCGGCCTCCCAAAGTGCTGGGATTACAGGTGTGAGCCACCATGCCCGGCTTAATTTGATTTTTTAATAGTTAACACTTGCATCAATATCACTTTTGGTGCAGTAGGTGAATTCAACGTACTATTTTTGTTAGGTAGCCTCAACGACTACCTAGTTATCATTACAACTTTGTTAAGTAATTCTCTTTTCCTTTGTTTTGGAGAGCTTATTTTGCCATATAATGTTTATATATACATATATACACATATACATATGTGTGTATATTGGATCTATATCTGAACTCCATTTTGTGTCACTGATATATTTTCCCATTTCCATACTATTTTAAATATTGTTACTTTTTGGTAGAGTCTGGTATCTGTCAGGGTAAGATTATCCTGTTGAATTTATATGTGTGTGTCACCTCTACACTTCTGTTCAACTCCCCACCAAAAAAAAAATTTTGCGCTTTTCCAAGAACTTTTGTGGTTTTCATGATAAAGTTTTCACGTATCTGTTGTTGCACTTACTCCTATGTATTTCTAAATATGTTATGCATTTCATTTTTATTGCAAAAGTACTCTCTTTGGCATGCTTTCTGGCTGGGTATTATTGAATGTAGAAAATGACTAAGTAAATTTTGGGTTTGTGGTTTTTAATTTTATTTTAGGATGATTTTGTTCATGATAATGATTTTTTGGGACTTCTTGGGTATGCAGTCTTGTCACCTGCAGAAATAGTTTGTTATTCTCTTTCAAAGAATATTAGGAGTTGACCTATAAGAGAAGTTGTCTAAAATGACTGGAACTCAAGCCAGCCAAGGCAAAGTTTGGCTTTCTTTCTCTTCATATAGAGATTGAGTGAATAAATGAAAGAAGTTGTGTTTATTTTCAAATGCTCTAAAAGAGAGATATTGGGAATGAGTCTACATTCTGTAGCAGTAATAACAAAAAAATGAAAATGAATTTATGAATTTATGGTGTAAAATGCTTTGAGATTGCCAAATGATACGGCTTTATTATTTGATCGTGGTAACATGGGTGTTTTGATTTCTTGCCCGTGTCCTAGGGTAAGGTGTCCTGGCCTTCTAGGGAAGTTGTTTTACCATAGCCCTTGATAAAGAGCAGGGTCACTGCTCAGGTTTTCTGGGTTGAGGGAAGAAGTTATGCGTGTTACAGCAGGTGGAGAGAATATTTACCAGTGTGGTCTGTTTCTGGACAGCTGCAGAGACTTAATAAGCCACTGAGAGAGGTGGTTGTCATCCCTGGAGGGAGAAGGCATGTACCCCAGTCCACTTAGGGAGTCAGCGAATCTGATTCCAAAGTACAGCAAAAGTATGACTGGATGGTAGCAGAGCTTTCTTTCATGCTTTGGGCTAATTAACTGCAGACTAGTAAGTGAGATGAGTTTTTATCAGCATTACACAAAACTTGATTTTATCAGAAGCCACATAACCTCACCGGTCCTAGGTTTTATTATCTATAAAGAATGGGAATAACCTTGCCTGGTAAAATGAGGCTTAAATGTAGAATGCTGGCTAGTACAGCATTCAGCACATAGTAAGCACTCAATAAATTGTAAAATGGGACTTTTTAATTGCTTGGCTTCTCCTCTAGTTAGTCTGTATATAGCATAAGTGGGGCTGGTTTGACTTAGAGGTGCTGCCTAAAGACAAAGGGGAAAAACACACACACACACACACATACACACACACACACACACCCCCTGCTTGGTTTCTTTCACCTGTCCTGAATGTTTTTGGAAACATGACAGCAGAACCTGTGGACTTAGGGTCTGTACTCTGGGCTGAAGAGCCTCTTGATTCTCAGAAACACAAACTGCTAAGGTTTACTGACCTTCCGGCCCAGGGCACGTCTTACTCAGTTCGGCTGTTCCTAACTGATCATAGCTTTGTTGAGTAAGATGAACTGCTTTGGTTCCTTGTGATTTGCTAATGGTCTTATACTTGTGCTTGAAGGCATTCTGGACACTTTAAAACCACAAACAAATAATTTGCTTCCCATTAGGCCTCTTGCCTGAACAGTGAACACTGGCAGGTATCCTAAGCCTTTTATTTTATTTTATTTTATTTTTTAATTGACACATAGATAGTTTGAGTCAGTCATCTGATTTACAATCAGTTTTGTTTGGAGATTTTATGAAGCCTAGGGGAGTAGAAATATCCTGAATAGAACAATAAAAATCAAAGAAATGTTTCATACGGCAATCTTTCAAATTTTCCCTAAAGAGTAAGAGGATAAACTAACATATTTCAGTTTATAAGAACAAAACAGTGGAATTCAGCTCTCAGTTGATAACATAGGCTGAATGCAAGAAGTACACAATATGATGGGGGAAGAACAGGAGTGCTCTCTGCAAATTCTGATACTGAAAATTAACGCAAATAATAGAAAAAATATTTCTATGCAATGTAAAGCTATTTTTAAAAGATACTATTGCCAGTCTTATGTTAAAGAAAGCTTACTTAATCCTCTTCCTCCTGAATTAAGTGCTACATATTCTCAAACAGGAATTTTATTTGAAATAGCCTTTGAGCAGTTCCTGGGTGCTCTCTTGCATTTGCCTATGATAGATTTGCCTGGAATTAACAATAGTTGTTTAGGGAGTGAGGCTCCTGAGGTGTTTGTCCTGGCATGTATGTTCATTCCTGTGGAGAGGTCCTATAGCCTTGGAGCTCTTTGAGGCAGGGGGCCTGGGGTATCTATTTCAGTGATGATTAACGTCCAGAGTGGTGAGATAGACACAGATAAGCAGAGTGTGTTTATTTGTTTTAAAATGATTGTGCTTAAGAGCATTTTCTTGGCCCAGAAAGCATATAGTTTCCTAACTGAATGGAGATGGTATTGCTAACTGGTTACCTTTAAGGCCTAAACTGTGATCTTCAGAAAACGATTAACAACTCAAAGTAGCTTAGGTGTTCTCCAGTTTTCTGCCTTACCCAGGGAGGAGAGTCACCTATTTGTTCTCTAATTCACTGAATGGTTTTGTATATGGATGTATTTATTGTCTTTAGCATTTGGAAAGGTCTTATTTTTAATGGTTTCTATGAGTTAATAGAGTTTAGTTTACAGGTTCAAAATAAAATAGTACACCCGTGGAAGCAGGGCATGCTCTAGTGCAATCACTACCTCCAAATGCGAACTGGTGGAATGCAAGAGGCCTTTTCCTCTAAGACCATGAGAATATAGAAGCTGTTTATGTCCTTTCCAGGGGCTGAATTTTCTAGCTTTCAAGGCAGAAACATAGAGAAACCCAGTGTCTTCACAGTCTGTGAGATGAGCAATCTGTAGTGTGAATTCATACTGGAATGAGAGCTCTGAAAATACTTCAGTACTCTATTACTTTTCAGTTTTTTGCACCTGGAACCTTCATCTAAAGTAAAGATTGTGCTTGAGCTACTGAAATCCCCAGCTGACAGTTAGGTCACTGAGGAAGTATACAGGTTTTTTGAAAAATTATTTTTGAATGTGTGACTTAGAAAAGAATTATTCGTATGTGACAACTTAACCTTAGCTCTGGGTTGACCCTGGCATTGGATTAATTTTTGGTCCTGACATGTAACCATGGAACAGGGAGAAATTTAGACAGATTCTTCTTGAGACCAGGCTCCAAAAATATTTGAAAATTAAGATGAGATCAACTGTTTAAAAAAAAGGAGAAAATTGGCAACTTCCCACTTCGAGCTGCAGAAGCTGACTTTTGCTAAGCTTCAGAATTTACCACAGGTGTGTCAACTGAATCAAGGTTGAGAATCCAGAGATTTGGTTTACTCTTGAGGAAAGTCCTTCCTAGTCAGCAGTCTTGCTCAGATGGAACTCCAATTGTAATCAGTTGAATCAAGATGGTTATGGTAATTAAGAATATATTTATAGACCTTGAATCATGTAAATATGTGAGCTTTCTCTAAAACTGAGTATGAGACTATGTGGAGAAAGAATTTACCTCTTGTTAGGGGTTTGGTTGCCTTGTCTCAATTTTGAGTCAGTTCTTCATTTTATCCAAACTGTCCACATTGCCCTCCCTGAAAGTCTGGGCCACCCAATGGGCCCCTGTGCCTGCTGCCCCTCTTTAGCCCACAATTAATTGCCAGCACATTCTTTCTTCTTCCTCTTCTTTTTTGGTATTTGACATGAGCTCAAATTGCTGGGAAAGGTGACAACTGTGAAATGAAGACAGGGCTTGGAGACACCTTAAAAAATACATGCAAAGGCCACTAAATGACAAGAGCAGACTGCCAGCCTCTTTCAAAACATCACCACGTCTGTTGACTTTCCATTCCTTGTCCACAGCACAAAATTGGAGGTCAAAGAATCATAGGAGTTAGAGATGGAAAAGACATTTGGGGTCAGCCAGTTCATCCCTCCGCCTTCTCCTGCCCCGATTCCAAATCATTCCTTACATTATATTTTCTCCGCCAGCTCTTGTACAGTTTTCACGGTCTTCACTCAACCCTGGCTGTCACCTTTGGGGAATGATGCTGGAGGTTCTCTCCAGTTTCTCCTCGGCAAAGAGAGACATTGCCTGTGCCCCCAGTTGACATTCCTGAACTTCTTTGTTGGTGGTCTCAGCTGAGAGGCTGAAGGATAATTGGATGTCTCTCTGTTGCCTGGTGATGGGGCTTTTTTAGACAGAATTGAAGAGCATTTAGTGTATGATGATACTGGGCAAGGGATATTGGGCAAAGGGCTGGAGTGTAGGGTAGCCATTGATGAATTTGTTTCTTGACTTTTGTTATGCAAGTCTCTTGACCTGGAGGGGGATTCGTATTTGTATGAAGTGTGTGGTATTGGGACAGGTGGGCAGAGATAGGAAATTACAGTGAATAGGAGTTTGATAGGAACCCTAACTTGGAGATTGGTAGATTAAACAAATAAGAAATACTGGTCTTGTGAGGTAGTAGAGGATTATTTTTAATAGCTACATGTTAGGGGGGAAATAGAGTGGTGGTTACTGTACAGAAGCTTCAGTTTAGAGTCATATTGAGGAGAACAGATGGGCTGGAAGCAAGTATTTTGGATTAGAGTACACTGCTGTTTTTGTGATCTCCCCTTTAAGAAAGTAGAGAAAGGGAAGTCTTACGCTTACTGGCCGTGTGGGTTGGAAGGGGGAATGGTCATTTTTAGAGGCAGCTTTGGAGGGATACCCCCAGCTCCTCGGTCTTGTTCCAGCAGCTGTTGGGAGCAGTCCGAAGGGGGTATTATGTTTCTTCTGGTAACTCTGCCAAGAATGAGAGGAAATCCACAATCTGTGGGTTTTGTAGGGGAGATGAGGATGGGGTGGCAGGTGATGGGACAGGGAAATTAAATTGTTTTATAGTAAATATGTTGAGATACTTTTCCTGGAAAGCTGTTTCACTAAAAGGAATGATATTTCCCCTGCTCACTAACCCTGTAATGAGTTCCTTCTCTTTAAAGAAAGGAAAATGGTCTTTGAGTACTTCTTTTTCTTTTTTTCCCTGCAGTTCCAACTTTGACCTCCCAAGTTTCTTTGAGTTTTTCTTTAGAAAATTTACCTTGAAAAGTTGAATCAAGGTTCAGATATGGGTGGTATGTGTGTTTGTCCCCTCTAGAAGTGAGTTGCTAAGAAAGAACTTCATCCCTTATCTTGGATGCAGTTTGACTTTATCATAATGGTCTGGAAGCTGGAGATGTAGAAACTTCCTGGGTGACGTCTGGCTCATATTCTCCCTATCCCTTCATTCAGGCTGGAAGGGCACTAGGGATTTTGAAGTCTGGTCACTTGGGTTGAGAACCTGTTTTGATGATTAATATAGAACACAGTTTCATGATTAAAAACAATAAAAACTCTGGGAAGCAGAGCAGTGTAATTATTTCTCACATTTCCGATGAGGAGTCTAGGGAAAAGTCGTTTTGAGGGTATGAGAACAAAGTCTACCTCTTAGTCTGCTAGTGCCTAATTCATGTCTCACTTAGAGGAAGGCCTGTTCATATATCCCTGCCCCCTCCCCCCAAATTGGCATTTTTCTTGCCATTGTTCGTTTTTAAAAAGTACTAAATCAGTCTTTCCAAAAGTTGTATTGTGGGACTCTTGAAAAACTAATTTTGTAATCAAATGAGTGGAAACGCAATGCACCACCTTCCCACTCCTGGGGATCACAATGCCCATTGGAGATTAAAGGCACTGGCAAGTCCTGTGATACAGGGACCTGTTTAATTTTGTTTCAGCCAGCATTGTGCAAATTGTTTTGACCGTAACATTCTTTTTTTCACTGCTAAATATCTCTTTAACATCTTGCAGAACACACATACTGGTCAAGTGCCGTGCAAATACGGAACCTAACCAATGCCAGGAGGAAAAGGATTGAACAGTCAAGTTCTGAATCTTAAGCTCATTCATATAAAGGACCAGGGTTATGCTTAGTGCTTCTGAAACTGTCTAGACGTTTTTGGCATGTGGCTGCCGTGTTAAGATATTTTATCAGCTCAGATTTCTTTCCTTGAGCCTCTCTAGAATAAGAATTTGGAGGCTGTGGTTGAATTCTTGAAAATGTGGTATGTTACACATTTTGAGAAGGGCCTTTGGAGCTAAGGTATTGTTCCAAGTGTGACTTGCCAAAGGGAGAACCATGTTTTGGAAACTCTTGCTTGAGCAGTTCCAAAGCAGTATCTATCAAAATACCTGTTAGACTAGGACCATGGTTCTCACTTTTTATGTTAAAGACATAGTTTTGTATGATGTTAGAATTTTTGATAGAGGATTAAAAGTGAATGTCTTTTTTTTTTTTAAAAAAAAGCAAGTTTCAGAAAATTGAAAAACTTGTTCTTGATTATTTACACAGAGGGTACTTGTTCACCCTCTGGTGTGTTAGTATTTGAACAGAATTGTTTGTAGCCCTGACCTTGTTCTCTTATATCCTTTGAGGTAAAGTTCATATATGTTCCTCTGAACATGCAATCTTCATTTTATTTTCAGCAAATTGTATCATGGGCAACATTTTGGCTTAGTGTCTGATAGAAATCCCTGTAAAAGTATGGATTGTCTGATGAACAAAAATAAATTCTATATATTGTTTAAAATTTGATGGTGCACTTAGGGTTCCTGCTATTCCACTTGTCTGCACAGTGATCGTTGAGAGCCATTTTTAGAAGCATAAAGTGGTTTAAGACTTGATCCTGTGGAATTTATGACTAAATTAGACAAATAAGATGTATAGCTGTGAAAAGCTAGCAATGCCTAGGTGTATGGTAGGTTCCATCTAACAGTTCAGATGACATGGAGAGGAATGTTTGGAAGAGTCACGGAAGTAGAGGCGCTACCAAGATTTTAAAGAGTGGATGAATTTGACTAGTCCCCGGAAGCATTAGTCAGGGGCAGAGGTAGGCTGGTGCTGGCAATGTAAGTGAAAATGTTGATGATATATGAGTGAATGTGGAAGAGATTGGCTTGGTGGGAGTCCAGTTGCATAGTGTAAAGAATGAAAAGTGACTTGAATGGGTAAAGTAGGTTGACAATTGGGGATCTTTCAAGGGAGGTGTGGGTCAGTTCAGTCAGCTCCATGCCCTCTTTGTGCATGGTCTTGTCCTTATGCTGGCATGTTTCCTACAGTCTTCCTTCACTCTGAATCTTGGGGCTATTCTCTGTTCCCTGGCTAAAAGGATAAGTAATTTAACATGATAGAAAGATTTTTCATTAATTTTTTTGAACTTTAATTACAAACCTCTGCTACTGAGGCTATTGGAAGATTCAGGCTAATGCAAGCATAAATGAAAAGTTAGAAGGTTCTTATCTGGGGAGGGACAGTGCGGTTAGGGGGAGCAGGGAGGTTGGGGATGGCTAACACTGGGAGAAATACCTGATGTAGGTGCTGGGAGTAGGGGGATGGAGACAGCAAACCACCATGGCATGTGTGTACGTATGCAACAATCCTGCAAGATCAGCACATGTACCCCAGAACTTAAAGTACGATTAAAAAAAAAAAAAGAAGAAGGTTTTTGTCTTTAGCTACTTAAATACTTTACACTAAAGCCAAATTCTTAGCATTGGTAGGAGAACTGGTGAGTACAGGAGGCAATCTGGAGGAAAATCTGGAGAGGAAGAGGATAGGAGAAATCTAGAGATGGTGTTAATTTAAAATTCCAAGCCTCAAGGCTGGGCGTAGTGGCTCACGCTTGTAATCCCAGCATTTTGGGGCCTGTAATCCTAGTACTTTGGGAAGCTGGAGCAAGTAGATCATTTGAGGTCAGGAGTTCAAGACCAGCCTGGCCAACATGGTGAAACCCTGTCTCTGCTAAAAATACAAAAATTAGCTGGGCGGTAATGGCGTGTGCCTGTAATCTCAGCTACTTGGGTGGCTGAGACAGGAGAATTGCTTGAGCCTGGGAGGCGGAGGTTGCACTGAGCCCAGATTGTGCCACTGCACTCTGGGTGACAGAGTGAGACCCTGTCTCAAAAAAATTAATTAAAATGAAATAAAATTCCAAGTCCCAAGCATTTTGTGTAACTGTTCTTCCCTTCTTGGCCCATGCCCCTTGACATGGCCTTGTTCTACATTGTGGACACTTTCCTGAGTTTCCATCCACATCAGCAGGATGTTAAGGAAATCATGCCATCCATGCAGTTGGTCAGCATTAGTGGCTTCCAGGGGAGTCAAGCGGCGAGATAGGACAGAGAGGAAAATTGATCTGTGTTCCAGAAGTTTTCTGATCTCAGAGATTATGTAGGTTTAAGACTTCTTCCATATACTTATACTTCCCCTTCCTTCCCTCCAGCCATTTTTCTTCAGAGTAGGTTTATTTATTTGCTTTTGGTTTTGGGGTATGAGCAAGGAGAGGGGAAATGAAAGGTCATTCTAGATAACTGCCTAGATTAATTTCTGCCCCTCTGGACTCACTTGCCAAGATTTTAAGGGGCCAGATAGCTTACCGTGGGTGCATTTTGTGTTGTTTTTGTTTAAAATAGGTCATGTGCCCAGGAATGCAAACTCTAATGGTTACTCTAATGCAAACTCTAATGGAAAGCTGAGAGGGAGGGGGGCCTCCTGGAAAAATGAGCCTGAGGCAAGAGAAGGAGGGCTGGGAAAATGGCTGTTCAGCCAGGCCCACCGGCCAGGTCCTCCATGTGTTAACCAGGCATTCATTTTTTTGAGAGGAGCACCCTCACTTTACATTAGTAACCAAGTGGAGAAATGGCTGGCCAGAGGCTGCTTCAAGGGTGGGAGCAAGGGTCCCTGGTGAATTCCAAGGGGCATCTGCTCCTGTCTTCTCAGGTACTTTTCTTCTGCTGCTTTGTTCTACTGACCCCCTTTGACTGGACAGTGACACATTCCCACAGGGAGGGAGGGATACCTGTTTTCAGAGGAAGGAGATATTTTAAAAATTCCTTTAGATATTTCGGGAGCTGAAGCCAATGAAAATGTAGATATGATTTGGCCAACAGATAGGGAAACTGTAACCATTCAAGATGGTTAGACAAAAGAGTTGAAAAAGCTGAGCTGTTAAGTTGTTTTTAACCAAGTAGAGCTTTTTCAAGTCAAAGCCGAAGAGAATTTTTTTTTTTCAAAGTCTAAATTTGAAGGACTACAGCCAAGTATTTTGATTATGATGTTCATCTTGGGGGAGAGGATGCTTGCACCTGCTGTTTCGTAGCAGCTTCTAAAGTTCAACTTTGAAAGTTTCTTGGTGCTATGATCAAGCCCTCAGGGGAGTGTTTTGACCCTTAGTAAAGTGTCACATGGCAGTTAAGTGACCAGGGAGACGAGAGAAGTGCTGTCCTTATTCTAATTCAGGAAATATGTCCATTCTTTTGCTTTTGTTTTCTCCCTGCTATGATCTAGAATATTCCCTTTTTAGTTTCATCACCACTTATTAATTTTAGACTAAATTCAAGAGAAGTGATATAACTGTAAGCAGTCTTTTCCTTTATATCTGGGAGGGATTTGCAGATAAGAGTAGACAGGGAAGTCTTTTTTTTTTTTTTCTCCCCATTTAGAGTTCAGTTCCTTTGACCCATCCTGTTAAGTATCTTTCACTGTCCTCAGTAGTAGTTTGGTAGTGTAGGTAGCTCTCTGGTGATTTAAAACCAAGGACTGCCTTCACCCATTAGAAGAATTCAGTAAAAGATTTTAGCCTTAACATGTGTATAGCCAAATCCTAATTGTTCAGCCTGAAAGATAACAAATGTTTGATATTGGAGGAACAATTTCTAATAGTTATAACTAAACTAATTAAAAGAAAAATGAGTGATTATTAGTCATGTTAGTGATGACACCATTAATGGCTATTATCTACTACCTATATTTACATAAAGATAATTAACCTTTTTTGTAGTGATTTATAACATATACTGTACTTTGTTTTAGGTGTCATTTTAAAAAAAATCGTGTGAAATATTATCCTCATTTTATAGGTGAAGAAATGGATAATTAGAGAAGGTAGTTACCTGTGTTGTATAATTAGTAAGCTGAATTGGGATATAGATCCCAGTTTCCTGAGTCTGCCTTCTGTGCTTTTTCAATTTTATTTAATCTGCTTTTTAGTTAGAGGTAAATAGGAAGACATAACTATCAACAATTATGTGATATATTTTCAACAATTGCTGACTTAGTAAAGTACCATCTATTAACGTCTTTAGACCAGTTATTATTATTTCTTTTTTTGAGACGGAGTTTTGCTCTTGTCGCCCAGGCTGGAGTGTAATGGTGCAATCTTGGCTCACTGCAACCTCTGTCTCCCTGGCTCAAGCAATTCTCCTGCCTCAGCCTACCAAGTAGCTGGGATTACAGTCACCTGCCACCATGTCTGGCTAATTGTTGTATTTTTAGTAGAGACAGGATTTCACCACGTTGGCCAGGCTGGTCTTGAACTCTTTTTTTTTTTTTTTTGAGACGGAGTTTCGCTCTTGTTACCCAGGCTGGAGTGCAATGGCGCAATCTCGGCTCACCGCAGTCTCTGCCTCCTGGGTTCAGGCAATTCTCCTGTCTCAGCCTTCTGAGTAGCTGGGATTACAGGCACGTGCCACCATGCCCAGCTAATTTTTTGTATTTTTAGTAGAGACGGGGTTTCACCATGTTGACCAGAATGGTCTCGATTTCTTGACCTCGTGATCCACTCACCTTGGCCTCCCAAAATGCTGGGATTACAGGCTTGAGCCACCGCGCCCGGCCTTGAACTTTTAACCTCAGGTGATCCACCTACTTTGGCCTCCCAAAGTACTGGGATTACAGTGATGAGCCACAGTGCTTGGCCTAGACCTGTTATTTATGGAGACATAATTTTATGTAGTGTCTCCCCACCTCTACCTTTATAAATTTAACTTAGTTTTTAAAATATCATTACTTGCTATAGTTGTTGCCAGAATGTTTTGCAGCCCTCTCATTTGTCATTTCTAGTGGCAGTATATTCCATTGCATTGGTATACTATTCTCCCCCACAGACAGACCTTCGGGCTATTTCCAGATTTTAGCTCTAATATATAGCTGCAGCTATAAATACCTTTGTAAAAATTTTTTCTTTTGAATTATTTCCTCAGGATATAGTGCTCAAAGTAGAAATGCTAGAACATAAGCTGTCATTTAATGACTTTTGTCTTAACAGAATTCCTTTCTGAAAGACTACCAGCTTAATGTGCTATAAGCAACATGTAACCAAATCCACACTCTTCTGTCAGATTAAAGCTAGTGTCAGTTTTTTCTGCTTAATAGATGTGAGGTAGTACTTTAAAAATTGTTTTAAGGCACATGCCTGTAAACTATTCTTGTAGGATGTTTCCTCTAGTGTTTTACCATGAGTAGACACTGTGTGACTGTCCTTATCCTCTGTCAGACATGGATAATAGGATATTGGAGACAGGGTTTTATCTCAATAGATTTTTATTAGCTCCCTAAAAGTTTTAGAGATAAAACTTACATCTATAGTGTTAGTTAAAAATTTTCCCCTACTCTGTTACTCTGTGTTGCTTTTAATCTTTTTTCCCTTTATGTAGTATTTCAAATTTAATAGCACTAAACTCAAATACTTTATAATTGATACATTTCTGTTGTTTCAGTAGAATAATTTCTATTCCATTTCAGTTGGGAAATTATCTCTGCTCTTCATTGAAATATGTATATGTTTTATTTTCTTCTAGTTAAGTTTTTAAATTCACAATCATGTTTTTTGGAATTTATTGTGGTATGAGATGGCAGTCTAAATCACTTTTTTGCTCTATTGATATTCAGTTATCAACAGCATTTATTATTACTATTTTAATGAGTATTTGAATATTACTCAGCTGTAAAAAGGAATGAAATAATGTCTTTTGCAGCAACTTGGATGGAATTGGAGGCCATTATCCTAAATGAAGTAATGCAGGAGTGAAAACCAAATACTGCATGTTCTCACTTATAAGTGGGAGCTAAGCCATGGGTACACACAGGCATACAGAGTGATGTAATAGACATTGGAGACTCAGAAGGGAGGAAGATGGGAGCAGGCAGAGTGATGAAAAATTACCTATTGTGTACAATGTACGCTGTTCAGGTGACTGGTATACCAAAAGTCCAGACTTCACCATTATACAACTCATCCATGTAACCAAAAATCCCTTGTACCCCTAAAGCTATTGAAATTAAAAAATTTGAAAAGAAGAAAAATTAGAAAATATGTAAAAGTATAAAGGAGAAAATAGAAACACTCAAAGTCGGCTATCCACGTTAACTATGGGTGTTTTATTTTATCCTTTCAGTGTTCTTTCTAGCCATGCATATTCTTATTCCCTCTCTCTTTTCCTTTTAATAAAGTCAGGAACGTGCTTTACAAACCTAATAGCACTTACTAAAGTGATTTCTTTCCTTGGTTTACAGTTTTCTGTTTGTTATATCTTAAATTCATATCGGTTTGGGCCATTTTTTGCTTTCTTTTTTTAAAATCAAAGACAGTTGCTTATTGCTTATTTCCGATTGAACAGAATATACTTCCTAGGAATGCACTTATTAGAAATATAATTCCCACCACTTTGGGAGGCTGAGGCAGGCAGATCACAAGGTCAGGAGTTCAAGACCAGCCCGGCCAACATAATGAAACCTAGTCTCTACTAAAAATACAAAAAATTAGCTGGGCGTGTTGGCAGGCGCCTATAGTCCCAGCTACTTCAGAGGCTGAGGCAGAGAATCACTAGGCAGAGGTTTCAGGGAGCTGAAATTGTGCTACTAAACTCCAGCCTGGGTGACAGAATGAGACTCTGTCTAAAAAAAAAAAAAATGTATATATATACATATATATGTATATATGTATATATGTATATATATACATATATATGTGTATATATATATAAAATTGCTCTTTATCAACACTTATTGATATGCATAAGGTAAGGTGGTATTGGGCAAATGAAAACAGTGCCTGACATATTGTAAGCACCACATTAAATGTTGGTTAAATAAATTATAATTGGAATCATGATCCAGAGAGATTTATAACATTCTATATCAGGCGTCCCCAATCTACGGCTCGCAGGCCACATGCGGCCCCCTGAGGCCATTTATCTGCCCCCCCACCCCCCGCGGCACTTCAGGAAGGGGCACCTCTTTCATTGGTGGTCAGTGAGAGGAGCACAGTATGTGGCGGCCCTCCAACGGTCTGAGGGACAGTGAACTGGCCCCCTGTGTAAAAAGTTTGGGGATGCCTGTTCTATATCATTTAAAAATAGTATTCAGTTGGCCACGTGTGGTGACTCATGCCTGTAATGCCAGCACTTTGGGAGGCCAAGGCAGGAGGATTGCTTGAGGCCGGGTGTTGGTGACCAGCCTGGGCAACATGCATATATGCTTATCTACAGTGAATACATAGTTGCCTCTAGAGAAGGAGAGAATCTTGGCTAGGGGTTTCGAGAAAGACTCACTTTTGCAGTTGTTAACCTTTCATACTATCTGTTTTTTTTTTTTAATCCTGTTTATTACTTTATTAACCAAAAATAATTCTATACAAATAAATGAAATAACACTAGGGAGGCAGAATATTATTCAGCTAGAAGTAAATTAAGTATCTTTTCTCTGTCTGCCAAAATCATTCTTTCTAACCTATGTCCGTTAGAATCTTGAAAGCTGGACTTGCTAGCTGGCTTTTAGTAAAAGGTGGTAAATGTGAAGGTATAAGTAGAGGCTGGAAGAAATGAGTGTATCTCTCCCTGGCCAGTGAATTTCCAGGCAGACATGGCTGTTATCACTCTGTGTCCCAAGCAGTGTACCTTCTCCCTATTACCTATTAACCCATCCCCAAATGGTGCTATTCCTGCTGCCTGTGTGCTCTCTTCTTCTCTTACTGCTGTTAATTCAGCTCACCCAGAAAGTACTATTGACACTCACTCTCCAATGTTTCGAAGAATTTAAAATGCATACAAAAGTTGAATGAATTGTATCATGAACACTTACATATTCACCATCTAGGTTCAACAATTAATATTCGGCTGTATTTGCTTTATCATGCATTTCAAAATAAGTTACAGGTATCAGAATATTTGCCCCTAAAGGCTTCAGTGTGTGCATGCATATCATTGACTAGAGTGTATTAGTTTATGGGTTTTTTTTTTTAAGGAAAATATATATACAATGAATTTATATTCGAGTGAACTGCAAAAATCTTGTGTATCATTTGAGGTATTTCTTTTCCCTTTTGTATTTTTAGAGAGGGGGGGGTCTTATTCTGTTTCCTAAAGCTGGAGTGCAGTGGTGGAATCACTGCTCACTGTAACCCCAAATTCCTGGGCTCAAGTGATCCTCCCATCTTAGCCTCCCAAAGTGTTGAGATTACAGTTGTGAGCCACCACATCCTGCATATTTGATGCATTTCTGACAAATGCATATATATTTTTATAACCCAAACCCCTTCAAAAATATAAAATATTACCTCAGAAAGTTTCCATGTGTTCTTTCCTACTTAGTCTCCAGCCCTACCCTGGTGGTAATCACTGTTCTGATTTTTTCACCATAGGTTAGTTGTCTCTCTTCTCAAGCTTCATGTAAATGAAATCATACACTATGATCTCTTTTGTGTAAGATTTATTTTATTCAACATGATGTTTCTGTGATTCATCCATATTACAGTGTGTATCACTACTTCTTTCCTTTTTTTGCTGAGTAGTATTCCATTACATGAACCTACCCTAGTGTGTTTATCCATTCTCCTGGATGCCTGGGCTGTTTACCATTTTGGGCTATTATAACCAAAGTTCCTATGACCATCCTTGTGTCAGTCTTTTTGTTTTTCTAAGGTCATTGCTAGGTCATAGAGTACATATATGTTTAGATTTATAATAAACTGCCAGACCTTTTCCCAAAATGGCTGTACTGTTTTGCTTTCCCACCAACACTATAGGAGAGTTTCTTACTGGTCTTCCAAAAATATATGAACAGATACACAGAAGACTTCCTCATCAGCATACAAACTGTTTGTCAGATATACATTCTGTGAATCTTCTCCCAGACTATGGTTTGTGTATTCATTTTGGTGAATGGAGGTTTTGGATTTGATGAGTCTGACTTACTGGATTTTTATTTTCTGTTTTTGCTTTCTGTGTCCTAAGAAGTCTGTGTCTGCCTTCTTAGAGAGATATTTTTATATATTTTCTTCTGGCAGCTTTATAGTTTTAGATTTTAAGTTTATGATCTGTTTTGAATTACATTTCCTGTATAGTGTGAGGTAGGGGTCAGGGTTCATTTCATAGTTTTTTTTTTCCATCTGGATATCCAGTGGTTCCAGGATTAATTGTCATCCATTCTTCGTTAGATTCATTTGGTATCACTGTGTACATTTTTAATAGTTTAAAGGACAGGCTTTTCTCATTGGCTTTCTTGGTTAGTCAAATATGGAGAGAGAACAGTTACTCCTTCCTGGTCTCCTAATCTGTTTACTTGTATTCTGAATGCCCTGAATTTTCTGTGCTTGGCAATAAGTTGTAGTGATTGGATTATCTGTTCTGTCTGGACATAGGATGACCAGTGTCCCAGTGAA
The DNA here is from genome assembly GCF_048565385.1 of Saimiri boliviensis. Classification (NCBI taxonomy): domain Eukaryota; kingdom Metazoa; phylum Chordata; class Mammalia; order Primates; family Cebidae; genus Saimiri; species Saimiri boliviensis. The sequence continues at coordinate 86,264,795 of NC_133460.1, read as the reverse complement.
GGAACGGGTGAAGGTGTCTCAGAACTGGAGACTGGGGCGCTGCCGAGAGGGGATTCTGCTGAAGTGGAGATGCAGGCAAGTAGCCTCTGGACTTTTTTTTAAAGCTATCTGGGACGTAAAAGCATAATGCAAAGTAAAAATATCTGGTCCTACCTAGAGGCTAATGGGGTTATCTTCGGTGGTGTGGCACTGTTGAGCCTTTGAATACCACAAAGGGGGCATCAGGACAACTTTTTTCACATTACAATGGGGGAATATAAGAAATGTACTTTAAAAATGACATTTTTTTTTATGATTATAAATAAATCAATGTTTATTGTAGAAATTTGAAGAAAAAGAAAATTCTAAAGAAGAAAATAAAACTAACCTGTAACTCCACCACTCAGAGGTAACCCCTGTTAACTTACACCATCAAAGGAAATAAATGAAATCAAGGTCCCAATTCATCTTATTTTACAAATATTTTTCTTTAAATCTTCTACTTTATGGGGTTACTTCTTCATTCTTAGCTTCCTTGGGTCCTCTCCCCTACTATATTAAAAGGAAGGTTAGGATCTAAAGGTTTGGATACATGTGTTACAGGAGTGAGAGCTTAGAGCAAGTGTCAGGAAATTTAGAAAATGCCCGTGGCACTGCTAATGGCACCGATTTTTATGCTTCATTGATGCTAAATGATTTCACAGTTGTTATTTGACTTGCTACCAAAAAATTACTCCTTGTTGATTGGTTGCAATGGTTAGGGAAAATCGGGAGTCCACATATCGGCATGACCTGTACCTGTGCCGAAGACACAGGCAGTCCTTCTCATCTGATGAACCTTTCTTTCTTGCTTGTGTCCAGTTTCTACTGGTTTCACTGGCATCAGATGCTGTGAATTATGTGGTAATGGGTAGTGGTGGTAGTGATGGTAATGGTAAAGAAACTACAGGAGAGAAAGATGGGTTTTTATGATGAAGGTCTTTACCCTCTGCTTCCCACATTTGCCTTTTGGGGCTAGTTTCAAACAGTTTGGCAAATAAACACAAAACAGTTACCAGGCTGCCCTGGGATTCTCCACTGTTCACCTGGCATGAACCTGGTTTCTTGTCCTAGGCAAATGGCTGTTTACCAGATGGCTCTAAGCACAAAAATTCCCACCCTCTCTGTTTGCTGCCCACTTGAGTGTACCACACACTCACGAAAGGGGATGTTGAAGAGGAATGTGCATAATGAGTGAGAAAGCAGGCATCTGTACACACTCTACACATGTTCCATGTAATATATGCACACACTTGTAAAAACCTCATGAGCAGAAACTCAGTTACTACAAAGTCTAAGCTGCATTTAATGGCCCGTCAAGTCAATTTGCAGAACTTTTCCACATTCCCATGACGCTTGTATTGAGTCTGGGGAAGAAACACAGCCCAGTTTGCTCAGACAGGCTTGGCAATAGGAGATGGTGGCTCTGTTCATGGGGATGAATCAACTGTCCCTGTACTTTTCTTGGGACCTGGTAACTCCAGGACCCCTATGTAGAATAGGATGGGTGGGATGTCCACCTTGGGAAAGGGGCTTAGTTTCCACCAGAGAGGCTAGTATCTGACAGAGTTTTCTTTTTTCTTAAGGCTCATTCCCTGCCACAGGACTTGCCTGTGGGCCTTTCTTTCTCCTGTCAGATTGTAGAGGAAATCTTTATTTGTGGATTTCTCTTATCAGTTGCCTGTGAGAGCTGACTTTTTCTGTAGCCCCTGAACTGTAGCAGAATGCTCTGGGGCTGTGTTTTTCCATTGCCACACTTATTCTCTAATACAGAAATGTAGATATCCCTGTGAGAATCTGGGTATCTAATCAGTACTTTAGCATCCTTTCCTAAATGGCTTTATTCCTTTCACTTATAAATGGCCCCGTAGCTCTAACAGAACAAGAGAATGGGGCTTCCCAGGGTTTATTCTACTCTTTTCTCCATCATACTTTAACTGATCTATTGTGAAAGAGGTATGTATGGGAGTCCTAGAACCTTGAAACTTCCCACTTATACTTTAAATCAGTGATGATGCAGAATGAAAGAAAGCTATTTCACCTGGCTAGAAGATTTCTTTTCTTTCTTTCTTTCTCTCTTTTTTTTTTGAGATAGAGTCTCCCTGTGTTTCCTAGGCTTGAGTGCAGTAGCACCATCTTGGCTCACTGCAGGCTCCGCCTCCCCAGTTCAAGTATTCTCCTGCCTCAGCCTCCTGAGTAGCTTGGATTACAGGTGTGCCACTATGCTCAGCTAATTTTTGTGTTTTTAGTAGAGACAGAGTTTCATCATGTTGGTCAGGCTGGTCTTGAACTCCTGACCTCAGGTGATCCACCTGCCTCGGCCTCCCAAAGTTCTAGGATTACAGGCATGAGCCACTGTTCCTGGCTGAAGATTTTTTTTTTGATCCTTCTTACCCCTTGACCATTGAATTTTGTAAGCTCTGTCTACCCATGAGAAGTCCAGGTAGCCAGTAATTGAAATATTAAGTATTCTCCAATTATAGTGGTATTTAGTTGGTCTTTCAATTTTGAGTCTCTTTTAGAAAGTCCAAGGAAGATTAGATCACCACAAAACTCAGTCACTCTAGTATTCTGAGGGTAGCTGAGGGGTAGGTAATTTTGAAGGAGGGTATCAAGTATAGATAATTACCTTGTTGATTATCCTTGCTAAGTTGGGGATTGGCTAGTCTGTTCAAAGATTGGAGTTGAGTTTTCATACTGTATCTTGGTAACTTTTAAATTTTCTTTTCCATCATTCTAGTCAGATGCCTTGGATGCAGCTAGAGGATGATTCTCTGTACATATCTCAGGCTAATTTCATCCTGGCCTACCAGTTCCGTCCAGATGGTGCCAGCTTGAACCGTCGGCCTCTGGGAGTCTTTGCTGGGCATGATGAGGATGTTTGCCATTTTGTGCTGGCCAACTCACATATTGTCAGTGCAGGAGGGTAAGTGCTGCAGGTTTTTCCTTCCACCCTTTTCCATCTTATTCTTCAGGGACATTCTGCCTGCCTCTGACTTTTCTGTCTTAACTCCAAAGGGATGAGGAGGGAGACCAGAAGGGTTTTCCATTTAAAGCAGAGAGATTTTACCAAAAACAGTTAATAGGGTTAGCTGGAGAAGGAAAACAGTAAGAGCTTCTAATGAAGAGTGAAGCTGGTTTTGATCTTCTCCAGGGGAAAATTTATTTTGTCTCTCAGCTCTGTTCAGCCCCAAATGTGCTGAAGAAGTAAAGGTATCTAGAAACTCAGCATCTTACTGGGCTGAATTGCCAAATGCTTAGCAAATTTGGATGTCATTGGAGACTTGGGCTGTTTCTGGAGAGTTGTTCTCTTTCTACAGAGAGAATAATTGGTTTTTGGGGGGTCGGCTCCTTATTTCTCTCCTAGAGATGGGAAGATTGGCATTCACAAGATTCACAGCACCTTCACTGTCAAGTACTCGGCTCATGAACAGGAGGTGAACTGTGTGGATTGCAAAGGGGGCATCATTGTGAGTGGCTCCAGGGACAGGACAGCCAAGGTGAGGTGGTCTCCCCCTTACATATTATTACTCCCTCCTGTCTATAGGGAGTAGGGTGGATAGAGCCCCGAGTCCCAGGATTGGCTGAGAGCATTGGCTGGGGGCAGGGGAGAAAATGACACAATAAAGGACTCACTTATGTGCCTCTGGCATGCAGCTTGCCATGCCAATAGTTGTCCCTGCCAGCTGGACTGGGAAAGGAGTGGACAGTGGCTGGGAGGGTTGCCACTTACTTGCAATGTGGCGTGAACTCAAAAACAGAGGACCTGGCAGCTTTTCCTCCCTGAGTTGCGTTTCCTCAAGTTTGTGGGTTGAGTTCTGACCCTAATATTTTATTTTAAAATCTCCCTCCTTTTGCTTGCTCTCTGTTTAGGGAGGTTAATTTTTCACCACCTTGTTTATAAGCAATCAGGCTGATAATTAAAATGTGTTTTCATTGCTTCTCTGGAGAGTGATGTGGTCAGTAAGCAGTAGAGACGATGAGAGAGAGGTGGTGTTTGTTGCGTCTTTGCCAAATTGCCCGGTCCACAGATATCCACCAAAGCATAAAAGAAAGTGGGGCTGATAAATAGCATGACCCTTACTTCATGAACTCCTCTATGTCTGGGTCAGATAGGCTCCCACCTGGGAGACAGAGAAATTTTTCTCCAGGCCTGTGTCCAACAGCCCTAGCCAGGGCCTGCGCAGGCCTGGGTTTTAGGGTTGCTGCAGGAACTTTGCTGACAATTCGGTTGGTGGTGCAGGAGGCCCAATAGTGTCTTGTGTATTTCCTAGTATCTAGGTTCCATAGTGCTAACAGGAGCAAAATGCTTGCTGGTGTGTCAGCAAATGGGCCTCTAAAACACATAGGGAGAGGACTCAGGAGAGGGAAATTGCAATCTTTACTCAGAAACTTCTCTGACTACATGTACCCTCTGGTGATTACACATCCATATAGAAATATTGTTAATTTATGTAAAAAGAAGGGCTAAATATGTTCCCTTCTTTTTATGGAAGTTTCTCCTCCCTTTACTATTTTCTTCCTTACTTTGTACTCTGTCAGAGAGAATGAACAGAAGCACAGAAAGCTTGAGAAAAATCCAGCAAATCTTTTGAACCAACACGAAACTGAATTTCCTGTCACTTGCTTCCTATTACCTTTCTTCATACTTAGGCTTCTGATTGGTCACTGTCTTCGTACCATTCCTTGAAAAGATCCTGGCCTAAACCTGTTATACTGCTTAAAAGTCAATTTGCATAGAAATCTTTTGTGGCATGTGTGACCTAGGTATTCCTGTCTTATTCTAGCATCTTCCTGTCATGGCTTCAGGCTTCCCCAAGTTCCTCCTTTTCAGTGACACCTCTTTCTTCTGTTCTCTGTGGCCTGATACCCAGAGCAGTATAAAACCAAGCTTTATAACCACAGGTAGCAATCTGAGGGCATGGACTGCTTCCAGGTGAAGAATAATAGCAAATTTATTTGAGGTATTGGGTTAGTGTCATGTTTTAAGTACTGATGTAGCCCTATTTAGTATCTTAGATTTTTTAAAAGATCTAACATAGATACTTCCTTCTAAAATTGGCACCACAGTCCTTCTTCTTTCTTCTGAGGATTTCTTTTAGGTCAGTGACAGAATCCTCTTCTCTGGTCCTGAAAGCTGGTCAGCTGTTTTGTGGCTCCCCTCTGACCTCTCCGCCAACTCGTCTTTCCTGGCTCTCCAGATGCTGCCTGGGTTTCCCTCCTCTCTGTTGTTATCTTTGCATCCAGCCACCTTTGTTATCCTGAGCCATTTCCACATTAGTGTTCTCAGTTTGTCTTTTATAACTGAAACATCATTTCTTTTCAGTGGCATCTGAAATTTTACAGCTGCTTCTCCAGGCTTCTAATACACCTGAACCTTCATAAGAATTACAATATTTGCCTGTAACCATCTATTTTTGGGAGTTCCCCGAATATGCACTGTATTTTAGGAAAGATATTTATTTTGTTGGGTAAAGGGAAGTAAAACAATCTCTTTGCAAGACGTCTGAGCTAGGGACTGTCCAGAGAACCCTAAGTTCTCAAGGCCTGTGTCCAACAGCCCTAGCCAGGGCCTGCACAGGCCTGGTCTTTTAGGGTTGCTGCAGGAACTTTGCTGACAATTCGGTTGGTAGTGCAGGAGGCCCAATAGTGTCTTGTGTATTTCCTAGTATCTAGGTTCCATAGTGCTAACAGGAGCAAAATGCTTGCTGGTGTGTCAGCAAATGGGCCTAGAAGTTATCCTTCCCCTGCCCACAAGCCCAGTTTCACATTTACTGTGACTTACTTAGCTTGGATTGTGTCTGTGGGCTTTAGTGGGGCCAGCCCTAGCTTGAGATATGAACAGATGGTAACTTATGTTCTTAATGAGCCTGGGCTGGTACTAACCATTCCTTCATATCCTCCTTTATTTCTCTATTCTTTCTTACGAGTGCCTACTGTGTGTGAGGCACCTGGCCTCTTCAGAGGTAAAGAAGACACAGCCTCTTATCCTTAGGGTGAGATGAGATGTGTGTACCTGGCCATGCAGCTGATTGGAAGTGGCTGGGACTGTGAAGTATAAAGCTCTAAGGCAGGCATCCCCAGACTATGGCCCACGGGCTGCATGCGGCCCCCTGAGGCCATTTATCCGCCCCCTGCCGCACTTCAGGAAGGGGCATCTCTTTCATTGGTGGTCAGTGAGAGGGCCACAGTATGTGGTGGCCCTCCAACGGTCTGAGGGAGAGCGAACTGGCCCCTTGTGTTAAAGTTTGGGGATGCCTGCTCTAGGGAAAGAGCCAGAAAGTTTAGAGGGTGGAGAGATCAGATTACATCTGGCTTAGAAGGGAAGATTTATTGTAATAAGAACCACCATTATTGTTTGCCTGATACCTGCCAAATACTGTGCTGCTGTGCTAGATGCTTTATGCTTATCTCCACTTTTCCACACTATAACCCTGTGATAGGCATCATTTCCCATTAGACACATGAGGAAACGGGAGCTAAGAAGTTATCCCTAAGATCAAAGATAATAATAACAAGTAGGGTTCAAATCCAGATTGGTCAGATGCCAAATCCTATGCATGCTTTCTCTGCAACTGCAGGATGCAGGTAATATTTTACCATTTAGGTTTTTCTTTGTTTTAGGATTATTTTCTTAGGATAGATTTTCAGCAACAAAATTACTGAGTTAAAGGCTTCGGTCATTTTAAAGGTTGTGGTGCATATCACCAGTCTGCTTTTTAAAAGAAATGTATAAATGTCTACTCCCACTGAATCTTTTCTAGGGATGGATCTGTTTTGAATTTGGCCATGGAGGGCAAAGATAGGATCAGCATATTGTTGTCAACTCCTGTCCCTCAGGTGCCAGGATGGAATCTCATGTTTCTTGAGGATGATGTGCTCCTGGGCCAAGCCAGGAGGGCCACTTTCCTAAGATCATGCTCAGAATTGGTGGCATGCTTCCTAAGCCACTCCTGGAGACCAGGAACCTTATTTTGTGGTTTGCAGAATTTAGGAATCAATCTTCCCTTTCCATGGAGGACATTAGTGAATTCAGGCCTAGGCTGTCCCCATAGATTTTATAATCGGAGTCCTTAGTGTCTCCTCACCCTTTCAGCAAGAATCTGCCTCCCAGGGAGTTTGTGTCAGGTAAAAGGCAAAGCTCTCTTCTTAGCTGGGCTGCCCAAAAGAGTACATTGAAAATGTATCTAGTTATTGCCAAAGGGGACTGACTATGGAGTCCAAAGAGTAGGCCTGAATCATGGCACTCAGGAAAAGTTGTGGTGTTTACCTTTGTGTTCTGTCCCTCCTCATTTAGGATCTTCTTGTTACGTTTATTTTCTTTTCACTGTGTTGGGAAAAGTAACTCACACAATCATCCCATCCCCCACCCCCATCATACACACAAACTCTAAGAAACACTTTCTCCTTTTATAGGGAAGAGTTATCATGTGACCCTAAGAAGGCAGGACCACCCCCGCTCCATCACCTACCCTTTAAACTCGAGGAATGTTTTCTTTAAAGTTCTTCCATCTAAGGTCCTGCCTGAGTTTTGTGTGTTCCCCTTATAGCACTGCTGGGACCTTAAGAGGTCATTGATCCATCTGGCTGCCTCTGGATCCCTCTGTGGCTGCTGTCTCGGGATAGTCCTGTACGTTCGAGGTTTCCTTTCTGTTTGGTTAGAGGCTTATGTCCCTGTGTGTGTCATCTAGGGTAGGGTGAGGTGAGGGGGAGCCCTGTGCTTAATGGGAGATTTCTAAATGCACTGACTGCTGAGAGGGCTCTGTGAGTGTTGATTAGAGTTAAGCCCAGAGTGGCTGCTAATGTACATTCCTGACTGATAGGGACCAGATAATGTGCTCCAAGCAATATTTTTAACCTGTAGGAGATATGGAAGCTTAACAGAGTTAAGCTTTTCTGCTGCTTTTGGTGACACTAGGTGCTAAATTCCCTGCTGATGTGAATAGTATTGGATCCTGGGCATTATCAACAAACAAACAACAACATACCACCTTCCCACTTGGAAGTCTCTCTTCTTCTTCCATTCTTTCCTTCCCTTGCATCTTTCTTTTTACTTCTCTCTCTAATTCTATTGCTGTCCCCCCATACTGTGCCTTGATCTTCCTCCCTCTGCCTACCTCTCCAGAGTAAAATCTTGGTGAGAGATAGGAGAAAGGAAAATCCACAAATATAGGAAAGCTGCCAAAAGAGGCAAGCCCCACCCACCCACTTCTTCTCAGTCAAGTCTCAGCTGAGGAATGTGGAACTTCTGATTCCCCGATATAAAGTTGCCGGGTAAGTGGGGGCTGTCAGTGGAAGTAAAAGAGGGTGGTTAGGATGGAGAGCTAGGGCCTATCTGGGTGGGTAGGTGAGCCAGAAGCTGCAGAGGGCCCTCTGCTGATACCTGAGCTCTGTGTGTGCAGGGCAGGAAAGATGCCCCCTTTCTCTACCTCCAGTAATCACCCCTCCCAGAGCACCTCTCCTCCCCACTGATCCCAGGCAATGCCAATGAGAGCATCTCCTCTCCTGTTTCCAGGTGTGGCCTTTGGCCTCAGGCCGACTGGGGCAGTGCCTACACACCATCCAGACTGAAGACCGAGTCTGGTCCATTGCTATCAGCCCATTACTCAGGTAAGGGAGACATATTTGGATGTGGTTTTCTCTTGTATAATAATGCTTTTATTTTACTAGATCAGATGAGCTAGAAAATCTTCCACTTGTGTATTCTAGGTTGCTTTGAGCCACTGTCTTGGAGATTTTTTAATCCTCCAGAGATTTGAGGTGTTTAGGTCACTTCATATATGCGTGGGATTGAGATAAACTTCTAAATGTGAATTTCCTAAGCATCTAACCTCAGAAATATTAAGGAAAGAATATAGGAATATATGAGGATATGATAAAAAGTCCAGCCGTTACCAGGAGTGTCCCTTCTGAAACAGTTGTCCTCTGGGGTTGTTTCCAAAGCAGAGGCCTCTCACCACCCCTCGGAGCTGACAGCATCCAACTTACTCTCACAACTCACATGTCTGCTTTGTTCTCCTTGGAAAATGTCCTCTGGAGTATCCCTTATAGACTTAAGTCATCAGGAGAGGCTTGGGGCCCAGATCCATCTGGGTCCTCAAACAAAGACGTGTGTGGAGAAGTAGTGACATTGATTATTGTAGCAGAAGTGTGAGATTTTGATGATGGATTTACCCTAGCCTTTAGCCTGACAGTTACTTCTCTCTCTCTCTCTCTCTCTCTCTCTCTCTCTCTCTTTAATTTATTTCATTTTTTGAAATGGGGTGTTTCTATGTTGACCAGGCTGGTTTTGAACTCTTGGCCTCAAGTGATCCTCCCATCTTGGCCTCCCAAAGTATATGAACCACTGTACCTGGTCCTGACTGTTAGTTCTCTTACCTTACCTATGAACAAGTTAGGTTTGCATCCGACTCCCACTTTTGAGGCCCTCTGGAACCAAGACAATCCCTTTCCTCCCCAGCAGGGTACATAGACTTTGCTGTACCTGTTGTACCACAATATTTTCCTAGGGTCTTCATCCACTTCCCTACCCTTCACTCCCTACTCAAATGGAAATGTGAAAGCTGTAGGGCTGCCACCCTCCAGCTTTAAGTCACTCGCTTATTTTATAAGAGACTTGGCCCTACCCACTTTGCTTAGGCCCTTCAGCTTTTTTCTTCTCACCCCATGGAGCCTGCACCCCTCCTTCTGCTCCCTTCCACAACTCCCTTTCAAATTTTTTTCTTCCTAAGAATTAGAGCCGATTAGCCACGTCATTAATTCTTCAATTTGACGGCTGATATAGCAGGACCTGAAACACATTGCTGACCCCAGAGAATGGAGACCCCGTTCCTTAGCATATTGACGATGGGAGAAGTTAATTAAAATTCCACAGAGCAGAGGTGTCGGCTAACCTATAAACCTGTCGCTGTTCAAAACAAATCATTCTAGCAATCGTAGGAAAGAGGGAAGGAAAGACCAGCAGGGAGTGGAGAAGCTAAGTGTGTGGGAGCAGAGGGTGGAAAATGGAGCCATCGAGCTTTGTCTCCTCCTCATTTTCTTCCTAATGCTGCCCTTTTGAAAGCCAATTAGCCAGACCTGGGCATCCGTGGGCTGGATAGAAGGAAAGTACTATGGCCAGTGAGAAGTGACAGGTGTGCTAGTGACTTTGTCTTAATGGTTGCGGTTGCTTGTGGACTTCTGCTGGTTTCGGGAGACTGGAGTGGAGGTGGTGGTTGAGAGCTCTCAGGGCTGGAGATGGTCCGTATGCTTCCTGCATATGGATTGAGGCCAAAACACAAACAGGCTCTGCCCTGCACCCCTACCCTACATTTCTCTATTCCAGCCTCCTGCTCTGGAATGTTAGGCTACCCCTTAGCAGAATAGGGCACAGCAACTATTGAAGATGGTGTCAATAAAGGATTGAGGACTGAGTCTGCCCTCATCATTGGAAAGCATTTATGATCACAGTAAACTAAGCTTGGGTTTTTGGCCACAACTGGAAGACTGGCTTTGGGGAAGGACCTAGCTTTCTAACATTACTATTGCTAGTATATGACTGCTGCTACTACTAGCAGCTAACATTTACTAGTCATTTGCTCTGTGCCAGACCCTCCGCTAGGTCCTTGATGTGTCTCATCCTTGGTGAAGACCTGGGCTTTATGTTTTCTTCACGGTCTTCTTCAGGGTCTTCATGTCCTCTTCTTGACCCTGGGATGGTTTTTTTTTTTTTTTTTTTTTTGAGAGGGATCTCATAATGTTGTCCAGGGTGGTCTTGAACTGGGCTCAAGCAATCTTCCCACCTCAGCCTTGGGATGATTCTTTCACTCTGTCAGCTCCTGACTCATAATTATTTAAGACGGCCTTCCCCTAACTCAGGCGTCCCCAAACTACGGCCCGCGGGCTCCCTGAGGCCATTTATCTGGCCCCCTACCGCACTTCAGGAAGGGGCACCTCTTTCATTGGTGGTCAGTGAGAGGAGCACAGTATGTGGCGGCCCTCCAACGGTCTGAGGGACAGTGAACTGGCCCCCTGTGTAAAAAGTTTGGGGACACCTGCCCTAACTCCACAGATGAGATCTTGGAATCTTTTAAAAAATAGTTTGTGTTTGAGATTCTCTCTTTACATTAGATGACCAGAGTGTATGCCAGTGTTATCTCTGCCCCTTTTTCTCTTACCTAAAGAATATACTGCAGTCGGTTTTACCTCATTATTAGGTCCATTTCTTCTCAATGTGACCATGAATTTGAACCTTTCAGTAAACTAATCCATTTTCTCAGTCTTAAAAGACATTGCCTCCCAGCCTCAAGGTCTGTTCTTTAGAGCAGTCTAGGAAATGCCTTCTGCTTTGCCTTCAACTACCAGTGTGGCCTCAGGCAAATCATTCCCTCTCCCAGCCTGAGTTTCCTCATATTAAATGTGAATACTATTTCCTTTACAGACCTTACTAGATAATTGCGAAGGTGATCTGAAATAATCTATATGAAAATATTAATACTCTGAAAAGCTAAAAGGGCTATAATATATGTGTGTTATGTATATTGAGGCAGGATTTCACTTTATCACCCAGGCTGGTTACGAACTCCTGGCCTCAAGTGATCTTCCAAAAGGGCTATAATGTAATGTCAGCCAGAGTCCTCTCTTGCCTGGTGTAGCATTTGCTTAGTGTCTTCAGCTGCTGTTGAGACTCTACCCTTTTCCTGGGCTCCTCCTGGCCCCAGGGAGTTTCACTGCTCTTTTGCAGTCTTCTTGAGGTGGGGATGCTGTAGGATTCTCTCTTCCCCATGTAGTGTTCCTGCCCTCAATGACTGCCTTCAGTTCCCCTCCCTGCCACCATTCCTGTTGAGTATGGTTGTCAGTGTCACTAGTGTGATAGGACTCTCAACTCCTCATGGAGAACATGAGGGGATGTGGGCAGCCAGTGTACTGGCCCTAGAGCAAGTACTCCTGGTTTACCTGCCAATTTCTCAGCCCCTTGTTGCTCCCTTATGCAGTTAGGAGGAACCTGGACAGTTAGGAGACCTAGCACAGCTCTTTTCTCAGTTTATCTCTTCTATTTAAAGTAATTTGTCACACCTATTCATCTTATTTATCTTTGATGCTGGAACTTTTCTACCTTCTTTTCTTATGTATCTACTCAGGTACTTATATGAAACATGAAACCTCAATTCAGAGGCTTAATTTGAGGTCCTTGTGACTGAGAGAAAAGCGAGTATCTGTCCTGTGTCCAAATATCTTCTTTCCTTCCTTCCTTGACTTTGAGTTCTTGATTTGTAAAGAGTCATGGAGGATGATATTTAATACTGGTTATGTACTTAGAACCATGTGTAGATACTCAAAAAACACCAAAGGAGAACCAATATGCTCAAAGGAAAGTGGCAGACAAGGACCTTTTCTTCAGCCTCCCTCACACTCTCCTACCCATTTTCTTGTTCAACACCGGTAATCTTGTTTTTAAGATTCCTGACTTAGAAAAGAAGCCTTCCTCCTGTAGAGGAGGTCTCACCTGGAGTTGTTGGTTGACTGATAGAAGGACAGGTTAAGACGGCCCAGGAATGAGATGCTGAGAGTCATGCCTGGGGTGGAGGGGCATGTGTCTAAGTGTAATTGTGGGGCAGGAATACCTTCAGCTCATAGGTCTCAGAGATACAATCTCCTGAGATCACATGGAATTCGAGCGACTTCCCATGAGTAACACATAAAAGCAGACTTTTTATTTATTTATTTATTTTGAGACAGTGTCTTGTCTGGAGTATGTGGCACAATTATAGTTCGCTGCAGCCTTGAACTGTTGGCCTTAAGTGATCCTCCCACCTTGGCCTTCCAAAGGGCTGAGATAACAGGGCTACGCCTGGCCAAAAAGCAGATTTTTAAAAATGTGTAATATGTTTTATTGCCATTTAAAAATTATTTCCAGCTGAATACAGTAAATACTAAAATGTAAGGAAATGTAGAAATAGTAAACACTTAACTTCATTCTCTTTGACTTTCCCTCTCCCCTTCTCACCTTTTTCACCTCACTCCTTGCGTATTTACTGAACACTTGATACATGGCAGCTTCCCCAAGGACCTTATTCAGTGGTAGGGATACAACAGACACATGGCTGTAATGATTGCCAGACTATATACCAAGTGCCTTAACCTAGGCTGTGCCTGGTTGGGGAGGAAGGGGAGTGTCATTCTCTTCTGGGCAAAGGCAAAAATAAGATCGATGCAGGGCCATATGTGGAACAGGGCAGAAGAGGCAGTAGTTTGTACCCAGGTTTCTAGCCTGTTGCCATGTCCTGTGTGCTGAAGGAGGACCACAAGCAGGCCTCTGGTCATTGCTGTGCGTTATTCACCAGCATCTTGGATGGTAGCTGTGGCCCATAAAAGGCTCTGTGGTGATCTGTGAATATTCTCTCTTCCTGGAGCCAGAGTTGAGACAGGGAGGGGTGGGAGAAGGCAGCATACGATTGAGGCTTGGGCTCACTCAGGTAGCTGTGAATGCTTGCACCATTCCGGGGTGTGAATGCACATATATCTTCAGCTTTCAGGCCCCCTCCAAGCAAGCCATGGGGGCCATGTGGTAAAGTGAATCTGTAGACCTACCTACCCTGTTTGCCTGAGGGGAAGGGAGAGGAGCCCGCAGCTTCTCTTTCCTCTGCAGACACCATAGTTATTGCCCTCCAAGAAAAAGAAGGTGCTCAGCAGAACCCTTTCCCCTTCTCCAAAGGACACTTGCTATCGTGTGAGTGAGTGTGGTCAGGAAGGCTTCCCATGACACTTGGGTTTTAATCTCTTCTCTCCCGCTTCTGTCATTAGGGAAATATATGAGTGGTATAGGTGTAGAAACTTGACTTAGCTGTTATTAAATATACAATATAATTTTGTGTAACTTTGCTTGCTGTGGTGGCCTGTTTGTTTTTGGGGGGATTAGTCCAAGTCTGCATGAAATGTACCGATTCAAATTTGTAAAGTGAGTTGCAGCCTCTGGGGGGTTTTGATGGAGGAGCTGCCCCTTCTTGCTTCATTTCTCCCAGAGGTGAGGGAGAGTCTGGAAGGAAAGCAATCACTGTGTACTGTTTGGTAAGGGGGTGGGTTTTGGGGAAAGGAGGGTATTTGTTCCCAGTAGCTACAGGGTTTACTGTTTGTTGTGTGTGTGGTAGACGCATATTCACAGGCCCGCTGAAATACGTCTTTCTTTAGTGAAAGGTAATTGCATCTGGAGTTTTCTCTGACAGAAAGGTTTGGAAGATTGGAAAACGAGGCAGCTAACTTGCAGTTCAGATTCTTTTGGTTCCCAGTGGTGCAGCAGTCCTCTGGCTCTGGACTTTATAACTCACTGAATGTTTCTAGGGGAAGAAGAATCAAAAGCAAAGGTTGTGCCTCTGAGTTTTTCTTTTTCTGGCTGACTGTGGACAGCTGGGTGTAAAGGGGCTACCTGATCTTGATAACCTGAGGAAAGATTCAGGTGGATGACTGTAGTGCTCTGCATTCTGGCTGATCCTCCTGATGGCGTGAACTGTAGCTGACCTGGGGACCTCTCTCTTCTCCTTTCCCAGGGTCAGGGGCAGACTAGGTATTTTCTTCTGGATCTTGTCTAGAGAAAGAAGACCTGAAGAGCTAGTCATAGAGTGGCTTGATTTCCCCCTTTGCAAAACTGCAGAGTAGAGGAGGGAGCTTCCTGCCTGTGATGAGAGAGTCATAGGCACAAAGTCACCATGGAGGGCCCCGGGGCTGGTGTGGCTAGAAGGGGCATCACGACACCCACAGAAAGATGGAAGCTTCAGGTAATTCTAGGTGGGCCAGCTGGTTCAGTTGGCAGCAAGCTAAAACTGGAAAGGGATCAGTGTGGGGATGTCACTGAAGTCAGGTCCTGCTAAATCTCAGTACAGTGCCCTCCATCTGGAGTTCATTGCTCATGCATATCCCAGCCTCTCAGGCAGTCATACCCACCAGTAGCGAGGACCAAATACCACAGGGGTCGGTTTCAATGCCTCAAGACCCTGGATTTCTACCATTACCCAGGGCAGGATAGGCACAGGGAGGCTCGTGCGCTGAGCTGTTGGCCTGAGACCAGCACCCTCCCAGCTCTGGCTGGCCCAGACCCCATTTGTGGGAGCAGCTCCTTCCTTGGCCAGCACTATCGGCCCACTTGTCAAGAGCTGACTTAAATGAAACCCTACAAGTAGAAACAGAGGCTGCTGCAGACAGCTGAATACTGTGGATACAGAGTTGATGTGTCCAGATTTGGCCCCCTGCTAACAAGGATGTCTTTCTGTCCCTCAGTCTAGTGTTTAAATTCTTTCTTTCTTGGTTTCTGTCTCCCCATCTCTCTCCTTTTTTCCTTGATACCCACCTTCCTCTCTCTGTCTCTCTCTCTTCAGATACTGCTTAAGCATTATTACCATGTTCTAGTCACTAGAGAGACAACAGTGAACTAGACAGCATAGTCTGATGGGAGAGACCGACAAGCAAAATGGGTAGTAGAGTGTGGAAGTTCTCCAATGAGGTTGAGACAGGGCCTTGGGAGCACACTGGACCCATCAGTCATCTTTCCCTTCCTCCCACTGCCTACACCTCCTGGCTCCAGTCCCCACCTGCACCACTCTTTCTTCCACTCTTTGCTCATCAGGAAGGGAGAAAGGCATTTTCTTGCTTTAACTGCTGCTGACTTTTCTGGGTTGTGTGTGCAACGCGCCTGTGTTTTTCCACCTTTGATCACTGTTCTGCCAACAGATAATTTAGCAATCACATCCCAAGGTGGAAGCATGGAGTTAATGTTAAAATTAGTTTTCTTTTTTTTCTCTCTTTAAATTTCAGTGGGTGATGAGGCAGAGAGGGAGGCAGGAGGGTGAAGGGGAGCCATAAATTCTGTAGCTGGTGTAGCTGTTCTCTGAGCAGCCGGGAAGCCTCTGATGTCTCCATAGCACTTTCATTAACATTTAAATTAAGGGTTTGTTTTTCAGTCTGTTTTATAGGCAGGGACCTTTCATGGCCTGTCACATGCAGCACCCCCCCTCCCCACCCCTTCCCAAGCAAGTGTGTAATTGTAGCCACTGCTCTATCCTAACTCTGTGTTGCAGCCGGAGGTTCAAAGGGAATTCCTGGAGCTGGAGCTTTGGAGGTACAAGATGGTAATAGTCAGGATGTGGGTGTTACTCCTCAAATGAAGGTACTGTGTAGGAGCTCTTTTTCCTCTTATGTGACCTGTGCTTTCTCAGCTCTTCCAGGGGCACAGACTTCAATCTGACTCTGACCCCTCCTGCCTTCCCTTCCTTTGGCTGATGGGGCAGGTGGGAAAGGGTACAGTCCATTCAAATGACTTCTTCTTATGTTGCAAGTTAGGGCCAGGGACAGACTATTCTAAGATACAGATTTCCATGCTTATCTTCCTCCCTTTGATGATGATGATGATGATGATGATGATGATGATATTTTAGCCTCACAAATACTTCCTCCTACACCACTGACTCTTGGAGAAGTAACAAAATAAATGGGATTACCATCTGAGAAGAATTTATAATACAGTAGGGTCCTTTGGTCCTAAAAAGTGTATTCTAACATGGATGTGCATATACATACCATACTTATTCACTAGCTCTGCATGTACCTATATTGGAAATAGCTTACTTATTTAGGAGATAATTTGACAAAGCTATTCTCCCAGATCTATGCATTCAGAAGAAACTCCCACTACAAACTCAAGGAGTGAATTTGTTTCTGAGCTTCCTTTCACACAGAGATACCTGGCAGCATTTGGGGAGGTTTTGAAAAGATATCCCTGTGGCTGGTCTCCTTCCCATCAGTGCCCTGTTGATCTGTAGATAACAAGAATGTGTACCAAACACAAATGAAGCATCTTATTAGTTCATAACCTCTTATGAGGTTAGTTTTCCCACTGCTGGTCTCTAGGTAGCTTTCTTCTCTGGACAGTGAAGAGAGGGGCATTGAGACCTGTCTCTCTTTCTGTTCAGAAGCTGAGTTTCCTTTCCATTGGAGCCTGGACTTTACTACAGAAGTCATTGCATTTTTCCTCCTTCCTCCGCTAAGCCACTCAAACCATCCATGTCTTATCTGCAGGGTTCAAGATGGCTGAGTGTTTTGCCCTTCTGTGCCAGGTAACCTTGTGAACAGGTGGACACCCTCATGCCCTGGGGTCTTGCCCAAGGGGAGTGAGGGAGGTGCTGGGGCAACCCCTCTGCAGGTGCTGCTTGGGCTCAGATTGCAGGCTGGTGTCCAGGCCCCCTGCCTGGTGGTGATTAATCTGGGACACGGGCCGACAGAGGCCCAGCCAGGGCTGCTTTGGTCCCTCACTGTGAAGACCTTTGGCTTGGAGACTGAACTGATCTCTATAGCCTGCTTCGGCTTGGGGTTTGATCTGTCAAGGCTAAAGAGAAACCTGATGGTAGAGCGGAAACTTCTAGCCCTGTCTGACTTATGGCACTGATCCGTTCCAGTGGCCTTGTCATGATAATACTTGTATATTTAAGAAGATTTCCCCACCTGTTAGCTGTAACACTCAGATCAGGCAAAAGAGGAATCTTTGTGAAAAATCTGTGCTTTTAGTTTTTCGAGCCAATGGAGCTTACTCTTAAAGTAGACTAGGGGCTGTGTGTGTCAGTGGGGCGGAGGGGTGGTTCTCATGAGCATGAGTGAAAAAGGCAATAATGATGGTATGGGTGGATTAGTAGCAGAATGTATGTTTTTATGTGGAGGAGGCTCATAGCAGAGGTGGAAAGGTCACCCTGTCCTCCTGCAATTAGGCAGTTTTCAGGTCACTTGGGGCAGATTTCAGATTTGGGTATTCAGAGTCAAGTCTTACCTTCCTCATTTTCCTTTTCATTTCAAACCATTTTTACCCCCAGAGACAGTGTCTTGCTCTGTCATCCAGGCTGGAGTGCAGTGGCGCCATCTCGGCTCACTGCAACCTCTGCCTCCTGGGTTGAAGCAATTCTCTTGCCTCAGTCTCCCGAGTAGCTTGGATTACAGGCATGTACCACCATGACTGGCTAATTTTTGTATTTTTAGTAGAGACAAGGTTTCACCATGTTGGCCAGGCTGGTCTTGAACTCCTGACCTCGTGATCCGCCTGCCTCAGCCTCCCAAAGTGCTGGGATTACAGGCATGAGCCACTGCGCCTGGCCTCAAACCATTTTTTTTTTTTTTTAATGGGCCTCCCCATCCCTTTATATGTACCAGAGTCCTGATCCTCAGGACTCCCAGGCGGCAGTCCATGATGCCAGCTGTATTTCTTCTCTGAGTTCAGGACAATCACACATGACTCCACTTGGTCATGGACTTAAGGCCCAAGAATAGGAATTCTGTTGCCCATGACAGTTTCTCTGAATCAGTGAGTCTTAGTGAGTTTCATTATTACAGTAGTTCCATTTGGCAGTTAGAAGTTTGGGATCAAGAGCTAGGACATTTTCCTCATACCATGGAGAGAGATGTGTCCACCAGTAGAATATGTGACACCGTTGATGTGGGAAACTGACTGTAAAGACTCTATGAATCATAAAGGTTGTGTTGATTCTGAATTTTGCTTTGCTGGCTAGATTTTTACACATGATGACAATAAAGAAAACGTTTATGCATCAGTAGAACAATGAATATTTTTTGGCACTTCCTTTAGGCCAATACTAAAAGGTCTCTGTGTGGATTAGACATCTGCTAATCCTTGTGCCTCTCTAAAAGTTTCTTGAACAAGACTCTTCAGAAGTTTCAGACAGTGAGCTTTTTTTTTTTTTTTTTTTTTTTGGAGTCAGAGTGTCACTCTGTTGCCCAGGCTAGAGTGCAGTGGCGTGATCTTGATCTCAGCTCCCTACAACTTCTACCTCCTACAAGCGATTCTCCTGCCTCAGCCTCCTGAGTAGCTAGTACTACAGGCGACCACCACCACGCCCAGCTAATTTTTGTATTTTTAGCAGAGACGGGGTTTCACCACGTTGGCCAGGGTAGTTTTGAACTCCAGAACTCAGGTGATTCATCTGCCTCGGCCTCTGAAAGTGCTGGGATTACAGGCATGAGCTCTTGCGCCTGGCTAGATAGTGAGCTTTTGGAAGCAAGGGTTTTATTTCCTGTCTCATGTAAGAGTTATGTGCTTGTGTGCCTCAGACGAAACTACTGTGCCTCCGGGGTACCCTAGTAAAAAGATTACCCTAGAACCTTGCCTCATTTCCAAGCTTGTTCTTACTCCTCTCTTGGGCCAGGACATTTTCCACAGGGAGTAGTGGGTAACATGGTCTTTGGGACCCTGTCAGATAGACTTGGCTCAGGCCTATCTCAGGTGCTGACAAGAGCAGGAGCATTGGAGGGAGGAGGGAAGTGCGTATGTGCATGCAGAAGCCATGGTAATTGCAAAGGGTATATTAGTCCAGGAGCTGCTGGCCCAGGAAATTGCTTTCTGCAGAAGCCTTCCTTTTCATAGTTTGCAATGCAAATTGAAAACATAAATGGGCACAGAAAAGTGTAGGGGCGACAGGTGGGGTGCCAGTTGGGATGTGATAACATCCAAAATCTTCAGCAGGGTCTTAATTTGCAGAAGAGAATTTCAAGTAACAAGAGAGAATATTTATTTAACATTATTAAATAAAATAACGTTAGGGCATGTTTTGCTGTGACCTCCCCACCCCCATCTTTTCCATGTCCTCGTGTTCAGGCTCATCTCTGGGCCTGCTCAGCTTCCCCTGCTGCCTCTTCCTCTGCTCCTTCCCACAGCAAAGCCTTAATCCAGCTTTTAGAACAATGGCCATGGTAGTCATGGTATAGTATTTTGGTTTTCATAGCAGGCTGGAAAACAGTAGCCCCATCCAAAGTCAGTGAACTTTAGAAAATTGCACATTGATCCTGGGGACTGGAGCCTCCACATGTGGGTCAAAGAACATGCCTCTTGAAGGCAGGAGCTTGCCTGCTTTGAGAAGGTGTTAAAGCCAAGGCTCTTCATTTTATGCATTCTCTCTTAAGATCAGAGGGTAGCCTTGATGAAGTAGAATGTGAGGCCACCAGGCCTTTTTCCTCTCTTGATTTTCCATGCTTCATCTGCCCCTTCTAGAGAGGTGTGACTTTCTGGTTCCAGGCCAGAGACACTTATGTCTGTGTTGCCTCTGGTTGCTTTGGGGATACTGGCCATGAGGATAAGCATGGGGTGGCCACCACTTTGATTATGTTGGCATAGCAAGTGAGCAGGTGAGAAGCTTCAGACTGGCTTCTTTCTAGCTGCCGAGCTAGACAAGAAGACAAAGGATAAAGTCCTAGGATCAAGGAGAAAAAAAAAAAAAAAAAGGAGACAAAGGAGGCCAAAAGGCAGTGTGGAGGGTGAGCTTTTCTAGTGTAAATACACCCAAGTAGTAGAGAATACTACATTACTGTGGAGGCTTCTGCACTTTCTCTGTGTGGGGGTTCTGTGCACAGGTGACATGTATTAGCTGAAGAAAAAGCTGAGATGTGTGGGGTAAAGTGAAATGTACCCTTTCTGCCTGTTATTGCCGTAAGTGTTCCTTTCTCGCTTCTTCATTGATTGGGAAATTTTGAAAGCAAAATTAGCTCGAATCTTGCCCTGGGTTTAAGCTGTGGTGCCTGGTCAGAACTTGAGTTTCAGGAGGAGCCTCCCACTAGGATGCTGTTCAGATGTAGTCAGCCACTGCTTAGCACAGGCTCCTCATCCCAGACTTAAAGCACCATGGCCTTCCAGGGCTGGAAAGGGTCCAGCTCAGAGCACTGAACTCACTGTTTCTCTCTCCTGAGGACTAGACTTGTGCAGGATGTTTCCTTTTGCTATTTTCTGCCTTGTTGCAGCTGCAGCTTAGCTGTCCTAGAGAAGCCTGTGTCTTTCCTTCTGTGCCTGATTGGGAAGAGACTGAGTGAGTGATTAGGGTGGGGTCCTATGGTAAGTGACCCAAGAGAAGGGTCAGCTGGGCATGATGGTGAGATTTGTAACATTTGGCAAAGAGGAAGAGACACATGTGTTAATGCCTTTGAAGTGTTCTTTCCCTGCCACTTGGACTCTTAACGAGTATCCAGGGTGAGCTGTAGTTGAGAGTTTTTAAAAAAATTAATAGGAAAAAACTCACAAATTATTCAAAGGATTCTTCCAGATATTAGATGTCTTTGGCCTGGAAAATCCTTCTTTGTAGGCTGATAAGGATGAGTTCAAGAATATAAAGAGGAAAAGTCAGAGTTTTTAAATTGCATTAGGTTGGCAGTGAGTATCAAAATAAAAACATGAAAACCTTTTGACACAGCAATTCCACTTCTAGGAATTCATCTTAAGGCAATAACTGGACAATTATGCAAGATATAGGTACAAAGATTCATATTAAGAACACATAGACTGTGCATGGTGGCACATACCTGTTATCCCAGCACTTTGGAGGCTGAGGTAGGACGAACACTTGAAGCCAAGAGTTCAAGACCAGCCTGGGCAACAGAGAGTGAGAACCCATTTCTACAAAAAAGTCTAAAAAAAAAACTAGCCAGGCATGGTAATATGATCCTATAGTCCCAGATACTCAAGAGGCTGGGGTGGGAGACTGTATGAGCCCAGGAGATTGAGGCTGGAGTCAGCTGAGATCATGCCACTGCACTCTAGCCTGGATGACAGAATAAGAGTCTATCTCAAAAAACAAACCAACCAACCAACCCAAAAGAAACCATAAATATCCATTAGTAGAGTTCTGGTTAAATATTTTATACTGCATTCCCTCAATAAAATGCTAAGTAGCCATTAAAAGGATGATACAGATGTACATGTACGGACTCCAAAAGATGTCATAGCAGATTGTGGAATGAAAAAAGGTCACAAAATAGTATGATAGTTTATTTAAATATCTCTTCAAGGTTTTTTCTTTTTCTTTTTTTTTTTTTTTTTTTTGAGACGGAGTCTCGCTTTTGTTACCCAGGCTGGAGTGCAATGGCGCGATCTCGGCTCACCGCAACCTCCGCCTCCTGGGTTCAGGCAATTCTCCTGCCTCAGCCTCCCGAGTAGCTGGGATTACAGGCACGCGCCACCATGCCCAGCTAATTTTTTGTATTTTTAGTAGAGACGGGGTTTCACCATGTTGACCAGGATGGTCTCGATCTCCTGCCCTCGTGATCCACCCGCCTCGGCCTCCCAAAGTGCTGGGATTACAGGCTTGAGCCACCGCGCCCGGCCAAGGTTTTTTCTTATATGGTGGATTTCTGTTGACATTTACTTACTTTTTACTTTTTTGTATTTAAATTTTTCATAATCCTGTTTTATAATTAGAAAAAACAAATTACATTTAAATGTATATTTTAATATCAGGCAGCTATGGAGATAATACCCCCTTTTTTCTTACATAATTTAAAAAATTAAGGATGCATAGACCTGCATTTACTTTTCTATTTTTAAACAGCCTTATTGATGTATACGTATCATAAAATTTACCCATTTGTACAATTTAATTGTACAATTTCATCATTTTTAGCAAATTTACAAAGTTGTGCAACCATCACCACAATTCTATTTGAGAACATTTCCAACACTTTTAGAAGATTTTTCCTTACATTTGCTTTTGCAGCATTAAACATGGTTTCATGCTTGGGACCTCTTTTGGGGAAAGAAATAAGTAAACATACTAGAATTGTTTTTAAAAGATAATATAAGCTTTGGAAAAAAAAAATTTTTTTTGAGACAGAGTCTTGCTCTGTCGCCAGGTGCCAGGCTGGAATGCAGTGGCATAATCTCGGCTCACTGCAATCTCCACCTCCTTGCGTTCAAGCAGTTCTCCTGCCTCAGCCTCCTGAGTAGCTGTGACTGCCGGCGTGCACCACCACGTCCAGCTAATTTTTGTATTTTTTAGTAGAGATGGGGTTTCACCATGTTGGCTAGGATGGTCTCGATCTCTTGACCTCATGATCCGCCCGCCTCGGCCTCCCAAAATACTGGGATTACAGGCGTGAGCCACTGCCCCCAGCCAGGAAAAATTTTTTTGTAATACATATCTCTGAGCACCTGTCTCATGGATGTTTTGAATGCTGTTGTGTGCAAGATCACATGGGAAGTATGAAACACAAGAGACTGTTCTTACTGTGTAGGAGCTTATAGTGCAATTGGGGAAACAATGCATGTACTCAAATGACAGTTTATTTGGTTATATATACAGTGTAAGTGCTAGCAACTACTGGAGTTATTGACAGGAAATCAGAGAAAAACTGTAGCCTTCTTATTAAGTCAGAAGAGCTTCCTGAATGACATAGAAATTGAAGTGGGACTTACATAATGCCCGTATTGAAATTGCAGAAGGGAACTTCAAGCAAGGGTTCTGGTCTGAGTAAAGGCATACAAAGAGATGGGGAAGCTAAAGGTAGGTTTGAGAGTTCAGAGTGGACAAGTCTGGCTCGCTGGAGGGGAAATTTCAAGTCTAGTTTTGGAGGGTGTTGAAGAGTAGAGTTTGATTTTAACTTGAGGAAAATAGAGAACTATGGAGTGTTTTGGGCCAGATTGAAGCAGTTAAATGAGAAGACTGAATTTGTTTTATGGGATAGTCAGGTGGCAATGGCCAGAGATAGCCCAGGAATGGTTGTGTGGAACTTAGACATGGGCTTGAGATGTGGCTGGCCTCATCAGAGGACAACAGTTGAAATAATGTGAGGGATTAGCACCAAAGGACAACTCAAATAAAGACAACAGAGTAAGAAGAAACAGAGGCAAAATGTCCAGTCAGAGGCAGGAGGAAAACTGTGGGCCTCAAAGAAGAGTAGATCAACCAGCCAGAGTAGATGGTGGGCAGATGAGTATTTTTGGGGGCAGCTCACCTAAGTGAATCTCTGCCTTGCTTTTTGTGCCTTCTCCCTATTCTGATTGACAAGATACCACCAATAAGGTAAAAATACATACCCCTAATATTGATGCATGGAGATTTAAAAGCATTTTCTTTTCCTTGCTTGATTTTAACATTTTGTTTTCAAACTATAATAAATTTGCCTCTTTTTCAAGTTCTTTCCTCTTCCTCTTGTTGTGTTCTCTATTGTCCTACCCTGTGGTGATTGGTTATTTATTTATTTATTTATTTATTTTGAGGGTTGCCTACTTTGGGCTTGTTAATTTTTTTCCCCTCAGCTCACAAAACCAGTCAGTGGGATTTGGAGGGTCAGCAACTGAGCTACAGATGCTAAGTGACAAAGTGATGGAATATCATGGATCCCAGTTGTTTCTCCATATGTACTGGTATCCAGGGCAAAGCAAGAGAGGCTGATTTAGGATCAAGAAAATAGCTACTGACCACGGATGTTGCCATTTGGAGAGATTTAGCATAAGGGCCAGAGGAGCTGCCCAGGTTCTGGGCTTGCTTGGGCAGCGATGGCTGTCTGAAAACTTTTTTTTTTTTTTTTTAAGAGAATTAACTAAAAACTTACAAGTCCTCAGATTTTGGGGGTAGTAATTCCACAGGGTTTGTCATTTGTGTTTGAAGCTGGTGGTGAGGAGGGCGGAGTGAAGAGAAGCGAGGGGGTGGAGATGGGAAGCAAAGAAGGAATCAGAGAGAAAAATTTTATTGAGGGAGAGTTTGCTGGGTTTATGGGAGGGAATCTCTCCCCTCCTCCCCATTCGGATTTGAAAGGGCCGGTGAATCTTTGATTAGGTGCAGGTCAAAAGAATTTACACATTGTGACCTTAATAACTAGAGGTGATTGGCAGGCGGGCTGCAGGGAGAGGGCCGCGGGCCCCTTTCATCTCACTTAGCACAGAGGAGAGACAATGGGCCAGCCGATTTTCCTTGTTGTCCCTTGTTTGAAAAGGTCTGGTGTCTCTACTAGGTACCTGTGACATGGGGGTCTTGATTGGGGTCTCATAAAGGCCCCTGTCAGTATGTCCAAAGGCCAAGACTACAAAAGCAAGCAGTGGGTGGGGGTCTCAGCTGACCACTGAAGAAGGGAGGGGAGGGCCCGGGAGGCAGTGGAGGGAGAAGCAACCCCCGATGGGAGCCCTTATAGAGGGAGGGAAGGAGGGGGGCAGAGAAGGGCCATTTTTGTCCCTAACTCATCAAGCACATCTGCAGAATTGTCCAAGCTCCTGCCTCCCGGTTTCAAAAGAAAAAAATGATCGTTTGATAAACCGTCCCCGATTCACCACTTTCTCACAACGGTGGGAGACCCAGCCCTGACCTCTGTATGATTTCTCGTCAGGACTAGGCTTTCTTTTCCCACCCCCAAATTGCTAGAGAAACTTTGAAATGTATCCTGTGGCTTTCTCTCTCCCTTCTTTCACCCCCCACCCATTTCCCACCCTCTCCACCCCACTGGCCTCTGTTTTTTCTCTGGGCGCTCCAGAGTGTAGGCGAGTAATTAGTCCCCTCTTTCTGGGGCACAATGAAGCCAGGGTGTTTGGCAGGCCCCTTCCCACCGCTCACAGAACTGGGGCCTGGGGGGAAGGACCAGGTGGCATATGCAATGTGTTCCAGGCCTGTACAATCGCAGGGGGACAGAGCTGGGGGCTCAGGGACTGGTGTGCTCCTGTTTCTTGAAGGAATGTGCAGAGGCGCATGCATTAATGGTCCCCACACAATGCTTGCATTTTTTTCCAGGCAGAGGCATCTTCCCCGTGAAAAGGCTACCGAACTCAGGGCCCAAGCGGGAGCTTTGGCCGGTGGCGTAGCGGCGTTATTTCCCACCCTGCGCTTAGTCACTTGGAGCTAACATGGGAGACCAACAGGCCGCGTCTCTCGAGAGCCCGATCTTTGTGTCCGATGTGTGCTCCCCCTCTGCCCTGTCAGTTTTGTGTGTTCACGGAGTGTTGATTTTAATGCGGGCTTGTGTTGGGCCGCGAGGCCAGACTGGGGGGCCTCAAGTCTTTGTCTTGCAGAGCTTTTTCTTCTTGGAGGGTCTTCGGCCCTAGGGGCTGGTAGCAGATTTGAGAGGTAGGGTGAGATGCCAACTCTGGCTGGCAAAGGATTCCCCCATCCATGTGTCTGTCACAGACCACTGTGGGGTGCCTAGAAAACAAGAGCACCTTGGGATGTTTGAGCACACGCTTGCTTGGCACCCCACCACCCCTTGAGGGGGGTGGTTAGTTCTACCCCATAGGGCCACCAGCTTGAGGTGAGTTAAACCCCCCTTGTGACTGGTCTGGCAGGAGCACAGATTGTGAGCCTCAGGGAACCAGAGCGGGGCCTTGCTTGCAGGGCTCTGAGGGAGGTGGGGGCAGGCAGGAGGGGTGCTAGAGCGCAGGTCAGCTGCAGAGACTACTCTGCAGTCGTTAACCATCAGGAGAGAATAGGAACCAGACAGAAAAGAGGCAGAGTGTCTAGGGAAGCTTCAGGAAATCACAACTGCGGATTTCAGGCAGTTGAAGAGGAATGTCCCTAGGAACTAGGGGATGAGTGGAGGCATTTTCCCCAGTGCGGAGACCTGGGCGTGGTCACAGGTAGAGCCACTAAGGACCAATGAGCAGGCTGTCTCTGTCTTTACCACTCACCTTGCTATAATACAGCTTCATTCCAGGAGCTGGGGGATGGGGTCTGGGTGGGTACCCTATCTTGAACCCAGAGTCTTACTGAGAGACAAGATTCCTATGCACAACTCAAGGAGGAGGAGACTCTGGGGAGCCTTAGCCTGGTCTGCTCTGCTTCTGGGGAGAGCAAAACTTTTGAGTACCTGCAGTCAGGGAGTCAGTGGATGAAGGCCTCCAGGCCCCCAACCATGGCCAGGCTGTAGCTCTGGCATCCGTGTGGTCCTGGGGCTGGGAGCCATCATCTGGAATCAGCTTTTAGAAAGGGGCTGTGTCCTCACCTTCCATATGGATTGGAAGGCAGAGATGCAGGCTGGCCGCTAAGAGTTAGGTGGCCCTGGGGAGGCATCCTGCCAAGGTTCACCGAGCACAGGGGCTCCTCTGTGCTGCTGTTGGCACCCTTCAGACTGTCTTGGGAATTGGTGCCAGTCATACTGCCAGGCCTAACAAGGAGAAAGAAGCTGGAGCTCCAAGGTCTTTGAGGGGCCTAAATCTCAAAGGAACCCATCAGTAAGAAGTAGCTCCTGCTTTGGGTCACTCTGTTTCAGAGGACATTTCTTTTTTTTTTTTTGAGACGGAGTTTCGCTCTCGTTACCCAGGCTGGAGTGCAATGGTGCAATCTCGGCTCACCGCAACCTCCACCTCCTGGGTTCAGGCAATTCTCCTGCCTCAGCCTCCTGAGTAGCTGGGATCACAGGCACGCGCCACCATGCCCAGCTAATTTTTTGTATTTTTAGTAGAGACAGGGTTTCACCATGTTGACCAGGATGGTCTTGATCTCTCGACCTCGTGATCCACCGGCCTCGGCCTCCCAAAGTGCTGGGATTACAGGCTTGAGCCACCGCGCCCGGCCTCAGAGGACATTTCTTTCATTGGGAAATAGGTGCTCTCAGCAATACCCACCCCTTGATTTTCCTTTTACTGTTTTTTTCCTTAATTTTTCCAAATGCTGTTCCTCCCTTCTCTTCTCTTCCATTTTGTGGACAGCTCATAAAAAGCCTCAGAGAAACCGAGTTTTTATATATGGATGTGACAATGGGGGGTGGGGCATGTCAGAGACCATCAGGCTGGAGCTCCCAGATGGTAGAAAGCACTGTGACTCCCCCAGCTGCCCTGCCAGGGCCTGGCTGGGAGGGCAACGACACATCATAACCTTTAAATGCAAACTTGATAGAGGAGAGAGATGAAATCCTAGAAACAAATTAGATATATCTATAGGGGGTGTTCAGCTGGAGGAAATGGGCATTTCTTACTAATTGGAGTACAGGGCACTTCGTTATTAGCTTCATTACAAGGGGAAGAGTGCAGCAGTCTCTTTGGGGATTCCCTGGGCTGCCTTTTTCCTTTTAAAAGCATAATCGTATTTATGGTGGGGGAAGAAGCAGGAATTGCTCTTAGTAACTTTGTGGAGCACCCAGAGATTTAAAGCAGAGTTTGGAGCAAGGTGGGGTGGGGGGGAGAGAGGGACTGGTGGGAGGGCACCTGGAAGCCTTATTCCTTGATGATAAAAAGGAAGTGGGAAAAGCTCTGGTGGGGATGAGAGCCCCACTTCTCAGACCAGGATTGAGGAAATGGGAATGACAGGAACAAAACTGATCAGAAAGCCTGACTTTCTGGGAGATCTGATATTTGACTATTTTAACTTTTGTATTAAAAGTGTAAAATGGTGGAATGCAGATACAGGGTGAGGGTCTGACGAAACTTGTTTTCCAGCATTCACAGGACCTTCTCCTCATGGACCAGGGAAAGGCTGGGGTGAGTGTGGCCTTAATTGGGCCTGGTCAGATGCATATTAACTTCTGTCCGGGCAGGGGCGCTGGTTGTGTCCATGAAGATTATCTGACTGAGATAATGAACTTGCTGCACAGTTCTGACGCCTTCTCCTATTGCTGCCACTGCCGCAGCCCCAGGGCTCACGTCCGAAGTATAATCAGTCCTCCAGAAAACTCCTCCTGATGTTTCCTCAAGGAAGTGACTTACCTAAGTTCTGTCTAGTCAATCAAATTATCTGGTATTTCGTGTTCTCAGGAAAGCTGAGAAAAGGTACTGTATTGTGATAGAGTTTATACTGAAGAGCAGGGGGTACAAAATCTCAGTCATCTCAAATCAGTGCTTGTTGAGATTTCATCAAAAGGCCCAGAATTTTTGCTTTTTTCCACCCAACCTGTCCTTTGCTTTTACTGTAAGTCTATGCTTAGTCCAACTTTCCTGAGGTACTTGGCACTTTAAATATGCAGGGTAAAACCAGAAGAAAAAAAAAATGCAGTGTATTTTTTTTTCTGATTGGTAGACCTCATTCGTAATGGAGGCCTAATCCTTTTCCCTAGTGGACAGGGACCTCCCTGGTGATTGGGTGAGCTGTGATGTAGGAGGTCACTGAGCACCCATAGGCGACAGCTCATTTTTATCTCCCTCCCTGCAGATTCCGAGCAGGTTATCATCAGGGTCTAAGCTCTTTGGCTTTTTCACAGAGGGATGGCAGAATATTGGGGGTGGGATGGGAAGTTGGTTTTCTCTAGAAACTTAGACTTGCGGTACCACAAGTCAGCAGCTAGCAGATGTCTAGCACCTGCACAGGTACTGTGGAGAAATGAAAGTCTGAAGTAAGATGGGTCACCCAGCCATTAAATCAGGAATCTATACCACTGTTAAGTGTATTTGTGAATTTGTGTCCTTTCTTACCATTCTTCTGAAAGGTTTGTTGACCATCCCAAGCGGCTTAGTGGCAAAGAAAGGAAGCTTCCAACAAAATGACTTTTTGGTGATTTTTTTGGTGTCCTACTATTTTTCCAAAGAGAAAAATCTTCATGGTTTTACAGTTTGGGATTTCAGAAATGCATGACAAAAACATGCCACCAGGGGCGGCATGGCGGGGGGAATCTGTTCCAAAGCAAGTGTTGGTGTGGTGTGAATGGGTGGAACCACACTTGAGGTTGGATGGGATGGGCAGGTAGCTGCCTAGGGAGGGGATTCTCAGGCTGAGCAACTCCTTAAGTGCCTATGTGTAAACCTGTCCTACTTCAAAGACCCAGCAAGTAGTTCCTCCCCTCATCTCACCCAAGGAAGGGGCGGGCCAGCACTCTGAGGCCTGGTGGAAAGGAGCCGGTGGGGTCAGAATGGCCTGTGGGTGAGAGACCCATTCCCTAGAAATAATGAGGGGAACAGGTAAGTTAAAGTCACCATTGGAATCTCCTCACATTGTAGACATCCCTGCCTAGGCCTGGGACCCAGAAAACATGATTCTTGAGAATAAGTAGGTTCTGGCAGCCTCCATTGGGAAAGCCACACATACCCATGACTAGCAGTACTGCATGGGTTTGCGTAGACTTGGGCAACTTGAGGTCCTAGAGTTTTGTGGTGGAACTGACTGAAGCCATGCTTGCACCCCATTCCTAACCACTACCACCCCACCCCGCCAGGAGATAGAAAACTTCCCTCTAGCCTCTTGAGACCAACTCTGGCTCCAGTGGTACTTTATGTCTCTGAGGAGAAATGATGGGTATTAGATGCTGTGGGATCACTGTAGGCTATTTATGACCTAAGTCCTGGGTTTGAAATCAATTGGATTGGAAAACAACTTCCTTTTGTTACTTTTTCAAACCAACTAAATACTCCAAAACCAAAATGTAAAACCCCCAAACCTTTCATCCTTCTCCCTGTCCCTGTGGCTTTATTTGCTGGGTAGTGAAAAGTGCTCTCTCCAGCCTCCTTTGGGTTACCGTGCTGAACAAAGTGAGAAACCCAGGGAAGAAGGAAGCTGGTGCCAAAGGGGCTGGCCACTGCCCCTCCCGGCTCTGCATCCCCTGGCCTGCCCAGCCGCCTCACAGTCTGAGGCCCAGCCCAAGCAAGCAAAGGCGCCTTCACCAGCAACAAGCCCCTGCTTTGTTGCTCCTGTGAGGGAAATGCTTTCTGGAGCCCAGGGATCTCCTCTGAGAACCACCTGTGCCTCTCGGCCTCCTGCCTAGCCTGGGCCTTCTGGCACAGGGGCCCCTGCATTCCAGCCAGCAGGCTAATGGTAGGGAGTGAGGGGTGGGAGACAGCTAAGGGGGCTGTGGTCAGTTTGAGGGGGCTCAAATTCCAGTCTACCCCTTTAAGGCCCCTGGTTGGCTCAGAATCTCCTGAGGCCCTGGCCAGGTTAAATTTGTCCTGTCTGTCATCAGCCTTGACAGTAGCTTTCTAAAATGGTCTGCAGAATAGGGACAGGGAACCCAAGGCCTCACTTCTTACCCAATTGCAGGGGAATAGTATAGGTTCTGTTTACAAAGCCACTTCCTTGATCAAGAATCCCAAGTGATGCTCCATGGCCTAGCCAGTGACAGTGATAACAATAATGACAAGAGTGGTTAGCACTTAGAGTGCCAACAAAATGCCAAGCACTATGCCAACCACTTTATACCTTATTTAATCCCCCCAGATAGGTACCGTCATCATCCTAAATTTACAAAAGGAAACTGAGACCTAAGAGAGGCTAACTAAACGGCCAGAGTCAAATCTTTCATAGCCAACACACCCAGAGTTGGAGCCCTGGCATCTGACTCCAGAGCTCATGCCTTTTAACTTCCAGGCCACACTGTCTGCTTCCCCCTCATGCACTGAGCTCTCTCATTTGGAATTAGAACTTGATTGTCTGGAATTGTTTCTAACTTAAAAAAAAAAAAAGGAATTTAAGACTTGATTCTCTGGCTGGACCTTAAGCTGCCCAAGGGCAAGCCTATATGAATTTTGTTTGTCTTGAACACCCCAGCATCTCTCACAGAGCTGGCTTGGAGAGCCCCTGAGTACTTGTTTAAGGAGTGAAGTACTGTCTTTGTCTGTTCCCCGCTCAGGGATTGCCCAGGCAAAATCTTGTTTTGTGAAAGGGCTGGTGAGTCCCAGAGAAGGACCTTCCGTTTGTCCCAGGGAGGCAGCCTGTGTGTGTCTGAGGAAAAGGTGATGGGGAGAGGGTGTCCTGTACATGTGGGACACAAGACTGATGCAGGGGCACAAGAAGATGGGAAGACAGAATTCAGGCCAGATGTGACTTGGAAGCCAAGGCAGTTGTTCTGAGCAACCTGTTTCATGAATCTTCATGGGCCTCTTACCTTGCAGGCCGGATTGCCTCAGGCAGGTTGTTGGACTGGACTGCCCCCCAAAGAGAAGAGGCTGTTCCATGCCTCAGGGATGTGAGGGCAGGGTCTGGCTTCATGTCTGAACTGTGGGTATTGAGACTAGTTACCTTTTTCTTTGTAGATTCTGCTATAGAGAATAACTTTGAAACTCTTTTGCAAAGGCTTGAGGTGGGGTTGAGGGTGTGGACAGTAGTTGCTAGCAGCCAGCCCAGGCCATTGAAGGAGAAGGCTGGGGTAGCATATCATAGCGCAGGAGTTTTCATGGCTAGATCTCAGTGTCGAGCAAACAGGCAAAAAGTATGACCTGATCACCACCTACTGTGATCACTGTAGGCTGTGATCACAGCCTACAGTGCCAGACCGCCCTTACTGCCCACGGCCATGGTTGCCCCTGAATATAGCTCACCTAGGCTGTCAGAGACTCCTCTGTGTGTGGTGAGGTTTTGGGTGGCAAATGGGGGCATGATCTCATTTCTGTTGGCATGACTGGAGGACAGGGCTGTAGAGCAGTGGCCTGTGCTGTGGGCAGCTCAGCTGTGTTCCTTTTCATCAGTCCTGGGTTCTGCTGGATCGTAATGTTAGTGGAGAAGCCTTGGAGAGTGCCTGGTTCTGGAGTATCTAGACAGGGCTCTGAAGGTCTGTGGTAAAGGCAGGAGGGTTAGAAGTCACATGGGTGAAGCTTGCCCCACTCCCACCCAACCTCTGCTTAACCGGAACAGCTCCCCTCGTACCTGTTTTATAAATCTATTGTGTATAGATACTTGTTCACCAAAATATTCTGTTGTTTCTTAAACAGTTGACATTGTTCTAGTGTAACTCTCATTTTACAGACAAGGAGTTTGAGGCCCCTGAGCTTACAGGCTTACCCAAAGTTAGTCAGCTTGTGAGCTGGCACTAAGTGTAAGCTGGCCAAGCCTCTCTGTTTTTCCCAGTGTGCGCCAGTCCTGCTCGCTCTGGGACCTGCCCTGGCCTTGAGTCTTCACCTGGCAATTATCTCAAGTCCTCATTCCCTCTCTCACCCTTGCACAGCTCATTTGTCACCAGGCCTTCTGTTTCTTGTTTTTCATTGTTGTATTTCTTTTCATGGAGAATTGCTCTCTCTCCTGGTTCTGGGGGTCAGGGCTCTTCTAGGGCTGGTTGTGAGAGGCCTGCTTGCTACTGCCTCTGCAGTTACTTTCACTGCTGGAGCCACATTCCAGCCTTTGTATACCTCTGCACTGACCCTAGATAAGCCATGTGCTGCTCCCATTCTGAGGCTCCCTATCTTTGAAGCTACCTCTAAGCAGATGACTCCTCTGCTCAGCACTGGATGGTAGGACTGCTGCGATGGCAGCAATAAAGTGCCATAGGAGTCCCCTGAGTCTGTCTGTCTCTGCATTCCCCAGAGAATCTTTTTCCCTGAAACTTCCTGACTGAGTTGCCCATGAAGGCCCAAAATATGATGTGAGCTCCAGCCCCAGGCCCTCTGGGGAGAGCTGAGCAGATTCAGCACTGTGGCCACTCTGCTGCATAGCCACCTCCCTTGGCCCATGGCTGCTCAGGTTCAATTCGACATCATTTTCCTATTCCTTGCTTCATAAATGCAGGGCTGTGATGCTAAGTACAGTCAATTGTCTTGAGTGTCTCCACTTCCCAGAAAGCTATTTGGCCTACTGACCCTGATTAGAAGATGCATATTGGGAGGATGACATTGTAGGTAATAGATGGCAGTACCTTCTTTCCCTTGTCCAGGTCCTAGTCCCAGCTGCCCCTATCAGTCCTGCTCTGGCTCACCACAGGGCCCAATTCAGAGTCCTCTTTTGTTTGACTTGCACAGAGCAGCCCCAGCTCACCGTTCCCACATGCCAAAGTTTCCCCACCATTCACTGGGAAGGCTGAAAAGCCCTCAGCTAATTGAGTTGGGCTGAAAATTACCACTTCCCTGTGTTCCCCTGCTGCTGAGGACATTTGTGTCACTGCTGTATTTAGGGGGAACAAAGGCCCCCTGTGGGGAGAGCCCAGGTACGAATGTGGGATGGGGGGAATAATTGCGGTCTCTCCAGGTGAAAGCCCCTGTTAAACTTCAGTAAGTCAATTAGGCTTTGGGGGGAGGGCAAAGACCCCCACAATAAACTGTTCCCACCAAGCAATTAAAGAAAATCATTTTAGCTTTGAGGAGAGAAACTGCTTATTAGAAATTTTGTGGGCCCCCCCACTTCCCTACCCCAGGCCCCCTTAGGGATGAAACAACAAAACGCCTTCCTCAATAGAAATGTTCCTCCTCCTTCCACTCATTGTGTGGCCTGAAAGCACTTACCGTGGGAGGGAAGAAGGAGGGACAGAGACTGGCCGAAGGGGGAGAAAACTGCAGGGGCTTAACACCTGGGCTAGTGCAAAATCACAACTGCCTGGTGATTTTGGTTCAAGAGATCCCTGTGGGCACAGTGTGTCTACAGGATCTGTGTGGAGTCTCCTTGCGTAAGACACGTGTGCCCACAGACCGCTTATCTGCTCCTCGGCACAAGTGGAGATACAATGCAGTGCGTGCATATGCATGTGGCATCCTGGGTGCCCCCTTACCTAAGGGAGCAAACAAGGCTGCATGTATGTGTGTGTGTGTGCCTTCTCAGCAAAGGATGGCAAGGGCAGGACAACCCAGAGGGCAAGTACCTCCTCCCAAGGCTGTGCCTGGGCCCATGTTCTCTCTCTTCCCAGGAGCCAAATCCCAGCACCTGGGAGTTGAGCCACAGCACAGCTTTCTGCCTTGGGCAGTTGGCAACTGAAGGCTGAATGGCAAGCAGCCACCTACTGGTCCTGGGCTAGGAGTGATGTGTGGGGAGTCGAAGGGTGGACACGCTAATCTTTACAGCCTTGCTTCCATGTTGTTTGGATGAGGTGATGTGGGGAAACTCAGCAGTAAAGAAATCAGTGGCCTGGGCTGACACATGCCTTCTTGGTCTCCAGTTTGGCTGATGTGGCTCATGAGAGTCTCCTGTTGGCAAAGCCCTGCCTTCTCCTATTTCTGAGGAGTAACACAAGTTGGAAGGATAAGGTGATCTGATCTTATTTGGGGAGGATGGCAGGGAGGGAAGTTGATCTGTGCATTAGTAGTCTATAATTTGGTAGTTTACAGATACATATGTATTTGCATACTCCCAGATCACAGATAGCGTAGGCATCACGCCCAGCCCTACCCTAAATCTTGGCACTTTAAAGGAGGGCCTGGTGGCACTGATGGTGGGCATGGCATTGATTCAGGCACTGCCCTGGCCCCAGTGCTTCTCTGTGGCTCATGATGTGTTTGGCCTTTATTCCAATGTTTCAAAGAGGTGAAATTAAACATCGAGGGGCAGACTTTTCCCAAAAAGCAAATATGCTATGTTATTTGCCTACCAAGGAGGCTTAGGAGGTAGAATTTGGTGCCTACAGACTGGCAGTGGGGAGGTGTGTGGGCTGTTGACAAAGTCCTGAGCAGGAGCATGGCAGGGAGGTTTTATAGAGAGCAAGAGCTGCTTGGAACTTGGAGGTCCTAAAGGGGTGTCATAGCCTGAAGAGGAGCAGGAAGGGGCAGCTCACTGTGGCAAGCTCTGCATGGTGGATGCCCTTAAGGAGATGGGACTTTAGAGGAACTTGAGGCTCAGATACTTATTTTTTCTTAATTAAGAAAAATAGATAGGGTCTTTCCATGTTGGCCAGGTTGGTCTTGAACTCTTCATCCCAAGTAGTCGTCCCACCTCAGCCTCCCAAAATGCGAGGATTATAGACATGAGCCAATGTGCCTGGCCACTTGTGTTTTGCTTCAGTTTTTAAATGTGTATATATTCGTAGATGTATACCCTAAACACATACACATGTGTGTCTATTTTATTTTTTTATTTTTTTGAGGTGGAATCTCACTGTTTCCTAAGCTGAAGTGCAGTGGCACAATCTCAGCTCACTGCAACCTCTCTCTCCAAGGTTCAAGCGATTCTCCTGCCGTAGCCTCCCAAGCAGTTGGGATTATAGGCATGTGTCACCACGCCTGGATACTTTTGTAATTTTAGGAGAGATGGGATTTCACCATGTTGGTCAGGCTGGTCTCAAACTCCTGACCTCAGGTGAGCCACCTGCCTCGGCCTCCCAAAGTGCTGTGATTACAGGCATGAATCACCGTGCCCGGCCACATGTGTGTCTACTGATGTACTATATAGTGATATGTTTATAGAGTTTTTATATTATATATTATGTATTATTTGTATATACTATAATGTGATTTTCCATAAATAAGCTTTGGTTTCCTCATACCTAATTTCTGATTTACAGTTTCAAATGTCTTTCTGATCTGGGCCAGATTCATTTAAAAAAAGAGAGTGAGAGGGTTTTGGGGGGACATACTTAAGGTGTATGTTGGTTTTTTTTGTTTTTTAAGAAAAACAAAATCTCATATGCACTATGTGAATTTTCTGTTTGGTTCCTCTTGTGTTTTGTGTTTGTGTGCACATGTCATTCAGAGGGATTCAGAAGTAGAATATTTGAGTTTGCTTCTATAGTCAGATTTATTTTTCCCTTGGTTTTTGGGTCATTTGTACCAGGTCAGGGTGGAGAATAGATAAAAGAAGTAACAAAGGAGTTGCTTGGAGTTACAAAGAAAGATCACAGTCAGTTGGTTTTAATTGTGGATGTGTATTTTTTTAACTTTCATTCTGAAAATTTTGAAAGATAAAGAGAAAATAGTAAAATTAACCTCTTTGTTTTCCATCACCATCTTATTTTATGCATGCTTTTTTTTTCTTTTTTTCTTCCTCAAACATTCTCCTATCCAATTGTGATGCTTTTAATTAAAATTAGATGAATACATGGAAATATATATAAATTATCTGTCTCTCAGATGCCTGGCACTATGGGTGTTGAGAATGGAAGGGTCTAGGTTGGGCAGGGTGGCTCACACCTATAATCTCAACATTTTGGGAGGCCAAGGCAGGTGGATCACTTGAGGCTAGGAGTTTGAGACCAGCCAGGAGTTCGACACCATTTGAGACCAATACAGCAAAACCCCATCTCTACTAAAAAAAAAAAAAAAAAAAAAAAAAAAAAAAAAAAAAGAAAGAAAGAAAAAGTAGCTGGACATGGTAGCAAATGCCTGTAATCCCATCTATTTGGGAGGCTGAGGCACAAGGATCACTTGAACCCAGGAAGTGGAGGTTGCACTCCAGCCTGTGGGCAACAGAGCAAGACTGTCTCAAAATAAAGTAAAATAAGATAAGATCAGGTAAAATAAAATTTAGAGTAAACCAAACAACTCTGTCCCATTAGAATGAGTCATGTGGTTTCCAGTAGAACATTCAGTCTCATCAGTCCATAAAAAGGGATTCAATGGACCAAATCTCTGAAGATCAGGGACTTGTCCCTTGGAGACTATACTTCCATTGCTCAAGCAGCATCCTTGTTATTTTCTGTTGTCCAGACCATCTCTTCACCACCTACTGGGAGTGGGCAGGTAGAATTTCCCTGGCACTGTTGTTGAGGTATAAGAGAACACCTCCTCTCCTTTCTGAAGTTCCAGCCCAGCCTGGGTGGTTCTGTTTCATCTGCTTTTCTAGAAGGCCCACAACGTATTAATTCTGTGGTTGAAGTATCTGTTCTTAGGCACCAAGGTGTCCAGTAGATGCCTGGCAAAGCCCTTTGCTCATCTCTCAGTGAAGACATTCAGTTGGGTGAGAAGCTCAGCAGTTACTGAACAGAGGCTCTATATTACTCAGGACACATTTATTGTAAGTGACAGAAACCAAATTCACATTCACATTCACATAAATAAAACGGAATATTTGGCTCATGAAATCTAAGGGAAAAGGTGAAGAACCAAGCCAAAGGCAGAACTGAATACAGTGGCCTTGGGGCTAGCTGGACCCAGAGGCCACAGTGCTGCCACAGCTTTATTCTTTTGGGGTGCTCATCTCTTTCTTTCTGGTTCTTAGCTCCTTTTCCTTGGTTTCCCCAAGATGACCAGCTTATTCCATGAGGCTGCCAAGAGCTCCTGAGTTTGGCAGCTCATTGCTTAAATCAGAGAGAGCGACTGGCTTTCAAAAATCCCAGGCCTGTTTTGGGTCAGCTGCCCACCTCTTGATTAATTAACTGTGGCCAGAGAGGGAAAGTCATGTAAGAACATGGTTGGATCTCTCAGGAATCACATGTATGGAGGGAGAATGTAGGGCACTCAGAACAATAGGTGTCTATTTTCATAAAGGCCAAATTACTCCATGATGTCCAATCCCAAAATGTCTATGTGAATGGTGACTGAGCTCAGAGACCTTGGCTACTAGCTCTTAAACAAAGAGTCCGAAAGGAACTGTTGTACAGCCTTTGACGTCCTCCCCCTCACTTCATTACTAGTCAGCAAATTAAGGATTCTTCCTCTGTAAGCTGTTAATGGTGCCTTTAGCAAAACCCGCCATCTTCTAATGTGACACGCACAGAGAAATACCCTGGTTGCGGACACCTGAGGTTGTATGAATGAACCTAGCACCCTCCCAATGGGGCAGAGAGAGACTGGAGCCAAGTCCTAGGATGGCACAATTCTGGCCTGCCCAGGCTTCCTCCAAAGGAAAATGACTAGCGGGCTGCATGATTTGGGATTAGACTGCAGGGAGTTGACACGTGCACCAGGGCTTGCTGCTGGCACTCTACAAATAAAGCACTCCTTTCTTGAGGAATAGGCTTTACCTATCATGTACACAGATACAGTAGGTCTTATTGTCATGGATCCTACTTCTGTAGTCCTGCTGTTTATAACTCATGATGCATAGCATCTCTTTACAAAGAGAGTGGTTATGAAGCAGAAGTTTAGGGGGAAAGCACTGTCACAGCTGCAGGGAAACTGTGGAATTCTCAGAGGCAGCTGTTCCCAGGCCTTCACCACTCAGAAAGCCATCCAGGTAAGGGTTTCTGTCAGGTCCTGGATGGAGCCAAGATATCGTGTAGTTTTTGCAATAATCAGAATCACATTTAATTCAGTGTGCCACTAATATGCAACCCATCTTTCAGGTAACTTCAGAATGAATATTTTAATTACCATTCTCCTTTTCTCGATTTCTGTTTTGCTGTTTTCTGCCTAAATGATGTATAAATGTGTTTTAATTGTAAAAATTCAAACAATATAAATACATAAAATATAAAGGAGATTTTTTTCCTTTATAGTCTATGTATTTTAAATGTCATTCAGGATCTTTTCATTTGAAGCATATAGTAGATAATCATATAGTTTCATCAATATGTGTACATATATAGATACATGGTTCTGCTTTGTTTTAGGCTCACGTTATACATTTGTTCTGCAGCTTGAATTTCTCATCTCCCTGTGAGGCTTGGAGGTCCTTTCATGTCAGAGCACTTCATTCTACCGTGTGCTTTTTGACTGCAGCATTCTAGTTCCACGCCTTACAAACCAGAGTTTGTAACTGTCCTTCCAGTGATGGACACATAGGTTGTTTCCAGTGTCTTGCTATTACAAACAGTCCTTTGGGAAACATCTGCATACTTGCCTATTTTTACATATGGGTATCTTTCTAGGAAAGACACTTAGAAAGAACACGCTGGATTGAGGAGGAAGCACAGCGAAGTTTTTAGATGCCGCCACATTGCCCTCCAGTTAGACCATATCAGGTTCTATACCACACACAGTGTGTACAATTACCCATTTCCTCTTATCAGTACTGGGTAATATCTGTTTTTTTGAAAAACTTTGCCAGTCGGATAGGTAAAAATGATATCTAATTTGGGGAGTGAGTATAAAATCGTGCTTAAGGATGAACTTTGCAGCCCACATGGCTGGAATCAAATCATGATCCCTTTCCTACTAGCTGTGTAATTTTGGTGAGTTACCTAACCTCTCTATTCCTCCATTTCCTTATCTGTAAAAGGAGATCATTTTGGCTGTACAAACCTCATAGTGACTTTTTTGTTTTTGTTTTTGAGACGGGATCTTGCTCTGTCATCCAGGCTGGAGTACAGTGGTTCACGTGATCTTGGCTCACTGCAACCTCTGCCTCCTGCAATTCTCATGCATCAGCCTCATAAGTAGATGGGATTACAGGCACGCACCACCACACGTGACTGATTTTTGTATTTTTAGTAGAGACGGGGTTTCACCATGTTGGCCAGGCTGGTCTCGAACTCCTAGCCTCAAGTGATTTACCTGCCTCAGCCTCCCAAAGTGCTGGGATTACAGGCATGAGCCACCATGCCCAGCTCATAGTGGTTTTATAAAAATGTTTTTATAATGGAAAGTTTCAAAATATGCAAAAGTAGAATAGTTACCAACTCTTGGCTAACCTTTCTCCATTAATCCCTATACACTTTCCTTTCCCATATTATTTTGAAGCAACTATCAGACATATAATTTCATCTGTAAATATTTCAGTATGTACTCTAAATGATAGTGATGCTTTTAAAATGTAATAATAGGCTGAGTGTGGTGGCTCACACCTATAATCCCAGCACTCTGGGAGACTGAGACAGATCACCTGAGGTCAGGAGTTCGAGGCCAGCCTGACCAACATGTGAAACCCTGTCTCTACCAAAAATGCAAAAAATTAGCCAGGCATGGTGGTGGGCACCTGTACTCAGCTATTCAGGAGGCTGGGTCAGGAGAATCACTTGAACCCGGGAGGCAGACGTTGTAGTGAGCCGAGATCTCGCCATTGCACTCCAGCCTGGGCAACAAGAATGAGACATTGTCTCACAAAAAAAGTAATTATAATACCATTATCATACCTAGAAAAATATTATCAAATATGTAGGAATGTCTTGAGGGTTAAGTGAACTAATTGATAGAAATTGCTTAAAACAGCACTTGTCACACACTAAATACTATATATGTTTGTAATTATTTTTGTTGCTTCTGTAATTTGCAGTTCTTTTTTGTTTTGTTTTTGTTTTTGTTTTTTTTAGTTCTTTTGTTGAGACAGAGTCTCGCTCTGTTACTCAGCTGGAGTGCAGTGGTTCGATCTCAATCTCGGCTTACTTCAACCTCTGCCTCCTGGGTTCAAGCGATTCTCTTGTCTCAGCCATCTGAGTAGCTAGGACTACAAGTTCACATCACCATGCCCATTTCCTTTTCTTTTTTGTATT
The DNA here is from genome assembly GCF_048565385.1 of Saimiri boliviensis. Lineage (NCBI taxonomy): Eukaryota > Metazoa > Chordata > Mammalia > Primates > Cebidae > Saimiri > Saimiri boliviensis. The sequence goes on along the minus strand of NC_133460.1, from coordinate 86,224,157 downwards.
TTTAGTAGAGATGGGGTTTCACCAGGTTGGCCAGGCTGGTTTTGAACCCCTGACCTGAAGTGATCCGCCCACCTCAGCCTTCCAAAGTGCTGGGATTACAGGTGTGAACCATCACCCCTGGCCTAATTTGCGATTCTTTCTAGAGGTTTAACGTTATTTCATGTTATTTGGCCATGTATATTTTTTTCTATAAATTACTTGTTCAAGTTTTCACTCATTTATCTATCTTTTTTCCTGAGACTTACAAGATCTTTTTTTTCCCCCAGAGTAGGGAGGAAGCGGGCTCCAAGGCTAGATCCTGGAGGGGTGCCCCTCCATCTCTCTCTCTCTCTCTTTTTTTTTTTTTTTTTTCTGAGACAGGTCTTGCTGTGTTGCCCAGGTTGGAGTGTAATGGTGCAATCATAACTCACTGCAGTCTTGACCTCCTGGGCTCAAGGGATTGGATCCTTCCACCTCAGCCTCCTCTGTAGTTGGGACCAAAGGTGCATGCCACCACACTCGGCTAACTTTTTTCATTTTTTGTAAAGACGGGGTCTTACTTTGTTGCCCAGGCTGGTCTTGAATTCCTGGGCTCAAGCTATCTGCCTGCCTTCGCCTCCCAAAATGCTGACATTACAGGCATGAGCCACCACTCCTGGCCTCCCCTGACCTCTTTTAATATTCTCAGGATTAATCTTTTGACTATGTATCAGCAGTCCCTAGCCTATTTGGCGCCAGGGACTGGTTTCATGGAAGACGGTTTTCAATTTTTCCATAGCCTGGGGTCAGGGTTCAGGGTGATTCAAGTGCATTTCATTTATTATGCACTTTATTTCCATTATTATTACATTGAAATATATAATAAAATAATTATACAACTCACCGTAATGTAGAATCAGTGGGAGCCTTTAGCTTGTTTTCATGCAACTAGATGAGGCGTCCCCAAACTATGGCCTGCGGGCTGCATGCGGCTCCCTGAGGCCATTTATCCGGCCTCTCGCCGTACTTCAGGAAGGGGCACCTCTTTCATTGGTGGTCAGTGAGAGGAGCACAGTATGTGGTGGCCCTCCAACGGTCTGAGAGACAGTGAACTGGCCCGCTGTGTAAAAAGTTTGGGGACGCCTGAACTAGATGGTCTCATCTAGGGGTGATGGGAGACAGTAACAGATCCTCAGGCATTGGATTCTCATAAGGAGCCACAGCCTAGATCCCTCACATGTGCAGTTTACAATAGGGTTTGTGCTCCTGTGTGAATCTAATGCTGCTCCTGATCTGACAGGAGGCAGAGCTCAAGGTGGTAATGCCAGTGATGGGGAATGGCTGTAAATTCAATTGAAGCTTGCTTTCCTACCACTCACCTCCTACTGTGCGTCCTGGCCGTGGACTAGTACAGGTCTGTGCCGGGGGTTGGAGACCGCAGCTATATATGGTAATTCCTTTCAGCTTATTGTTTATGATGTCTTCTGTTGTGTAGAAGTTTTTCTTATTTGTAGGTTAGGTCTGTCTGTTCATTACCTTCATGGCTTCAGAATTTTATCTTAAGAATGTCTTTGAATATTATAAAACTATTTTCCTATGTTTTTTTCTTAGACCTTTATGGGTTTTCATACAGTTTAAAAATGTTGATCTCCTTAATCCATCTGGGACTGATGTCTGCTGGGAGGTAGGGCTCTAATTTTTTTTTCCAAATGAGTATCCAATGGACCGTATACCACTTACTGATTAGTTCGTTCTTTATCTGCTCTCTTTAAAGACCACACTTAGGATCTACTGATTCTCTACAAGTAGATAGGTGTGGCTTTGGATTCTTTATTCTGATCCATTGATCTCTTCACCTATTTTAGCATGAATATCATACCATAGCTTTACACAAAGTATGTTTTGATCCGGTAGAACAAATTCTTTCTTATTGTTGTTCTTCGGATATTTCTGGTTATTCTTGTGTTTTTCTTCTTCAGATGAATTTTAGAATCAATTGATTAAGTAAAAATCTTGTGTAGATGCGACTGTATTAAATGTATGTATTAACTGGGGAGAACTGACAGTTTTATAATCAAGACTTCCCATCTGGGAGCATGATGTTTTTAAACTTATTCAACAATTCTATGTCCTTTAGTAAAGTTTTATTTGATTTGATTTTTATTTATTTGTTTATTTATTTTTTGAGACGGAGTTTTCCTCTTGTTGCCCAGGCTAGAGTGCAATGGAGTGATCTCGGCTCACCACAACCTCTACCTCCCAGGTTCAAGCGATTCTCCTGCCTCAGCCTCCTGAGTAACTGGGATTACAGGCATGAGCCACCATGCCCGGCTAATTTTTGTACTTTTAGTAGAGACGGGGTTTCATGTTGATTAGGCTGGTCTCGAACTACTGACTTCATGATCCTCCTGCCTTGGCCTCCCAAAGTGCTGGGATTACAGGTGTGAGCCACCGCGCCTGGCCCTAGATTTATTCTTAGGTATTTTACAGTTTTTAAATTCTTTTCGTTAATGGATTTTATTTTATTTATTTATTTTTTGAGATGGAGTTTCAGTCTGTTGCCCAGGCTGGAGTGCAGTGGTGCGATCTAGGTTTACTGCAACCTGTACCTCCCAGGTTCAAGCAGTTCTCCTGCCTCAGCCTCCCGAGTAGCCGGGATCACAGGTGCCTGCCACCTAATCACCCGGCTAATTTTTATTTATTTATTTATTTTTTAGTAGAGACAGAGTTTCACCATGTTGGACCAGGCTGGGTCTCAAACTCCTGACCTCAGGTGATCCACCCACATTTGCCTCCCAAAGTGCTGGGATTATAAGCATAAGCCACTGTGCCCAGCCTGGGTTTTAAATTACATTTTGGTTACAATTGGTTATTGCTGGTATATAATAACACTTGGTTATTGCCTGAATATAATAATAGCTAACATCCGTGGGTGTGTGCTACATGCTATATACTGTTCTAAGCATCTTTTCCCATATAATTTTTATAACAAGCCAGTGCCTAGGTACTATTACTATTTCTGTCTTATGAAGAAGAAACAGAGCTGTAGAGAGGTTGAGTGACTCACTCCGGATCACATGATTACCAGGTAGCAGAGCCAGGGGCCCACACCTGCACCCCTTTCCACTGTTGTATGCAGCATGCCAGCTACCTCATCCAACCCTGGTATTATTTGGGGTAGTTCTTTGGTTGAGTCTTTTGGATTTTCTAGGTAGATAATCATGTTTTCTGCAAGTAATTACCATGTATAGCTCGTCTTTTTGCATGCTTCTTGTTGGGTATCTCGTTTTGTAAATATTGTATCATCATTTCTCAGGAAGTCTGAACCAGTCAGTTTTTGCTTTAGCACTGTGAACATGTTGCCATTTCTTTCCTTAAGGAGCACACAGAGCAGTTATGTTTAGGGGCCATATAGATGGAAATATAGTTTAGAAACTTATCCCTGCAGCTCACAGCACCTTGTTAAATTCAATCGATTGAATGAACTTACGTTATTGCATTGTACTGAGAGTTTTTGTTTCTGATTTTCTTATTTTTTTTTCCTCTCTCTGTTAACTCTGTGTTTCCATTGCTCAAGTTTCTAAGCCTCGGATTCTTGAGTGAAGTGAGTGCATACCTCAGGCTTCCTTTTGTCTAGCCTGGGCCAGGCTCTCCTATCCTTGGTTAGGCTGACTTTGTGCCCTTGGTTAAAATAGAGCATAATCATTTTGTATTTCTCTGTAGGCATTCTCTGGCTGTAGGACTGCACTCCTCCACTGGCTGCAGAAACTCCGCTTTGCTGGCGCTTATTTGTACTGGGAGAGGTGTCCTAGACCTCTACCAGCTGTGGGAGTCTGGAGTCAGTCTTGCTCCCTAGTGGCCACTGCCTATTTGGGAGAAAGAGGCCATTGGGGTACCTCCCTTCTGATCTGGGGCCTCTTGGCCTAACCTTGAGCTACTGGTCAGTCCCATCACTTGAGTGCAAGGGGTGCAAGGGCCATGGTTGCTAACACTAGCTGTAGCTGTAGCAGGTCCTCTCCTTCAGGTCACCTGCCCTTGGCCCCGAGTCATGGACAGGAGTGTTTAGTTATGTTGTCTTTTCTCTTATAAAATGTAAATAATGTGTTTTTCCCTTAAAAAAAAAAAAGCACATGCTCATTAAATATTTGGAAAATGAAGAAAATTTAGAAGAAGGAAGAATTGCTTATCAGTCTACTGCCCAAACACAGTCACTTTTAACATTTTAGTTTTCTTTCCTTTTCTCTGCATAGGCTTTTTTTTTTTTTTTTGAATAGTTGTAACAGTGCTGTTTGTATTCTGCTTTTTTCTCTTATAATAGTACATCATAAGTATTTTGCGTGTATTATTTGGGAATATCATTTTAAATGACTGTATAATATTCCATTAAGTAGATGGACCGTCATTTATTTAACATGCTTTGGTCTTGACCCCTTGAAGGCAAGGCCTATCCTCCTTTCCCTGTTAACCCATTATGGTTCAGTCAACCATGAAGTTGGCTAAGCTTCTGAATTTAAATTTTTCGTCTGCACCGTCTCTTTGAAGTCATGGTATGCCAGCTGCTGTGTGAAATGGAACTTCTTTTTATTTGCTTTAAACTTTATTCGTTCAAACTTCAGCTAGGCGTCCTGTTCTTATTTGGCTTTAGTTTGATGAAAAAAATAGTGTTTACCTTCCCCTGCCTAGTCTTGCAGCTTTGGTCCTAGGGCCTCCCTTCCTCCTTTCTAAACAGACATCACTGTGGATGGCAGGCCCCACAAGCATGACCCTGTCCACTCATCGCAGATGTGACTCGAGCAGCCTTCTGGAGCTGCGCTCTAGAGAGCATTCGGGTGGCTGTTTCTCCACCTGCAAGGTGGGATGTTTGCTGGACAGAGAACAAGATTTGCCTCTTTTTATCCCCTTCCCGTTACGTCTGTTTCCCCATCCCTTTGGTGACCCAGGGTGCCCTGTTGGCTGGATCCTAGGAACTGGTTGTCTCACACTTTCACCTGCCCCCTGTCTGTGTCTTTCCCCTTCCTGACTTCTGTTGACCTCGTGTTCCCACTCCACTGGTCCCTCCCTCACAGTGCTGTCACTGCAGCTATGCTCCTGTCTTCCCCTCACGGAGTGAGTTTGTGTGACCTTCGCACTGTATGCATGCTTTGGGACTTACCGCTGTAATGATGTCAGTGGCGGAGGTTAGCAGATGGCGGCAGCAGCAATGAGACCTGACATGTTCTAATGACTCCCTCCTTCCTACCCTTGATGGCTGAGCCAATGGAGGAGCAGGGGTTTCCTTGAGGTATTTAAGGAGGGGACCAAGGGAAATCGGGGGGGCCCCCAGGTGCCGATGAGGCCTGTGACCTTTGCTGCTATAATATCAGTGTTTCACAAGCAGGGCGGTTTGGGAGCCCACTTGCAGCCCATCAAAAATTGATTTAATTGCAATTTTTCCTCCAATTAGGAGCACTGGAGCCTAACTAATTGGAGTAATAGAGAGTAATAAGGCTCAGATAAAAAGCCTTCCTCGGCTGCCTTTGTATCTCGTGTCAGTGCCTGTCAGAGGTCAGAGAGCTTGCATATTCTATTAGGCAGCCTGGCCTTCATTTGTACAAATTAGTTTACCCAACAGTAATTAAAATGCCAATGCGGGTTGAAGAGAACTGAATACACTTGATGGGCATGTTGGTGAATGATGTGACAGCTCTGGTGGCCTCCCTTGCCAAAGTGTGTCAGCCTGGGCTCAGAGGCTGCTGGGGCCTGGGCCAGCTGGGCGGCTCTAGGCCAGCCACGGGGCACAGCTGCTGAGCACGCCACTTCTGCTGCTCCGCCTCAGAGCCACTCAGTTGCTGCTTTCTTCTTCCAGGTGGAGTCATTTGTTCATTTGTCATTCATTCATTCAATAACCATTTGAGTTTTTAGTATGTGTCAGGCATTATACTTGATGCTGAAGAGTCAAACAAGACTAACTCTTGAAATGTAGCCCAAATGAGAGCTTATGGGTGAGGGGTGATATAATAACTCAGGCCTGGAATCAAGACCAACTGGGTCCCAAATCCAGTCCGCTAGTTGCTACCTGTGTGAGCTAGAGCAAATTAATTACTTCTCAGAGCCTCAGTCTCCTCATCTATAAAATAGGGAAAGTGGGGCTGGGCACCGTGGCTAATGCCTGTCATTCCAGCACTTTGGGAGGCCGAGGTGGGTGGATCATGTGAGGTCAGGAGTTCGAGACTAGCCTGGTCAACAGGAGGAAACCCTGTCTTTACTAAAAGTACATAAATTAGTTGGGTATGGTGGCAACGCGCCTGTAATCCCAGCTACTAGGTGGGTGCTGAGGCAGGAGAATTGCTTGAACCTGGGAGGTGGAAGTTGCAATGAGCCTAGATGAAGCCACTGCACTTCAGCCTGGGCAACAGTGAGACTCTGTCTCAAAAAATATAAATGAATGAATGAATGAAAGAAAAGTGGTACCCACTGCATAGTGTTATGAAGATTAGATAGGTTAATGCTTTTGAAACACATGCTCAGCACCTGGTACACAGTAAGTGCTCAGTAAACTACTAGTGTTATTCTTTAAGAGGGCCTAAACTAATACAGAAGCAGCAAGAATCTACCTTCCTTTCAGACTGCCCATGCCCAACTAATTTCCCTTCTAACTTTGCCCTCCTCTTTTCTATGTCTTGTTATTTTTAGTTTCTCAACTTGAATACACAAGCCTTAATTCCCTGACATCTTCCTCTGGTTAGACAGCTCTGATGTCTACTTCTTGAGTCTGAGGATGGTCTGCATGATGCCAGCTTTGCCTGAGCTAGGGCCAGGGGACAAGTAAAGCAGGTTGAAGATTTGGTTAAGGTCTGGGGCAGGGTGAGAAATTGCAGAAGGCTGGCTTCTGGTAAGGGCTTTCTGGTCCCAAAAGAGTAGAGCTTATGGAGTCAGAATGACTATTAGACCCTCCAGCTGAGAGAGGATGTGTGTACTTATACAAATGTGTCTGAGTGTGTATGTTTTAACATTACTTTTTAGATGTTGGGCTAGATGCGGTGGCTTATGCCTGTAATCCCAGCACTTTGGGAGGCCAAGACGGGCGGATCACCTGAAGTTGAGAGTTTGACACCAGCCTGACCAACATGGAGAAACCCCGTCTCTACTAAAAATACAAAATTAGCTGGGTATGGTGGCACATGCCTGTAATCCTAGCTACTTGGGAGGCTGAGACAGGAGAATCACTTGAACCTGGGAGGTGGAGGTTGTGGTGAGCCGAGAGGGCGCCATTGCACTGCAGCCTAGGCAACAGGATGGAAACTCCATCTCAAAAAAAAAAAAAAAAAAAATTTAGTTGTTGGTACTTCTCATCTCTTACCTGGTTGTGGTGCTTAGGAGGGACTTCTCACTCCACTAATAATGTATGCCTGTGTCATGTGTCATTCAGGTTTGAGCCTTTGGTATTTGGGAATTCTTCCTTTAGGAAGCAGAGGAACCAACTTCACAGCCCACACAACTAGCTTTCCCAGCTATGATGGCTTTGGGCTCTGGAAGGCCCTCTCATTTCAGTTCCACAAATTTGTCTTGAGTGTCTCCTCTGGGCCAGGCACTGTGCCAGGTACTGCAGTACCCAAGAGCCTCTAAAGGGTTCTGATCTCAAAGGGAAGATGGGAAGATAAACCAAAAATGCCATTTGTCCCATGAGTATGGAAGGGACTCGGAGGATGGTCAGCCTCTGTGGGGAGCCACCAGTTCTTGCCTCTGCCTGCTGAGCACAAATTTGCTGTCCTTGTCCCTGGAATACCCCTGAGGGAAGAGATGGGACTGAGGGCAAAAGCCATTTGAATTTTCTTTCTATTCTGAGCAGAGCTGGCTTTTCATCACTTTTAAACCCCAAACTGAAGCTACAGCAAAGACCTTTAGTGGAGAAAATTCACTGAGTAATCCCTTGGGAGGACTGTGGAGGGAATGATGCATGTTTTCATTTCCTCAACCTCCAAGTATTTATTGAGAGCCTTTGTCATGTCTAGCACGGGAGCCAGCACTGTGAAGGATGTGGCGAGAATCTGGTTGAAGACGTCTGGCGGATTCAAACTGAACAGGTTATCAGAGCACAGCATTTTGTTTGGGTTAGAGAACTGAGGGCAGTGAGGCTGCCTGTGATGCACAGATCCCATCCCACCAGCCCCTTTTCAAAGCACTTCATCCCATGAGTCTCGAGGGAGGAGTCTGAATATGGGGGTAACAGATCCTGTGTTTAGCCATAGCATTGTAAGTCCATTCGTGGAAGATTGGCCTTTGCTTTATATTCACTGTCTGCACAATGAGAATAATAATTTCTATCTTGTGGCCTCCTTGTGGGATGTGACACACTCTGGGTGTTGGAGAGTAGTGAATTCCTTTTCTTCCTCGCTCCCTGTGTCCGTTGTACCCTGAGATTGCACGTGGGCACACCCTGTCTCGTCTTCTGACTTTGAGTGTGGCTCATCTGTAGCTTTTGCCTCATCCTTCCTAATGACCATGGGAATAAGGGAGGGGGTAGGGGCAAGAATGGCTGCAGGTAGTGGGGAATAGTTCAAGGTGTACAGGACTGTGTCTGCAGCCAGCCTGACCCCCAGGAATCCTGGGCAGGCCCCGTGGTTTGGGTATGAGTCCTGATGAATGTTTGCTCAAGATTTGCTTGAGTGTTCAGATGGTTTTTTACTGAGTGTTAAATTTGATTAAACTCTTACGTCCTCCTCAGTGCCAGGAAGACACTCTACTTTCTCTCCCTGTTTGCCTCCTTGATTCACAGTAGTTAGGGGAGGGAAAAGGGCAGCATTTAGAAAGAAACACTTATAGATGTCACACCCAAGCAGTTAAGAAAGCCCTTCACAGGAGGCTGGGCACCAGTGGTTCATGCCTGTAGTCCTAGCACTTTGGGAGGCTGAGGCAGGTAGATCATTTGAGCCCAGGAATTCAAGACCAGCCTGGACAACATAGTGAGATCCCTGTCTCTATTTAAAAAAAAAAAAAAAAAAAAAGGCCGTTTACAGGGTATGAAGGTGAGGGGCACTCCTGGTGGCAGATGATCCGGGACAGATGTGGGTGGACCAGAATAGAGGAGGATAGGAGTCCTTGGGAAGGGGGTTTGCATTCCCACCCACCCTCCTCCCTGCCACTCCCACAGCTCTAACCTCCCAGCAGGATTAAAGTTCCAGGTTGCTCCCCTCTCTCTCTATTGATTTACCTTGATGCTATCACCCTGATGCTAATTTAGGCCTGTGGCCAGTCAGAGGCCTGCTATCGGCCTTCTTAAGAGATGCCTGTGTCTGTGCTGGTGCCCTTCACCTGGCCCCCAGTCCTCAGGTCTGGAGAGTCCAATTGCCTGCTCGAATGATTTCCAAGTGGCAATTATGTTTCCAGCCCAAGGTAATTGACTTTACTAGTTATTAAGGGATTACCCTAAAGAGAAAAATGTTGGAGGAGGGAGGTGAGAGCAACACCTCCTAACTTTGTAGTTTGGTTCTTCAGTATCCACTGGCTGCTTCCCAGGCTGGCAGTCACTTGGGGCATGGTAGGAGTGGCTGTTTGGCATGACCACTCTATAGTTTAGTGGCTCCTGGCAGCCTTGAAGAAGCTAGGATGATGGGGCATGTCCCTGGAGGAAGTCTTGGCTGGAGTCATAAAAGGCCCAGGATTGCTCATATGGCCTTTTTATCAGCCTAGGGTTAGAGCAGACACCTGCCCTACAATTTTGATTGTAAGTCAGTGGTTTGGCCAGTGCCTGCCTAACATCTGCCCATCAGCAACTGGCAGGCCAACCTCCCTACCCCAGCCAAAGCCACTGGCTTCTCCAGGGCCCTCTCTGTGGAAATCCATCTCCTCACTGACATGCTCGCGATCAGAGAGCCACAGGTGCTGGGCCGGGCCACAGTGGATGGTCTGTTTCCCTCACATTGCTAATGTGTTATTAGTATGCCCGGTCTTCCTTCTCCCCATGAATGACATGTAGGGACATGGCCCATTCCTGCCCCAGGGCTCCTGAGTAACACCACTCCTTTCAACTCTCTTGCTTGCTGTTTAAGTTTTCAAGCCCAGGTTTCCTGAAGGCTTCCCCTCTATACCCTACCAAATCCTCTAACAAGAGTTGTCTGGCTCACAGGTTCAAGTTCTAGGCCAGTACAACAGCCAATCTGGCCACTGCATGGATCCCATACACCAGGCTTGTGCCTCCGTTTAAAGTGAGACTCTGCAGATTGTATATGTTGAGTTTTTTAGGGCTCTAAGGGACACTCTGGGCAGCAGGGTCAGCCTGCTACATCTCATGTGCCTCTTGGCATTGTTACTGGCCTCAGAGGACTCTGCTGGACTCCCATCATGCTCTGCAGAAGCTGCCTGGCTCCTCTCATTCCCCCCTCTGCCCCACCTATGGACTAGCATATACCTATCCATGGGATTCACTCACCTTTCATATTTTTCCTTTTCTCATTTTGGTATGTTTATATCTGCCCTGTGCCTGTACCACATTACCAGATTCCCCCAACTCTTAGAACCTTCAGGAATGCCCCCCAGCCGCCCCTACTTCTGACCAGGGCATGACCTTCCAGCCCCAGCAGCCTGTTCCTTGGACCCCTATTCTGTGCCCTGCTGTTGTGCTCTTGGGGTTCCTACAACTGGAGTCCGACAGGCTCGCTCTCCCTTGGGCTCAGACTTGTTGTATCTACAGATCTGTTTTTTTTTTTTTGAGACGGAGTTTCGCTCTTGTTACCCAGGCTGGAGTGCAATGGCGCGATCTCGGCTCACCGCAACCTCCGCCTCCTGGGCTCAGGCAATTCTCCTGCCTCAGCCTCCTAAGTAGCTGGGATTACAGGCACGCACCACCATGCCCAGCTAACTTTTTTTGTATTTTTAGTAGAGACGGGGTTTCACCTTGTTGACCAGGATGGTCTCGATCTCTCGACCTCGTGATCCACCCGCCTCGGCCTCCCAAAGTGCTGGGATTACAGATCTGTTTTTATGGTGTGCAGAGACCACTCAGCCCAGTCTGTGCAGCAGGCCCAGCTGTGGCTGAGCCTGTGGGTCTTCTGGCTAGGCAGCTTTTGGGGGCCACACCCTCACAAGTCTTCCAAGATGTCTTCCCACAGCTCCTCTGATGGTTCCCTTGGCCACTTCTCTCATTCTGGCTTAACCCCACAGTCCCTTGGGGAATAAGCACAGCATTTCCAGTTGTTAGCCATTTCTACTGCAGGTTCTGACAAGCCAGATCTGACTCTGCTTTCCTTTTGTTTGGCAGCTCTTTTGTGACAGGGACGGCTTGTTGCGGTCACTTCTCACCCCTGAGAATCTGGGACCTCAACAGGTAAGAGATTCCTGAGCCCACCCTGGCTTCTAGCCCAGGAGGCAAAGGAAAGCTTGCTGAGCCAGCTTCTGCCTCTATTGGCTGAGTGGTCCAGGAGGAGGCTGGGAAGTGGTCTAGTGCTGTGGCGCCTTCTCACATGGAATCATTCGGAGGAGACTGTTGAAGTAATTTATAATAGGTAAATTGTTTCATGTAGAATTTGTGATAACAATAACCATTTGGATTTATGATACTCTTTCTCTGAGGAGTACCTATGTGGCTATATAAAATCCCATCTATCCCCAGAGATGATTTTGCTAAAATAAAGAAATTTTGAAGGTGGCCTACAGACCTATAAAAAGAATTATACAGAACAGTTAAAATACATGCTGGTTTTATTCACAATTCTCTGCCTTGGCAGGCTTTACATATTCCCATCTGATTATCTACCATTCTGGGTTTTTGTTTTTTTTTTAACTTTTAAATTTTGAAATAATTATAGATTCATAGGAAGTTACAAAAATAAGATGGAAAGGTGTTTGTGTAACATCTTACATAATATATAACATAATATAATATAATAATATAAATCAAACCAGGAAGTAGACCCTGGTACCATCCATGGACCTTTATTCAGATTGCAGTGTGTGTGTGTGTGTGTGTGTATAGTCCTATGCAGTTTTATCACATGTAGATTCAGATCATCACCACAATTGAGGTACTAAACTCTGTTCCATCAGCACGAAGATTCCTCATATACCCTTGGTAGTCACACCCATCCTTATCCTCTCCTCTCCTTTCCCAAGTCCTCTGAGGCCAGCAGGCCAGGCTGGCTGTAGTACTGGCCTTAGTTCCTGGCAACTTCTTATGTGTGTGCCATCTCTATAATTTTGTCATTTTGAAAATGTTATATAAATGGAATCATACTGTTTGAGACTGGCTTTTTAAAAACTCAGTATAATTCCCATGAGACCCATAGATTGTATCTACTCCTCTTTATTGCTGAGTAGTATTCCATGATATGGATATACCAAAGTTTCTTTCCCCATTGAAGGACATTTGGGCAGTTTTCAATTTTTTGACTATTGCAACTAAAGCTATTACCAGCATTTGTGTACAGGTTTTTGCGTGGGCATACATTTTAATTTCTCTGGGATAAATGCCAAGGTGTACAATTGCTGGATTGTTTCATAAGTATATGCTTAGTTTTTTACCTGTCAAGCTATTTTTTGGAGTATCTTTATCATTTTACATTCCCACCAGCAATGTATGAGAGATCTTAATTTCTTCACATCCTCACCAGCATTTGGTATTTCACTATTTTTTTTCTCTTTTAAAATTTTTATTTATTTTTCCATAGAGATACAGGGTCTCATTATATTGCCCAGGCTGGTCTTGAACTTCTGGCCTCAAGTGATCCTCCCACCTCAGCCTCCCTAGTAGCTGGAACTATAGGCATGTGCCACCATGTCCAGCTAATTTTGTGTGTGTTTTTTGAAGAGATGGGTTTGCCATGGTACCCAGGCTAGTCCTGGGCTCAAGTGATCCACCTGCCTAGGCCTCCCAAAGTGTTAGGATTACAGGCGTGAGCCACAATGCCTGGATTCACTATTTTCTATTTTTTAACTATTCTAAAGGTTTTATATTTCATCATGTTTTAATATGAATTTCCCTAATAGCTAATGATGTTGAACATACTGTCATGTGTTTATTTGCCATGGATGTCATATATGAATATTCTCTTTGGAAAATGTCTGTTCATGTCTTTTGCTTGCTAGTTTTTTTTTTTTTTTTTTTTTTTTAATGGAACACTTTATGAATTTGCCATGCCAGTCTTCTCTGTATCATTTCCACTTCAGTATGTGTGCTTTGGAGGCAAGCAGTTTGCTTTTTTTTTTTTTAAACCATTGAGTTTTGATAGTTCTTTCTGCATTCTAGATATTAGCCTAGATATTCTAGATATTAGTCCTTTGTCAAATGTATGGTTTGCAAATATCTACTCCCAGTCTGTACTTTGTCTTTTTATCCTGATAACAGAGTCTTTTGAAGAGCAAATGTTAAACATTTTGATGGAATCTAAATTACTGACTTCTCTTTTATTGACCATGCCTTTGGTGTCAGGTCTAAGAACTCTTCACTTGGCCCTAGGCCCCACAGTCTGTGTCTTAAATGCCACAACTGACAGCACTGGTGAAGATGCTCTTCTCACCCGCTTCCTCAGTTGCTCTAGCTTCGTCTCCTCCATATTTCTCCAACTCTTTAGGAAAGCATTAGCCACAGCTTTTTTTGATTTTTTTTGAAAAATCCATCCTACAGTCAGTCTTTCCAAAAATTTTTTAAATAACAAGAGATGTTTTAATCAATGAATCATGGTTTTTTCCTTCAACATTCTCTTCGGATGGTCATCTAAGAACAGGGATCGGAAACTCCCTACTTCCCCAAACAACCATTCTGATAGCTCTGTGAGTAAGAATGCCCACCCTTTATCATGGATTGATTTGCTCCCTGAAGCTGTGATCCTGGGCAAGAAGCAAGCAAGTTGAACCTCTCTTCTGAAGAACAGACTTTTAATATCTGAAAACCTTGGTTCTGCTCTTCTAGGGCCTCCTCTGCTCCAGGCCAAAAGTTCTAGGTCCTTCAGTTGTTCCTCATTAACGCAGTAGCTAGGTTAGCCATAGCCTTGGCTGTAAGTAACGAAGACCTAATTCGAAGTGCCTCAAACAGGCTGGGTGCACTGGCCTGTGCATCACAGCACTCCAGCCTGGGCAACAGAGTGAGACTGTCTCCAAAACCAAAAAACAAAGTGGGTCAAACAACAATGGGATTATTACTATCTTAGCTGACAAGGAGCCCAGAAGTTGGGTGGTCCGGTGGTTCCAGGGTTGATGGTTCAGTAGCTCAATGAAACCTTGAGGGCCCAGATTCTCTTACTTTCTGCTTTGCCACCCTGGTCAAGGTGGCTTTTGCTCTCAGACTTGTGTAGAGCTGCTCCACCAGCTCGCCAGGCAACACTCACAGGGAAACAGGAATAGCCATATGTCCTTGTCTGGGACCCTTTTTAATATGAGGAAGCCTTTCTTAGGAGTTTCCAAGCAGACTTCTCACATCTAATAGTCAAAATTGTATTCCAGTATACTTACCCTAAACCAAACCCTGGCAAGCGGAATGGAATGACCAGTCAAGATTCACTTCCTGGGCCAGGGGAAGAACTCAGCTTCCTCCCTTGCCCCTACACATTAGCAGCAAAAGGTCGGGGGTGGTACAGAAGCAGGGCTTGGTTGGCTAGAAAGAATGTGAGGAATGTCTACAGAGGTGACCTGTAGTGTTGGTCTCACACTGGTTTCAGGACCATTCTCACCTGATGGTTTCTCTATTTGGTTTTATCCCTCTTGAAATGGCGTGTTCATAACTGACTACTGAATAGACCAGGTGTGGTCTGACAAATGGTAGATGCTGGCACCTCCTTCATTTTAAATCTCTACTTTTGTTAATATAGCCAATAGTTGTACCCCACTGTTGCTAGCCTAGCTGAAACTTCCCAGGACTCCTCTGCTCTTTAGCCCCTGGGATTTTGGAGCTCCTACAGTCTGTGAAACTTGCTCCCCATGAGCTCACCCTGCCACACTCCTGCCATTGGCCTGCCTTCCTTCTGAATGGGGCTGGGGCAGAGGCAGCCCCTCCCCTGGTGCCAGGGCCAGTGTGATGGGAGGCTGTGAGGAGCTCTCGAGGGAGCACTGGCTGTGTGGCCAGACAGACCTGGCTTCCAGAACTATTGTGCCTCTTGCTGTGATCTGGGGCCCTTTGGGCCTCAGTTTCCACATTTGTAAAGGGAAATTAATTATCCCTACCCAACAGAACTGGGATGAACAAAATTATTGTGAAAAAGTCTACCTGTCACCTTAGAGGCATTCAACTAGTGCAAGCTCTTTCCCACTCTTCCTCCTCACCCACACTAGTACCTTGGAGTTTGTGGAGGCTTCTTCTTTTCTTGAGGGCAGGGACTTGCTCTGTCACCCAGGCTGGAGTGCAGTGGCTACGTCATGGCTCACTGCAGCCTTGACCTCCTGGGCTCAAATGGTCCTTCTGCCTCAGCCTCCGGAGCAGCTAGGACTACAGACATGTGCCACCATGCTTGGCTAATTTTTAAATATTTTTATAGAGACAAGGTCTCGCTATGTTGCCCAGGCTGGTCTTGAACTCATTGGCTCAAGTGATCCTCCCGCCTTGGCCTCCCAAAGTGCTGGGATTATAGGTGTGAGCCACTGTGCCTGGCCTGTGGAGGCTTTTAAATCTCAAGATATGTGTGTCGCAGTGGCTCACGCCTGTAATCCCAGCACTTTGGGAGGCTGAGGCGGGTGGATCACAAGGTCAAGAGATCACAAGGTTTACTGGTCAACATGGTGAAATCCCATCACTACTAAAAATACAAAAATTAGCTGGGCATGGTGGTGCGTGCCTGTAGTCCCAGCTACTCGGGAGGCTGAGGCAGGAGAATCGCTTGAACCCAGGAGGCAGAGGTTGCGGTGAGCCGAGATCACGCCATTGCACTCCAGCCTGGGTAACAAGAGTGGAACTCCGTCCCCCCCCTCCCCCCAGAAAAAAAATGTGTGTCTTAAGTGACTAGCAGAGGAGATGAACCTGCTGACCTCCTGGCACAGAGAAGGCTCTTGACAGTGGGCTTTGGTCACAGAGATGGGCATTCTGATGAAAGTTTGTGCTTGGTCATATAGCTGGGCCGTGTTTGGCGGCATCACCTGCCTGGGCCCAGGATGGCACACAAGCCGGGTGGTGAGCTGGGTACACCACCATGACTCAGCATCATCTCAAAGGTTGAGTAATCTTTGAATGGCTTCTTCTGCCTGTGGTTGCCTTGGTGAATGGTACTCCTTGGTATAGATCTATGGTCAGGATGGAGTTACAAGGCACTATTTCTTTGACTGTCATTCTCTTATGAAACCCCTAGATCTCACTAACCCCAAACACTGAGTCTTTATTGAAACCAGAGAATGGGTACGAGACAGCGATAAGCCGGGCAGGGTGGCTTATGCTTGTAATCCCAGCACTTTTGAGAGGCTGGGGCAGGAGGATCACTTTAGCTCAGGAGTTTGAGAGTAGCCTGGGCAATATAGGAAGAACTCGTTTCTTACCAAAAAAAGTAAAAACAACAACAACAAAAAAACAGCTATAGCCTCAGTTGTTCCTGGAGCCTGAGAAGAAACAGCCCTGCCCGCTCTGGCCAGCCTGTGGGCTCTGCTTCTTGTGGCAGGGCTGCCCTGGGCATCACTTGGCAGTGCCTTCTCTCCAGCCCCCAGGTTCACTTACTGGGAGATTTTTGTTTAAACGTCTGTCCTGTCCCCAAGAGAAGCTTGGAGGACCAAGTGGTACAGCAGTTGGGGAAAGATGCCCTGGTGGAGGCATTTGCTTTTGGTGGGAGGAGATGGATGGACAGGGTGACTCTCTAGAGCTATCTTTCCCAGAGAAGCCCAAGTAGATAATAAAGCCATGTAGAAAATAGGATTAAGGTAATGAACAGGCAGGACAAAGTTTGATCTTTCAGTAACACCAAAGCCTGACTGACAGGCCAATCTGAGAGGTGGAGCAGCATCGCCGGCAGGACTTGGGACTGGGTGGTGAGCGATGCTGGATGGATTCTTTGCTTTTAACTTGTCACTGCTGAAACTTGAGGAGCGCCTGGATTTTCTCTTTTATGTATGTGCTGGGGCTTGGGTGAAGCAGGGGAGTACTCAAGGGGCAATTTGCTCTAAACATTGCTATACCCTGGATGATGGTGGGGGCTAGGACACAAAGCTGTAGCCACTCACTGGGCACCAGTGTTCATATCAGGGGAGCCATCTCCCACATCTATGTGTGTGTCTCAGCTATGCACCCTCAGGTAGCCATTGCTGCTTCTCACAAAGCCTGGATCCCTTTCAAGGTCACCATGGTTCCCTCAGCCCCTCATTCTGTCAAGACCTTTAGAGACTCTCCTTGCAGGCTGGGCTGGAACAGGGTTGGAGGGGGAATTGCTGGCAGAAGCACACAGGTCAGAGGGAAGCCACAGGCACACAGCCATTGCCTGTAGCAAAGAGCTTGGCTGTCCTCCTCTCCCTTCTTTTTTTTCTGCCTTTCTGTTCCCTGGAGCTGGGCACCATAGGGTTAGGCTCAAGGACAGGGGATTCCCATGCAATGAGAAAGAGTCCTTCACCCAACCTCAAGGTACCAGAATCTTCCTGCTTCTGACAGTAGGTAGTCTTCAAGCCCATTCCCTAACTCCCAAGTGCCAGGAATTCCTGTATCTTCATCTTGACTGACCAACCACTGAAGTATCCCTAGCTAGGCCCTGAGGAACTATGCCAAAGCCATCCTGCCCGAGCCTGGGGTCTGGAGGAATCAAAGCTCATCTTGCATTCTCTGTCTGCATTTGAGCAGGACCCTTCCTTGGCTAGGCCCTAGGGAAGGTGCCATGTGTTGGCCGTGTGGGGCATAGCTCCTGGTGGCTGGAAGGCCCAGGTGGGTCTGACTGGCCTGCCATCACACATACCTTCCCCCATGGGCTGCTGCTTGCTGTGGGCTTTTTTTTCTGCCAAGGGGCATTTGAGCTGGATCTAGCACTGGTGCCCTGAGCACAGGGCACAGCTGGGCCCCTGGTAGCTGTAGGCAGGTGGACTTCAGGATGGAGAGCCCTTTAATCCCAGACCTGAAGGTGTCATAGTAGGTCCAGCCACAGCCCTAAGCCCCGCTGGGATTATGGGGTGGGAAGGGGGCTGGGGAGGTCGTTGGTGACCTGGATGCTCCCAGGGTATTGAGTCCTTGGCCAGGCTCTATGGTGCCCTGTGTGTGTGGTCATAGGCAAACCCTGCACACATTCCATAGATTCCCCTTCCCCTTTGGGCCAGGGTCATCCTTCCCCTGTTAGACCTCCACTTCCATCTCAAAGTTCCTGAGTTCCGCTTTTCTGACCAAAGGCAGGGGCAGAATAGGCTTCTCACCCATCCTAACAGATGCCCTAGATTTTTCCCCTCTGAGCCTGTGCTCAAGCCAATGCCATGCCCAGAATACCCACTCTGTGCCTAATGAAACCTTGCTTGCTCTTCAGCATAAATAGCACCTCCACCACGAAGCTCTCCTTGATTCTGACCCCTGTGGCCCTTTCCCCTGAACACAGTGTTGGAGCACTGATAAGGGCCACCTGGTCAGCCATGGCTGTGGCCTAGTATAACTCTCCCTCTGAGCTGGGAACTGACCTTTGTTTTCTGCACTGAACACAGGATATGAATGAGTATCAGGGCATCTAATGACATTTAGAATGGTAAGGGACGCCTGGCTGGAGCCCATTCTGTCTGGAGAAAGAAGCTGTGTCCTGCACACGGGCTGGGCCACTCTGGGGGCACTGTTAGTGCCCATCCTGCCCAGGTGTGCCTTTCTCTCTGCCCCGGGCCTCCGCCCCCACCCTGTGCAGGGGCCTGGCCCACAGTCAGGGTGATTACGGGAACTGCCCCTCTTTAAAGTACCTGCCTTCTCCTTTGAAAGTATTACTGACAGCTTTTTTTCATTCTCTTTTTTCTTTACCTCTTTAAGGAACCCTGTAATTTCTTTCTTTCTTTCTCCCCTCTTAACTTTTTCTTTCTTGTCCCTTCTGTCCCCCGAACCCTTTGAAATTGGCTCTCTGCCTGCTGACACCAAACTGATACTTTGCGTTTCACTTCTCCTTATCCCTTTATGGCAACAGATGTTGAAATTTTGTATCCTTTTATCTGCCTGGCTGCCCCTTCCTGTAATTACGGCCCCCTTGTTAGCAGTACAAAGTGGGCTGCCCGGCTGCCTGGCCTTTGAGCCATTGTGTCTGAACACATGTGCGCGGGCGGGTGCTGGGGGTGCGCACACAGACACATGCATGTGAGAGGCTGTGTGCTTAAGAGGGCCCTTCCTTCTCACCTGATGGGGCCGAGGCAAGTAAAGCTTCCATACGCTTCTCACCTCTGTTCCTCCATTGTTAACCTTTAGAACCTATCTGTTCCCTTGATTCTCTCACTACCCCACCAGAGGGCAAGCCTCTGGGCATCTGTGAGGTGGAAAGGCCTGCAAAAAGCTGGAAAGGGCTGGAGGTGGCCCTGGGTAATTCTTAGGGCAGGTCCAGTTGTACAGTTGGATAGAGGTTGTTAAGCGGCCAGCAAGAGAGTGGCTGCATTGTCTGTGAAAGTGGGGAGCACCAGCACCCCGGAGCATATAGACCTGATCTAACATTTATTGGGTGTGCGATCCCTGAGCCTTCATTTTCTCATCTGTAAAGTGGTGTTAAGAAACTTATCTCCAAAGTCTGTTGAACTCATACGAGTAAAACACTAAGCAGGTTACCTGGTGCACAGTATGGACTCAGGTTATGTGAGCTTTTGCTGTAGTGGCTACTTTGCCACTACAGATAACCTTCACAGCCATCTCATCTGGCTCCAGCAGACACAAAGAGAACAGGCCCTTTGGGTTACTTCTGTCAGCCTGAAAGCTGCTACCAGACTGGATTTCCAGGAGCTCTGCCTTTATCATGGATTCAGCCTCTGCCCTTCCTTGCTCTATGACATTAAGTCACTTTTCCTCTGTGACTCTTGGTTTCCTTATCTAAGTCAGGGGCTTGGACTAGGACAAACACTGTCTGTTCAAAAGCCTCATGGTTCTCTGCCACTAGTTTTTGCTGGGTGAGGGATATGCACCCTAAGGCCCGCTGTGGCCTGGAGGTCAGACCCTGCCAGCACACTCCCAAGCCTCCAACTAAACCAGATCGCCAGCTGCCGCCAAAGCAGCCTGGTTACCCTAGCACTGCACCTTTGTTGTTGTTGTTCCTGCCATCTGGGCCATCTCCTGTCACTGCCTATGACAGTCCTGACCCTCAGTGAAGAATCAGTCAACACCCCCAGCCAGAAATGCTCACCTATCTGCCCCCTTATAGAACTTTTTGTTATTCTCTGTGGTACCTACCAACTCACACTTCATTAGTTGGATACATGTTGCAGACTTCTGTCCTTGGATTGAATACTCCTTAAAGGCAGCAAGAGTTGTCTTGATAGTCACAGCTTCCATCTCCCTGTAGTTTCCACTAAGCACAATGCCTTGTATCCAGAAGATGCTCAATTAATGGTTGCTGATTGAAGGAAAGAGGAGATAGAAGGGAGGGAAACCCCCCCCCCCCCATTCTCTTTGCAACTATGTTGGGCCCAGCTTCTGCCTTCAAGCCATCTGTCCCCCAGGCAGCAGAGGAGATGGAAGGTAAATGCTGTCACCCTTCCATCCCCTCTCTCCAAAAGCCATTGTTGCATTTCAAGGCAGCACATGGCAAACAGGTGCGCAGGTAAGCACAGACCCAAACAGATGCAGGAATGAGTATCCATAGGGTCTCCAGGGAACAGTATCCGGAACCCAGTATGTTAAAAATGACTGGAAAATGGTGTGGGAGCTGTGGGCATGCTCAGCTGTAGGCTGGGAGGTGGTGACTCAGGAGCACTCTAGTACAGGTGGCTGTAGGGAAGGCTGAGAGAAGGGCAGCAGGGCACCAGGCTTTCTAGCTCTACAGACTGTGGGGCGAGGGGTAGGGTGCCAGGGACTGCCCCCTGTGCCCAGTCTAGCTTAGCACTCAGGGCTTCTCCCAGATGGACCATCCTTTAGGGCCAGCCCCCACTAGCAGTTAGCTCTCCCCAAAAGAGGGTGATGGGTATCAGCGTTTCATGTAAATGTCCCTCCTCTCTGACTGGCAGGAAGTGCTCTGTCTCCCTCCAGCTGCAGTGGAGCCACCTGGGCAGCAGGATGGGTTGACCTCTCAGGGATGTGGCCACACTCTACTGGCTTCTTCCTCTCCAGGTATGGAGTTCCCAGGAGAAGCCTGCACATGGCCAGAGCCAAGGGAACAGGTCTCCCTCAGGTGCTGCTCCTCAGCCTGTGTTTCATTCATCAGGCTCACATGGGCGGCCCCATCTGTCTTTATGTTTCCCTGAGTTGAGAGAGAATTGCTGGGCTTGGGCTCGGGGGAGGCTGGGGTGTAGAGGCCCCCAGCCCTCAGTGGCTCCTGGAGGCCTGGGCTTTGTCCATGGGAGTTGGAAGGGAATGGACTTTTTGTCTGGCCCTCTATAGTGATGGGCTGGCCCTTGCTCCTGTCTTGCCCCGGGGCTCTGAGCAGCAGCCCTGTTCCCACACAAGCTGTGCAACAGCCAAGGCTCTGCACCCCCCTCCCACCCCCCACAGTGAGAGGCTGAGAAGCATTCTTAACATTCTTTCCAGAGAAAAGGGGTGAAATGTCTGAATTTGGGGGGTCACCACGTTATACAAATTGCAATCTAATCGTTTGTACAAGAACACACTTGCAGTAAGAAAAGGAGCCCAGGAGGAGGGGATGAGGAGACAGACAGCTTGTTTTGTCCCCTTTCCCCCAAAGTTTGGGGCTATTGTCGGGCCAGTCTCTCCCTCCACCAGAGCAGTTGAGCTCGAGTTTTCTAGTTAAATAGGTCTTGGGGTGGGGGCCTAGAAGGGCCCACGGTGCCATTTCTGTTTGTTTTCCCAAATCAAAGCCCCAGCAGGGCTTCTGTGGCACTGCTGGGCCGCTATTTGAAGAGATGGGCCTTTTCCCAGAGCCTGGTGTGTCAGTTTATGCTCTGAACTTAACCTCACGGGCACCACACAACAGAGCCTTGAGGGTCCTGGGCCCAGGGGCAAAAGAAATTGTATCTTTTTATTGGCCCATTTAAAGCGTGTGTGGCCATTTTAGAGAACCAGAGAACAGCGCAGCAGAAATAAACCTCTCAGCTCCTGGCCAGGCTGTGCGGGCAGACAAGGGGCTCTTGGGGTTTGTGCTGGCCTCCAGGGCCTGGCGCTCACTTGGGCTCTTGAGTCTCCCCCGCTGAGGTTAGGGACCCCTTGGGCTGTTCTGTATTTCTTACTGCAGATACTTAGAGCCATGACATTTTCCAGTGGCAGTTTGAATGCTGGGGTAGGGCCCAGGTGGGCAGCCCATTCTGGGTGGGCGCTGTCCCTGTGCAGCTCCATGAGTGCCCAGCTCTCCTTCCCTCTGAACCCAGGGACCAGGGTGGGCAGGTAGAGCCATGCTGGGCTTCAGTCCTCCCAACCCCCGTTGCCTTTCATCTTCTATTTCAAACAAACATGAAATTACTTCTATAGATTAAAGGGGAGAGCTCCTCAATCACTCCTTAAGGCCTCACTAATGGAGGGGGCAGGGCCCCCAAATCTGGAAGAGGGAGGAGAACCGTGGAGCCAAACAGTCCCTACCCACCATGCACCCAGGATACCTGAGAAAGAGACCCCCTACGGGGCTCTGGCCTACCCAGGGTGGCTGAATTTTGGCTGGTGGCCCATCTGGGAAGGCAGAGCTTCTCTGGGAGCCAAGGTTAGCAGTCTCTTTGGGATGCAGATCTGGGGAGAGGGCTTTCTGCATGATCCCTCTCAGGAGCTCCCCTAACAGAGGCTTGTCATCTTCCCCCTGCAGGCCCAGCTCTGGGCTATGGAGAGGAAGACCAGAACTTCCCTGAGAAGGAGGCTGCAGGCAGGGGTTGCTGGCTGGGGCTTAATCCCCCACTGGTGGCAGCAGTGCTCCTGGCCAGGGCTCACTGTCCGGAGCTCAAAGGGAAAGGTGGAGGGGACAGAAAGGAACCCCCAGTCTCCTTTGACTCCTTCAGCCTTCAGGGAAGATGGCAGCTCTGTCGAGGAAAGAGGTTGTGGGTCAGAGTCTGAATGAGGTGGAAGGACAGGAGCTGCCATCTGCAGTCAGACATGTGGTTGGCCGCCTTGTTTGCCTCAAGCCCTTTGCTGAAATGCTGCTTGGGCCAAGCTGGGCTGGTGAGCCATGAAGTCCCCTCACTCCATGCCAGGGCCTCTTACCTGGACATCCCCGTGAAGTGTCCATGGCCTTGTTTCTCCTGTCATGGCCTGGGGAGCGTCCAGCATCTCATGGGTAAAGGAAGCTGAGGCATCAGGCCTGGAGGGTGCCCCTTCTCCTTCATTCCCCCCAGTCACTCTGTGGAAACTCAATACTTCTACCCATCCCCTGGCCGCAGGGATTAGCGGGTGCACTTGATGTTGAGGGGTAGTTGCTATGGACAGGAGGCCCCCCTACGTGGTTGCTAGGGGTCTGGCATCAGGGCAAAGGGTCTGCCCACTGCCGCGGTCACGGAGGGAATTACACAGTCACAAAGAAATTGTTCTTCTCAGTAATCTGCTCTCGGCCACCGGGTGGGGTGAGGGTGAGGGTAGGGGGAGGAAGCTGGAGCCCTGCAGGCTGGGGGCTGTGATCACAGAGGCATGCTAGCCCCGGGCTGGGGGCCAGCTAGGCCAGGAACACCAGGGACAGCCCGCTAAGCTGCTTTCTCAGCGATTTCTCTCCCCAGACACAAAGGTGTTTACTTGTTTTAACATCTCCTAGGACTCCCCTTCTCCCTTTGTGTGGTCTTTATCCCCAACGAGGTTTGAGCCCCAGATTACAGGCAGGAATTAAGGCACTGGACTCAGGCAGCTCAGAACTGCATGACCTGCAGGATCAAGAAGTATAAAGTAACCATGCGTGCATGCGTGCGTGTGTGTGTGTGTGTGTGTGTGTAAAGGGGGGGGGGGTGCAACTCCTTCAGCAAGGGCCATTCATTGTCCTGAGGAGTGGCTGTGTGGCAGGCAGCCGGCAGGCAGGTGTGATGGAGGGGCTGCTGGGGGAGGGGTGGGGCCGGGGACTGGTTGCAGAGGCCTCATGGTGGGGGGCAAGCAAGGTGGGTAGGATGCCCTCAGGCATCTCCTCCCTTGGGTCTCATTCTGACAGAGGAAAGAGAACCACATTTGCCCAAGTTCTGATACCCTCTGAAGGCTGAACGAATGTATGGCCCATGTGAAACAGCCTCTCACTCTGTCCTTCCCTTCCCAGTGGGCAGCTGATGACACACTTGGGCAGTGACTTTCCTCCAGGGGCTGGGGTGCTGGATGTCATGTATGAGTCCCCTTTCACACTGCTGTCCTGTGGCTACGACACCTACGTTCGCTACTGGGACCTCCGCACCAGTGTCCGGTGAGTGTGCTGGGCAGGGTGGCTGGGGCCCTGTGCCAATCCCGGTCCTTCCTCCAGTCCTGGATCGGCCCATGGGAGAGGGAACAGAGACTCCATGTTGGGGCTGGGAAGGAAGAGGCCTGCGAGGTCATGCCAAGCTTAGACTTCCTACACTTGGGCAGCCCTGGTCCCAGTGGCTTGGGAGACTATAGCCAACAGGCCCTGACAAAGGCAGGCATTTCTCAGAGCCTCTGGAGCCATCAGGGTACTGTCCTTCAACATTCTGTCCCAGCCTCTCTTGAGGCCTGTGTTGCTTCTCCCCTTCATGAGTCCAGTGACAAGTAGCTGGTCATGTGAAACACATGCAGGCACCATGTGGTCTGTGGTCTGGGCCACGGCGAGAGCCCTCTACAGAAGGTGCTTTCTCCCAGGAAGCTCAGTGTTTGACAAATCTGATGATTGAGGCTTCTCTATTCCAGCCCGGCATGGCTCCTTAATGCTCTCCTAAGTCACTCTAGGCTCGAGAAAGCTGGGGTGGAGGTGGAGGGCACCCTAAACCTCCCTCTGCATCATCTCCTCTTCCTGGACAGGAAATGTGTCATGGAGTGGGAGGAGCCCCACGACAGCACCCTGTACTGCCTGCAGACAGATGGCAACCACCTGCTGGCCACAGGTTCCTCCTACTACGGTGTTGTACGGCTGTGGGACCGGCGCCAAAGGGCCTGCCTGCACGTAAGTGTGCTGCCTACTTCTTCTCCAGGATGCCAGGACTCATGATTATG
The DNA here is from genome assembly GCF_048565385.1 of Saimiri boliviensis. Classification (NCBI taxonomy): domain Eukaryota; kingdom Metazoa; phylum Chordata; class Mammalia; order Primates; family Cebidae; genus Saimiri; species Saimiri boliviensis. The sequence continues at coordinate 86,199,115 of NC_133460.1, read as the reverse complement.
GGCTGCATCTGGGAGAGGGTGAGGTAGCCAAGGATGTGCCTAGAAAGGGTTGGAAGAAGCCTACACTGGCACATGTGCCTATCTCCCTGGGCCTGGGGATCCTGGGTTAGGGCATACCCACGTCCCACTTAGAAAGCTTTTACCACTTCCTGTGCCCTCCCTTCCAGGCTTTCCCGCTGACGTCGACCCCCCTCAGCAGCCCTGTGTACTGCCTGCGTCTCACCACCAAACATCTCTATGCTGCACTGTCTTACAACCTCCATGTCCTGGATTTTCAAAACCCATGACCATCAGGGCCACCCTTGCCTACGGACCAGGGAAACCAGCTACTCAGGGACCTCTCTTGTTTGGAGGATGCAGTGATAACTCTCCCACTGCCCCACTATGCTCCTGGACCTGTGACCCCAGTGCTTGGGCACCTTGCCCTAGAGTCTGACTCCTGGGGCTTGGGGGCTTACCAGAGATGCAGTCCCTCCCAGGAACCTGTTGGAGAGGCAGGACCTGCTGCTTCAGAGGAGTATGGCTGTACCCCTGCCTTGTGTCCCGGAGAGGCCCATCTTACACCCCTTATTAGAGCCACGACAGCCTGCAGAGTGAGGGGAGGAGCGCCTACCTTCCCAAATGGTTCCTTTCTGCACCTTCATGGAAGGAAAGGTGAGGCTGCCAGTAGCCCCCTGGCACCAGCCAGACTTCACCCTTGACCATCCTTTCAGGGCCGGAGGTTCATTCCTGGCGCACTGTGGCCTGGTTTTGCTTTGAAACCAGGAAAGGGCAAAGAGAACCCAGCAGTTCTGATTGAGTTCTGAGCCAGCCCTCCCTCAGGCTGGCTGTGGAGACATGTTACAATGTTCATTTTTGTAAAAATAAAGCTTGATTGTTCATCTGGTTCTTCACTGACTGAGTAGTTCTAGGAGGCCCGAGGAGAAGGAACAGCAGACCCAAGCTCAAGGTTGTATGTGCTGCTGAAATGGCAGGACCAGCCCCATGGCTCTGTGTCCCAAAGGTTTCCTTTTTTTTCCAGGAAGACTTCCCATGGACAACCTACCCCATAGCATTTGGGGTATGGAAAGGGTCCAGGCTGCTGGGAGCTTAGTTGTTACCTGTGGTGACTCCTACCCCAACACACACCCTTAGCAACACTATGACCCTTATTTTGGCTTTTTACCCACAATGCCTTAACAGCCTATGTTCTATTTCTAAGGTTTCTGCATTTTTTGTTTTGAGATGAAGTCTCACTCTGTTGCCCAGGCTAGAGTGTGCAGTGGCACGATCTTGGCTCACTGCAACCTCCATCCCCTAGGTTGGGGTGATTCTCCTGCCTTGGCCTCCTAAAGTGCTAGGATTACAGGTGTGAACCACTGTGCCCAGCCAGTTTCTGCATTTTTAAAACTTTGCCCTTGTCGGCACATACCTTCAGGAGTTTCCTCTGAGCCACTTCTGCAAACTAGGGTAGCACAGGGTCCCTCCAGACTGGTCTTCCTCTGAGTTTGTGTCAACAGATTGCGGGGAAGGGCCAGCCCTGCCCTGCGACGGCCATGTGCTCCCACCCTATTCGCCTCCCTTTTTGTGGAAGGCTTTATGTTGACGATCCCTGGGATAGAAAAGGGAATGTCATCACCACCCCGCTCCTGAGGAAGGCCAGTGGGGTCTGGGGCCAGGCAGCATACAGAGGTGGACAAGAGGGCAGTCCCTGTGTAGTAAGTAGCTCACAATGACTTTACTCAGAAAATAAGACCATGACTCACTGGCTGGGAATGCCCCACGGCCCAGTTCTTACAGACCCTTGATAGCTCCTAGAAGAGGAGGCTGCCGTGGCCAAGAAGGGCCAGGCCTTGAAGTCTCACAGCACCCGCCATGCTAGAGGTGTAAGGCTCAGGGGCTAACTACTGGGTCTTGCAGTCCCCGTCGTTGCCATGGGCTGTCTTTACCTTCTTTAGTTCCTTCTGCAGCTCAGACTCAGCCACCACAACCTCCTTTGGCTTCTGGTACTGTGGATGGAGCCAGGAAGAAGAAAATAATTCAGTCACTGTCCCTTCTCCCTCTGCACACACTTGGGGCCCCTTCTGATCCCCTTATTTGCACTAGAAAATTGAGCCCTATATGGTTGAATGATTTGCTCAAGGTCATGTGCCTGGGTAGGAGCAGACCTTGGACCAGTACCCAAGTTCAGCAATTTCCACCGCTCCCGCTTCATCCTCTACCCTCTTCTAGCTGTTAATTATATGGTCAGGCTCCTCCCTGAGCCCCCTCCCTGAGCCCCCTCCCTGCTCTCCCCCATGCTGAATTAGAGATGCCTGTTCTCCCACAAGCACACCCTAGGCCTTGGGGCTAGAACTGGAGACTCTTATGGGATGGAAAGTGGGCAGGGAAAGAGGAAGCCTCTCCCTGATGCAGTGTCCAAGAAGTCTAGGTGAATCTTACAGAGATGATCAGGGTGCAGTTGGCGTGGGCAAAGCTCAGTGAGGTGTCATCCAGAGGTAGCTGGTGTCTATCTAGGTCAGGAATGGAGAACTTCTTGTAGTACCTGTGGGGACACCAAGAGACCATTGGGGCACTCCGCAAGGTGACTCAGCAGCTAGGCATCAGGCCCTCTGCTACCTAGCTTCTACCCAGTTCTCCCACACACACAGAGAGGGAGAAGGGAAACCAGTTAGAACACCAGTATTTTGGAGCTCAGTGGCCCCAGAAAGCATAGGATGAAAGCCTTATGTCCGGTCCAATGGCAGAAGAGCAGAACCAGTCATAACTCTGTGATTAGACCAGGTTATAGTGACTCACACCTCAGAGCTGGGTCTCCCAAAGACAAGCAGAAGAAACGTGGAACACACAAACAGCTCAAGCAGCTTGGGACTCCTCTACACCCAAAGCCTCATGGAGACACCAGAAAACAGGACGTGTTCCAACAAGGGACAGAATAAGGACATTTAGATCTGTCTTCCAAAGCTGGGGCCCTACTGTTACCATTTACATGGGCTACCCACTGAAGGCCTCAATACTACTACTACTTTCGGGGCCTTTCAAGGCCTTGTTAGCCTGACTCTACTTGTAGGCCAGAGGGAAAAGTATATCCAGTAGGAGAAATCTCCTTGAGAGGACAAACCATGCTCCTCATGATGGAAGCTGGACCTCTCTCTGGACTACTTGGCTGGCCCCAAGACACCACTCCTCCATTTTTACACATCACACATGGTCCTTACCATCTGCAGGTGCCGGTGCAGAGATTAATGATGCCTATTTTTTTTTTTTTTTAAAAAGACCAGATAGCAACACCCAGTCCATAATGTGTATAACTAGACTTGGCAGGAAAATTGACCCCCCTTAACAAAGAGGGAACTCAGGCTCAGAGAGATGAAATGCCTTGCCTGGTTTTATAGCCAGTTGTCAGTAGGGATGGGAGTCAAGATTAGAGTAAGGTTCCTTGTCCTTGGTCTGATGCTTACTACACCAAAGCACAAAGAATGGCCTTCTCATCTCACAATAGACCAGTCTGGTATTTTCCTTGGTGGAAATGTAACTTAGGCTCTGGCCAGGGGCTGCCAGACCAGTCACTTGGGCAAGGCAACACTTTCTGCTGCAGAGGTTGTATGGGCTGTGAAGGGAAACACCTCAGGCAGGTACAAACAAACTCAAGTGACAGGCCTGGGGAGGATGGGGCTTTTAGTACTTCAGAGGGGCCTGGTCCTTGTGGTGACAGCTACTCTGAGTCCACTTCAAAAGCCCCAATGCCCTGGGGACTCAGAGAGTTGACATCAATGCAGCACTTCTGCCCCCATCCTCCCTGCCCAAATCCCTTGGTTCAACAGAGACTCTCAGGGCCCCTCTCTTCCCAGGTTCCCCACTCCCCACCAAGGTACTGGGACCCATAGCAGGAAAAGAATGTTTACTTAAAGGCTGACAGTTCAAAAGGAGTGGGGGCTGGGGGATCCTAATGGCACTGCAAGTTGCTTTATTTTCCAAAGCTCTGCCCCAGGGAAAGGCGATCCATCTGCCTGCAAACCAAGGGTGGAATGCCTGCCTCATCCTCTTCCTAGCCAGCTCAGGCTGAGGGCTCTTCCTGGGGCCTTTGGTCTGGCCAGCAAAGGTGGCAGACACTGATAATAGGGGAGAGTCAAAGGTTAAACAGCAGAGATTAGATGAACACAAAGGCTTGTTAGGAAGTGTTAACATCTTCCCTGCAAATATACACAAAAAGCAGAACCAGGAGGGAAGCAGCCCAGCCGAACCATTCCCCAGGCTGGGGCAGTGGGACTGGAAAACGAATCCCAGGGCTTGGCCACAACAGCAAGGACAGGATCAGAGGGAACTTAAGGCGTGTAGCTTGCACTCACCTTCCTTGAACTACTCCTATCACCAGGCCAGGGGAAAGGAGGCAGAGCAGGTGGAGGCTCAGCTTTGTTTTGAGTCTACTGTAACGGATTTAGTTTATTAGTTGAGGTTAAAAAACTTCTTAGAAGCTCCTGATAGGCTCAAAGAAGTAGGGGTCATCCACCTTTTCTCCTCCTGGGATAACCCACCCCCCTCCCCCAGGCATGGGGTTTTTCCATGATGGGTACTACACTTGAGTTTCTCACCAGCACCTGGACAAGAGAGAGACCACTGTGCTTCTGGAAGAGTCATAATGTTCAGCCTTAGTCAGCTGTAGGTAAGTGGCAGACATTTATCGGTCATCAACCGTGTCCCAGGCCTTGAGCTGTGAGCTGGGAATTTAAGGATGAAGAAGAGGGCAGGCCTGGTGGCTCATGCCTGTAATACCAACACTTTGGGAAGCTAAGGCAGAAGGATCACTTGAGGCCAGGAGTTCATGACCAGTCTGGGCAACATAGCAAGACCCTGTCTCTAAACTTTAAAGAAATAAAAGGATGAAGAAAAAACAAGGCCTCCAGATGCGATGGCTCACGCCTGTAATCCCGGCACTTCGGGAGACCAAGGCAGATGGATCACTTGAGGCCGGGAGTTCAAAACCAGCCTGGCCAACATGGTGAAACCCTATCTCTACTAAAAATACAAAACTTAGCCAGGCATGGTGATGGGTGCTTGCAGTCCCAGCTACTCAGGAGGCTTGAGGCAGAAGAATCACTTGAACCCAGGGGGCAAAGTTTGCAGTGAGCCGAGATCATGCCACTGCACTCCAGCCTGGGCAACAAGAGCCAGACTCCATCTCAAAAAAGAAAAACAAGGCCATATCCCTGCTCATCAGACCTTGTTTTGTTTCTGCTAAAAGCTGAACCCTTACAGCAGGATAGTTCCCTGGCTTCCTGCAGACGCCCCGCTCTCCCTGCTTCCTGCCTCCCTTCAGTGTTCTATCTCAGCCATGCAATCCAAGATGACATTTTAAAAAAATTCATGCTTATTCTGTGCCAGGTTCTAAACACATTTAATCATCAAAACAACTCCCTAAGGTTGGTTACTTCTATTATCCGCTTTTACACAAAAGGAAACTGAGTCCCAGAAAAGTTAGGTATCTTGCCCAACTCACAAACCTGGTAAACAGAGAAGCCTGTATTAAAGTGAGAATTCCCCAAATCTCCTGACCCCTCCGTGTCTCCACATTCTTACTACGAGGTAATAGCCCACCACAGTCTAGATTCTTTGCATTTATCCAAGGATGGGGCAGATGATTGGGATGGGAGGCAGGGATGTTCAACAATGAACAGGTCGTCTTCCCTGGAGTGCAGCCACCCTGACAGTCCCCTGGGTACTCTCTCCAAAATATCAATGACCTTCCTTTCCGAAAGTCAAATTTCAAAGACATATGGGGAAGTAAAGGCTTGTAGCAGAACTCCTGGCCCTGCCCTGTGATCCTGGGCAGGCCACTTAATTTCTGGGCCTCAGTTTCCACATTCCTTCTTTGAATAAAAGAGCTGCACTAGATGAAGTCATTGTCAAAGGGCCCAGAACAGGCCAACTCTGTACCTATCTTCTCCCTGTTCCACAGACAACTCGTCCATTTTGGCTATTTCAGACATGACCTACCGCCTCCCATCACCCTCTACTGTATCCCCTCCCCAATTCCCGGCCCTTTTCCAACCCAAAAGGGCACCAGAGGCCAGGCCCTCAGAGGGAGAGAGACTCTGGAGGCTGAAGGCAGGAGCAGGGCTGCTGTGGACGATCACTCAGGTCATGCCTCACATGCCTCAGAGGAGGCACTGTGCACACCTGCACACCACATGGCCAGAGGGGTCCAGGGAAGCCTCCAACCAGCAGCAGGCAAATCTTCTTAAACATCAAGGCACTGGGCAAACTCAGCACCCCCACCCACAGTCGCCCCCTGCTAGAGAGTCACAATGCACACACACATACTAAAGGCTCTCAGTCCCACCAAAGAGAAGCCTGTCTAATCCAGAGTTTCTTAAACTTATTTGACCATAGAATCCTTTTTTCAAGCGAAGCCTATTAACACCTCCCACAGTGTTAGTATCACCGATGTCAGATCAGCCAAGCTCTCTTCAGATTCCAATTTCCAAAGAACTATTGAGGACCTGCTTCAGGCCAGCCATTGTGCTGGCCTGTATATACACAGTTTCATCGGATTTCCCAAAATCTGTGAAGTAGTTGTGAGTGTTCTCTGTGAGAGGTGAGGAAACCCTGCCCAAAATTCTACAGCTAATATGTGACAGAGGCCAGATTTAACCCAACAACGTCTCACTCCTGCATGCTGGCTCATTCCACTTACAGTGGCCAACTTCCAGGCTGAGGCTAGGAGCCTTCTTTCTGCACAAACGTGATTATCAGAACTAGATGGTCCAACACTGGGATCCTGGAAAAGCACTTTCTTCCTTCCCTGATTCATCCCTCACTAATATGTGAGACCAAGGACACAATACACTAAAATCAATTCCTTTAAGTAAAGTCGCCAATGCAGCTCTTCAGAGACAAGGCAAGTATGGGTAAAGGAACTCTGGCTTTGGTCAGTAACCGCATTCCGGTATATTAGAACCAGGGCAGATATGGACCTTCCAGGTAAAGGAAGAGGTCAAATCAGAGAGAAATGACATGGTAGAAACTGCAGATGCCTGGGCATCAAGACAGCAGGTCACTAACTTTCCTTTCAGCAGGCCGGTTCATCATGCTGACTTTATATATTTATATAATAATCTATAACACAAGAATAAAAGTATGGATTCTGCCCACCTCCAGAAAGCATGATGATCAGAAAACAGATTTTAAAAGTACTGCATCCTTAAAAAGCTAAATACTGTACAAGGGAGTAGCCATTGAGTTTTTGGCTTCTGGCCAAAGGCCAAACTTCCCAGCCTGCCAGAATGGCCACCCTGGTCGGGGGTATGGTGGCTCATGCCTGTAATCTCAGCACTTCAGGAGGTCGAGGCAGGCGGATCACTTGAGCCCAGAATTTTGAGAGCAGCTTGGGCAAAATGGAGAGACCCTCATCTCTACAAAGAAAATTTTAAACTTAGCCAGGTGTGGTGGTATGCACCTAAAATCCCAGCTTCTTGGGAGGATGAGGTGGAAGGATCCCTTGAGCCCAGGAGTTCAAAGCTGCAGTGAGCTATGATTGTGCAAGTGCACGCTAGCCTGGGCAACAGAGTAAGACTACATCTCTCTCTTTTTTTTTTGAGACAGTCTTGCTCAGGCGCCAGGCTGGAGTGCAGTGGCATGATCTCGGCTCACTGTAACCTCCGCCTCCCGGGTTTAAGCAATTCTGCCTCAGCCTCCTCAATAGCTGGGACTACAGGCGCGCGCCACCATGCCCAGCTAATTTTTGTATTTTTTTAGTAGAGACGGGGTTTCACCATGTTGGCCAGGATGGTCTCTATCTCGACCTCGTGATCCACCCGCCTGGGCCTCCCAAAGTGCTGGGATTACAGGCGTGAGCTACTGTGTCCGTCCATCTCTTACAAATAAAAATAATAATGTCTATGCAGGCTGTAACCCTTGATGAGTAATAAATCTCCCAAATTAAAAAACAAAAAGGAATAGCCATTGAGTTCTGTAAAATTAATGGGAGTAAAGGTATAAAACATATTCCTTCAGGTAGAAGGTAAAAATGCCACTAGGAGGCCAGGCGCAATGGCTCATGCCTGTAATCCCACTACTTTGGGAGGCTGAAATGGGTAGATCACAAGGTCAAAAGGTCGAGACCATCCTGGCCAACATGGCAAAACACTGCTGCTTTTAAAAGGCAAAAATTAACCATGTGTGGTGGCATGCACCTATAATCCCAGCTACTTGGGAGGCTAAGGCAGGAGAATCACTTGAACTTGGGAGGCAGAGGTTGTGGTGAGCCTAGATCGTGCCATTGCACATTGCACTCCATCCTGGGTGCCAAGAGCGAAAATTCTGTCTCAAAAAAAAAGCCACTAGGTTCAGGAACCATCTGGCTAAGGGTATAGCAGCCTCTGCAGGCTACCTCCCAGCGGAGAGATCTGAGGAGGGCATGATGAGGCAGGCTGGGACACTGGACCGGAGAGGCTCAGTGTGAGTTCCAAAGTGGGCCCTGAAACACTCCTCTCTCCTTTATGGGAATCCAACCCTCAGCCCTGCCCCTCCTCGGGCATCACTCCCACCCTACTGGCCTTACTCATCATTTCAAAAATGTCCAGCAACCACTGCTTGCCTTGAGAACTGGCAAGGGCCTCTAGCCGTGGAGCTCCTGGCCAACAGCGCCACCTATGGCTGGATGCACGCAGAAGATAGGACCCAGAGGATCTGGCCGCAGATGAATTTTTTGGTGAGCTAGCTAGCCTCTCTTCCCTCACTCCCTGTAATCACATTTCTGTCTGATATCTGTATTCGACAGTGACCTCTGGGGGACAAAAAAGAGGCAGCATCCAGCTTCACAAAGTGCCAGGCTGCAGATTCAAGTGCTAACAGAAGCACTTTTGTTCCCAGTTTAGACCCAAGGCATCTTCCGCCAGGGAATGCTTGCTGAAGCATGGAGTTTGTTTTCCTACAGGCAATTTCTCTGTTGTCTGAAATTGCTAAATTCCATTTTAGGCAGTGACTCCTATTAATGATGCGAACAATAACGGGAATAAACTGCCTCTTATCTGAGGGCTTCAAAGTGCTTTATAAACACGAACCCTTATTATTATGACTTTATATTTATAGACAAGGCCCACTGTAGGGGCTGCTGGCTGCATGTACAGCAATAATCCTGAAATTAATTCATCCATCTCCACCCTTTCCCCTGTCCTCTTAAACCTGCCAAAGTAATGGGATATGGGGGTCACAAGAGGGTGGCAGCACCCAGAGCTGGCTGCAGTGGGGAAGTCTAGAAGCTCCCCTGCTTCCCTATGGGCCTTGTGGGCCTGAGGGAGATGGAAGGGAAGACTGGCACCACATCGCCTGAGGAGATGCACAAGGACCTGGGTCCCCATTACTGCATGCAAAGCAGGAGATGGGTGGGCCATCCCCATGAGGCATGTTGAATGGCTTCACAGCTTGCGGACAGGTGACTCATGAAACCTCCCACGTCGATGCCCAAATCTGTTTTGTGGGAGTTGTCCCTAGACTGTATTCTCTCTGGCCCAGGTCAAGACTGACACATTCCAGGGCCATTCCCGACAGGCCTCACACAGGGCATTTCTCTTCTCCTGTAGTCAGTCAGGGCTCCTGAAACCCAAATGAGATCAATGCATTTCCAAAATGGAAATGCACTGTGGCCACCTTCTGTCCTTTCAACCCCGGCAGTTTGCCTCCCCTCTAGGGGACCACAAAGGGAAGCTGAGTACCCCTTTTGAAGCATTACACAAGAGACTTCCAAGCAGCCAAAGCACCTGTCCTACTGTCACTCAGTCTGGGGAGGGATTAGGTTTACTGCTGCCCAGTCTGCTTTAAACTGCTGTCAAGTACTGCTTTAAAGGACCGTCACTGCCACCTCAGACAGGTGTGCCTTCCAGGCTATGGATCTCTGCCAGCTCTGACAGTGATGTCACCAGGCCACCCTTTCCAAAGACTGGATCCAGCCGGGAAACCAAGGTCACCTTTCAGCAGAACCACCTCAGATCACAAGTTAATGGTTGCGCGTTTCCCTCATCATCGCATTCATTTCAAAAAATACTGAGCCCCAGTCTATGCCAGGTACTATACTAGACACTCATTCAAGTTTCCCTTACCCGATGAAGCTGATTACATTATTCAGGCTGGTCCCGCAGAGAGGAAGCCCTTCCAGTACCTGGAAGCAGAAGGCTTTCTCTCTTCGGGACCAGCCTGAATAAGGACCCTAACCGAACCCAGATCAAACCCCATCCTACACCCTGCTCATACACAAGCAGATGGGTGCCCTCCACACTACTCACTTCTTGTTGCTTGTTCTGACAATGATGCAGCGCTCCTTCTGGTCCACGCAGACACTATAGACATCCTTAGGGTAGGGGAGGTTTCGAATCCGCCACTGGAAACTCATCTTGGTGTCCTTGCGCATGAAGATAGGCTGCAGAAGGCAAATCCAACTCGAAGACTGTTGCTGGGGAAGAGAAGGCTCCCACCCTCATCAGAGCTTTACCCCGGGGCACAACAGGAGACCCTCAACTCTTCTCCATTGCTCCCCTCTGACGCTGCTGTTGCTACAGCACTCCAGGCCCTGAGCACTCGCCCTGGGATGATCAAGCCAAAATGTCTGTATTCATTCAAACAAACATTTATAGAGTGCTGTGTCCAGGTGGCACACTGGAGGCGAGGAGGTGAACAAGACTTGGTTCCTGCCCTCAAGAGCCAGCAGCCCACAGCCCCTACCTCAGCCCCTGCAAGACACCTGGACAGATGGACGTACATTGGCATTGCTTTCCTTGATGAGTTCAGGCCCCAGGTTCCCTGGTCCTAGGGACGCTGGCTCTCCCACTTCAAGCTGCCACTGGCCCATGGCTCCCAGGGCACTTTTCACACGCCACTTTCTCACTGGGGAGAGAAGCAAGCAATGGGATGAGAGTGAAGAGAGGGTCTCTGCTGGTCTCTGCTCTTCTCTGCCAAATCACCACACTAGGCAAGCAGCACGAGATGAAAGTGGGAGTGTTGGGCCTTTACTCTCGGCTTTGTTCATCTGAGGAGGGACCTCACAACTTCTGAAATTTCAGGAGAGCATTTCAATGTTAGACAACCTGCAAAGCGCATCTCGTGGGTGCTCAGGCAAAAGGAACTGGAACAAAGCTCTGAGAGGAGACAGGTGGAGTCGAGAAACCCTCAGGTGTGGCTTCCAGCAAGGAGACAATGTGAAGATTAGGAAAAGCGTTGTTTCTGGTAATGGAGAAAATCTGGATCCCAAAAAGGAGTTGAAGTGTATTTTTTTCCCCTCAAAAACATACAGAGGAAAAAGAAGAGGGTAAAAGCTGTTGGGCAGGTCTGTATCATGATTCAGAAAGTCCAAATATAGAAATTCACTCATTGCAGGTATAACTTGCTCAAAACAAAACAAAAACAGCCCCAAAGCTGCATTGAAACAAAATTGTAGGCACATGCCGTCTTTTAAATGCACTGTTTATAAAAGATCTAACGTGATGTTTTTGTAAAGTGGAATCCTTTTAAAATGCAAAGAACCATCTCTGTTCTACCTTGTTTCACAACCCAGACGCTTGCATAAGATTTTAAGGCACATATATTATGAAAATTATAAATCAAGAAGCTAGTTGAGCGGACAGTACCTGAAAACCCCTGCTGAGAGTTTCATTTTCAGGAACCACGCCGTCCATCACTGCAGGCGGATCTCTTCCGAGCCGCGACCTCCCATGCCCCAGTTCCTTTCCCTTCCTGCTGCATTTGGGATCCCGGGGCTGCCCGCTCTGGTATCATCCTCCAGCCTGCGCAGCCCAGCTGGTCCTAAAGACCAGCAGCCTCTGTAGCTGTTTAAGGAGCTAAACAACTCAAAAAGTGCCTCGTGCTCTGCTACAGGTGTTTCTGTTTGTGTCTTTTTCCAGGTAGGAGTTGATAGCTAGAGTCAGCTTCTCAGCACTAGGCAGGCTGGCAGTTTTCCCTTTAGCCCTTTTGAGCAGCTGTGTCAAATCCAAACGCCCTCACTGCTATAAGTAAGGCACACAAGCTGAACACAAAAGTGTGCTGTAAAATTAGAATTTTCCCTTGAATATGTGCTTTTATAAGGTCTGCTGCATTCTGCAGTGTGATTTTATTACCTCTTAGGGCCAAAAATTCTCCCCAGAAACACATTTCCAAGTTTATAATGAAAATTAATAAGGAAGAGTAAAACTTCGAAATATGCTTTATAGGCAACTTTTTTTCCCCCTCAAATACTTCTCTCTTAAGCGAATGGACTGTGACCAGGAGTATATCCAAATCTATTCAGTGTTAATACCTCACTTCACTGGAAGCAGCCTTCTGGGGGCCTCTGTCACAGTCGCAAACTCAGAAGTGACAAATGCCTCCGAGCAGCAGCTTATTGTGAAAAGATCCATGTACGCTACTCTATCCTATAGGAAAGACCTCTCTCAGATTCTTGCTGAGACTACGTATAAAATGCTATGTGTAGAATAAGGCAAGAAATTACTTTTTTTCTCAGGCATAGTGACAATGGTATCTGGAACAGCTCACACTGGACAGCAACGTCAGAACCACATAAGCACTTGGGACCATTTAGTGTAAGGGCAAACAAGCATCCTTAGACAACTCCAGTGGTACCACTTTATAATACAACACAATCTTCACAGATTTTAAAGGTGGAAGTTCCTTTAGAAAGCATCTACTCCACCGGGCATGATGGCTCTGGCCTGTAATCCCAGCACTCTGGGAAGCCAAGGCAGGCGGATCACTAGGTCAAGAGATCAAGACCATCCTGGCCAACATGGTGAAACCCCATCTCTACTAAAAACAATACAAAAATTAGCTGGGCGTGGTGGTGCACACCTGTAGTCCCAGCTACATGAGAGGCTGAGGCAGGATAATTGCTTGAGCCCGGGAGGTGGATGTTGCAGTGAGCTGAGATTGCACCACTACACTACAGCCTGGGCAACACGAGCTAAATTTTGTCTCAAAAAAAAAAAAAAAAAAAAAAAAAAGACAGCATCTATTCCAATGTCTGTATATATTTTTTTAATTTTTATTTTTTCATTCTTCAAGGCTGAAAATCAACCAATGTCTGTATTTTTAAAATGAGAAATAGCATATCTTCCCTGGCTGCTCTCTTTCAATCCTTGCCACTACTCTCCAGGAAACAGGATGAAGAATTACCGAGGCTCCAGGAGACAATCTTACAAATGCCATTGTTAAAACTCCAGGTGTCCTAACTCCAAATCCAGAATTTGAATGATTAATAAAACCTTATTCTGAAAGTGTTCAATAAGTATACATAACATTTTGAAAGGTTTCTGTTCTTTGAAGTAGCTCAATTTATTTTGTACATTTGGCCTTTAAAGGGTAAGCTTTGATTACCTGAAAAAGTAAATTATGAGGACTACCTCACTACCAGAGGCTGGATAAATGAGGTGCCCCTGTAAGTCACAGGCCTTGCTAAATTGGGTGTCCTAACATACAATACAGCACCAGTGTGGTCCGGAGGGGCGATAACCACCCCAGGATTTTCTGTGCACTCTTACTCCAAGGAATTTTGAGTTTTACACAGAAAACTTCCCAAAAAATATTCAAAGAAGGAAGAAAGTCAGAGAGAGATCCAAGATGGCTGATCACTAGCAGCTCGGGATTGTAGCTCCCAGTGAAAACGCAAAGAACGAGAGGACGCCACACCTTCACATGAATTCTTGTTGCTCACGCACCAGGAGATTCCCAGCGGAGGAGCCCCACGGGTCGCCAGCGCGACTCTTGTGACCGGCGAGGCGGTTTTGCCGGTGCCTCGGAGCGTCGGTTCTTGGTGCAGAGTCAGAAAAGCACCATCAATCTTAACGCCGCTGATTTAGCCGGCGCAGTGGGTTGCTCAGATTTCGGCGCTGAGAATCAGTAAGTTGGACATCCACTCAGAAACCCAATTACAAAGACGGTAAATGCAAAGACCACAGATGGATAAATTTATAACGAAGGGAAGAAAACAGCCAAAAAAGGCTGAGAATACCCAAGATCAGAATGCCTCTCCCTCGGCGGGGGATCATAGTTCCTCATCAGCAACGGAACAAGGCTTGATGGAGAACGAGTGTGTTCCAATTACAGAAGCAGGCTTCAAAATGTGGATAATGAGAAACTTCTGTGAATTAAAAGAACTTGTTCTAACACAATCTAAAGAAACGAAGAACTTTGAAAAAAGGTTTGACGAAATGTCAACAAGAATTCAAAATTTAGAGAGGAAAATAAGTGAATTGATGGAGCCGAAAAACACAATACGAGAACTACGTGAAGTATGCACAAGTTTTAACAGCCGAATTGATCAAGCAGAAGAAAGGATATCAGAGGTCGAAGACCAACTCAATGAAATAAAACAAGACAAGATTAGAGAAAAAAGGATAAAAACGAACGAGCAAAGTCTCCAAGAAATATGGGACTATGTGAAAAGACCTAATCTACGTTTGATAGGTGTACCTGAATGTGACGAAGAGAATGAATCCAAGCTGGAAAATACGCTTCAGGATATTATTCAGGAAAATTTTCCCAACTTAGTAAGGCAGGATAATATTCAACTCCAGGTAATACAGAGAACACCACAAAGATATTCCTCAAGAAGAGCAACTCCAAGGCACATAATCGTCAGATTCACCAGGGTTGAAATGAAGGAGAAAATACTAAGGGCAGCCAGAGAGAAAGGTCAGGTTACCCACAAAGGGAAGCCTATCAGACTTACAGCAGATCTCTCAGCAGAAACCCTACAAGCCAGAAGAGATTGGGGACCAATATTCAACATCCTTAAAGAAAAGAACTTTCAACCAAGAATTTCACATCCAGCCAAACTAAGCTTCATAAGTGAAGGAAAAATAAAGTTTTTTGTGAACAAGCAAGCACTCAGAGAATTCATCACCACCAGGCCTGCTTTACAAGAGCTTCTGAAAGAACCACTACACATAGAAAGGAACAAACAGTATCAGCCTTTCTAAAAAACACCGAACAGAGCATCAATATAATGAAGAATTTACATCAACTAATGGGCAAAATAGCCAGCTAATATTAAATGGCAGTATTAAACTCACATATATCATTATTAAATCTAAATTTAAATTGACTAAATTTCCCAATTCAAAGACAGACAGGCAATTTGGACAAAAAACTAAAACCCGTCAGTATGCTACATCCAGACCCATCTCACATTCAAGGATACACAAAGACTCAAAACAAGGGATGGAGAAAGATTTACCAATCAAACAGAGAGCAAAAATAAATAAAAAGCAGAAGTTACCATTTTTGCCTCTGATAAAATAGTCTTTAAAGCAACAAAGATCAAAAGAAGCAAAGAAGGACATTATATAATGATAAAAGAAACAACGCAACAACAAGAAGAATTAAAGATCCTAAATATATACGCACCCAATACAGGAATACCCAGACATACAAGACTTATAAAGAGACTTAGACTCCCACACAATAATAGTCGGAGACTTCAACATAAATATTAGACAGATCAATGCGACAGAAAATTAACAACGATATCCAGGACTTGAACTCAGATCTGGAACAAGTAAACGTAATTAACATTTATAGAACTCTCCACTTTAAATACACAAAATATACACTCTTACCAGTACCACATCATATCAACTTAGAAGTTTAAACGAAATGTAGGTTGGCTCCTTGTTTGCTATTCTCTTCCCTCATTTTCTTTCATGTCTCCATTATTAAGGACAATTATAGGCATACCCATATTTAGACTGCATTCTAGCCCAGGCAATAAAGCAAATACCCCCATCCTCTCTCCCTCTTCCTCTTTCCCTTTCTTCCTCTTCTTTATGCTTTTTCTTATTATTCTTGTTTTCTTTCTAAAAAAAAAAAAAAAAGAAAGAAAGTCAGCTGCTAGTTTCCTTACTTCTGATCTTAAAAGCCACTCAGGGAACTTGACACCTCTGGCCACTTCACCTTTATTTTTTGTTTCAACACCTTGAGAATTAAATTTTGTTACAATGCAGAAGAAAGTCTCCCTTCTCATTCCCTCTAGAGATAAGACCCAATAAAAGATTTTGATGAAGTCCTTCCTATTTTCCCCATGCACAAACACACAGGCAGGAACGCACATGTGCAAACGCACACTTTGTCTTATCTTTCTTGTCCCCGTCTTTGTTCCCAAACTCAAGGACTGCTCCTGCGGCAACACAAGTGTTTCCACCTGCTGTCACTCTGATTTGATTACATGTTAAACTCAGACTGGTGTGTGTGAGGCAGCTCCCCAGGACACTGTCATATCTTCCCAGCTGAGCCCCGGCCAGACCTTGGAAAGGAGACTTTCAACCCTGGTGAAGGGTCTGATGGGGCATATATAAAGGAGGTGGCGCCTGGGGGCTTTTTCCTAAGTCAGCAGGAAGCAAGCTGATGTCCCAGACTGCTGAGAGGCCCCATCTTTCAGGTGAGCTGGAAAGTAGAAGTCCTAAAGGCCTCTTTCCCCAAAGCTCCAAGCCTGGCCCACTTCCAATGTGGATAATTACATTCCCCTTCCTTAAATACTCCCTGCAGCTTAAAATGGATGCAGGATTCTTCTTTTCTGCCCTAAAATACTGCAACATTGCTATGTGGCTATTAAACAGCTGCCATGTCCCATCCCAGAGGAGGCTGAAGGGAATCGAGTGGGTCATTTATAAAGCCAGTGAAGTGCTTGGGGATGAAAGTGCTCAATATCCTCCAAATGCAGCCTGGGGTGGTTAGGCTGGCGGTCAAATACCAAAGCAGATTAAGTCGGTAATCCGAATGTAATCGCTGGGGATGGCCTGCCCTTCAGCCTCAGCCCCCTTGGACATGCTGTGTTCTTCTCAGGCTGGTTTGATGTTCCGATCATTGTCATGGGGCCTTCAGTTTTTCCTCTATGAATACATAGAGCAATCATTGTGGGGGGTGGGAATGAATAGCACTGAGAGGATAGGAAAAAAGTACGACACTAACATGCTTGTTAACACCGACTGGAAGAACTCTGTCTCTGACTGACGCATACCTATTGGCAATTCTTTCTCTTTAAATTCCTTTTGAGTTTTTCTAACAGCAAACCTCAATTAGTTTGGCTAATTATCAAATTTGTATAATTAGCTGGAAAAATGGAAACTATTCCTATTTATTGCCACAAAAACCATGTCCCTATTTTACTTCATAGAATGCACAAGCAAGCCAGCTCAAGCCCTGGGATTATTTATACTTAAAAGTTAATAGTGAACAGTATTTTGCCAGGGCGGCTGGGGTGGTAGACAGGAAAAAGAGTAAGAAAAAGATCTGCTGAGGCTGGGCATAGTGGCTCATGTCAGTAATCCCAGCACTTTGGGAGACTGAGGTGGGTGGATCACAAGGTCAGTTTGAGAACAGCCTGACCAAAATGGTGAAACCCCCTCTCTACTAAAAATACAAAGCTTGGCTGGGTGTGATGGTGCACACCTGTAATCCCAGCTACTTGGGAGGCTGAGGCAGGAGAACTGCTTGAACCTGGGAGGCAGAGGTTGCAGTGAGCCAAGATCATGCCACTGCACTCCAGCCTAGTGATAGAACGAGATTCCGGCTCAAAAAAAAAAAAAAAAAAAGAAAAAGAAACAAGAAAAAAAGATCTGCTGTTCTAAAGCTGGGGCCCAGTGGCTCAAGTGAGGTCCTCCTGTCTGCTTATCAGTCCCCACTCAGGCCATTCTGAGGAAAGAAAAAGGTAGTCAGAAGAAAAGAAAGCTGGACTAAGTCTTCTCTGCTCCCAACACCACGTTGTTGAGGACTTCACTGAGGACTAAAGCATAGGCTCTTAATTGGGCAGACCTAGGCTTAAATCCTGGCTTAGAAACTAGCTACATAATTCTGAACAAGGTGCTTAACCTCTTTGAGTTTCCATTTTTTCCTAGTGTAAAATGGAGTCAAGAGTATCTACCTCATAGGGCTTTAATGAGGATGAGTAAATGAGGTAATTCACGTAGAGCACTTAGCATGGTGCCCAGTAAGAATCACAATATTGATATCACTATTAGGTAAACTTTAGCCAAACAGTGTTCTCCTGTGAACAGTCTTCTCCTCCATTTCTGCTTTTAAGAAAGATGAGTTTGGAAGCCATGATCTATTCCCCACCTGCCACCAGGAGAAGTGACAAGCGAATGTGGGATGTCAGGGCACACAGTGCTACAAATGAAGAAACCTCTATTTGTTTTTAATTTCAGTTTCATGTCCAAGCACAACAAAGAGGCCTGGGTTTTATTTGTTTGTTTTTACAGCTATAGCTGTTTTATTTGCCCTGTGTGGAGGAGAAGAGAAGTGGCACGGGGGCTGGGGGCGAGGAGCTACGGCTACTCTCTGGCCTGGCTGTGGTGGTGGCTAGTCCACGTGACCTCTGCTTTCATAAGTTCCCCCCTGTTAGGCATTCCAAGCCTGTCATCCCCTGGGAGCACTATAAATTACAATGCTTTGTGAGGATATTACTACTGTATTGGTTTCCACCGAATCAGTGTCATATGCTAAACACATCAAGATTTTTAATAGCAGCAGACTAAACCAATTGGGACTGGAGCCCAAGCAGCTCATAATAGGGAGGGATCAACACTTCACTGTGTGACTGAACATGCGCAGGACAAACATTTTAAGACTGGAGACTGAGGGAATGCAAGCCAGTGTAATCCATGTTGTCGGCTCTAGACATTTATGAGCTGTCAGAAAAAGGGAAAAAGAAATTCCCTCACCAATACTATCTGTCGATCAGGCCCAGGAAGAAATTAAAGCCAAGAATAATGACAAGAAAATAACCCGGCCCATGATTCCATCATTGGTCTTAGCATTTCAGATGGAACTTAATAAAGAGACCAACTCCCACTGCTGACAGCCTTGGTCTCTGGGTCAAAGAGCCAGCCACCTAGCTCTGGGAAGCTGGTTAATGCTGATGTACACACCTGGGAACAAAGAGTGGACAAATCAAATAATTCCCAGAAATCTGAGCTGGAGCCCCTCCCCAGGAGCCTGTTCTTAGAGGAAAGGGGCTGCAGGAATGAAAATGACCAGGCTGCAAAATCAGTTTTGACCCTCTTGCACTCAGATGCTCTTCTAAATGAGGACTATTTTACAGTGTTGCCTTTGAGGCAGGGTCAGAGCTCAGCCTCTGATACTTGCTTACTTCTGGTGTGGCTTCAGAAAACAAAGCCAAAAAAAACAAGGAAAAAAATTGTGGTGAAAGCCTACCCTATCCCTCCTCAACCTACAAGACTCACTTCTAATACCACCTCCTGTGTAAAGTTTTTTCCCAATTCTTTCTCTACATCTTATAATTACTCACTCTCAAGGGGTGGAGATGTCTTTTACTGGTCAAAAGGACTTCCATTCCACTTTTGGTGCCTAGATTCTCAGGAACATTCTTGTCTTGAGGGCTCGGTCTCTCCCAGCTTCTACATTTGATCTGGGCTCCTCCCTCAAGCCTAGGGTTAGGAGTGTTCACTGTGCTTAGGTCAGCCCAGGTATTCCTAAAGGCCCACTGGGAACCTCCATTACTTACCAAGTAGTTCACTTGTCTTCTCGTCATATTCTTCAGCCATTTCCTTGCCGTCTGGGAACAAATAGTGCACCTTCCTTCTCCCTACGCACAAAACAGAAAGCCCCTTACCTCAAAGCCTCCTCTTACCCTGTTCCTTGTAGATCAAGGGGCCTACCTGGGAAACAGCACCAGCCCTGGGAGTACTGAGGAACTCACCAGGGCCTCCCCACACTCCTTGCCAACTATCACCCACCATTACTTTAAAACACGTCCGGAGACGCTCCCGCTTTCTGAAGCTTTCCTTGAACGTATCTTTGCTCTGCTGTTTCCTCTACTAGCAACAGTTCCATACTTCCTCCTATCTGTGGAACTCTTCTTTGCCCTTCAAAATACAGCTCAAATGTCACTTTCACTGGGAAGTCTTCCTCCACTATCATCTCCACTCACCTTGGCAGGATTAATCATGTCCTCATGTGTGCCTCCCTAATGCTTTATTCATATCCATAGTAGAGCATTTACTACATACTATGATACTTTTTTTTTGAGACAGTTTCACTATTGTCACACAGGCTGGAGTGCAATAGCTCAATCTTGGCTCACTGAAACCTCCGCCTCCTGAGTTCAAACGATTCTCCTGCCTCAGCCTCCCAAAGTAGCTGAGATTACAGGCACCCGCCACCACGCCCAGCTAATTTTTTTTGTATTTTTAGTTTAGACAGAGTTTCACCATGTTGACCAAGCTGGTCTTGAACTCCTGACCTCAGGTGATCCATCCACTTTGGCCTCCCAAAGTGCTGGGATTACAGGCATGAGCCACCACTCCCCACCCCATGATACTTTCCAAAGCATTTGTCTTCCCATGAATGACACCATATTTACCTTTCTCTCTCCACTTCCTAAAACCAAGCCTATGTGTTCAGGACACTGGATTGGGTTTCCTGACCAAGCACTCCCTTCAGCCATGCCAGTGCTCTGCCTTCTGCACATCTCCAGGAGATTCCTATCACACAGTGACATGATGTTAAGTCCCCATGTACTTTCTTCATGGTATTTACTTTGGTTATGATTTTACATCTACTTATGTGACTCTTTGATTATCTCCTGTCTTTTCTACTAGATAGGAGGGGTTTTATCCCCATGCCTATGGTTTCCTAAAGGCCAAACGTGGCTCCAGGCATATATTAGGAGTTCAACTATATACTGATTGAAAGAAGCCAGGCGCGGTGGCTCAAGCCTGTAATCCCAGCACTTTGGGAGGCTGAGGCGGGTGGATCACGAGGTCAAGAGATCGAGACCATCCTGGTCAACATGGTGAAACCCCGTCTCTACTAAAGATACAAAAAAATTAGCTGGGCATGGTGGTGCGTGCCTGTAATCCCAGCTACTCAGGAGGCTGAGGCAGGAGGATTGCTTGAACCCAGGAGGCGGAGGTTGCGGTGAGCCGAGATCGCGCCATTGCACTCCAGCCTGGGTAACAAGAGCAAAACTCCGTCTCAAAAAATAAAAAATAAAAAATAAAAAAAGAAAGAATACATAAACATTGATGCACTATCCATTGAAAGAATAGAAGAAACTAAGGGGGTCTCCTAGCCCAGTTCCTCTACCCCTGCAGCATTTGCTTAAGAGTGGCTATGTAACTTCCCCTTTCTTTTTACAGACAGGGAAGTAGTTACAGGCAGACTCCTCAGTAAACTAGCAGCAGAGCACGAACGTCCAGTAGACAAGTATCCTATATATGCTGGATGAATAAGAGCCCCAGGGTGTCTTTTTCCTGTCCAGTTCACTTCTCTGGGATACAGTTCCCTTGAGCCATTCCTAATCTGTATTCTGGATAAACTCATCCCTAAATTTGTAGGGCCTCTCAGCAGGGCCCTAGGTTATACCACCCTTAATCATTCAGATGGCTCACAGGCACTAGAAAGGGCTCTCCTGTCAGAAACGGGGTCCAAGGTACTGCCTGGGAGGAGCCGAGGGGGTCTTGCTTGACCATCGTCTCCCCGACATCCAGCCTCGAGTCTGGGCAGGATGCTGCATTTACTAAACCCACGTACTTCACTGTTTATCAAATTTAATTCTCCCAATAATCCTATGTGTCTTCATTACCTGTATTTCATAGATGAGGAAAACTAAACTAAGTTTTTTTTTTTTTTTTTTTTGAGACAGAATCTCACTCTATTGCTGAGGCTGGAGTGCAATGGTGTGATCTTAGCTCACTGCAACCTCTGTCTCCTGGGCTCAAGTGATCCTTCACCTCAGCCTCTTGAGTAGCTGGGACTAGAGTCGCACACCACCATGCCCAGCTAATTAAAAAAAATTTTTTTTTTTAGAGACAGGGTGTTACTATGTTACCCAGGCTGATCTCAAACTCCTGAGCTCAAGCGATCCTCCCACCTTGGCCTCTCAAAGTGCTGGGATTACAGGTGTGAGGCACCACACCTGGCCCTTAACTTTGTTTAAAGTGGGTTTTCCCAAACAAGTGTTTTTGTTTTTTAATAGTGTCTTGCTATGTTTCCTAGGCTGGAGTGCAGTGGCTATTCACAGGCCGTGATTTTAGCACACCACAGCCTCAAACTTCTGGGCTCAAGCGAGCTTCCTGCCTCAGTTTCCCCAGTAACTGGGATTACAGGTGCCCAACACAAGTGTTTAGTTTTTATAAAATCAACTATATATTTTCTTCCTTTGTGGTTACTGCCTTAGAAGTTGCACTTAGAGCATCCTCCCTTGCCCAATGATTATGAGAAACTTATCTACACTTTAATAGTATATTTAGTCTAGAAATATATGTATAAAAAAATTTAAAAAATAAAAAATAAAAAAAAGAAATATATGTATATATAAATTCTTGAGAATATTAGTATGATATTTTTGTAAAAGAAAAAATATCTTCGAGTGTACACATGGAATAATATAGAAGTTTACATATAAAAATGTAAGTGGCCGGGCGCGGTGGCTCAAGCCTGTAATCCCAGCACTTTGGGAGGTCGAGGCGGGTGGATCACGAGGTCAAGAGATCGAGACCATCCCGGTCAACATAGTGAAACCCCGTCTCTACTAAAAATAAAAAACATTAGCTGGGCATGGTGGCACGTGCCTGTAATCCCAGCTACTCGGGAGGCTGAGGCAGGAGAATTGCCTGAACCCAGGAGGCGGAGGTTGCGGTGAGCCGAGATCGTGCCATTGCACTCCAGCCTGGGTAACAAGAGCGAAAACTCTTGTCTCAAAAAAAAAAAAAAAAAGAAGTTTACATATAAAAATGTAAATTATGGGGGGCCAGGCACAGTGGCTCACACCTGTAATCCTAGCACTTTGGGAGGCCCAAGCAGGTGGATCACGAGGTCAGGAGTTCAAGACCACCCTGGCTAACAGGGTGAAACCCTGTTTCTACTAAATATACAAAAAACTGGCTGGGCATGGTGGCACACGCTTATAATCCAAGCTACTTGGAAGGCTGAGGCAGAAGAATTGCTTGAACCCAGGAGGAGGAGGTTGCAGTGAGCGGAGATTGTACCGCTGCACTTCAGCCGGGGGACAGAGTGAGACTCTGTCTCAAAAAAAAAAAAAAAAAAAAAATGTAAATTATGGGCTAGGCGCAGTGGCTCACGACTGTAATCCCAGCCCTTTGGGAGGCCAAGGTAGGCAGATTACCTGAGGTCAGGAGTTTGAGACCATTCCTGGCTAACATAGTTAAACCCTGTTTCTCCTAAAAATACCAAAAAATTAGCCAGGTATCATGGCACATGCCTGTAATCCCAGCTACTCGGGAGGTGGATGCGGGAGAATCACTTGAATCCAGGAGGCGGAGGTTGCAGTGAGCTGAGATCGCACCACTGCACTATAGCTTGGGCAACAAAAGTGATGGTGGCTCATGCCTGTAATCTCAGTACTTTGGGAGGCTGAGGTGGGTGGATCACCTGAGATCGGGAATTCAAGACCAGCCTGGCCAACATGGTGAAAACTTGTCTCTACTAAAAATACAAAAAAATTAGCTGGGCATATGACACATGCCTGTAATTCCAGCTACTTGGGAGACTCAGATAGGAGAATCGCTTGAATCCGGAAGGCAGAGGTTGCAGTGAGCCAAGATCACACCACTGCATACTACAGCCTGGGTGACAGATTGAGACTCTGTTTCAAAAAAAAAAAAAAAAAAAAAAAAGTAAATTATGATTATCTGGGTGGTAGTATTAAACTTTATTTTTATTTATCTTTATTTTTCATATTTCCAAAATGAACATAATTTCTTAAAAAAAAAAAAAACTATGTCCAAAACATGGTCAGTCTTGGGGGGAAAAAAAAAAAAATCAAAAGTAGGCCAGGTGCAGTGGCTCACACCTGTAATGCCAGCACTTTGGGAGGCTAAGGTAGGCGGGTCATGAGGTCAAGAGATTGAGACCAGCCTGGCCAATATGGTGAAACCCCATCTCTACTAAAAATAGAAAAATCAGCAGGGCATGGTGGCAGGTGCCTGTAATCCCAGCTACTTGGGAGGCTGAGGCAGGAGAAACGCTTGAATCTGGAAGGTGGAGGTTGCAGAGAGCCGAGATCGTGCCATTGCACTCCATCCTGGGCAACAGAGCAAGACTCCGTCTCAAGAAAAAAAAAAAAATCAAAAGTAAATTGGATTATCATTATCCAATCCAAGATATCAACAGCCATGATTCTTGGTGGAAGGGAGTAACACCCCCACTCGCCACACCCCTCCTACACACCTGGGCTTAAGTCTGCAAGTTTGACAAGGCATATCTACATATGCAATACTAAATTGTTTTTCAGTTTGGGGGTAGGGTGGAACCTAACAACATCATTTTGTGATGCTACTAACAAAAGAACTTCACAAAATCCAGGCTCATAAAACATTTGTTTAAACACTACTGTGGCCAGGAAGAGTGAAAGCAGGGACTGGAGTGGATATTTGTAGACTCATGTTCAGAGCAGCATTATTCACAATTCCCAAAAGGTGGAAGCAACCCAGATGTCCATCGACAATGAATGAATAAACAGAACGCAGTATAGACATACAATGGGGTATCAGCCTTCAAAAGGAGTGAAATTTTGACACATGCTACAATATCCATACCCCTGTGCCCACCTCTTCCAGGCACAGCCCTTGGTCCTTGCTGCATCTCCCTTAAAAACACAGGAACATTTAGAGGTTTACTTTACAAAGGATATCACAGCCGGAAAGGACCCCAGACATAACAATGGTAGCCCATCCACTTCATTTTAGAGATGAGGAAAGTGACATCCAAACAGGTAAAGGGCTGCCTGGAGAGCCCATGGTGAATTAACGGCACAGTTGGAAGCATCCAACTGTGGCAACACGGATGAACCTGAAGCATTACGCTAAGTGAAATATGCCAGTTACAGAAGGACAAATATGGTATGATTCCACTTAGAAGAGGTTCCTAGAGTAGTCAAATTCATAGAGACAGAAAGTAGAATGGTGGCTGTCAGGGGATGGGGGAGGAGGGAATGAGGACTTGGCATTTGATGGGTACTGAGTTTCACTTGAGCTAGGTGTAGTGGCACATGCTTGTAGTCCCAGCTATTCAAGAGGCTGAGGTGGGAGAATTACATGAGCCTAGGAGTTCAAGCTAAAATCGCACCAGTGTACCCCAGCCTGGGTGACAGAGTAAGTTTCTGTCTCCAAAAAACAAAAAACAGAACTTCAGTTGAGAAAGATTAAGAAGTTCTGGAGCTGGATGGTGGGGATAGTTGTACAACAATGTAAATGTACTTAATGCCACAGAACTGTACATTTAAAAATGATTAAATGCTAAATTCTGTTATGTATTTGTTACCACAATAAAAACAAAAACTACTGCCCTGGCCGGGCATGGTGGCTCAAGCCTGTAATCCCAGCACTTTGGGAGGCTGAGGCGGGTGGATCACGAGGTCAAGAGATCGAGACCATCCTGGTCAACATGGTGAAACCCCATCTCTACTAAAAATACTGAAAATTATCTGGGCATGGTGGCGTGTGCCTGTAATCCCAGCTACTCAGGAGGCTGAGGCAGGAGAATTGCCTGAACCCAGGAGGCGGAGGTTGCGGTGAGCCGAGATCGCGCCATTGCACTCCAGCCTGGGCAACAAGAGCGAAACTCCCTCTCAAAAAAACAAAAAACAAAAAACTACTGCCCTATGAAAAAAATGTCCTAAATCTTTAGCAAGGCATAAGAGATCTATCACAATATGTCCCAATTTATCAGTAATCTCTCTTCATTTCCTACAACTTCCCCTTGTTGCTGCTTAAGAAAAGGAATCTTTTTTATTCCCCCTTCTATCCTGGCACCTAGAATAGTATCTGACATAGTTATAGGTGGTTTGTTCTGACTGAGTGACTGCTTTAACGTCACTAAACGTTTTGTTATTCCTCTAGTAATCATCCATGTACCTTCACACCTTCACATATGGGCCTTTATATGTGAGTCATTCTTCCTTGAATAGCTATCCTCTTCTTCACTCAGCAAACACCTATTAATTCTCTTTTCTTTCCTTCTGTATTTTGAGACAGGGTCTCGCTCTGTCGCCCAAGCTGGAGTGCAGTGGCATGATCGTGGCTCACTGCTGCATCTACCTCCCCAGCTCAAGCGATCCTCTGGCCTCAGCCACCACAAGTAGCTGGAACTACAGGCATGTGCCATGACAGCCATCTAATTTTTATTTTTTGTTTGAGACAGAGTCTCACTCACTCTGTTACCCAGGCTGGAATGCAGTGGTGTGATCTCAGCTCACTGCAACCTCCATCTCCTGGGTTCATGTGATTCTCCTGCTTTAGCCTCTGGAATAGCTGGAATTACAGGTACACACCACCACGCCTGGCTAATTTTTTTATTTTTAGTAGAGACGGGGTTTCACCATGTTGGCCAGGCCGGTCCCGAACTCCTGGCCTCAAGTGATCCAACCACCTTGGCCTCCCAAAGTGCTGGGATAGCAGGCATGAGCCACCACCCCCAGCCATAATTTTTGTATTTTTTGTAGAGACAAAGTTTAGCCATGTTGCTCAGGCTGGTCTCGAACTCCTGAGCTCAAATGATGCGCCCGCCTCGGCCTCCCAGAGTGTTGGAATTATGGGCGTGAGCCACTGTGCCTGGCCTTATTAATTGTTTAGGACCCAGAAACATTATCACTTCTGTTGGGTCTTTCTCCAAAGAGGTGTCATTTACACCTTCATTATTTCCTACCATTTTATACAAGATTACAACCTCTATTTAGCACATCTTATTATTTGCATACATGTTTTTCCCAACCACTCTAAGTCCTGGGACAACATATCTTTTTCTTTCAGTTCAAGTTTAGAGCTTGGCACATAGTAAAAGCCTTCCTAAAGGTTGCACGAAAGAGCAAATGATTTTAATTTCCACAAACTTTAGGCTGCCTTGACTGGCCTCTACCTGTGAATGTGAGTCACCTGCTGTTACCTTCAGAACCTCAGGAACTTCAGACCCAATTCATCCTGGCTCCCCAGTGGGTTCAGAAAGACCCAAGTGCACAGGGGGCCAACATCGGCCAATCCTAGGGTGGGAAAAAGTTAGGTATCCATGCCCCTGTGCCCACCTCTTCCAGGCACAGCCCTTGGTCCTTGCTCTAGCTCTGCTAAAGACATGGAAAACATTAAGAGGTTCCGTTTAGGCCGGGCGTAGTGGCTCACGCCTGTAATCCAAGCACTTTGGAGGCCAAGGCAGGAGGATCACCCGAAGTCGGGAGTTCAAGACCAGACTGACCAACAAGGTGAAAACCCGTCTTAAAATAAAAAATAAAAAAAAAAGGAAGTTCACTTTACAAAAATATTACAGCTGGAAAGGGCCTCAGTGGTAGCCCATCCACTTCATTTTACAGACGAGGAAAGTGAGGTCCAAACAAATAAAAGGGCCGACTGGAAAGCCCGTGGTAAATTAATGGCAGAGTCGGAACTACAGCCCAGGCCTCTCTCCTCTCTAAAGTCTAAAGCATTCTTGGAGTTGTTTCCTCTTCTGTAAAACGGGGTGAAAAATTAGCCTCTCAGGACAGTGGTGAGGAGCAAATGAGATAATGAATGCGAAATAAATTATTAGCAACAAACTCAAAGCAGAGCGAGCTGGTGTAGAGGAATCTAGTCGGTGTCCGGAGACCTGTGTTCCGGTCACGTCATCTCTGAGCCTCAGTCTCCTCATCTCTGAGCCTCAGTCTCCTTATCTACAAATGCAGGGACCTGGCCCGGCTGACCGCCGAGACCCTTTCAGCTCTGCCGACCCTGAGGCCTTTCCTGTGGGGCGGACCCTGGGGTAAAAAAACGAGGGAGCTTGCGGGGGCCCTCGAGTTACCATCCTGCAGCAGCGCAGTCTTCTCGGCCGTCCGCAGACTCTCCAACCATCCCGTCACCGCCATCTTTCTTCTGCAAAGCAGCGCGCCCGGCCGCTGCCATGGCAACCTTTCCACTGAGGGTCACTTCCGGCTGACTCGGAAGCTATTCTGGCCATTTGCCCTCCTTTTCCCCTTCGCCCGCTCTCATTGGCTCTCCTGGTAAGTGGTTTATTCCTGCCTGCCAGCGGGTGATCAGCTTGGCCAGTTGTCGAACCCACCGGGGGACCGACTTCGGGGTTTGGAGAGGGACTCTTGGGGCCGGGGTTGGGCGCTCCAGCTTTCCTCTAGCCCGGAGCTGGGATTCCCCGGCCTGCACCAGCTGCGTACACGGCGGGTGCATCACACCTGCCCGGGTCTTCTCCACCCCCAGCTGCGATACCGAGACTCTTCCAATCCCGGAGGGTGTCCCACACCTGCTGCGGCCGTGCCCCATCTCCCCGCAGCTGTGGGGCTGAGCACTCCCCTGCCGAGAGGCTGAGACCAGGGCAGGTGCAGGGCGTTCCCACTCACCCCCGAAAGTCCCACTCCTTAGGTTTTCCTCTGCAACTCTGTGTTGAAGGTAGAGAAATATTATGTGGGGTTTATGGTGCAGGTTCTCCCCAGTCTCCGCTCCACTTCCTAAAGCTCTATTCCCTAGCCCAGTATCCCATTTTGGCAAAGCCCTTCGGAAGGGGGCTGCAGCAGTAGAGCTGTGCTGAATCTTTAGAGCAACCCCACTGAGGAATGGTGGTGTTTCCTGCTCCTCAAAAGTACCCCCAATGGTCCCAGTCTTCTCGTTTCCCCTAATACTCCGAAAGACTAATACTTTGAAAGGCTGGGGAGTGTGAAGCTAGGCTACACCAGTCAAGTTTAACAGGGTTTGAGGAGGCCCCCCACCACCACCACTGCCTCCCCGAACTGGGCTGCTATCCCCAAGGCCTGGTCAGGAAACACCCTACCTCCATAGGCAAATAGGTTGGAGAGCCTAAATTCTGAATTTCCACTTGACAGCTGCCTTGACCAACCCTCTAATAGACTGGGATCCAGCCATACTTCAATGGATCCCAGGGGTATCTTGAAGGCATTTCCCAAGCGGAAGAAAATTCATGCCGATGCATCATCAAAAGTACTTGCAAAGATTCCCAGGAGGGGAGAGGGAGAAGAAGCAGAAGGTGAGCTAACCCACCCTCAGAACCCTCGTTCCCTTGGACCCTCAGCCTTCATGTGCTTCAGCCCTACGTTGTTCATGTCCAGAATCAGATACTGGAGCTGACTTTGCCTGTCCAGGGCTTGCAGGTCTGTTTGTACCTGCTTTGTACTAAGCTTGGTCCTGGGTCTGGGACAGGCCATTTGCTGTGTTATCTTCTTTTCTACCCAAAGACCTCTATTAATCAGAAAAGACTCCCTGGACCCTCAGGGAATGACCAGTAGAATTTTTACCCTGGGGGACTGGGCAAAAATCCCCTCCATTACCCGGGTTTGTTGTTAGTTGTTTTGCAGCCAAATTGACAAATAAGTGGCAGAGGCTTTGGGGACAGGATTGTCAGGTCTGGCAGACTGTAAGGGCAAGAAACATATAATGGCAAGAAATATGTGCTTTGTTGAAAGAATAAATGATAAGGGATTCAAAGTAAGGAGGGAGGCGGGGTGTGGTGGCTCATGCATGTAATCCTAGCACTTTGGGAGGCTGAGGCAGGCAGATCACCTGAGCTCAGGAGCGCGAGACCAGCCTGAGCAACATGGCAAAATCCCGTCTCTACTAAAAATACAAAAAATTAGCCAGGCATGGTGGTACACACCTGTAACCCCAGCTACTTGGGAGGCTGAGGCATGAGAATTGCTTGAACCTGGGAGATGGAGGTTGCAGTGAGCTGAGATCATGCTACTGCACTCCTGCCTGGGCGACAGAGTGAGCCTGTCTCAAAAAAAAAACAAAAACAAAACAAAGTAAGAAGGGAGGAGGCATTAATTCAACAGATATTTACAGTTTACTTACAATGTGCCAGATACTTCTAGGTTGCACCAGGAAACAGGATTTATCCTTGTCCGGGGCCGGCGAGGTGGCTCACACCTGTAATCCCAATACTTCGGGAGATTAAGGCGGGCAGATCATGAGGTCAAGAGATTGAGACCACCCTGGCCAACATGGTGAAACCCCATCTCTACTAAAAATACAAAAATTAGTTAGGCATGGTGGTGCTTGCCTGTAATCTCAGCTACTCGGGAGGCTGAGGCAGGAGAATTAGTTGAACCCAGGAGGCGGAGGTTGCAGTGAGCTGAGGTCACGCCATTGCACTCCAGCCTGGGCAACAGAGTGAGACTCCATCTCCAAAAAAAAAAAAGAAAAAGAAAAGAAAAAAATTCTTGGCCCTTGCATTCAAGTGCTGGCCTGTGAGAAAATTTGCTATATGTAGAAAGGAAACTGGATGGAAGGGAAATGCTTATTTTCAGGGTAGGGGACTGTAAACACTTCATTCAGATCATGTTAGAAGTTATGTTGTAGCCAGGGGGTGGCAGATAAAAATAAAAATGTTACAACAGTAGTCATCTGGATGTTCCTTCCACAGAGTGGCTGAGCTCCCTTCGGGCCCATGTTGTACGCACTGGCATTGGACGAGCCCGGGCAGAACTCTTTGAGAAGCAGATTGTCCAGCATGGTGGCCAGCTATGCCCTGCCCAGGCCCCAGGTGTCACTCACATTGTGGTGGATGATGGCATGGACTATGAGCGGGCCCTCCGCCTTCTCGGCTTACCCCAGCTTCCCCAGGGTGCTCAGCTGGTGAAGTCAGCCTGGCTGAGCTTGTGCCTTCAGGAGAGGAGGCTCGTGGATGTAGCTGGATTCAGCATCTTCATCCCTTGTAGGTGGGCTGATCCCAGTCTTTTTTTCAAATGTTTTCTAGTAGCATCTTGAGCTCTCTTCTTAAATTATTAAAAATAACTACCATTAATTTAAAAGTTAGCCAGGCATGGTAGTGTGTGCCTGTAGTCCCAGCTACAAGAGGCTAGGGTGGGAGGACTGATTGAGCCCGGGAGGTTGGGACTGCACTGAGCCTTGATTGCAACACCTCACTCCACCCTGGGTGACAGAGCAAGACCCTGTCTCAAAAGAAATCCCGAACACCTCAAAAAACTCATTGTTTTAATTGGACACACTGGGAAACCAAGTCTTTTGGAGTGCAGAAAGACTGGGGACAGATATAGGGTGAGACCTTTGGTGTCTTAACCACCTATCACCATCCCCATAGGTACTTGGACCAGCCACAGCCCAGCAAGACAGAGCCGGATTCTTCTATTCCTTCTGGCACCCATGAGGCCCTGCTTCAGACAGTGCTTTTTCCTCCTCCTTCTCCCACCAGACCTCTCTCCCCTCCCCAAAAGGCAAAAGAGGCACCAAACACCCAAGCCCAGGTCAGGAGCCTCCCATCCCTCAGAGGTCCCTTCCCCTAGGAAGCAGATCACAGAAATGGGGAGGGCCTGATGGCTGTTCAGGAAGTCCCAGGCCCCTGAGAGAGGAGTGCTATTGTGAAGCCACTTAGCTCTTCCTAACACTCAGCACTGCCGCATTCATCTAGGCCGCATCTACCACACACCATTGGGGATCCTAGGGCTAGGCACTGTGGAGAGCTTAAGGGAGTGTGGCCCCACACTCAAGGAGATCCAAGTCTGATGCAGAAGGCCTGCCCCATTCTTAGGTCTGACTAGAAGACCCTCGCCCTGACAAAGAAGATGACCCCATGACCCCCACCTTCAAGGATCCCTTCTCCTGGAGAATAAGAATTTATTGTTTCCTTTCCTTCTCTGCCCCAAGCCCATCTCTGATGATGAAACCAGTGATGGGGAAGAAACCCAGGTTAGCGCAGCTGATCTGGAAGCCCTCATCAGTGGCCACTACCCCACCTCCATTGAGGGAGACTGTGAGCCTCGCCTAGCCCCTGAGGTCCTGGATAAGTGGGTCTGTGCACACCCCTCAAGCCAGAAGGTGACCAACCACAACCTCCATATCACAGAGAAGCTGGAAGTTCTGGCCAAAGCCTACAGTGTCCAGGGGGACAAGTGGAGGGCCCTGGGCTATGCCAAGGCCATCAATGCCCTCAAGAGCTTCCACAAGCCTGTCACCTCGTACCAGGTACCCAGGGGCTGGGGTGGGAAGAGGGGTCTTTTCTTTACTAGCCAGGGGTTAGTGAAGGCGCTGCCAGTCACCGGTGGGGTTCTGGTACAATGGTGAAGATTTTATTATAGGACTTGCACTTCCTTTTTTTTCTAAAAGGAAAATTGATGAAAGCAGATTGGCAAAATCTTGATAGTTGTTGAAGCTGGGAGATGGGTACTTGGGGGTGTGTTAAACTGATCCTTCTACTTTTGAATTTTTTAACATAATAAGTTTTTTAATTTTCTTTTTGTTTATTTATTTAGTAGAGATGGGGTTTCGCCATGTTACCCAGGCTGGTCTCAAACACCTGGGCTCCAGTGATCCACCTTCCTCAGCCCTGCAAAGTGCTGGGATTACAGACATGAACCACTGTGCCCAGTCTAAAAGGTTTTTAAAAAGAAGTTTAGACTCTTAAGCCTAACAGACCAGGGTTTGAATTCTGGTTCCTGTCACTCACTGTGTGACTCTAGTCAAGTTACTTAAACTCTCAGAGCATCAGTTTTCTCATTAGTAAAAAGGGGCTACTATTCAATGAGATGGAACATGTACCACAGGGCCTGACATACAGTAAGCCCTCACTAAATGTTAGCTCTTGCTGTTGGAAAGATGATGATGATGATGGTGGCGGTGGTGGTGACTAATATCATCATTATTTTTTACTTCTTACTGCTGATCTCCAAAAGACAAATTATCCAGCCCTCATTCTATCCAAAATTCTCATCTTTATCTACAACCCAAGCTTTACACAGACACACAGTTGCCAGGCAGCCAGGCTGGCTTTTCTGCTAGCATCTGCTAGAGAAGTCAGCTTCCTTTCCACTGGCTCTACCTCCTCCATCTCCTCACTCTTCTTTCTTGCCTCTGCCTCCTCCTCTAGGAGGCCTGCAGTATCCCTGGAATTGGGAAGCGGATGGCTGAGAAAGTCGTGGAGATCCTGGAGAGCGGGCATCTGCGGAAGCTGGACCATATCAGTGAGAGCGTGCCTGTCTTGGAGCTCTTCTCCAACATCTGGGGAGCTGGAAGCAAGACTGCCCAGATGTGGTACCAACAGGTCACACGCTAGCCCAGCCCCTACTTCAGTTTTGCTGTGTCTCAGAGTTCTCTACCCTTTTCTCTGATGGGAATGCACCCACAGTATAGGGAGACCATTTTTTCGAGGAAACCAGGACTCATATAGACCCCTTAGCTCCCAGAGCAGCCTTGTTGCTTGATATCCTTAAGAATGAGTAAGCAGAGACAAGAAGTATGTTTCTCTGTCTCCCCAGACCAGCAAGGGCCTTCCTAAGGAGGCGAGGTCTTGACACTGCATGTCTAGAGCAGTGGTTCCCAATCCTGGCTCTACTCACAATCACCAGGGGAGCTTGGTGATGACGAAGATGCCCAGGCCCATCCTCAGACTGATGGAATCGTGAACCAGTATTTTAGGATAGTGGCAAGGCTGGATTATGGCATGTTTTCCATACCCCCTGCCTTTCCCAAGTCCT
The DNA here is from genome assembly GCF_048565385.1 of Saimiri boliviensis. Lineage (NCBI taxonomy): Eukaryota > Metazoa > Chordata > Mammalia > Primates > Cebidae > Saimiri > Saimiri boliviensis. The sequence goes on along the minus strand of NC_133460.1, from coordinate 86,165,700 downwards.
GCTGAGTATAGACCCAACCACCCCTAGGACAGTCCTGCCCCTAGCCTTCCCTAGTCCGGGGCAATAGAAGCCTCGTGTGTGCTCACTCATACCTCTTCATTGGTCTTGGAGCCTCACATCCTCCCATCTGGCTGCTTTTTTCCAGGGCTTCCGAAGTCTGGAAGAAATCCGCAGCCAGGCCTCCCTGACGACCCAGCAGGCCATTGGCCTGAAGCATTACAATGACTTCCTGGAACGCATGCCCAGAGAGGAGGCTGCAGAGATCGAGCAGACAGTAAGCAGTGTCCCAGAGCAGTGAGGACAGCCAGGTCCTGCTGTAAGGTCTTGGGTCAAAGCCAAGAACCCCTGACTCCTCAGCTGGGGAGCAAGCAGGCAGAGGAAACTGGGTCACCAGAGGTTGAGGAGAGAGCAAGTTGAAACTGAAGCTCCAGGCCCAGAGGCAGGGGGGTTGGTGGCTTTGGGAGGAAAGAGCTGTAACATCAGCCTTCTGGATTCTAGTTCTCGGAAGTCAGACCTATTAGGATTGGATTTGATTCTTGCCTGGTTGGTGTTAGGACTGGGTTAATGTTAGGGTTAGATTACAGGCGGATTATATCTGTATTACATGAGGTTAGGGTAGATCAGGACAGAGGTTTTTAATGTTTTTAAATTTTATTTTATTTTTATTTCACCAACTTCTTGAGAACCTGATGAAAACTGTGGGCTGTTTTCTCCCCAGAATGCACAAATGTGCAAAGGTTTTTGTTTTTCCCGGATGTATGGACCACCCGAGGCCGGCTCAGGATTTGGGGCAGAGTTGGTGTAGGAGCACAGTGCCAGTAGGATTCGGTTTGTGGCTGGAAGAAAGCTCCATCAAGATCGAGTTAAGACCAGGCGCCGTGGCTCATGCCTTTAATCCCAGCACTTTGGGAGAGGCCAGGACGGGTGGGTCATGAGCTCAGGAATTCGAGACCAGCCTGGCCAACATGGTGAAACCCTGTCCCTCTAAAACATACAAAAATTTCCAGCCTGGCCAACATGGCAAAACCTCATCTCTACTGAAAATACAAAAAGTTAGCCGGGTGCTGTGGCTCATGCCTATAATCCCAGTTACTTGGGAGGCCGAGGTGGGAGATTTGTTTGAACCTGGGAGGCAGAGGTTGCAGTGCGCCAAGATCGTGCCACTACACTCTAGCCTGGGCAACAGGGTTCTCAGAGTTCCCTACCCTGTTCTCTGACTCTGTCTCAAAAAAAAAAGAAGATTGAGTTAAAGTTAGGCTTTCGTTAGGCATAGGATTTTCTTAATGCTGGTTGCTTTTAAGTTTTGTAGTTGTCCAAGACATAAGGTTTGGTTTAGAGTTGGGTTAGTGATTAGGTTCATCTGAAACCTAGGTGAGAGACAGACTATACTGCATTTAGGGCTTGGCGTGTCATTTGTTCAGTGGGCATTAGGATTAGGAGCTGCTTGTGAGAGGCAGAGTTGCTCACTTTTGTCGGGGATACTGATAGAGTGGGATCCCATGGGGACTGGCCCAGTTTGGTCGAAATCAGCCTCCAGCTCCATTCCAGGCCACAGGGCTGTGAGGCCGGTGTGAGATGGATGGACAGGCCTCTTTGTCTGCCCATCACCAGGTCTTGGTGCTAGTGATGACCCCGTCACTCAGCCATGGTGTCACTCAGCCATGGTGTCCGGGCATGGAGAATGCTGCAGTCAGTCCCCAGCCTGTTGGAACAAAAGAGGCTTCCCACCTGGCCTCCCATGCCCCTATGTCAGGGCTCCAGCCATAGGAGTTTTGATGGGATTACTCATGTGGACCTCCTCCTTCCATTCTCTTGGGAGGCGCAAGAAGGGAGTATGGGGATTAGCAGAGCCCTCCTGTCACGAGACTTGAGGTATCAGGCCCCAGAATTCTCAGTGTCCTGGGGTGGAGGCGGGAGGTCATCTGCATATGAAAGAACTTCAGTGTCTCAGGGGTGGAAGTTTATTTTTCCTCTGAGAGGGGCAATCCTTCAGCTGACAGTTGCTGTCTCAGCTCCCTCCCCACCAAGAAAGGATGTGGTGTGGGTTCAGAACTGCCCCTTCTTTGCTTTCTTTCCTCTGCTTTCCCACAGGTGCAGCTGGATTTCTGTGCTCCGCTTTCTCCCAGGCCTGGGCCTGGGCCATGCTGCCAGCCACCTGCTCAGGCCTGAAGCCCCAGCTCACACATTCCACCTCTAGCTCCAAATCAGTAGATATCTGGGGCTGCCTAGACCTGTCTGAGGGCTTTCAGCACCTGGCCCCTTGTCCTAAGTGGAGTTTCACAGAATGGGCACGTGGGCTGGGGCATAGAGAACCTGTGTTTCCCTATCCTTAAAGAGTTCCACAGGGCAAGCTCAGTGCCCACTCTCAGAAGCAGAGCTGGCACCTTCTCCCATCTCTCCTCAGTCTTGCCTCCTGCACAGTGAGCTTCTTTTCTGTCCTAGCGAAGGGAAAGAACAGCAGCTCCTCAGGGTCGATTACCCAGGGCTGGCAGCAGGCCTCTGGGAATGGGCATAAGCTGAGGGTGTGGGCCCGAGTTAGGGAAAGCCCTTGTGCTGCGGTAGGAGAGGAGCTTCCCAAGCTGCTCATCTGTCATTGCTCTCTTTCCCAGGTCCAGAAAGCAGCCCAGGCCTTTAACCCCAGGCTGCTCTGTGTGGCATGTGGCTCATACCGACGGGGAAAGGTGACCTGTGGTGATGTTGACGTGCTCATCACTCACCCAGATGGCCGGTCCCACCAGGGTATCTTCAGCCGCCTCCTTGACAGCCTTCGGCAGCAAGGTATTAGCTCTATCTCTGGGTGAGCAGGTTGATGGAGGGCAGCACAGGCCTGGGGGCCCCTGAGAGGGAGAACCTCACAGTTTCAGTCCTGAGGCAGGAAGCAGGGGAACAGTGCCCTGCCAGCATCCCGCCTCTCTGTCGGGGCTGGGATCCTCTCAAGGGAGGGATGACGCAGCCCTGCCATACCTTTGTGGAGGTGCTCAGTGAACGCTGCAGGCCGAGGATCTCATTTGATCTCCCTGCCACACCTATGTGGAGGTGCTCAGTGAGCCCTAAAGGCCGAGGGTCTCATCTGATCTCTCCATGACACTATGGGGGGAGATGGGAATTACTATCCATGTTTTATAGAAAAGGAGAAGGGCCCAGAGAGGGTAGTGACCCCAGCTAATGCCTGGGCAAGCCCCAGCTTAGAGATCAGGAGAGACCTGGGAGGCTGGGATGGCCCAGGTCTGGCTCCCTGCCCTCCCAGTGGTCCCCTCTGTTGGGCCAGGGTTCCTCACAGACGACTTGGTGAGCCAAGAGGAGAATGGTCAGCAACAGAAGTACTTGGGGGTGTGCCGGCTCCCCGGGCCAGGGCGGCGGCACCGGCGCCTGGACATCATCGTGGTACCCTACAGTGAGTTTGCCTGTGCCCTGCTCTACTTCACCGGCTCTGCACACTTCAACCGCTCCATGCGGGCCCTGGCCAAGACCAAAGGCATGAGTCTGTCAGAACATGCCCTCAGCACTGCTGTGGTCCGGAACCCCCAAGGCTGCAAGGTGGGGCCTGGCCGAGTGCTGCCTACTCCCACTGAGAAGGATGTCTTCAGGCTCTTAGGCCTCCCCTACCGAGAACCTGCCGAGCGGGACTGGTGACCCCTCACTGGGGGTGCTGAGGACAGCCGGGTTGGACTGGCTGCCCCTCCTGGCCATCAGTACTCCCTCCAGCCTCAGCTGGCCGAACCTTGCTGCTCCAAACACCAGCTTCCTCAGGGAGCTGGGCCCAGGGCTCTGGGCCTGAAGGCAAGAGCCAGCCTGGCTCCCAGGTTCTGCCTTGCCCTCTCCCAGGCAGGAGCTGGCTCCCGTCCCTTCTACCTCTCCACTGCCCTCATAGAATTTTGAAAGTAGCCCCTTGTCCCATTTTAAGCAGGAGCTGGTGGCTGGTTTGAAGCCCCAGGTATCCCCTCTCCCTGCTATGGAAAGGTCGAGCTGCTGGGTAGGGCCAGAAGCTGCAGGGGAGGGAAGTGGCCATGCTGTTGGCACTATCCAGGACCCCCTACAGCAGGACAGCTATTCCACACGTGTTCCCTCTACTCACCCCGCTTTCTGGGCAGCGTAGCTGGTGGTACTGGAAAGGGGGTGCCCCAGGCTCAGTGGGGACAGTGTTGGAAGGCCCAGGGGCCCAGTAAAGTGCATTTAGCATTGAACCTGTCTGATGTCTATGAGCTGCAGCAGCCTCTTCCTGCCTTCTTCCACCCAGGCAGGGACAGGATGGGAACTGAAAGGAAGCGCCCAGAAAGGCTGTGGTAACTGCCCTCCAGACAGGCTTGGCCTGTGTCAGCTCCTAAACTCACAGCAAAACAGCAGTGCTGTGACCAGGGAGAATCACGGAGTCAGGTACCAGGAGTGCCTATCTAGCCATCAGCATCTTCTGCAGGCCCTGCCTTAGACCAGGCTTTCAGGGGACATGAGCAAAAGTGACAAGACTCAGGAAACCATTAGGAATAACTAAATGGTGACCTGTGTACACAGACAGGGATGGGCGGTCAGGGAAGGCTTCCCAAAGGATGGAGAGGCAGGCTGGCAGGGAAATTGCCTCAGAGGAGTCAGCAGGCTCTGTTTGGGGACAATGAAGGACCACTTTCAGAGGACACTTGTGCTGGAAGTCAGGAGCAGGTTGGGCTGGTGGAGGGCTGGAAGCTGAGCTACAGAGCTTGGTTTAATAGAGCAGACAGGAGCAGGTCCCGCTGGGGAGCACAGGACGGCTTCCTGAGGCTGGGCCTCACAAGGCAGGGAGAGTTGGTGGGGAAGCGGGGACATGGAAGGAGCTTCAGGCAGCCCAGTTATGAGGAGGAGTGGGCACAGAGTCAGAAGGAGGCTGTATTGGAGGAGGAATGAGGAGCCTGGAGAGGCCCCGTGCCAGCAGTTAGGAGGTGATGCATGAGGGCAGCTTCGGCTCCAGAGGGGGATCCCACCTTGAGAATGCTGGGTGGGCTACATCTCTGTTGGTAACTTGCAGAGTCCCGGAGCCAGCCTTTGTCCACCTGGTCTCAGTCATGGGATCCTAGCAGCCTGGGAGCAGGCCCCCAACTCAAGCTCAGACCCCTGAAGTTGATAAGTCAGGGGACCTTCCCAGCACCAGTCATGTGGGGAAAGGAATCAGAAGTCCACAGGACTTGGAGGACCCTTTTGCAGCTCAGCACCAGCCCAGGAAATGGCCAATCCAAAGCCCAGAAGCCTTCTGAAGGGTGAGCCTCTCCCCCGAGAGCGTCTACTCCTGGGGACACATGGCTGCCAAGAGCCACATGTGGGAGCCACATGGCTACTGCAGACTCCTGTCCTGGGTAGACAGGAGAGGGGCTGGGGAAAGCCCTGTGCCCACAGGTGTAAAGGCTGCATTTGGTCCCTCTCTGGACTGGTCCCAGTGCCTGCTTCTGTCCTCAGCAAGAGCTGGAGTCAGCAGAAATCCAAAGACTGGGGTTGTCTGGGTCCAAAGTTTCTTCTCTCCTTTTGCCCCAGCCTGTTCTAGGCCCAAGAAACAGGACCTCCAGTGCCAGGGGTGGAGGGAACCAGTGTGCAGCAGGCTGTGGGATAGCTTGCCCAAGTTCTCTTCCTACACACAGGTCCCAGCACTGCAGGGAGGAATACTGCTTACTTATTTGTCTGAAATCAGAATCAGACCTCCATTCGGGACACCCCTTCCATCTGCCTTAACTCCTTCCCCCGGAAGACTAAGAATTCGGAGATTGCCTTGAAACCATGCAGACTCCTGGTCCCACCTCCTGGCCAGGGCAACAGAAAGTCATAGGATAAAGGTGGAGCATGCCTCACCTCCAGTGACCCATACTGGGTGTCCCTTTGGTTGACACAGAAGCCCAGAAGAGCCACTGAGGCAGAGTAGCCGATAGAGGCATTTCTGAGTCTTGAGAAAGGCTGTCCAGTTTGAGGGTGAAATGAGGTTCTCTGAGACCAAGAAAGAAAGGAATGTGAGTATTGGGGGTTCCCAGGCACTTTTGCCCTGAACCTGGTTCTCGGGCAGGCTTTCAGCCCAGTCCCCCATCCTGCCATTCAAGGAAACTCCTTTTCAGGGCCCTGGTGGGAACTGGGGTCCTATCCAGCAGCTGAGCACCACACACTACGCAGTCACCACCTGGCCCAGGGTAGGCGGAGAGGGACCCCACAAACCTCCCTGCTTCACCCCAGTTCCTTGTCACTCTGTCCTTGAGCCAGGGTTGTCTTTGGACAGGCCATATGTGTGGCAGGCAGAATAATGGTCCCCTGAAGATGTCTTAATCCCTAGAACCTGTGAATATGTCACCTTAGTTGGCTAGAGGGACTTTGTGGATATAATGGAGCTTAAGCATTTTGAGGCGAAGTGATTATCCTGGGTAGTCCTGTGGGCCCAATGTAAACATGAGTTTTTTTTTTAGGCGGGGGGAACTACAGACATGCGCCACCATGACCGGCTAACTTTTTTATATTTTTAGTAGAGATGGGGTTTCACTCTGTTGGCCAGTCTGGTCTTGAACTCTTGACCTCATGATCCACCTGCCTCAGCCTCCCAAAATGCTGGGACTACAGGCGTGAGCCACTGTACCCAGCTAAACATGAGTTCTTAAGAGCTACAGTCATGGCTGGGTGTGGTGGCTCAGACCTGGAATCCCAGCACTTTGGGAGGCCAAGGCGGGCTAATCACTTGAGCCCAGGAGTTTGAGACCAGCCTTGGCAACATGGCAAAACCCCATCTCTACAAAAAAATAAAAAAGTTAGCCAGGTGTGACAGGGTGTGGCCAGGCATGGTGGTGCCTGCCTGTAATCCCAGCTACTTGGGATGCAGAGGTGGGAGGATCACCTGAGCCTGGGAGGCAGAGGTTTCAGAACTTGCAGTGAGCTGAGATTGCACTACTGCATTCCAGCCTGGGCAACAGAGTGAGACCCCATCTAAAAAAAAAAAAAAAAAAAAAAAAGCTACAATACAAGAGAGACTTGATGAGGAACGGTCAGAGAGGTGACGTTCCTGGCTTTGAAGATGGGGAAACATCTCCAGCCGAGTGTGAGCAGCCTCTAGGAGTCAGGGAAGGCAGGGAACAGCTTCTGTTCTAGAGTCTCCAGAAGGATCACAGCCCTGCTGCTGCCTGGCTTGATCTCAGGGAGACCTGTTGGATTTTGAGCTGGTAGAATTGTGAGATAATGACTTCGTGTTGTTTAAGCCAGTAAGTTGGTATAATTTGTTACTGTGACTACAGAAACCCAATAGACCGAGTTTGTGTTGGGCTCTCCCTGTACAAAGAGGGCAGAGGGATAGCAAGCATGGGCCGGCCCTGCATGAGGTGGAGGGCATCCTCTGAATTGTGTGGGGGTGTCAGCCTCACATGAACCCTCGGCCCCACTCACTCTCTGGCCACCACATGCTCAGTCTGAGCCTCTCTAATTTCAGTGTCTGACACTGTGCAAGGTGCACATCCTCCCTGGGCTGCTCTGCCCACCTGTACCAAGCTCAGAGCTTCATCTTTTCCCAGAGCCTGGGGTGGCGACATCCGTCTTGACCTTAGACTTGCACTAAGATGGGAGCAAGACAGGCCCCTGCCTTTCCTCCTGGGCTCTGGCTGCTCACAGGGCAGGTGTGGGCACGGGGCAGGGACCTCCCAGGCAGCACCTGGAGTGGGCAAAGGCGGGTAAGCCCAGCTATGTCCTATCCTATAATTCCAGTGGCTGGGAATGGCAAACCCAGGCCCATTGTCTTGCTTCTCCAGGAGAATTACGGAATTACTCTTGCCTTAAATGGAATGGGCTGCCTCTTGCCAGGATGGAGGACTGTGGCTTGGAGAAGACTTGGGCCTCACTTCCACAATGGGGGCGCCCCTTTCCAGGCCCTCCCCTGTTACCTTAGGGAGCAACCACCTGTGCAAGTTACTGCTGTTAGGGCATCTGCTGCCAGGCTTGCAGCACCACCATGCCTGGCCATGCCTGGCTAACTTTTGTATTTTTTTGTAGAGATGGGGTTTTGCCATGTTGCCCAGGCTGGTCTCAATGGGCTCAGCCCCAGGGGTCTCTCGCTCTATGTCTGTTCTGCCCTTAGTTTTCCAGAGCCCTTGAGCCACTGGGTAGTCCTTCTGAGCTCTGGAACTGGGGAGTCCTCAGGGATGAAGCCCCAAACTGGTCTGAGGTTCTGGGCCTGGCCTCAGCCTCCTCGTCCTACTGGGGTGGCTCAGCAAGCCCTGGTCCCCACACTGCAGGGAACATCCCTGAAGAAGGCCCAAGGTTCAGAGATGAAGAGAGGCCCCAGGGGCTGAGGAACCATGGTGGTGGGGGGGCCCGAGGTTGCCCCTGGAGGGCAGTAGGGACGCCAGGGAAGGCAGGCTGCTGCCCACTGCTTGAATGGAGCCTCTTCAACGGTGGTGCGTTTGCCCTGCTGGACTCAGCCTAGCCCTGACTGAGCAGGCGCAGAGCCCCAGACACAGCGCACTTCCTGGCCCCTGCTCTGGTTCCCTCAACTCATTTGTCGCTGTGTGTGTAGTGCCCCTGTGTATGTGTGTTCATGTTCCACTGTGGGGCATGTGTGTGTCTAACACACATTTCCGGCCCCTGCATTTGTGTGCTGCCTGGTCATCATCTTGTATCTGCGTACGTGTATGCAAAACCATGGGCATGTGTCCGTGTGTCCCTGTCTGTTTAGGTCTCTGGGTAGGCCCTGTGTAGTTAAGGGCTCAGGCAGGGCCTTGGGTGAGGGAGGTGGGGGTCCCTGGAAGTTCCCAGTAGTCCTGGAGTCCCTCTGCAGATGGCGGTGGAGCCCTGGCTGGTCCCTGGACTCTATGTCCTCGTGTCCATGGAGGAGGCCGCAGGGTGGGCCGCCTGTGTCAGCCTTGAGCGGCCATCAATAGCTCGCGGTTAATTAATTTGATGGGAACAGCAGGGACCGCCGTTTGCATTTAGTGAAGTTCCAGGAACTTCCAACCTCATCTTCATAATTGGCCTCATAAATTGTAAGAAAGAGAGAGATCAGCAAAGCAGGAGGGAGGAGGGGCTGCTCGTCCCTCCTTATTTAATTTTATTGCTGAAATTCATCTTTTTAGCCTCCTCTGCCAGAATCGGCTCTCCCTGCCGGATTTGCCTAATCATGATAAATTAATATTCATCTCCCCACCTCTTACCCAGCTCCCGCGCTTGGATGGAGTTGGGGAGGGTCTCCTTCCAGCCCCTCTGCCAGGCCTTGGTGGGAGCCCGGGGGAATGGGGACCCCTGAAGAGAAGCTTGTGTGCAGAACTGAAAGCTGCACCTGGGGAGGGTAGGAGAGGCCTGGGAGAAAGATGGGAAGTGAAGCAGGTGGGGCTGGATGATTGGGGCTCTCAAAGGGCCTGGGATGCTGAGGTCAACGCCCCCTGCCCAGCTAGGGCCGGGTGGTAGGGGCAGAAAGAGCCTGAGAAGGCCCTTTTGGAGACAGACAAGATGGATCTGGGAGAGGGTCTGAAAGCCAGCTTGAGTGAAGAGGTAGGGGAAGGGTTGGTGCCCACCCAACATGGGTTGTTGCCCCACCCTGCCCCCAGGTAGATTCAGCCCACCTTGCCCTGTGCAGACTCTGTAATGGACCTGTCACCGTCTGTGGGACCTTAAAGGCACTGTGGTCTCAGGCTACAGAAGCAGCCTCTCCACTTGCCCACAGCTCAGCTCAGTGGGGGAGCTGGCCACCTTATGCTGGCACCTTTGCTGTGCTGTGTGGCTGTCATCCATACTGCTGTCCCTAGCAAGGCCCTGTGGGAGGTTGGGATGGGGGTGCTGCTGGAGGGCAGCACAGTCCTGCTATTCCCTGGTCAGTGGGGCCCCCAGTCGAAGGGATCTGAATTCCCCATCCCCTTTGTCACAATTAGTATGTGGGACCTGGGAGGAATTTTAGATGCCATCCAGCCCCCTTACCCCATTTATAAAAGAGGAAACTGAGGCCCAGAGATGGAAGATGCCCTGGTTCCAGGTCTCTCAGGTCAGGAGGGCTGGACCTAGGAGTAAGGGAGGCTTCCACCCTACCCCAGAGGCTGGGCATGGCGGGCAGGATTCAAATGATGACCCCTAGTTATCTTGCCTTTGGATTATCTCCCTTTTCAGTGTGGGTAGTACTGTGATGAGGTGTAACTCCTGTGGTCATGTCACATTATATGGCAAAAGGACCTAGTCTAATCACATGAACCTCTTAAAAGCACAGAGCTTCGTCTGGATGGTAGCAGAAGGGCAGTCAGATTTGAAGCATGAGAAGGGCCAGAGAGGTTCCTTGAAAAGCAGCCCCAGGACAGCCAGCAGGGAAACAGTCCTATAGCTACAAGGAACTGAATTCCACCAGCAACAAGAATGCATGTGGACCAGCCTTCCCCAGAGCCGACAGCAAAGAGCCCAGGCTGGCCACACCTGGATTTCAGCCTTGTGGAACCCTAAGTAGAGAACCGAGCTGAGCCTGTTCAGACTGCTGACCTATAGCACTGTGAGATCCTAAGTGGATGTTAGTTTAAGGGGCAGAGTTTGGGATAATTTGTTATGCAACAGTAGGAAACAGACCCACAAAGCCTAGGGGAAGGGTGTTTTAGGACGCTCCTAGGAGGGGGCAGGGGATGAAGTTGGGAGAGGTCGGGGTGCTCTATCCTAATGCCACCCCCATGACAGTAACTGACTGGACCCAAAGTCCTCAACACTCCCTACTGCTGTACCTGGAAGCCTTTACATTTGTGATTCCTGCCCAGGTGGAGTCAGGGCCCCTGTGTGGAGAGCAGCAGTAAGCTTCCCTCTCACAGGAGTGGGTCCTTGTCAAGAGGAGTTTCTGTGGAACTGGCTCAGGCAGAGACTTCTAGGTTATGGGCACTCCAGGCAGGCTAATCTGGTGCCCTTTCAAACCACAGTTCCCCTCCTCCTCCCAAACCAGAGTTTTTCAAATGTATGTATTCATGGTGCCTGCATGGGTGCCAGTAAAAGACGTTTTTAATTCCTACTAAAAGGCAACAGCTTCTATGGAGGTTGGAGAAGACTGAGGCACATTTTGCAAGTTTTGAAAGGAGACTCCAGGGAGGAGACCCAAGTTAGCTGTACCATATTTCTGGTTTGTTTCAGCAAAGTTTCACCATCATTTATTGACTCCAGAGCCTGGCCAGTCCACCCTTAACCCATCCTGCACATGGATTATATCATGTAGGCTTCCCAACAGCCCTCTGGTAGTTGTATTATCCCCATTTTGCAGATGAGGAAAGTGAGGCCCAGAGAGGGTCACTGATTAGTCCTAAGTCACATATCATATGAGGAACAGAGCTCAGATCTGTGTGACCCAGGAAGCCCAGCTAGTTTCCCTGGCTCCTCTCTGGGGTTGGTTCGAGCCTAGATCCAACTGAGCTTTCTGTCCTAACCTCTCTCCTTCCTTTCCCTTTATCTGAAGCAAGGAGCCTGGGCTTTTCTTTTCTTTTTGAGATGGAGTCTTGCTCTGTTGCCCAGGCTGGAATGCAGTGGCCTGATCTTGGCTCACTACAACCTCCACCTCTGGGCTTCAAGTGATTCTCACTACAGGCGCGTGCCACCACGCCCAGCTAATCTTTGCATGTTTAGCAGAGAGACTTTCACTGTTGGCCAGGTTGGTCTTGATCTCCTGATCTCATGATCCACCCACCTCAGCCTCCCAAAGTACTGGATTACAGGCATGAGCCACTGTGCCCGGTGGTGCCTGAGCTTTTCAGTCTGAGAAGGGTTTTGGTGCTGATGTTGATGGACAGTCCCTAGCCCTGAAGCCTGAAGTTCGGAATCAGCAATCGCCCATTTGCGCTGAGGTACGGTCTCCTGACTTCTCTGCCTCTATTTGGGAATTAGGGGGGTCGGCGGCTCCAATCCTGAGCACTTCTAAGCTCCAGCCCTGCTAGAGGTGGGGGTCGGGACTCTGTAGCTCACAGATGCCCCTATGTGCCTGGCCTGTCCCCCATGGCCCCAGCAGGCCTGCACACACCTGGCTCCGCCCCATAGCCCCACTCATGCCTCACTTGGCCCCATGTCAACTCTACCACAGCCTGATGGGGCCTCGCCTGACCTGAGATGTCCCCTCCCCACAGGTGCGGGCATCCACTGAGGAATCCTCCTTCATCATCCTGACCTTGGATCAGCACTGTGAGGAGCACCTTGGGGTCAGTCTGAGCAGAGTCTCTGGTCGAGCTATGCTCCCAACCTGCCAGCCAGACAGCACCTTGCAAGGGGATCACCCCCCCACCCAGCCTGCTCCCCTTCCTCCTAAGCTGCCTAACAGGGAGGGAGCCAAGGACCCTCGAGCGTGGCCCCGGATGAGAACCCAGAGGCCAGGCCCTTCCTTTTCTGCCGGCAACAGCCCTGAGCCCCAGCGTCCCACCCCAGAGCCTCTGAGAACCAGGGTCCACCCACGTGAGGGCCTCCTTGGCCCTCCCCTACCCGAGTGCCCATGGGAGCCGCAGGACCACCACGCGGAGGAGCGGTGTGCAAGGAGACGCCCCCTCCCTACCTCCCCGCGAATAATAAATTCGGGCTGCAGACGCCCCTCGGGCTCCGCAGGGAAGCTTCTCGCTCTCCACTCCAGCTTCAGGCTCTGCCTTCCTGATCCGAATAACCTCCACCCTCTGGGAGCAAACGGGCCTCTGGGATCCGAAATGGGAGCGGCCGCCCCGAAGCAGGGGGATGCGGGGAGTGCTCCGTGGGGAGTCCTCGGGGACCGGTGCTGGGCCTGCCGGGTTGCGGGGCCGCGCTGGGGGCGGGCTGGTATTGAGGCCCATGGGTGCGCTTCCCGGGAGCAGCCAGCAGAGGGCGCGCGAGGACCGGCGAAAAGGCCAGGCCACGCGGGAAAGCCCGGGTGTGGTTGGGGGTGCGGGGCAGGAGACCCGCGGCCGGGCTGCTCTCTGATCTCGGGCGTGGGAATCGGGTGGGGTGGAGTAGGGTGGGTCGGAAGCGTCCCTACTGCGCTGCTACAGCTCGAGCCCACTCCTCTCTGCAGGAGGTGGCCCGATGCCTGTGGGCCTGGTGCGGCCTTCGAGGGGTGTAGAGCCTCCCCATCACTCTGCCAGGAGCAGAGACCGCGGAGCTGAGACTGGTGACTTTGGTTCTGAATCCGGTGGGAACCCCTTCCCCACACTTAATCCTGATCAGGACTTTGTGCCTCAGTTCCCCCCAGGTGTATTCTGTCCTGGCTCCTGGATGTTCTAAACTGGGAGACCAAGTGGGGTGAGAACACCGAGTGGGCGGGAACCAGCACCTCCCCAGGTCCCCACCCCAATCCTCTTTCCTTGCCCACCTTGAACGCAGAGCGTGAGGAGAAAGAGATGGGGAGAGGAGAAAGGCGTGAGAGACGGAGGGAGGGGCCGCCTGGAGCAGCGCGGGAAAGTGGAGGAGGTTCGGGGAGGAGGGCCGGGATGCGTGGACAAGAAGGTGGGCCCAGCTCCCCCGGGGAAGCTCTCCCGAGACTGGGGCTGAGGCCGTCTGCGCCTCCTCCCGGGCTGAGCTGGGGGCTGAGCTCTGGACTGCAACCCGGGCCCACCTCCAGCCTCTGTGATTTATGGCTGGGCCAGGCCCGTCGACCTTGGACGGATAACTAATGACGGGTCAATAACGCTACAGAAAAAGTGAACTGGTGAGGGGAGGAGGGAGGAGGCCCATTAGCGGGCCCATCCCCTGCCTGCCGGCATCTCCCCTCGCATCTTGTGCCTTTCACTGCAGTCCTCTTGCTGGGGGCTTGCCAAGGGCCTTCTGACAGGTCTGAGAGGTGATGGTTAACACCGCTGCAGTGGGGGTTGGGACTGGGGTGGGGGCAGGACCAGAACACATTGGAGAGACCCAAAATGGGTCACAGGAGGGTGAAGGAGGCAGGTGAGGGTGGTGGGGGTTCCTGGGAACACAGGCCCTTCCATTCTCATATTAGGAAGGAAGCATTGATTGAGGGGGAGGGGGCGATCCCCGCCGCAGGGTACCCTTGCAGAGGAACCCTGGTGCCCTCCACCGGCCTCCCTCCTCGGGCCCCTCTCTCTGGTGGTGTGTGCCTCCTCCCACCCCAAACTACCTGAGGTCAGAGTGTTTCCCACCTCGCTTCTGTGCCTGCTTGTATATGGGTTGTACAGGCACAGGCTGGGGTCTCAGTTCCTAGATCATCTGGTTTCTACTGGGAGTGCACCACAGCCGCCTCCTCTTAGGAATGCCAGCCCCTTCCCCCTGTTTGAGGTCACCTGGATCATCCCCTGGGTCCCTGGTCCACTTCCAACACCACAGAGAACCCAGAGTTGGGGGTAGGGAAGCAGCCCTCTCAAAACCTTCCACCATTTACTCGACCAGCAGTCAGGTGCCAGTGAGAATGCTGTCCCCATTTTGCAAATGAAGTTGGAGCTGAGAGAAGCCGTCAGCAGAGGGAGGAGCTGAGACTGGAATTTAGTCATAGCCTCTCCCCTGCTCCACCACCCCAGGGTCCCTGACTCCTCTCGCTCTCTGCTCTTCCTTAACTCCTGCCTGACTCTACCTGCAAAGGGGACACCAATGAGAGGGCCACTGAGGCAAGAGCACTCTGGCCCTGGGTTAGACACAGGGTAACAGAAAGCCTTGGTGACAGTGGGATAGGGGAAGATATTCGGTCCTGCAGGTACCTGTGGTGGTGGGGACAGTGGATGCTCCGTGAGTATGTGCACATGTATTCATGAATACAGTTATTCATTCAGCACACAGGTACTGAGTGGCTACCACGTTTCAGGCCCAGGGCATATAGAGACAACACAGGGAGCTTGAGAGTGCTGCATTCTAGCAAAGAGCACACACGGGATAGGTATGTCTGGGGGCTGGTGGCGGGATGCAGACTCACTGCAGGGTGGGAAGTGGACGTGGGTGCTGGCACGTGGGAGGCAGCAGTTTTTACTTTGCAGATAGACATGGAATCTTACCCCAGTCTCCTCAACCTGTTCCACGTCCAGCCTCTCACATATACCACCCCCAACCCCCGTCCCAAACCAAACTCACCAGCTCCTGTCCCAAATCTGCTCCTGCTGTCCTGTCTCACTAGCTCAGTCTGGAAACCGCAGGATCCAGGATGGGCAACATAATCTTTGAGGCCCAGTGCAAAATGAAAACATGGAGCTTCTTAATAAAAAAAAAAAAAAATAGAATTTCAAGTCAGAGATAGCAGAATGGACAATCAAGCATGGGGCGTCTAAGCGCAGGGCTCTGTGAAGTCAGCCTGCCTGGCACCTCCCACCCACTTACTTTCCCATTCATTGACTTCCTGATCCTCTCATTTCCTTTCTATGTCTTAGGCTAGCCCAGGCCTCATGGGTCTCTCATGTGGACTGGCTCCACCCTCCTTGACTGCCTCCTGGCTTCCAGCCTCCGGGTCCCAGTCTGTCTGAGAAATCTCATTCCCACCACACTCACCCAATGCCATTCACCTGGACTCCTATCCTCTTAGACTCCTTGTCTTCAAACACTCCTTGCATTTCTGTTTCCATGCCTTTTGTTCAGAATTCAGTTCCTCTAAAAAATTCACTCTTCCTTAGCCACCTCCTCCAGGAATATTGTCCTGATTTTCCAGTTGTAAATCTTATATCACAAACTATTTAGGTCAAAGCACATAGTAACCTTCTGCCTTCACTCATAGCCATTTGTCTGCCCCCTCCCATAAACTTAAGATTCTAGAAGACAAGAATGGTCTTCATTGTAACTGCCCCAGCACTTGACTGACAGGTCCATGGTAGGGACTCAGTCAATACTTGTTGGTGCAGCTGTGGGCATCTTTTCCAGGTGTTTGGACATCCTGAATTGTGTGCACAGGGCTTGTGTTCAAGTGCAAGCATTTCTGCTTAGATTCCTACATTTCCATCTCCATGCATGAGCAGTCACGTTAGGTGCATACATGTGCATGGACATAGTGGTTTCTGTAGTCATGTGTAAGCATTGAAGGTACATGGGTGTACACAGTGGTGTGTGCGGGTGTATACCCAGGTCTGGTGGCAGATGTATGTTTGTGCATGACACAAAAGGAACGTGTGCCTTGTCCCATGAGGTCAGGGTTGTGTCTGGACAAGTGCTGCAGATGCACTGTGCAAGAACATAGGCACCTGGTGTGTGTGCAGTGTGCACAGCTGCACGTCCTGGCTGCAGGCAGGCCTGATGCCCGGTGAGCCCCCTGCAGCCGCTGAGCACAGGGCTTTGTTCCTCTGCTGAGAAAGCCGCCAAGCCGCGTGGTTTCGCGGTTCCTCGGTCTGGGCGTCTTGGACCCTGCTGTGATTGGCGGCCAGGCGGCAGCAGTTGGGCTCCCTCCCTGGCGGGTGCAGCAGGATCGGCTCCCGTTACCGGCACGGGGTGGGGGTTGGGGGGGGGCGCCAGGCCATCCATCTTCTGTTATTACAGCGTAATGGGGCTGCTCGGGCGCCCGCCCATTTGTCATCAGCCTCGTTCGCTGATAACGGGCATTTGTCATCACTTTCCTCTGCGCCAATGTCATCAGCGCGGCTGACGGGGTGGGGGGCTGTGTGTATGAGTACAGGCAGGCACACATGCACGTGGGCCTTCTGGACACATGCTCGTGCACCCACACACATGCACTCGGAACCTGAGGGACAAGCCGGTCCTGGGGGACACATGTCCTTATGAGGGGACCAAGGCTCCCTGGAGAGGACACACATGCAGATACATACAACAGTCTCATCTGTCAAGAACATATTTCCAGCTGGAGATCCTCTCCCCCAGTGGAAGAGCTGTGGGTTGCGGGGTAGGGGGGAGGATGTTCCTGGTTAATGGCAGTTCGAGTGCAGGTGGCCCTCTGCCAGCTCCCTGTGTGCACACGTGTGACATCAGCCACCAACATTACTGTGCCCCTCATAGGCTGTACAGGCCTGAATGTGACTGTGTGTCCCATTGGCAACACAGGGACAGCCAAAGAGTCACAATCAGGCTGGGCGAGGTGGCTCACGCCTGTAATCCTAGCACTTTGGGAGGCTGAGACAGGCAGATTACAAGGTCAGGAGTCCGAGACCAGCCTGGCCAACATAGTAAAACCCCGTATCTTCTAAAATACAAAAAAATTAGCCAGGCATGGCTGTGTGCGCCTGTAATCCTGGCTACTCAGGAGACTGAGGCAGGAGAATTGTGTGAACCTGGGAGGCAGAGGTTGCAGTGAGCTGAGATCACCCCATTGCACTCCAGCCGGGCAACAGTGCGAGACTCCATCTCAAAAAAAAAAAAAAAAAAAAAAAAAAAGTCACAATCGGGGCTCCCAGGACACTCAGACACAAGGATGTTGGGGGACTCTGAAGGGCTGGCTGGGACAAGGTGATGAGGTGGAGGCATGATGGGTGCTGGGTGCTGGGTGGTGGAATGACTGGTCTGCACAGTGTCTTCCTCCCAACCCTCTAGAGACAGTGTGGTGTGGGAGTCACTCTTTCACTCCTAGCCCCATTCAAGCTCTGAGTCTAGGCTGATCTGCAGCAAGAAGGACTTAGGAAAGACTGCAGAAAGAAATTCCTGCCTAGAAAGGGTGTGAGGCAGATTGGGGCAGCAAAACACTGGTAGTCAAGGGAAGCTTGGAAGGGAAGGAAGCTCCCCCACTTGTCTGTGTCTTATGCCCTCTAGGCTGGGTCAGGGGCCAGCCCACTTGGGGCATGGATATGTCTTTCTGATCCACATTCACTTCAGGATCGCAGAGGGGACTCCATTAGCCCTTATTAGACAGAGAAAGACTCTCGCCCCCATCTCTCTGGTTCCTGGTTGTTTGGCACATATTATGTGCTCAATAAATAGCTGTGGAATGAATAAATGATTGAAGACAAGTGTATGGGGGAGGTGGGAGGTCCTCCTAGTCCCTCAGAGAATGGCCACTAGCCACTAATGGTCAAAATCTCATCTTACACCCTCTCCCTAGCTCCCCTTTTCACTCCTGCAGTCCCCTAAATTCCCCTTCTCCCCCAGCCTCTCCCTCCTGGGCTGAGGGGGAGGACTGGGGGGAAGTTCCCCTGGCAGAGCAGGGCTCGCTTGTTCCTTGTAAATGAAGACCATAATTAACATTAAATTAAGGTAATACAAATGAAGGCAACATAGAGGCTGACAAGATGAGCGTTTGGGGAGGCAGTGGGAAGAAGTGATTCATATTTTTAATTTACTGTATGGATGGGCCGTGTGGCTGGGGAGCAGGCGGCTCGCGTGGAGGGGGTGTCGCCCCGCGATGTTTGCTGGGCTCTGAGTGAGCACACAATGACTATTAAACTCAACTGTCCATATAATGGGACAGACTCGACATGACGCCCACTGGAACACCAGGAACCTGGCTGGCCAAGCTGTAAATCCTGCCCACACTGCGCCCGCCTGCCCACCTAGCCAGCCTGGCCCAGGCCCAGGGCAGAACACATGCAATCCCCAAGGAGCCTGAGGGGTCTTGGACCTGGGGAATCCTGGAGGCCAAGAGGGTCTGGGTTCCGCCCCAGAATTGGGGGCACAGCAAAGTCAGATCCTGAATGTGTTGGGGTGAGACGGACCCTGGCATCCCCATTTCAGTGCACCGCCTTGGTGCCAAGATAGGGCTGGAGCCTGGGGCCGCCCCACATGGTCCATCTCAGGAATTGAACAGAAGACACTGCTGTTCCATCCCAAAGAGGGTAATGATTCACTGCTGTCACCATCACTGTCATCACCACTCACATTTGCCAAGTACCACCCCCAAGCACTTTTTTTTTTTTGAGAGAGGGTCTTACTCTGTTGCCCAGGCTGGAGTACAGTGGCACAATCACAGCTCACCGCAGCCTCCAACTTTCTGGGCTCAGGTGATCCTCTCATCTCAGCCTCCCAAGTAGCCAGGATTACAGGCACATGCCACTAGATCCAGCTAAATTTTGTATTTTTTGTAGAGACAGGTTCTCATTCTGTTGCCCAGGCTGGTCTGGAACTCCTGGGCTCAAGGAGTCCGTCTGCCTTGGCCTCCCACTGGGATTGCAAGGCATGAGCCACCATGCCCAGCCCCCGAATCCCCCAGCACTTCTAATCCATTCACCTCTCCCAGCAATCCTATGAAGATATTATCCCTGTTTCACACATGGATAAACTGAAGCCGAGGGATGGGGAGTAACTTGATCATGGAGCTTGTAAGTGTTCACTGCCTTACGTTGAAAGACTAAACCTCAGAGTCTGGGGCAGCCCCTGGATCCAGTAAACTCCCTGCAATGAACGAAGGAGAGCATCCCAGGCAGCCATCATCCATGGGACTGCGAGACTTTAGACACAGAGCTCTTTGGGGACTTGGGGTGTGTGTGTGTGTGTGTGTGTGTGTGTGTGTGTGTGTTGACATCCACCCTCACTCCGGCCAGAAGAAAGGTGCTACCAACTCCCTGGCAGGCAGGGAGTCCTGTTTACTCACTCTGCAAACGGAGCTGAAAGATGCTTGTCCCTGGGATGAGAGATGCAAGTGTAATTTAGGTTTTGATATTATGAAAGTCTCGCTGCTCTAAAACAGCAGGGCACTCGGTGCCTCATTAATAAAGGATAAACTCGGAGTCTATTTACAAGGCGCTTTTTGGGGTTATTTACTCTCCAATATACATATGTAATGTTGCGCATACTTACCGCTAGGTACGACTCTTCCTTCCAGCCTGGGCTTCCATCCTGGTGAGGGGGTCCCTGTAGGGTGGAGAGGGTCACCGGGCAAGAGTGGGGATCTGAGAGGCCAACCTTGGGAGTAGAGAGGCTCCACGGGAAATGACAAGCCCCGTGGAGTGAGGGGATTCACAGAACTGTAGAGCTGGAAGTAGAAAGGGCAGAGGGCCCATCCCATCTGCCTCTCCTCCTGCCGCCCACTCTTCCTGAAGCCACTTGTGCTCGCCTGCCCTGCTGTCTTCAAAGCCAGTACCTTAAAGATAAGGTACTACAACCACCATGTATCCATAAACATTGACACAGAAGGGATGCGGTCCTTGGGCTCCACTCCCCTGCTGGACATTCAAGGCTGTCCTTCCAGCACCTGGCACTCTGTGCCAGGCTGGAACTCCTGGGCTCAAGTGACCTGTTCTCCTGGGCCTCCCAACATGCTGATAGTGCAAGGCTGAGCCACTGCACCTCGTCCTCTGAGGAGTTTTTTTTGAGACTGAGTCTCACTCTGTCAGGAGGTTGGAGTGCAGGGGCACTCCTGACCTCAGGTGATCTGCCCACCTTGGCCTCCCAAAGTGCTGGGATTACAGGCGTGAGCCACCATGCCTGGCCCCCTGAAGACTTCCAATCCATTCACCTCTCCCGGTGTCCTC
The DNA here is from genome assembly GCF_048565385.1 of Saimiri boliviensis. NCBI lineage: Eukaryota > Metazoa > Chordata > Mammalia > Primates > Cebidae > Saimiri > Saimiri boliviensis. The sequence goes on along the minus strand of NC_133460.1, from coordinate 86,145,490 downwards.
ACAACCATCCTATGAAGAAGATATTATCCCTATTATCCCCATGGCAGCCTCCCTCAACAGGGCCCTGCCCTGACCAGATCATGCCCATGCTGGGAAGAGCTTCCTCAGCTTCTGAAAAGAGCACCCTCCCACCCCCAGTCCCTATCAACAAGTACGTCCTGTGCAACTATGCACCCAATCCTACGACACCCTTGTCACAGCCTTGCCACCTCCTCCCCGCCACCATTCTATGCCCAGAAGAGCTTGGAATTGTTGATGTCTTGTTCACACCAGGTTGTGAGGTCCCTCTCCTAGCTCCTTGTGCCTGTAGCTACCCCGCACCCCCTTTCCCTGTGGCTCCCACCTTAGCCTGCTCTGTTTACTTGGCATGCTGCGTTGTGATGAAAATCTGGCCAGTCATCTCTTGTGGTGGGGTTCTGTTCTCACCCCCCTTTTATAAGTGAGGGAACACTTAGAGGTTAGGGGGCACACCCAGGTCATAGGGCCAGGAGGGTGACACTTGGGGCTTTAGCCCAGATTAGGGTTCTCACCTCCACAAGCCTCCTAGAGGCTCCTTGGTCTCCATGGCCTGTCCCAGCCCCTCTGCTCCATGTGGACCCCAACCAGCCCATGAGCTCCAAACAGGAGCGTGGATTTCCTCTCACTGCTGGACCTGTTTGCTCATGGAGTCACTGAACATCCAACACCTGCAGCCCTGGACCTGGGCGTACGGCCTGGGTGGGTGAAAGCGTTTGGGGGGAAGGGAGGCCTCACCTTGGTTAGAGACCCCAGTTCATTCACAGGGGAGCTTGGAGTTAAGGCTGCCCACTCACCCTCCATCCTGTGAACTGCAAGACTTTCTTTCTGCACCTGTCAGCTCCTGTGACGAGGTATGTGTGGCCCCAGGCCCAGTCTGGGTGTGGTGATGTGTGATGTGGCATGTGTGTGGTGGGTGGGAGTGGGGCAATGTCAGACCATCACCTGGCCTGGGCAGTTTGGACCAAGGAGGCATCTATCTGGTGGCTATGAGGAGATAGCGGCCTTGCTGCAGGCAGCCCTGGGTGAAGGTATCAGGATCTACCAAGTCCCTTGGGAGCCCCCGGGACCCAAAAGGACATCATTACCCTTGGGGTAGACCTCATGGCTGCTCCTAGGCCTCACAGCCTGTGACTCAGTGGGAGGAGGGCGGTGCTCATGTATCTCTTTCCCAGCCTCAAAGCTGTGGGAGAGCTGACCTGGAGGGTGCTGGACAGAGGGAGGATGGCAAGCTGGAGGACCCATCCATCATTGTTGGTGAACAATGAGCCGTCACAACCCTCATTAAAGATGTAATTACAGCAAATACATTCTGGGCTGCGAATGAGCGACGGATGGTAGGAAGGTACCTTGTGGCCCACAGCCAGGAGACGCTGCTCCCCTAACACTCCCCTCTCCAAGCTGGGGAACCCTTCCCTCAGCATCTCTCCAAGCGGGTTACAGGGTGGCTTGGTGCCTCCAGAGAGGAAGGACTGAGACTGGAGCTGGAGGTTGGTCAGGGGCCGGTGTCTAGAGCCTGGCTGGAGAAATAAGAGTGGGAAGGAGGCTGTGCAGCTGGGGTGAGGACCTGGGCTGGTGCCTGGATCTCAGCCAGGAAGAAGTGGGTGCTTCTGTGCGAGCATAAGAGAGCATTAGGTGAGATTTCAAGGCACTCATGCTTGGGGATAACCAGGCCCCTGTCAAGGCCCAGGGTGGGGGTGTCCAAGAGCCAGGCCTATGGGATTTGGCCTACAGACCAGTAACCATAGCAAGGCTCTGGTGTGCCGTATTGTCTTTTTGGTCTGGCCTAAGCTTCAGGGACTCTCCTGGGGGCTGATTTGTCCTTAGTTGGGGGTCAGGATACAGGGCAAGGGTTTGGCCACCTGGAGGGAGGAGAGATGGGCTCCTGTGGCCGACGTGGCTTCTGCTGCTCTCCCCTGCAGCAGGGCAGGCCCTTGCTCCACAGCTCCAGCCTGGGACCATATCTAAAGTTGCAGGCATTGGTTGTCTCTGGGAGGCCTGGGGCTCAGGACACCTCTTCCTCTTCTAAGGATCCCAAGGACTGTTTGTCCTGGGCCTCCACCCCCACCTACCCTCAGGGGACAGAAAACCCTGAGCACAGGGTCAGATCACTCCGAGGCCAGCCTGCACTGTGACTACTCCAGGGCCAAGGCAGGAAACCCTGCCCCATTGGGGGCCTGGTGGCCTCAGCCTCTTAGCCCTGCCTGCTGTGGTGGCCCCTGGCCAGGTCCTTTGGGGTGTGTGGGCCAACCCTGTTCGGGAGAGGGATGGGTGGGGAATGGTGGGAGCAGGCAGGCAGGCAGAGGGGTGGGAGGAAGGCCCCTGACAGCAGGACAAATGCTTGTAATTTTATAACCAATCACAGTGTGTCCGTGGGGGGCCGTTTGTGCTTCCACTCAGGACCAATCAGCCTGACAGAGCTATGAGTCCGCCTGAGTGAATGTGAGCAGCTCCCCCCACTACTTACTGCAATCTCATTACCCGTCCAGCCCAAGACTGGCCAGACCTGTGGGGCTGCAGGGAAGGGGGAGCCACCCAAGACCAGCAAAACCAGGCCAGACCAGGGTGGGCCTGGGGCCAAGAGGGCAAGGTCAGTGGGTGGCCTCGGAGACCCAGTGGCTCAGAGGGAGGGGGAGGAAGGAGGCAGAGTTTCCAGAAACAACCAACTGGGTGCGGAGCATTTAGGATCCAGAGAGGGGCTAAGCCCCTGCCCTCAAGGGGCTTGCAATCTGCTCTGGGCAGATGGAAGATGACAGATGGATGGGTCCTGGGGAAAGAGGGGCTGAAGAGACAAGTGTTCAAAGTACAAAAAGGAGGCTAAAGGCCACAGAGAGAGGGGTAGAGCCAGGCTGGCACTGGACAAGGGGCTAGAAGTTGAGAGTAGGTGAGAGAGGGAACAGCAACCAGAGCCAGCTTGGGAATGCATGTAGAGCCCAGGCAAAGAGAGATAGGGGCTGGGGAGAGAGAAATGCCCACCCATGGGAGGGAGAAGGGGGCAGCCAGGGGAGGGGTGGGCTGGCCGGTGGTAGATATTAAAGAATGGCCTTGCTGGATCTGGATATTTGGCTCTGGGGATGGCTATGTGCCCATTAGTCTCTCTAATTGTCAAAAATCTAATTTAGTGTCTGGAGCCCGGGCTGGCCTCAGGTTAAGTGGAGGGAAGCAGGCCTAGTCATATATCTGCCCTCACAGCCCAGGCTGGTGCTAATTCTGCAGTTAACTGAGGGATGAGGTGGGCACAAGATGGGACAGGCAGGGCTCGGGAGAGGGAGTGGTCCTGCATGCCAGCCCCCATGTGCTAGGTCATAGACAGGCTCTCCTCTTTTGCAGGGGGCTCATTCAGACCATCCAGGGGAAGTGCCTCACATGTGACGTGAGCTCAGGGACAGGAGTTTCTTGAGGGTCTGCATGGCCAGTATTGTCAAACTGTCAGCCCTCTCTCCTCCTGGACCTATTCAGGGTCTACATGGGCTCTGCTCTTGGAAAATGCCCAGGGACTGTCAGTCACTGGTGGGAAGGGCACATTTCCTCCATGAAATTATAAGCCTTTGTTGAGGAAAGGGGGATGGGGGATTCACACTATGTGACCAAGTCATCCAGTGACTGTTCAGGATGGTCCCAATGGTGAGAACCAGGTGACATTCACCTGAGCTGCTTGGGGAGTCACGCCCCTTTTCTTAGTGGAGAGAACACACTCCCCACTGGGCTGCCCAGCCTCTCCTTCTCCAGGCCCAGGTTCACAAGGTGTCTGGGGGCCTGGCCAGCCCCTGAGGACCGCATACAGCCTGAGGTGGTGCTGGTGATGGAGGGGAACTCCAGCTCGGGCTTGATAATGACCTTGCTCCCCTCAGAGTTGCTAATTGAAAGCAAGGGGTATACTAGGCGCAGTGGGAGAGGGTGGGGACTGAGAGGGTTCCCTGAGAGGCTCTGCTTTCATAGGGGCAGAAAAACAATTTTTTCTGGTTTCGGCTGTCTCACCAGGCACCCACTTGGCCTCTCCTGCTGCTAACGAAGTGCCTTTAATTAGCAGCCTAATAAAATGCTCTTAATTGGCAAGAGCCAATCAGGAAGAAGAGATGTCTCCTCCCCTTAGTCATTGCCGATGGTGGCTATAGGTTTAAAGCTATAGGTTTAAAGGGGGAAGGGATTCCCGGCCCAGCCTGGCAGTAGGAAACCATAGCTATGAAGTTGAATCTTCCCAGGGTAGGCCCTAGACCCCACCCTTCCTGGGTGAGAGATCTGACAGGGTTTGAGGGTGAGATCCACAAACCTTTAGGCTCAGCTTCTGCTCAGAAGCCCTGCTGGTGAGGGACATAACTGAGCAGATACCAGTGGCCCCAGAGTAGTTACCCTGACACCTCCCTCCCTTTCTCTCTCTGGTGCTGCCTGTCCTTAGTTATTAGGGAGGAGACTTCAGTGTAGTTTTGGGCAATGTGGGTCCCTTTTCTTGATCCTCAGTTTCCTCATCCGCAAAGAGTAGAGTACACCTGATGCTCTGACATTCTTCCAGCTCTAGTAGGGAGGGTTCGGCACAGGAGCCCTGATGCTGACCACAGTGGGAGACTGCTCTCATGGCCAGTGGTCCGTCCAGACAAGACAATGAGACTACAAGGCTGATGGAAGCCAGGGAGCCTTGGTCATGTGGGAGGGTTATTAATACAAAAAGCCCATAGATTTTAAAACAAGGATGGGTCAATTTTGGCAAGGATCCTGTGACACTAGAGAGGGGAGGGGGACAGGACACGAGAGAGGGGAGGGGGACAGAGAGTCCCATTTGGCCAATGCCTGCAACCTTGTACCTCTCTATGTTTGTCTGAAGGAGGGAAGGGGGATTTCACTCAGGAACTGCAATGTCATACACCAGATGGTTAAGGGTACCTTCATTCTTACAGCTTGTTGGAGTCCCTCTGGAAACTGCTCCCAGATGTGAGCTTGCTTGCCTATAAACTGATCAAATGGGATGCAGGGGAAACTCGTCTTTTCACCTGCAGAAGAAAAATGTAAATTCTGCATTCAGGTTGGGCTGTGGTTGGCTAAGGTGACCAATTCGCAAATGAGACATGACTCTGGCTCCAATTTAACTCAATGTGGAACAGTAGTAGGTATATGCCAGGGATCCCATGCTCATCCATAGCATCCACCCCTGCTTTCTCTCAATCTTGTTTTCTCACATCAGATTATCTGCAAAGGCATTCTATCTGTGCACTCCCTCAGTCTGAATACTGAAAAATGTATTATCCTTTTTGATGCTGGGGCAAGGAGACAAGACACTTAGAAAATTCACTTTAATCTTATATTTGTGATTTAAGTTACTTTTTTTCTGAACAGTTAAAAAAAAAAAAACCAAAACGCACTCTATTATCATGATCCTAGGTTGTGAACATATTGGTACATTGACTACACATCACCATAACATAATCACAAAAGTCAAAGCAGTCAGTACTTAAGAGTCTAGAGAACAAAAGAGCTGAACCAGCTGACAGCTCTTGGGGAAGCCCACGTGTTGCCAGGCCTGTCCCATAGTTGGAGTTCACTAGCCATCCCTCAGAGCTGTCTGGGTTGGGCTTGAGTGGTCACTGCTTTGAGAAAGCTGTTCGTTTCCTTGGTGCCCAGAGGCCTAATGTCCTAGTTGGTCTTTTCCCTCAGTGTCCAAGAAGGGGAAGGATTAGGAGGGGAGGTAACACTTTAAAATACAACTTACTACACCGATCCTTAATACAACACACACACAACCAATCAGGAGCTAAGAGCGCCAGCTGTGCTGGTTGGAAAGCACATATTTTAGATGTCATCTGCCTCCAGGACATTTTAGATCATAGGTACTCAACTTTCAACAGAAGGGATTTCTAAAGATCAATGCATTAAGTTCCACCTGAAACCAGGCCACCATCATCATGCTCTTTTGATTTCTCTCTTCGGCTCCAAGGATTCTGACACCACAGATGAACTACAGGTAAAGAAGCAAAACTCAGTTTTATTCCCTTAAGAGATGCTCTCTTTCTGATGCTATGTTGACACTGTGGTTAAAGTAAGGAGGTCTGTCTGTTGGTGTCAGCTGTATGGAGGAAGACCAGGGAGGCCGCAGCCTAGGCCTCAGGGCTGCACTAATCTGGGTTGGATTGCTCTGCTTCAGGCTGGAGGGTGTTGCCATCTAAGGCAAAAGGGAAATGCTGAGGAGGTCAACTGTACCAAGGTATCTAATCCAATTCTAGGAAAGAAAAAAATTGCCCTGATTACTTCCAGTATTCCCCACCCCTTCCACCTTTGTTTCCCCACACAATCAAGTGCTAAGTAGACCAACTACAGCTCTTCAGACCAATGGTACCAGGAGTTGGCAAGGGGAGACTGCAGTTTTTTTTCCTCTGTAGCTTTAGACTATACAGAAGAAAAATAAAAAAGGACTGTTTTTACTCAAGCCAAAAAAAAAAAAAAAAAAAAAAAAATTAGGGGTCTCACAGTCTTTTCTAGCTCGGAAACAAGTTATGAGGGCCGGACTTTATTACTTGTCAGTAGAGATCCAAAAAGAGTTCCTGTGTCTAAAGTTAGCAGACACCAGAAAGAATTTTGTCAAGGGACAAGTGCAATGGCCTTCCATCTGTAATTCACATCCTTTCAGACTGCATACAGAAAAGGATGTTCTCAGCAGTGAAATACAAACACGTGCAACGAGGCATGCTGGTCTTGTCCAAGTAGCCCCAGTGTGCACCAAGAGGTCACGTGTCTGTAACAGGTACATGCACACCTCCTCACCTGCCTTCCAAGGGGTTTCAGCTTGTCTTTAAGAAAGGTTTCCTTTAGGCCCTATGTTGGAAAGTAAATTTTAGTGAGAAGAGACTAATCTACAATGGGGACACCTTCAGCTCTGTTTCTACCACTCCTTGGAATGTGCTGAGACTTTGTCTCTCTTTTTGTTTTAAAAGGTCAAACTTTACATTTATTTTAGCCCAGTTGGGGATTAGTGATAATCAATTCCCACTGAAATCATGCAGAGATAGTAAGTAGGGTTTACGTTCTCTGGAAATGAACTTTTACTTACCTGATTATTTCTTCTACAATGAACTGGTAAATGACCCCCAGAGCTGAGAAATGTGAACGATTCAAGTTTTTCAGACCACTTAACTTCATTCCCATTTCCATCAGCAGCAGAGAGGATAACTTGGAGGATATCCTCAACTGGGCTAACGGCTCCACATCTGCAGGGTCCACCTGGATCTCCTCTGTGATGTACTGGACATGTTTCAAAATAGTCTTAGAAACAATATTCTTTCAACTGAACCTAGACTGGAGAGCAAAACCCTGGGCACCAATAAACATTCAACAGCTTCCACTTTGTAACAGCAGCATATGTCAGAAGGGCTAGTAAAGTTATGGCTATTGGACAATATTTTGAGACAGCTCGAAACCCATGCCTTTTAAATATCTGACCTATGTGTTTTTCAGGGCTGACAGCCCTCTCCCTTCATCTACAGCAAAATCCTTATGCAATCAAAAAACTATTAATAGTCAACACAACAGATGAGGAACCCTGATAGTGGTCAAGTAGAAAACATTTCTCTGTAGCATCTGAGTAGTGGGGAAGGGAATTATATTGAGAAAATATTTCCTAGACAATGATGTATCATTACGCTGGGAAATATTTTCTCAATATAACCTGGAACTAAAAGCTTAAAATACCCATAAAGCAGGAAAGGTAGAATGCATATGCATAAACTGCCTCTCAATATGCAGTAACAACGTTCAGTCTGGGTACACCTTGGGAAGAGGATACCTTCTTGCCAACCAGGGTGCACCCTATACTACCAGAGATAGCTCATGCAGGTCCACTCCTGCCTGGGGAGACCAGCTGGGTGCACATGAATAGTATTCTCTGTGCTCCCAGGTTGCTGTGGCACAGGTGCCCTTGCACCTGAAGCCCACTAGCATGGCAGCTCACACAGCTACCTTCCGAGTGGCCAGGTTTGCCTGGCCTTTGCTGAGGTCCAGCTGTTTATGTTGTTCACCTATTGCCACAGACATTTTACTGGATGGGGAGAGTGAAGAGCAAAATAAGGTCAGGAGGAGGAAGAAAAGGCAGTTTTTGCCCCATTAATAAACCCTGTGTGCCAAACTTCACCCTGATCCTCTCTCTTGGGCAGCTTTGCCCTTCTGCAAACACTGGGTGTGGGAGAAGCAGAAGGAAGATTCTGCAGTGCAAGGTTCACATGGTGAGATCAATTTTTGAGAGATGATATTTACTGGCAAAAAAAAAAAAAAAAAAAAAATCAGTTTTCTCCTGACCATCTCTCTTAAGCTACTTTGATCATGGTATTGGCAAAGATACAGTCACCTGGGTACTCACAGGCCCTGATGAGGAAATCGGAGATGGAAACCATTATGTAGAATGCACCAAGCGACTGGCTTTGGCCATTTCAAACCTTTCTGTAGGCTGAGCCTTACTAGTGATTTAAGATCTAGTACAATGCTTTTTATTACACACCTAATTGTTAATGAGAGGAAATGCAATCAGCAACTCCTTTCCACACTCTACATGGAATCAAGGAGACTGCTGAGTCCAGAAAAGATACAGCCATTGATGGAGCCCAGGAAACTTCTGCTTCCCCCACCCACCCATCCTCCTCTTGGGTGTGGGGAAGGAGAGGGAAGAGTTGCAAATACGATGAGAGTATTATGTCTGAGAATCCACTGTTGCCACAGGGTCACTTGCAGCAAAGGCCTGGGTCTGAAATCTTGACTGAACAGCATTTAACTCTTGCAAGTGTTGCATTTTCTGGCTTATCTGCCTCATGCTAAAGGAGGACATTCTCTTCATATACTTTCTTCTCAGGTGGAGCAGAGAGAGAAAAGAGTTGTTGAAGGGGAGTGGGAAAGTAGAAGGGAAGAGGAACAGAAACAAAGAGAAGGCAGGCAGGAGGCCCAGATCTTCCAGTGTATACACTCCTGTTTTCTATTTTTTTTTTTGCCCCAGAGGCTATACAGAGAGCTCTGTCTCCTCTTAAGCACAGTGGGGCTGTGCTGCTCTGGCCAGGTGCTTTGCATTCCTGCATTAACAGGGAGACACTGGGCACTATCTGGCTTGAAGCTGCATCCCCCCAATCCCCTAGAAGTGGGTCTTTCCCAGCAGGCTATACAGGGAAACTAGTTCTTCTGCTTAATGGCAAAGCAAGAGAGATTGTGGCAAAACACTAAATATATTTATAAGTCATCTTTGTCTGGAACCAATGGGAAAAAACTAGGTGCAGAAGGGAAAGGAGGAGGGGAGGGGAGGTTTAAAAGTTCCAATCATTCACAAAAGATAGAAGACATCTTCTGATAGCAGCACTGAAGCAGTCAGCTGTGCTGAGTAGACCGTCCTGAGCCGACTGCAGACCAACTGTGTCCCAACAGGAGTTTCAAAGCCCTGCTCCTCAGCTAGTCCGGGGAAACTGGGCAGTAGTTTGATTGTTACTGTTGTTGCTCGTCCTGGTACTGGCAGATACGTTAAATACCGCAACTTTAATGGGTCCTGTGTGAAAACAGAGCAAACAGTCATTAGCCCCATTCCCAGTATTTCTTACTTGCTTGAACAGAAGAGAGCATTCACTTAGCTGCCGATGGGGAAAAGGCTTAGGGGTCCTTCCTAATGCCTGCTCTCCGCCTATGCCATGCAGGGGCCTCTGTCTAAGGTGACCTGGCCTGATTGGGAAGTTATACTAAAGGCAGGGCTTGCTGACATGCTCAGGGCTGTGGTATTCAAGCAGAGTGACCCTGATGTCATGAGGCTGACAGTGACCATGATTGGCTTAGCTTTCACCTGCCCTGTAGAATGGCAGAGCAGGGGTGAGGGATGGCTCTGTGGGCTCTGCCTTTGATTGGCCATGAACATGGTGGTCCCACTAACAGAAGTGGGGGAATCAAGGAAAGCTGGCCTGGCTGTGTGGTTGGAGGGTATCAGCAATGCAAAGGAGCGGACGGTGTAGTTGAGGATGTGAGCACTAGAGGGGCTCTTGATAACTTCAAGGATAGCTGTGTGAATGGCAGCTGGAAATGTGGCCTGGAGACTAAGGGAGAGGCTTGGACGGGAGACAAAAATTTGAGTCTTCTACATTGAGATGACAGCCAAGCCTTGGGAAAAGAGAAGGCAGCCAAGGAGGGGACCTCAGGAAGGGAAGAAAAATCAGAGACAGGCTGCGCGTGGTGGCTCCACCTGTAATCCCAACACTTTGGGAGGCCAAGGGAGGTGGATCACTTGAGCTCAGGAGTTCAAGACCAGACTGGGCAACATGGTGAAACCCCCATCTCTACCAAAAGAAAAAAGAAAAAATTAGCTCGGCATGGTGTCATGTGCCTGTGGTACTCAGGGGGCTGAGGCAGGAGAATCACTTGAGCTTGAGGCAGAAGTTGCAGGGAGCTAACATTGTGCCACTGCACTCCAGCTTGGGTGACAGGAGTGAAGCCCTGTCTCAAGAAATAAAATAAAAATAATGAGAAAAGCCACAGAAGATTCAGAAGACTCTTAGGAGAGATATTTATGTCTCAGGAGTAAGGGGGGAAGGAGACACAAATAATCAGAGAGCCAGGAAGAATATTAAAAATGGCTAAGTGACACAGAAGTCTAAGGGAGAGAAAATTTTGGGCAAAAGGCGGGGGTAGGTATATGGACACTGCAATATTAATACTAATGACCTCTTTCCTGAGGGCATGCTATGTACTTGGCACTGAGCTAAGCACTAGGAATTTTCCATACAGTATCTCCATGCAGCCTTCACAGAGCTCTGTGAGGTAAGTGCTGCCCCTCATGTTACTCATCAGGAGATTCAGGCTCTGGGAAGTTATTTGTCCAAGGGCACACAGCCTGTGAGACCTGGTTGAGGAATGACGAACCGTGTCTTCTGTGAGAGAAAGGGGTGCTGAGGCAAGCCCAGCTGGGCGTGAATCACTGCCCTCAGCAGAACACTGGAAAGAGAGATGCAGAAACATGTAGCGAATGTGTACTTCTGCTACGAGAACAGAGGCACACGTGGGAAATACTAAGGATAGCAATGCTCCTCAACAGCATTTGAACTGGTTAGAACACCAGGTACAATATGAATATACCACAGTATGGATGGACAACCTGGATATTTTAGGGTCTTCCCCTGCCTGAGAGAGAGGTTGGAGACTTGAGTGGGAGAACACATGGAGTCAGGTCGTCTTTTTGGAGGGTTGAAGAATGGATATAGGGCTATAAAAGCTGCATTTTATATTCCTTTTAAAATCTGCTCTTTTATTTATGTCAGTGTGAACTTTCACCAAGAGATCTTTCCAGTCCCACATTAGACTTCAGAGTGTCTACTTGGCTTGAAAGGACACGATTGTAGGTATTGTTTGATCTGGGAACTTAAACATCACAGGCCTTTGTGTCATTACAGTACTTAGGTTTTCAAACTGATTCAAATCTCATTTTATTTTCATAACAATGCTACTAGATAACTAGGGCAGGAATGACGAGGCTTACCACACAAGTGGGACCCTAGAATCATCTAGAACTGAGGCTGGCTACCTTGGTGAAAGGCACTGTCCACTACGGCAGCTTTAGCCCTGCCTCACATTGCCTGCTTCCCTGACTTTACAGGACTTAGGGGACACGAACGGCAAGAGAAAGCTCCATGAAACAGCAACACCTTACAGCTAATATTCCGTCTCCTACCCACAGTGTTATGTACATAATAGATTTTTATACCTGGGCAAGTATGAGGTCAGTGTATGGTTATTTATCTGGAGATGTAGGTGTATGTTCGAGAAGGGGAATGGGGGGGTTCAGCTTGGGCAGCTGGATCATTTAGGAAGTCCCAGATGAGGATTGTGTCATCATGTGAACTACTGACAATCTGGAATTCATCAAACTGGAGTCGAAAAACTCTTCCGGAATGCTCCTAAAGAAGTAGAAACAAAAAGGGTAGGAACTTGAATTACTCAAAATCAATAGGACACCAATTCAGCAAGATGTCAAAAGGAGTCTACAGAAAGGCTATGATTTGCTGTTAATTTTCTACCATTAAGTTGTTTTCAAAAATAGAGAAAATTTACTTTGGCTAAAGGCAGAATGGAAAAGTCAAATACTAGGCAGCTGTAAACAAATATTCTTTGACCAAGACATGCTAAATAGCATGCTATTAATAGTTTCTTATTGCCAACCCTTTTTGGCTTAGGCTGGATGACAGCATTCCTTAGTACCTCACTGTTTTTTTATCTTCTCTAAGTGTCTTCTATAGTCAGAGGTCACGGGTTGGTGAGCAATAAGAAGTAGTATACTGCTAAATGTTTATCAACCGAACTTCACTACTTTGTAAAACCACTAGTAGACCTCCAGGGCATTAAAAACTCTTACCATGGCCAATTATAAGGTAGTCATAGTCAACTAGCTTGCAAAATTCACGAATATAATAGCTGCCTCTCATAAGTGAGTATGAGTCTGTTCTAGCATACCGCTGGCAGTTACCACCACCCTGATGAAGATGTACAATGTTTCCAGCATACTGGAAAACAATCTTCACACCCCTTACTAAACAATGTTACCTTCACTCCACTCCAATTTTGTCATCATCATCATCATTTTTTTTTAGAGACAGGTCTTGCTTTGTTGCTCAGGCTAGTGTGCAGTGGTGTGATCATAGCTCACTGTAACCTCAAACTACTAGGCTCAAGTGATCTTTATGCTTCAGCCTCCCAAGCAGTGAGGACTATAGATGCATGCCACCAAGTCTGGTTTGTTTTATTGTAGAGATCAGGTCTTGTTATGTTGCCCAGGCTGGTCTTGAACTCATGGACTCAAGCAGTCTTTCTGCCTTCGCCTCCCAAAGCTCTGAGAGTATAGGTGTGGGCCACTGTGCCTGGCCCAATGTTGTTATTAGTTTGTTTCATCTTTTATTGAGTTTCCTATAAATATAACCATAGGGTATGTATTCTTTTGTGCCTGGCTTTTTTTTTTTTTTTTTTTTTTTTTGAGATGGAGTCTCCCTCTGTTGCCCAGGCTGGGGTGCAGTAGAGCGATCTTGGCTCACTGCAACCTCTGCTTCCTGGGTTCAAGCAATTCTTGTGCCTCAGCTTCCCGAGTAACTGGGATTACAGGCACGCGCCACCACACCCACCTAATTTTTCTATTTGTAGTAGAGACGGGGTTTCTCCATGTTGGCCAGGATAGTCTCAACCTCCTGACCTCGTGATCTGTCCGCTTCAGCCTCCTAAAGTGTTGGGATTACAGGCGTGAGCCACCACATCTGGCCTATGCCTGGTTTCTTTTAGTCAACATTATAAAATTCTTCTCTGTTACTGCATGTAAAACAGTAGTTCATTCTTTTTTATTACTGGTTGATATTCCACTGTATGAATATACTACAATCCATCTATTCTCTTGTTGGTGGACATATGGGCTAATTATAGTTGACGGCTATTATAAAACAAAGCTGCTATGAACATTTATGTACGTATCTTTTACTGAACATATGCACTCATTTCAACTAGGAGTAGACTTGCTGGGCCATGGGGTAGGTGAATGTTTGGCTTTAGAAGATACTATGAAACTGTCATGAGAACAGAATGGGAAAAAAAAAAGAAGATACTATGAAACAATTTTTTAAAAGTTGTGATACTCACAATCAACAATTTATCAGAGTTCCAGTTACTCCACATCTTCACCAATAATTGATATTGCCAGTCTTACATTTCAGTTATTTTGGTAGGTTTGTAGTAGTATTTTATAATTTTAACTTGCATTTTTCTTTATGAAGTTGAGGAAAAGCCTCTCTATCCCTTATTTGCTTAAAGTTTTTATCATGAATGGGTGTTGACTTCTGTCAAATGCTTTTATTGCATCTGTTGATATAAGCATGTGATTTGTCTTCTGTAGCCCCCTGATGTGATGGATTACATTAACCAATTTCTGAATGCTGAACCAGCCTTGCACACCTGGCATAAATCTCACTTGGTCACAGTGTACAATTCTTTTCATACATTGTTAGATTTGATTTGTTAATATTTTGTTGAGCATTTTTTTTTTAAAAAAATTAAGAGTTACTACATTTTATTGGCACATTTTCAAATATTTCAGAAATTGTGAAATTACTAAACATAAGGGCCAAAAAAAAAAAAAAAAAAAAAAAGACCATATACGGCTGGGCATGGTGGCTCAAGCCTATAATCCCAGATTTGGGACGCAGAGGCAGGCAGATCACCTGAGGTCAGGAGTTTGAGGCCAGCCTGGCCAACACGGCAAAACACAGTCTCTACTAATAACACAAAAATTAGCTGAATGTGGTGGCAAGCACCTGTAATCCCAGCTACTTGGAAGGCTGAGGCAGGAGAACTGTTTGAACCCGGGAGGCGGAGGTTGCAGTGAGTTGAGCACCACTGCACTCCAGCCTAGGCAACTCTTGTCTGGGTGAGGCGGGGAGGGAGAAACCCATACATATGCCTGAATCAAATATTTATTTGTTTATTTTGAGACAGAGTTTATTTATTTGAGCCAGCTTTTAGTCTTGATGTACTCCATTGATTTCCTGTTTTCAATTTCATCGATTTCTGGTCTAGTTTTTATTCTTTTCTTCTACTTACTTTGAATTTAATTTGCCCTTCTCTTAGTTGACTCTAGTGGAAGCTTACACTATTGATTTTTTTTTTTTTAAACAGAGTTTCGCTCTTGTTATCCAGGCTGGAGTGCAATGGCGGGATCTCGGCTTACCACAACCTCCGCCTCCTGGGTTCAAGGAATTCTCCTGCCTCAGCCTCCTGAGTAGCTGGGACTACAGGCGTGCACCACCATGCCCAGCTAATTTTTGTATTTTTAGAAGAGACAGGGTTTCACCCTGTTGAACAGTATGGTCTCTATCTCTTGACCTCGTGATCCACCCACCTTGGCCTCCCAAAGTGCTGGGATTATAGGCCTGAGCCACCGCCCCCGGCCACACACCATTGATTTTAGATCTTCTTTTCTAAGCTGTGAATTCAGTGCTATAAATTTCCCTCTAAGAGCTGCTTTCACTGCATCCCACAAATTTTGATAGTTGTATTTTCATTTTTATTCACTTTAAAATACTTTTCAAAACATCACATGTACCCCGTAAATACATAAACCTACTATGTACCCACAAAAATGAGAAGTAAAAATTTAAAAAATTCATTTCAATTTCTCTAGAGATTTCTTTCTTGACCTACGTGTTATTTAGAAGTGTGCTGTTTAGGCCGGGGGTGGTGGCTCACGCCTGTAATCCCAGCACTTTGGGAGGCCAAGGCAGGTGGATCACGAGGTCAAGAGATCGAGACCATCCTGGTCAAATGGTGAAACCCCGTCTCTACTAAAAATACAAAAAATTAGCTGGGCATGATGGCGCGTGCCTGTAATCCCAGCTACTCAGGAGGCTGAGGCAGGAGAATTGCCTGAACCCAGGAGGCGGAGGTTGCGGTGAGCCGAGATCACGCCATCGCACTCCAGCCTGGGTAACAAGAGCGAAACTCTGTCTCAAAAAATAAAAAATTAAAAAAAAAAAAAAAAAAAAGAAGTGTGCTGTTTAATCTCCACATATTTTGGGATTTTTCCAGCTTTCTTTCCATTACTGAATACCACTGTAATCTGAGAGCATATGCCATATCATTTTTATTCTTATAAATTTTTTAAAGTGCATTTTATGGCCCTGACTGTGGTCTGCCTTGGTGTAATTTCCTTAGGAACTTGGGAAGAATGTGTATTCTGCTGTTGCTGGACAAAACATTCTATAGATGTCAATTATATCCATTTGACTGATGGTACTGTTGAGTTCAACTATGTTCTTACTGAATCGGTTGACTGCCAGATCTGTCCATTACTGACAGGGGTTGCTGAAGATTCCAACTATAATGGTGGATGCATCTATTTTCCTTGCTTCTGTGTTTTGCCTCATATGTTTTGATGCTCTGTTGTTAGGTGTGTACACATTAACAGTTATTCAGTCTTCTTAGAGAATTGGTCCCTTTATCATTACACAACCCTTCTCTTTATCCCTGATAATAGTCCTTGCTCTGAGGTTTGCTCTCTCTGAAATTAATTCAACTACCACAACTTTCTTCTGACTAGTGTTAGAATGGTCCATCACGGCTAGGGCTGCCATAACAAAGTATGGCATACCCTATGGGGCTCAAAAAATAGAAATTAATTTTCTTAAAGTCTGCAGACTAGAATTCCAAGATCAAAGTGCTGGCAGGGTTGGTTTCATTCTGAGGCTTCTTCCTTTGACTTATAGATAGTCATCTTCTCCCTTTATCTTCACATGGTCTCTGTGTGTCCCAATCTCCTCTTCTTATAAGGACACCAGCCATAATGGATTAGGGCCTGCTCTAATGACTTCATTTAAACGAATTCACCCTTGAAAGCCCCTATAAGTCCAAATACAGTTTGCATTCTAAGGTAATGGTGGTTAAGACATCAACATATAAATTTTAGGGGGACACAATTCAGCATATGACATGTGGTATATCTTTCGCTAACCATTTACTTTTAATCTGTGCCTTTATAGTTAAAGTAGCTTTCTTGTAGACAACATAGAGCTTAGCCTCGTTCTTCAAATTGCTCTGACAATTTCTATTTTTAAATGCGATGTAGGAAAAATACAAAGAAAACCACACCAAGACACATCATAATCATATTGTTGAAAACAAATGATAAAGAGAAAATCTT
Source organism: Saimiri boliviensis (assembly GCF_048565385.1). Lineage (NCBI taxonomy): Eukaryota > Metazoa > Chordata > Mammalia > Primates > Cebidae > Saimiri > Saimiri boliviensis. The sequence goes on along the minus strand of NC_133460.1, from coordinate 86,128,812 downwards.
AAAAGCAGCCAGAGAAAAAAGCTACATTATGTAACAGAGATGAGTGACTTCCAAGTTCTAGTCAGAAACCAAGCCAGAAGAAAATGAAATGACATCATTAAAGTGCTGAAGGACTCTGTCAACCTAGAATTCTTTTTTTTTTTTTTGAGGCAGGGTCTCACTCTGTCACCCAGGCTGAAGTGCAGTGGTGCATGTTCATGGCTTACTGCAGCCTCAGTCTCCCAGGCTGATATGATCCACACACCTCAGTCCCCCAAAAGTAGCTGGGACTATAGGCATGTGCCACCATGCCAGCTAATTGTTGTATTTTTGAAGAGAAGGAGTTGCCATGTTGCCAGGCTGGTCTTGAACTCCTGAGCTCAAGTGATCCACCTGCCTAAGACTCCCAAGTGCTGGGATTACAGGTGTGAGACACCATGCCTGGCCTACATAGAATTCTTTAGCCAGCAAAAATATCTTTCAAAAATGAAGGCAAAATGAAAACTTTTCCAGAGCCATGCACAGTGGCTTGTACCTGTAATCTCAGCTACTCAAGAAGCTGAGGCAAGAGGATTGATTATGTGAGGCCAGGAGTCTGAGAACAGTCTGGGCAATACAATGAGACCCTAGCTCGAAGGATGGAAGGAAGGAAGGAAGGAAGGAAGGAAGGAAGGAAGGAAGGAAGGAAGGAAGGAAGGAAGGACGGACGGAAGGAAGGAAGGAAAGAAAATTAGCCAGATATGGTGGCACAAGCCTGTAGTCAGCTATGTGGGAGGCTATCAGGAGGATTGTTTGAGCTCAGGAGTCCAAGGCTGCAGTGAGCTATGATGATGCCACTGCATTCCAGCCTTGGCTACAGAATGAGACTCCATCTCTTAAAACAACAACAACAACAACAAAATTTCCAAGTTAAACAACAGGTGAAAGTATTTGTCACCAGTGCACCTGCATGTATGAAATGTTAAAGTAAGTTCTTTAAGCAGAAGGAAAATGATACCAGATGGAAACCGAATTTATACAAAGGAATGGGAGGCAACAGAAAACATAAATGTGTGGGTAAAAATAAACTTTTTTTCTATCAAAAATTTTCCTTAAAAAATGAGTTTGGGCCGGGCTCGGTGGCTCAAGCCTGTAATCCCAGCACTTTGGGAGGCCGAGGCGGGTGGATCACCAGGTCAAGAGATCGAGACCATCCTGGTCAATATGGTGAAACCCCGTCTCTACTAAAAATACAAAAAAGTAGCTGGGCATGGTGGCACATGCCTGTAATCTGAGCTACTCAGGAGGCTGAGGCAGGAGAATTGCCTGAGCCCAGGAGGCGGAGGCTGCGGTGAGCCGAGATCGCGCCATTGCACTCCAGCCTGGGTAACAAGAGCGAAACTCCGTCTCAAAAAAAAAAAAAAAAAAAAAGAGTTTGGGCTGGGCAAAGTGGCTCATGCCTGTAGTCCCAGCACTTTGGGAGGCTGAGGCGGGTGGATCATAGGTCAGGAGTTCAAGACCAGCCTGGCCAAGATGGTGAAACCTGATCTCTAATAAAAACACAAAAAAATTAGCTGGTGTGGTGGCAGTGCCTGTAATTCCATCTACTTGGGAGGCTGGGGCAGAGAACTGCTTGAATCTGAGAGGTAAAGGTTGCAATTGCAATGAGCTGAGATCATGCCACTGCACTCCAGCCTGGGTGACAGAGCGAGACTCTGTCTCATTAAAAAAAAAAAAAAAAAAAAGACTAGATCTGTCCCCACCAAATTAGTAAGATATAACTAAGAACCCAAAATAGGAGCTCAATTGAGATCCAAAAAAAAAAAATTAATCTCTCTCTCTCTCTCTGTATGTATATATGTAATACAGAGAGAGAGCAGAAAAACAGGAGGGAGAAAAAAGGGAAAAACAGAAAATAAGTAGTAACATGATAGATTTAAACATAAACATATAAAAAATTACATTAAGGCAGAGATGGTCAGACTGGATTCAGAAAAAAAAAAACAAGGCCCAACTATATGCTGAATATGAGAAATTCATTTTAAACATAAAGACACAGGTATATTAAAAGTAAAAGAATATAGGCCGGGTGTGGTGGCTCACACCTGTAATCCCAGCACTTTGGGAGGCCAAGGCAGGTGGATCACGAGGTCAAGAGATCGAGACGATGGTGAAACCCAGTCTCTACTAAAAAATACAAAAATTAGCTGGGCGTGGTGGCACACACCTGTGGTCCCAGCCACTTGGGAGGCTGAGGCAGGAGAATTGCTTGAACTCAGGAGGCGGAGGCTGCAGTGAGCCGAGGTCGCACCACTGCACTCCAGCCTGGTGCCTGGTGACAGAGCAAGACTGTGTCTCAAAAGAAAAGAAAAGAAAAAGAAAATAACAATGTTTATATTTAATATCAAAGCGTTAATTTCCCAAAACAAAGAATACTATGAACATTAAAGAAGGACATATCATAATGTGAAAAAGTCAGTTAATCACTAAGACAGTAATTGTAAGCATGCAGGTACCCAATAACAGAGCTTAAAAATACAGGAAGCAGCCGGGCATGGTGTCTCATGCCTGTCATCCCAGCACTTTGGGAGGCTGAGGCGGGCAGATCACCTGAGGTCAGAAGTTCGAGACCAGCCTGTCCAACATGGTGAAATCCCGTCTCTACTAAAAATATAAAAAATTAGCTGGGCATGGTGGCAGGGTCCTGTAATCCCAGCTACTCGGGAGGCTGAGGCAGGAGAATCGCTAGAACCCAGGAGGCGGAGGTTGCAGTGAGCCGAGATCAAGCCACTGCACTCCAGCCTGGGTGACACGAGTGAAACTCAGTCTCAAAAGAAATGACAACAGGGCCGGGCATGGTGGCTCAAGCCTGTAATCCCAGCACTTTGGGAGGCCGAGGCGGGTGGATCACGAGGTCAAGAGAGACCATCCTGGTCAACATGGTGAAACCCCGTCTCTACTAAAAATACAAAAAATTAGCTGGGCATGGTGGCACGTGCCTGTAATCCCAGCTACTCAGGAGGCTGAGGCAGGAGAATTGCCTGAACCCAGGAGGCGGAGGTTGCGGTGAGCCGAGATTGTGCCATTGCACTCCAGCCTGGGTAACAAGAGCGAAACTCCGTCTGGGAAAAAAAAAAAAAAAAAAAAGAAACAACAACAAAAAATCCCAAAACCATGAAGCAGGCTAGGTGCCGTGGCTCATGCCTGTGATCCCGGTACTTCGTTGAGGTTGAGCCCAGGAGTTCTAGACTAGCCCGGGCAATGTGGCAAAACCCCATTTCTACACAAAAATATAAAAAAATTAGCCAGACATGGAGCATGCCTGTGGTCCCAGCTACTCAGGAGGTTGAGGCAGGTGGACTGATAGTGCACAAGAGTCATAATTGTTCCACTGCACTCCAGCCTGGGTGACACAGTGAGACCATGTCTCAAACAAAAAACATGAAACAAAAGCTGTCACAACTTAAGAAAAAATAGACAAATTCAAAACTATAGTGGAAGACATAAAAATGCTTCTCTCAATAATTGGTAAGGACAAACAGAAAAATCACTAAGGATACAGAAGACCTGAATATTATAAACCAACTTGACTTAATTGACATTTTTTCTGGGATGTAGCTAAAGTAGTGATTAGAATTACTTCGAAAACATTTATAGCTCAACTGATTATATTTTAAAAAAGGTTCAAAATCAGTGATCTTAGTTTCTACCTTAAGAAGCTAGAAAAAGAAAAAAAAAGTCAATGAAATGGAAAAAGGAGACATGACTATGCTCCTACAGACATTGAAAGGATAAGGAAATATGATGAATAACTTTATTTCAATAAATTTGATACTTTAGATAAAATGGCCAAACTTCTTGGAAGATAAAGCATTAAAGTTGACTTCAGAAAAAATATTAAATCTGAAGAGTGCTGTATCTAAAGAAATTGAAGTTGTAATTAAAACTTTCCACAAAGAAAACTCCAGGCCCAGATGCTTCACTGGTGAATTTTATCAAGCATTTAAAGAAGCATAATATCACATAGGCAAACTCTTAGAAAACAGATGAGGGAACACTTCCAAAATTATTTTCTTAGGCCAACATTATGATGACAGTCAACTAGAGACACAGAAAACAAAGCAGCAAAACAATATCCATTACAAACACAGATACATACATAAAAAAATCCTTAAAAAGAGATCAGCAAAGTGAATCCAGCAACATAAAAAAGGATTATACCTCATGAACAAGTGGGGCTTGTATCAGCACTGCAAAGGATTTAAAACTAAAAAAATTCAATGTAATATACCAATTAACAGAATAAAAGTGAAAAAACGTATGATAAACTCAATGGATGTAGGTAAAGCATTTCACAAAATCCAACATGCATTCCTCATAAAAACTCTCAGCAATCTAGGAAGAGAAGGGAACTGCTTAATCCCCTGATAATGGGTCACTATGAAAAACCTACAGCCGACAATATATCTATATATACATATATATGAAATGGTGAAAGACTGAATGGCTTTTGCTTAAGATCGTGAACAAGAACGGGACATTCACGCTTACCAATTGTTTTTAACACTGTATTGGAGGTCGTAGCCAGGACAATTAAAAAAATATTGAAACAAATGGTACACAGATTGGGCAATAAGAAGTAAAAGTGTATTTCTGTATATTTGCAATAAACAATCAGAAATCAAGGTTTAAAAATAGCTTTCCCAATAGCATTAAAAATTCAAAATACTTAGGGATAAATGTGACAAAAGATGTGCAAAACCTTTACACTGAAAACCACAACATGGCTGAGAAATTTAAAAAGACCTGAACAAATGGAGAGATCAAGACTCAAAATTGTTCAGAAGTCAGTATTTTCCAAATTGATCTAGAGTCACAAGTCCAACAAAAATCCCAGCAGATGGTTGGGTCTCAGGTTTATAATCCCAGAACTCTGGGAGTCTGAGGTAGGAGTACTATTTGAGGCCAGGAGTTTGAGACCAGTCTGGGCAACACAATGAGACCCCATACCTACGTATTTATTAAAAAATTAAAAAAAAAATCTAGCAGACTTTTTTTGGTTAAAATTGACAAATTGATTTTAAAATTCACATGAAAAATCAAAGGCCCAAGAAAAACTCCGAAAAAAACAAAGCTGAAGGACTCACACTACTTGACTTCAAGAGCTAGTAAAAAGCTGCAGTAATCAAAAGAAAATTATACTGGAATCAAGATAGAGAAAGATAAATGTAACAGAACAGAGTCCAGAAGTAGACTCACACATATATGGTTGATTCATTTTTGACAAAGCTGTAAAAGCATTTCTAAAGGATAGTCTTTTGAATAAATGGTGCTGGAACAACTGGATATTCATGTGTAAAAAAGCCCAACCCTTTTATCTATATCTTGTAACACATGAACAGATTAACTCAAAATGAATCACAGACCAAAATATAAACTGAAAAACTGTAAAACTCAGAGAAGAAAACACAAGGAAAAATCTTTGTAACTTTGGATTAGTCAAAGGTTTTTTTTTGAGATACAATAACAAGTAACATATGCCACAATAGAAAAAGTCAATACAGTGAACTTAAAATTAAGAAGTTGGTTTCTGAAAGACACTTCTAAGAAAACAAAGAAATGAATTATGAATGGGGAGAAAATATTTGTGAATCACATCTGATAAAGCATTTGTAACTTAGATTAAATCAAAGAATCTCAAAATTCAATAACCACTCAATTAAAAAATGGGCAAAAGATTTTAACACACTTCACCAAAGGAGACATATACATGGCAAAGAAGCACATGGATAGATGTTCAGCATTATTAATCATTAGAGATAGACAAATTAAAACCACAATGAGGATGACTAAATTAAGACTGTGCTCAGTACTGGCAAGAATGTGGAGTAACTGGAACTCTCATACACTGCTATACCATATTGTAAAATGGTAAATCACTGTGAAAAAGAGTTTGGCAGTTTCTAAAAATTTTAAACATACACTTACTATATGACCTAGTCATCTGCTTCTAAGTATTTAAATAAAAGCAAAAAGCATAAATTCATCCTAAGACTTTTATGAATTCATCCCAAGACATTTGTGTTCATAGAAACTTTGTTAATAACAGCCCAAAATGGGAAACAGTTAGTGAATGGGTATTGTTACAATACAATAGAATACTACTTAGCAAATTTTCAAAACAAATGAAATAATTGATGGGTGACTCTCAAAAAAAATTATGCTTAGAGGCTGGGTGTGGTGGCTCATGCCTGTAATCCCAAGACTTTGGGAGGCTGAGGTGGGCAGATCATGAGGTCAAGAGATTGAGACCATGTTGGCCAACATAGTGAAACCTCATCTCTACTAAAAAAAAAACAAAACAAAAATTAGCTGGGCGTGGTGGCGTGTGCTTGTAGTCCCAGCTACTTGGGAGGCTGAGGCAGGAGAACTGCTTGAACCCAGAAGGCAGAGGTTGCAGTGAGCCGAGATTGTGCCACTGGTGACAGAGCAAGACTCCATCTCAAAAAAAAAAAAAAAAAAAAGAAATTATGCTTAATGAAAAGCGACAGGCAAGAAAGCACATAATATATGATTCCTTTTTCATACAACCCCAGAAAATGCAAACTAATCAATGTTGAAAGAAAGCAGATTTGTGGTTGCCTGGAGACTGGGGCAGGAGGGAGGTGGGATGGAATCTGATAGGAAAGGAAGGAGGGATTAACCAAGAGGCATGAGCATATATCTTCATTATTTATGGTTTCACTGGTATATATATATATATATATATATATATATATATATATATATATCAAAATTTATTAACTTGTACACTTTATTTTTGAGACAGGGTCTCACTGTTGCCCAGGCTGGAGTGCACTAACTCAAGCAATCCTCCCACCTCAGCCTCCCAGGTAGCTGGGAGTACAGGTGCTCATTACCATACCTGGCTAATCTTTAATTTATTTTTTATAGAGATGAGGTCTCACTATGTGTTGCCCAGGCTGGTCTTTAACTCTTGAGCTCAAGCAATCCATGTGCCATAGCCTCCCAAAGGGCTGAGACTACACGCCTGGCCAAGTTGTACACTTTCAGTATGTCCATTATAATGTCAATTATACCTCAATAAATCTATTTTAATAAAAAACTCAATAAATAAAATGGTTACAAAAGAAGATAAGCATTCATAAAAATCTTTTTTCAGTATTATTAGCTACAATAGAAAGGCAAATTAAATCGACAATGATACATCACTACACACCCCTACAAATGGCTCTAATTAAAAAAAAATACTGACGATAGCAAGTGCTGGCAAGGATATAGAAAAATTGAACTATTACACATTGTTGGTGAAAATATAAAATGTTTAAATTTTAAAAAAATTTAATAAATAAACAGGGATGAGGTATTGCTGTGTTGCCCAGACTGGTCTCAATTTGCAAAATCCCATGCCACTCTGGGAAACAGCTTGGCGGTTTCTTTTAAATTTAAGCATACACTTTCATAAAATACAGAAATCACACTTCTATATTACCCAAGAGAAATGAAAACAGTGTGAACATAGAAAAGCCTGTATGGAAATGTTTTCAGTGGCTTTACTAAGAATCAGCAAAAACAGGGAACATTCCAAATATCTTTAAACCGAATGAATAAACAAACTGGCTCATTCACATAATGGAATACCACTCAGCAATAAAAAGCAGGAAAGTATACATACAATCACACGGATGAATCTCAAAGCCAAACACAAAAGGCTGCATACTCCATGATTTATCAGATGTTCATAATAAAACAAACTATAGGGATAAAAATCAGATGAACAGTTGATAACAGTTACTAGTGGGTAGGGGGAGTAAACTGACATGAAGGGGCATAAAGAACTCCTGAGGATGATGAAAATGTGTATGTTGATGTGATGGTTATACAACTGCAAAATTAACAGAAAAATGTCTTAAAAAGAGTGAATTTTGCTGTATGGAAATTATGCCTCAAAAACCAGACTTAGATTAATTATAAATGAATGAAAATACACATTTTAGGTCTGGCACAGGGAGGCAGAGGCAGAAGGATCACTTCAGTTCAGCAGTTTGAGGGTACAGTAAGCTATGTTAATAGCCACTGCACTCCAGCCTGGGCAACTATGCCCTGCCCTTGTTGTATTTAAAACATAGCCATTTTTTTTTAAGAGACAGGGTCTCTTAAAAAGAAAAGGTATACATTTTAAAAGACATGCGTGAAACATGCAGGTAAAGCATGTTAGGTATGGTAACAATGTGCTTTAAATACCACAAGGGGCAGGGTACAGTGGCTCTCACTTGTAATCCCAGCACTTTGGGAGGCTAAGGCAGGAGGATCACTTGAGGCCAGGAGTTTTAAGACCAGCCTGGGCAACACAGTGAGACCCTGTTTCCACAAAAAATTAAAAAGGTGCTGTGGCTCAAGTCTGTAACACCAGCTACACTGGAGGGCTAAGGCAGGAGTACTGCTTCAGTCCTGGAGTTGGAGTTGCAATGAGCTATGACTGTGCCACTTCATTACAGCCTGGATGACAGCGGAAGACCTTGTCTTATACATACACACATAAATCCAACAAGGAAGACAACAAATGTAACTGCTTTCTCTTCTCCAGAGCAAAGAATGCCAAATGCTGACAGTCAGGACATAGAACACTGGGCTTCATAGGCCTGCTCTCATCTTTTCTCTGAGTTGTGCAAAAGATTCTGTCTACCCTGTTGCTCAACTAATTTTTGAATGGAAGCAGCATTTATCAATCTGTGCCCTTGGCTAACAACATGATAAACAATTTGGTGCTTCTGAAGGTGATATTCCTCCTTTTGAATCACTTTTTTCCCCCAGATGTCAAAAGGGGGTATATAGGGAATAAAAAAGATGGGTTCAAATTGCTGGAGGTACTAGCTTTTGAAGAGGCTGGAGAACTAAGGGGCTGACCATGGGGGTTCATGCAGATTCCCAGGGTACTTTTTCTGAGATGGAGTTTCACTCTTGTTGCCCATGCTGGAGTGCAATGGCATGATCTGGCTCACTGCAATCTCTGCCTCCCGGGTTCAAATGATTCTCCTGCCTCAGCCTCCTGAGTAGCTGGGATTATAGGTGCCTGCCACCACACTTGGCTAATTTTAGTAGAGATGGGGTTTCACCAGGTTGGTTAGGCTGGTCTTGCGGACCTCAGGTGATCCACCCACCTTGACTTCCCCAAGGTGCTGGGATAACAGATGTTAGCCACTGCACCTGGCCCCCAGGGCACTTTTTGAAGGCACAGATGTACAGGTCCTCAGATTTTGGACAGGTTCCAATTCAAACAATTATATTCTCACTTCCTTAGTACCCCCTGCTGTTTCTGGTGGACACAGAATTCTTATTCACTTCCTGCACTAAACTGTGTGTAGAGTTGCTGTGCAGCTGTCACATTTCTGTCCATATACAGTCTCTAAAGCATTTTTGGATGAAAGGCTATATAAACAGATTTTATTGTATGTCTGTTGCCTTACCACTTAGTTGTAGGTTTTGTGATCCTGTAACTATTTATTTTTTTTTTTTGAGACAGAGTTTCGCTCTTGTTACCCAGGCTGGAGTGCAATGGCACGATCCTGGCTCACCATAACCTCCGCCTCCTCGGTTCAGGCAATTCTCCTGCCTCAGCCTCCTGAGTAGCTGGGATTACAGGCATGCGCCACCATGCCCAGCTAATTTTTTGTATTTTTAGTAGAGACGGGGTTTCACCGTGTTGACCAGGATGGTCTCGATCTCTTGACCTCGTGATCCACCCGCCTCGGCCTCCCAAAGTGCTGGGATTACAGGCGTGAGCCACCGTGACCGGCCGATGTTGTAACTATTAAATCCAAATCCATACTCCACAGCACATCAATGTTTAATTTCTTCCCCCACCTGCTCTCCAATGCTCTCTAAACAACAAGGCTCTTACCACGAGGGTCCGTAGACAGAGTGTCCCTGCAGGAGCACGGGGGTCCAAAGCAGCCACAAGATCCCACACTTTAATTTTTCTGAAGATCAAAACGGGGACAAAAATGTTAGTTAAAAGCAAAAGTAAGGGAACACAGGAAGAACAGCAAAAATTCATGGTAATAACTATGGATGGGGAATATAGTTTACATGTATGTGATTAACCTAAAAATGAGAAACAGGCTAGCTTTAACCAAACTGAAGACAGTTAATGGTGAAGTTATACCATACTTTGGGATCAAGAGGAGATCTTGTACATTAGACCTCTTAATGATAAGATATTACACAGACCTAGAAATCTACAACTCTGAGGCATCCTCCTCCTGGTCACTTCTAAGAGTAGCTCAGGTCACATATACTGAGGGACTGGGGTCCATGTAAGAGTACTGGAGTTTATACAGGCAAGCCCTTATGTTTTGATTTAAATAAGGTAAGTGTAGCTCTTTGAAAAATCTTTTATAGCCGTGTTTCCTCAAGGTACATAACAGACAAATTCCAAGAAAGGTGGGTACAGATCAGAGCCAGGGCAATGAGAAAATATAGTCTTGACTGAGCTGGAACATGTCACCACACTCTGAACAGTTTCCCAAGTTTATAACAGTGATGGCTGACTCAAAGCAGAAGTGAGCAGTCTACACTTCCTGCTGTTTGTGTTGGCTAATGAATGTATCAGTATAGTAAGCTCATGACGTAAAATAATGTGTTAGCTTCTGATATGTAAAAAGCTGCCAATATTTGAACTGTAGCCTTCTACCCTTCACCCTCAAAATCAAACACTTTGACAAAAAGAAATGATAAAGAGTCCTTCATAAGTGAATACGCTTTTTTTTTTTTTTGAGACGGAGTCTCGCTCTGTTGCCCAGGCTAGAGTACAGTGGCGTGATCTTGGCTCACTGCAACCTCTGCCTCCCTGAATCAAGCAATTCTCCTGCCTCAGCCTCCCGAGTAGCTGGGATTACAGGCACCTGCAATTACGTCTGGCTAATTTTTTTTATTTTCAGTAGAGACTGGGTTTTGCCATATTGGCCAGGCAGGTCTCAAACTACTGATCTCAAGTGATCCACTCATCCTGGCTTCCCAAAGTGCTGGGATTACAGGCATGAGCCACTGTGCCCAGCTTACTTTTGTTTGAATTTACTGTGTTTAGGATTGGTGGACATGGGGTCCATTCACAACATGAATGGATTCCATAACCACTAGAAATTAGAAGAAAATAAAGATGACTAAACTCATTATAAATGAAATGCTAGGATGACAAGTGATGACAAGAGAAAATGTATTCTTAAAAATTACTCAAAGAGATCAAAAATCAAAGAAATCAAAATTCAAGATCCTACCATACCAAGTCCCCAAATTCTGCCCTCTAATGTTTTTGTTTTGTTAACAGGTTACCACTTGTGTATCCTGTTAACACTGGGTTTCTCTTGTTCTCTGCTTTACAGGGCAAAACAGCCAAAAACATAACCAAATAACAAAATATTAATGACAACCTTGTGCAAACAAGTATAATAAAATGATTGGAAAGAATATTTCAGGACACTAAACCAAGGAGAGGTGAATATACAGATTAAAAAAAATATGGTATCAGACACTTTGTGTAAAATCTATAAGCTTTTAGAAACAAGGAATGGTTATGTTTAACACCATAAACATAAGGAAGGATTAAGAGGTAGATTTTCTTTTTTTTACACTCTGTTAGCACACTCACCCATCATAGGCCCCACTGACTATCCTCTTGCTATCAAATCGAATACAACGCACTAATTCCTCATGGCCTTCTAACACTCGTAAACATGCACCACATTCTATGTCCCATAATCTGGAAGAGAAAATTGAGTCAAGTGAATTTTCACATATTCTTTTCGAAGTCTGGAGTGTTATAATACACTTCATATGCCTTCTAAAAACTCACAAAATATAATCAATCACCACCCACACAGAATGTACCGTTTTCAATGTAATTTATTTCCTTTCTGCTATATAACTCAGAAAAATGTAGGTTTAAGTTCAAATGTAATATGTATTTTCAAAGTATAATGCTTTATATAATTCTGTAACCAGGTTCTTCCAGGCATAAAAATGATGAATTCAAGGCACACAGTTGCCTGAGAAGAAAATGACCAGTTTCCTGAAGTCACCATACCGAATGAGATACAGATTATCAGTGATGTCCTGTTCTCACAAAGCACTTCCCCCTCTGCCACAGTGGACACTTCTTTCACCACTGTCCAGGACAGTTTTTCTCAGAGAATGGAAATGCAAAGTCAGTTCTCAAAAACTTTTGTCTACTAATTTTAAAAACCGTATGTTCTGAAATTATTTTTCAGAACAATTCAAGTGATTTCTAGGAATAATTTCCTTAGATATAACAGTAGCTCTATCTGTTGGTTTTTTTAGTAGCCTTTTCATCCTTTTAGTACTTCACTGAAGAGAGAGGATGGATAGATCTTTCAAATTCTAGTAATATCTACATCATTCATCTTTGTGAAGAGAAAACCCAAAAACAACTTCCAACTGTGAAATCTTCATAATTTCAAGGACAGGTAACTCTCTGGCCAATTATGTAATGCTAAGACCAAAATTACATAATTTTTAGTAAGGAAACAAATCTTTCTTTTCACTTCTTAAAAACATTGGCAAAGAGAAAACTTAATAGCATTTTGCAACTGTAGACAGGAGAAATTTAAAAAGAAGGGCAATGACGGGGCACGATGGCTCACACCAGCACTTCAGGAGGCTGAGGCTGGTAGATCACGAGGTCAGGAGTTTGAGACCAGCCTAAGCAACATGGTGAAATCCCGTCTCTACTAAAAATACAAAAATTAGCTGGGTGTGGTTGCACATGCCTGTAATCCCAGCTACTCAGGAGGCTGAAGCAGTAAAATCACTTGAACCTGGGAGGCAAAGGTTGCAGTGTGCCAAGATCACACCACTGCACTCCAGCCTGGGCAACAGAGCAAGACTGCATTTAAAAAAAAAAAAAAAAAAAAAAGATGGGTAACAAAAGGCTTTGTTGTGCTGCCTCTCTGCTTCTGACCTGTAAGAAGCTACAAAAAGGAAAAACAGTTGATTATAAACATAACAAAACTGAAGACTTGTATGATCTGTGCACTAATAATGAATGGGAGCATAATATTGATCTTTCATGATAAAAGGCACTTGCTGCTCACCTAATAGTATTGTCAGATGAGCCACTCACTACCAGCCTGTCCCTGTACTGCAAACAGGCAATGCCTCGTTTGTGTCCGTTTAAGGTCCTTACAAATTCACAAGTACTTGTGTTCCATACCTGAAAAAGAAAATGGCATTGGGCAATTGATTTGGTGCTTTTACTGGTAAAATCTATGGCAACCGGAGTCTTAGGGAAGCAGAAAACAAGACTGAACCATTAAAGCAGGTGTCCCCAAACTACGGCCCACATGCCGCATACCCTGAGGCCATTTATCCGGCCCCCTGCCGCACTTCAGGAAGGGGCACCTCTTTCATTGGTGGTCAGTGAGAGGAGCACAGTATGTGGCGGCCCCCCAACGGTCTGAGGGACAGTGAACTGGCCCCCTGTGTAAAAAGTATGGGGACGCCTGCATTTAAAGGGCAGTCAAATTCTCAAACAGAGCAAAAGACAATTTAAATTTGTGGTAATACAGGCTAATTTGCAGTTGGCTGTTATCGAGAGAATTCCTTAAACTGATTTACTCTTCTAGGGTTAGTCTGATCTTGCAGATACATTTTTCTTGACCCTAAATTTGCCCCTGCCCTTCTCACACTCACCATTATTTATAGGAATAAAATACCTAGCCCATATTGTCACACAACATCTCATTTATTACCTTTTCACTTGTAGACTAGTCTCTGAAATAAATACTACATATTTCTTCAGTGATGTTTAAATATGACATTGCCCTTGATCAAATTTTCATATGAATTCCCCTATTCTAAGTTGGAGACTTACTCAAAATACCTGATTACCTTTATAGTTCTATCCCCAGATGCAGAAACGATGTACTTGTCATCAAAGTCTACAACATTGACAGCAGCTCGGTGTCCGACCAGCACCCTCCGGAGGGTAATGTCAGTTGGGGAGGCCATATCCCATACAGCAATGGAACGATCTTTGGAGCAGGTCACCATCATGCCATTATTGAAACGCAAGTGCAGAACTGCTTCACAATGGTGAATCAATGTGTTTAGCATTTCACCTGTATTTACATCCCACACTCTGGAAGTGACACATGAGACTTAGAAGGTACTCAAGCTACAGTCTGTTATCTATATTTGACCATCATATGCCCTGCCACCCCTCATATTTTCATGGGAAGTGTCATAATTCTACTCTAATTCTTTTGCAGCACTGAGCTGAGGTACATACTGATGGATCATGGGAAAGTGGTAGAGAGAAGCCCAGACTGGGAGAGTGGGAGAAGGAAGGGGATGGGATGTTGCCAGTGTGTCCTTTAGGCACACTGCTTTCAATATGGGCAAGTTGTGGAGGGCAAGGATGAGGTGGCAGCCACTGTCACCTAATAATTTGGCCCAGACTTGAAGATTATTATAAAACTTCTGACATTCAATTTGATACCATTAATAAGATACATTTTAAATGGGGAATCTGATTTTAATAACAGTAGCATCAGTACCCATTCCAGTAATAGCCCTCAGGAGTCAGAAATGACATAGGCCAACATGCTTCTGTCACATACTTAGTAATGTAAATTGAGGTTTGATTACCCTGGATCTCAGGTTTTATCATAGAGGTCAAAGGCCAAGATAACCACAACTCTTAATTCTAAGCCCTCATTTCTGTGCTTTGAAGTGGGTAGGGGTTTCAAATAGCCCTCTCATTGTAAATACAGGCCTCACAGAAGAGTATGGGGCCCTTGGACAGCTTGGGAATTTTGTGTGATGATATATTTGATTATTCTATTTTTGTGTATTTACTTTGGGTTTTATAACATGTTATTTCCTTTTTCCAGTTTAGCCCCCTTTTATAGAGTATCATTTTTTCTTTATCTTATAAATGATGTTAGCATCTACAGTGTTTCAGATTCAGTGAGGCACTTGCTCCACAAGCACCAATAAATGTTAAATGTCAATAACTACAAGGACTGAGTTTGCTATGCCTTTAAGTCAAAAGACAAAAACCACGAACGGTCTTTTCTATTCACAGAGTATAACTTGGAATGGTAAACATTTAACTTCAGAGTATCTAACAATGCAGTTAACTGCTTTTTTTCCTAGGTTTATTTTATTTTTTTAAAGTTACTTTTGATGCATTATGTTTGCTAAATCCTTCAGCTTAAGGAAAAATTCCTAACAGAAGTTCCCAGCAGTGCTGCTGGTACTCAAAACTCAAGCTATCCTGGACTCCAGCAGTATAATGGCTGTGTCATCAAATCACTAACGCCTCTGGAAATTGAGGGCCCTTCCCTGAGTGAAGCTCGCAATTAAAAACTGCAGGGACGGCACGGGAGGGGCTGACAAAGAGAGTACAGCTCACCTGTACATGTTTCAAAGGAGATAATGCAGACCTGCACTACAGTTACAACCACCTAAAAGGAAGGCTTCATTATGTTCATGCCATTCCCCTGTGAGGTGGTTTTTATAATGCAAGGCTTACCATAAGGATAAGAAAAGTTTCTGTAATAGATGATTCTCCAAATTAAAATAGTATGTGTAGTTTCTTAAATGTGCGAAAATGTAAACTTACCTCAAGCATTCCTAAATCAAGTTTTCTAGTTCTAGACTGACACAAATGATGGGGACTCGGTGGTATATTCTTCTTTAGCTTCAGAACTGTGCCGATATATACAAAATTACTATCTATGACAAAGAACAGAGCAGAGCTGATGTTTCAGAGTTCACAAGAGCATCTGAAATTTTCTACCTGACTGTGGAATCCGATGATCCGGTTATGATCACTCTCTCATCATACTGGAGACACAGGACAGAACCTGTATGGCCTGTGAGAATTCGCTTGCATTCCAGTGTGTTTTTATCCCAGATCTAGGATGGCAAATAAGATCCTTTTGATCAATGTGATGATGGGGAGCTGTGGAGACTTGTTGGTCCTATTATGTATTTGATCTCCCAAAATAATCAAAGCCCAGAGTAGTGTGGAATGCATTCTTTCCTATAGGTATAGCTAAGCGCACGCGCGCGCGCACACACACACACACACACACACACACACACGGCTTCAGTACTAATACAAACCTTTATCCTTTTTATTAGAGAACAGGGTAGCCAATAATTATGTGAGGGCCAAAAGAGAAATAGCCCATTCAGTTCATTTCAAGAAGATAATTTAACCCTAGAGACTACTCATTTGTATAGTATTCTGGGGGGAAGCAGATGTCTGTCCTTTAAGGAAATGATTTTGGCTTTGGGACTGGAAACAATCTAAAATCTTCACTTACTTTCTAGAAATAATGCTTAGAGTTTATGCTGTGGACTGCATTATGAATGTGGTCGCCCTTGCTCCCTCAGCTACCTTCCTACAACTGAACAGACCTCACCTTGATTGTGTTGTCTCGAAGGCCGCTTACTATTTTCTGATCATCATATTGTAAACAGTAAACTCCTTTGCTTGTTTCACTTCGGCAATGGATTCTCTGTAAACTATGTCTTCCACATCTCCAATTAGATTCAATTGTCTGAAAAGACAGAAAGGTAAAGAGGTAGTAATTAGGAAACACCTAAAACCAAACCCTTTTTGGGCTTTAATGGCAATCAATAACTTAATGCTTTACTTTGTGCGAGATACATAGCTTAGGGAAAACTAAAAAATATCTATAAAAAAAGCTACCATCTAAATTTATAAAATATTTTTCCTTTTGCAAGGTAATTAAATATTTTTTCTAGAACTCCCTGCATATAATTTGTTCAAATAAATAATAAATCTGGTGGGAAGAGATGACTCATTAAGAGAAGAAAAGCTACGAACTATGTGAGGTTATATGTTCAGTGCTCTTACATATGTGATGGCCATTGTTACTGACAAACTTCTATGGTGGTTGAATTCAGAAGATATTTAAATATGAGCTTATGGGTACAAGTTTACCAGTCACACTGCTATTATATGAAGGGATCAATCTCTTTAACTCTCTTTCATCTACTTATCTATTAGTAAACAATTTTTTAAAGCTTTAAAATTTTGCCTAGCAACCTACCCTACTTACCTATAAAGAGATTGATTTTTTCTTTCTGTTTTTTTTTGAGACAAAGTCTCACTCTGTCGTTCAAGCTGGAGTGCAGTGGCACGATCTTTGTTCACTGCAACATCTGCCTCCCAAGTTCAAGCAATTCTCCTACCTCAGCCTCCTGAGTAGCTGGGGTTACAGATGTGTGCCACCATGCCTGGCTAGTTTTTGTATTTTTAGTAGAGATGGTGTCTCATCATGTTAGTCTGGCTGGTCTCGAACTCCTGACTTTAGGTGATCCACCTGCCTTGGCCTCCCAAAGTGCTGGGATTACAGGTGTGAGCCACCAAGCCAGCCTAGACATTGATTTTCAACTCACGTCAATAAACCTTAATGGGCTTGGTGTAACCATACTGCAACTGAAGAAAGCTGTACCATTTGGAAAATACCCCCAAATACATAGATTCTTACCTCAATGTCTTGTATAATTTTAGGATAAAGTGCTCTATAAAAAGAGTTGGGAGGAGCATTTCCATCAGGAGGTTTGTTTTTGAATAAATACTGTCCCCTAAAAAAAAAACAAATATTTCCCAATGAAAATCATGACATTAAATATTTATTTATTTATTTTTTGAGACAGAGTCTCGCTCTGTTGCCCAGGCTGGAGTGCAGTGGTGTGATGTTGACTCACTGCAACCTCCGCCTCCTGGGTTCAAGCAATTCGCCTGCCTCAGCCTCCTGGTAGCTGCGATTACAGGCGTTTACTACCACGCCCAGCTAATTTTTGTATTTCAGCAGAGACGGGGTTTCACAATGTTGGTCAGGCTGGTCTCAAACTCCAGGCCTCAAATGATCCGCCCACATGGCCTCCCAAAGTGCTGGGATTACAGGCATGAGCTACCATGCCCAGCCAACATATCTGTAAGGAGCTTCATATATTTTCAAAGTGTTTTCACAGTTATCATTCTATATACTCTCCAAAGCTGCCTGGGGAGGTGCAAAAGTAATCTTGGTTTCAGCCTTCTGGTCTCTAAGGAATCTGCCTAACATTGATTTGCTTTTGGGTAAAACATTATTTCTAGTGTAGAACATTGGAGTACCAAACCTTTAGAATATTATGAGTAGACAAATGGAATATGTATAATCAGAATTCATCTACTGGTCTATTAAGACTACTGCATAGATTCACTGGCCTCATCTTTTGGAAATTTTGTTAGTAACGGTAACTACTACCTTTGCACTAGCACATACCCCCGAGTCTTTTTTTTTTTTTTTTAACTATGTCGGTGGACCCCCTGCATTGTAGACAACAAGCAATGCCTGTGATGGAGATCACTTTTTCTAGGTCTTTATTTGTGTGGGGTAAGATATGGTGGCTGCTCAGTCACCCAGGCTGCTGCTGATCAGTGCAACTATTCTTTGAAATGAGCAATTCAGTTCATTTCAATAGACAACAAAAGGATCACAGGTGTGTCCAGCGGCAGGTAGGGAAGAAGATAAACAGAAATGCCTAAGAGCACTGTGCTATCAAGTCTAAGGCATAAAACTGACTTTCATAGGTGTGTTCCTGGCTGTGTACATACATACATGTACTTAACTGCCTTCCCTGATTCCAGTGAGCAGCATTTGTTAGTATCTCCTTCCTTATGACAGCACATCTCTGGAATACTCATATCCCAAGCTAGATCTTTACTACAAAAAAAAAATCAGTAAATGGCAATCACTTCCTGCTGGGTAAAAAATTTAATTCCTCATCCTGAAGTTAAGAACCCACCAAACACGGTGTGGAAGCTAGTAAACCCCACTATGGGTGTACTAACTGCTGTTCTCACTGGCACCGTGCCTTGCAAAGTGGAGATAGGCAGAAATGCCTCTGAGTGTAATCCTGGCACCAGAGAAATCACGTTTTCTCAGGGCCAGTCATCCACTCCTCCCTCTATAGCTCCATTACAATGTAATTAATTGTTTGGTGTCTCCAGGAGTGCTTCTCCTCTGCCCTCTCCCTATTATACACCTTGAAAATTAGTTGAGAAAATTTCCTATCAGGAAGGTAGCTGGCTCTAACTTCTATGTTAATACAGAAGAGAAAATCTGAAATAGAGAAAATACTACTCATAAAAAGGGGGATTAATGAAACATGATACACCAGCATAAACCAAAGGTCAAACAAGATGTATTATGAAAGAATTCTGGAATAATGGTACATTACTCTGTACAATATTATTCTATAAACACTTTGCAGGCAAATAATAGATTTTGAATGTGAAGGTTTTAAGTCTGACTCCTGAGTCCACATTCTTAACTACTTTAATGTTTCTCAATGCCCACCATTCCTGAGATTCCTGTCTTCTTTTAATCTCTAGCACTCCAAGATTTTCTTCCTATCCAATGATACTATCTCTACATTCTAAGGAAAGAGAACCCATGTAAGGTTCTGTTTTTGTTTTCCACCTCACTGCATTTATCATGTCTTGGTAAGGTATCTGAATTTATTCAAATCAAAGTGCTACAGAAAGGGGTGGCTAAGTACTGAAAAGTGGCTTCTGTCTTTATGTTTTAAGTCAAAACCTTTTATGATGGAAGATCTTTGACAACAGGGACTACTACTATGTGAAATGCCTTGTACCTATGAGAAGGTAAGTACATGATGAATGTTAAATATTAAATTCAGAATGTTATCGTAAAATGTGATCTGCTGATTAAAAAAATGGACTTTTCCCAAGTGGTCTTTTATTGTACTTTTAAGAGTTACCATTACTGAGCAGAGATCGTATTCACTGTTATCGAAGAGAGAAAACTACAGAGTTCATGTCTCAGGGGAAGACTGTCAAATCCATCTAGACAAAATACAACATCAAAGACCAAATGAAAATTTAGAGATACAAAGCTTTATTAGAAAGCTGTATTTACTTACCATTTTGGGTTAGTAGAAATGGAAGAATCTTTCTTTTTTTTCTTTTATTTTTTTAGAGACAGGGGCCTCACTATGTTGCCCGGGCTGGAGCAGTGGCTATTCACAGGTGCGATCCCACTACTGATCAGCACGGGAGTTTTGACCTGCTTCGTTTCTGACCTGGGCCAGTTCACCCCTCCTTACGCGACCTGGTGGCCCCCTTGCTCCCGAGAGGTCACCATATTGATGCTGAACTTATTACAGACACCCGATGGGCATAGCGCACTACAGCCCAGAACTCCTAGGCTAAAGCGAGGAGTTGGGACTCCTCATGCCTGTAGTCCCACCTCAGCCTCCCAAGTAGCTGGGACTACAGGCATGTGCCACTGAGTCCAGTGGAAGAACCTTTCAAAGCTAGCATATGGCAAAAGGGATAACATGGAAAGATTTTATTGATGTATCAGGCTTGGTAAAACCACTCGAAAGAAGAAAATGAGAAACTGATGGAGTAAATTTTTTTTTTTTTTTTGAGATGGAGTCTTGCTTTGTCACAAGGCTGGAATGCAGTGGCGCGATCTTGGCTCACTGCAACCTCCAACTCCGGGTTCAAATGATTCTCCTGCTTCAGCCTCCCAAGTAGCTGGGATTACAGGCACACACCACCATGCCCAGCTAATGTTTGCATTTTTAGTAGAGACAGGGTTTCACCATGTTGGCCAGGATGGTCTCGATCTCCTGACCTCATGATCCACCTGCCTCAACCTCTCAAAGTGCTGGGATTACAAGTGTGAGCCACTGTGCCCAGCTGGAGTCAATTTTTTTTAAGGGAGGACAATTGACACAGGAATAAAGGCAACATGTAAAAACAGAAGCAGCAAGAAAGTCGAAGGAATACTGGAGGAGGTCAACATGGGGTGGATTATTTGCAATTTCATGGGTAATATCATGGGATTAAGAGGATACATGTGCCCAAAGACAAGGGGATATAGTCAGAACTCTGAAAAATACTCAAAGAGCAGAAATGGGTTTCTGTGGATGAAGAGATAGGGGGAAAATGTGTTACTTAGTGCTGGATCCTATATTCTTCACCTACCCTTTAAAATGGCTCAAAAGTCGTCTTCTCAATGATCATTTTTTATTTGTAACTAACATAGCAGTTCTTATCATTTAGTGCCAATCCCAGGCAAAACTGCGGAGCCTACTTTTACTTTTGGCATTTTCACATCCATCTGTCAAGAAAATGTCCACTTACTTCTTGATCTCTCTGCTTTCAAAAAAGGACATAGTAAACTCCCAATGTCTGATGAAGGCTTATTGTCATTTACAGTACAAATGAGAACACAATGTATTTTAACAGGGAACAGAACCTTTATAGCTAAAGGAATGAATCTCCTTAATTGAAATTTCAGGAGTTATTTGGAAAAGATTCTTTTTTTTTTCCTGAGGATAGAAAAATCTTCTCAGCTGCCCTAAAATTTTCCCATGTAAACAATTACCTACTGTATTCCCAAGGCTGGTCCCAGCCCTCTTAGCAACATGATGGACCCTGAATGCCATATAACTCTATTTTTATTAGCTTTGTTGTACTATTATATAGAGTTTATTTTTAACGTATGAAGTAGGTTATGAAAGGTAAGATTTTTATTTTTTCTATGTAGTGAAATAAGTGAGAATTTAAAAAGAAGTCATAATAATATTCGTGTGTGTGTGTATATGTGTGTGTGTGTGTGAGAGAGAGACAGTGTGAGAGAGAGAGAGAGAGAGAGAGAGACAGAGACAGAGACAGAGACAGAGACAGACAGACAGACAGACAGACAGAGAGAGGGTCTTGCCCTATTGCCCAGGCTGGAGTACAGTGGCATGATGACAGCTCACTGCAGCCTCAACTTCCCAGGCTCAAGCCATCCTCCCACCTCAGCCTCCTGAGTAGTGGGATTTCAGGCACACACCATCAGGCCCAGCTAATTTTTTTACTTTTCTTTTTTTTTGTAGACATGAGGTCTCACTCTGTTGCTCAGGCTGGTCTCAAACTCCTGGGCTCAAGCGATCCTCTTGCCTTGGACTCCAAAAGTGTTGGGATTACAGAAGTGAGCCACCTGGACAACAATATTCTTTTACTATGTAATTGTTACATAGCCTAAAAATTGTCTATTTTTTTGTTCCCTTAAATCAATTTGAGAGAAAAATTTAAACAGTCTTCCTAATAGCCAGAATGATAAAAATCTCTGAAGCATTTGGTATAATATTTATAGGTCAATGTATTTATTATGTGTTAATAAGTTTCAAAGACAGAAAAAAAAAGAGCCAACTATATTTTCATGAAATTTCTAAGGAAAGCTGATAAATGAAAATTAGTCTTTTAAAAGTGTTCTCTGTACTTGTTTTCCTCTTTATGAGGCAAGATAAACAACTGATAAAATTAATGTGGAAGGACACTATGAAGCACACACATGCCTATTATCGTTTTTTCTGTCAACTAAAATATTTAATATGTCACCTTTATGAACGATTACTTGGAGAGAAAATTATTTAAAGAAAGACATCTTCCAAAAGTTCTAATGAAATGGTGCTATTAAGAGAATAACAAAAAATTAGTGAAGTCTCTTAAGCTGCTAACTATATGATGCTTCAAGGAATTCTAAATTAAACCAGAAAATCTTGAAAAACAGAAGTCTTAAGAAGAAACAATGATTTATATTGCATTTCATTTTCACTTTTTCTGATAGCTAAAGTTCTTACTCTACTTGGGCATAAAAATAATTTTTGATTATAAAGGTGACAAAACACCAGAGGCATAAGATAAAGGCAAGAAATTTTCTGAAAGAAAAGAAAATCATTTGTCCTAGATTATTTTAGGGGAAAGCTAGACTGGATGGTTTCTATGTGATTCAAAGTCATCTACTTGCCTCATAAATTGCCCACGAGCCCTTTTGCAGGATACCAACTTCTTTCTTTCTTTTTGAGACAAAGATATGCTCTGTAGCCCAGGCTGGAGTGTAATGACTCGATCTCTGCTCATTGCAACATCCACTTCCTGGGTTCATGTGATTCTTCTGACTCAGCCTCCAGAGTAGATGGGATTATAGGTGCACGCCACCACACCCAGCTAACTTTTGTATTTTTAGTAGAGACGGGGTTTTGCCATGCTGGCCAGGTTGGTCTGAAACTCCTGGCCTCAAGTGATCTGCCCACCTGGGCCTCCCAAAGTGCTGGGATTACAGGCATGAACCACTGTACCCAGCCACAGGACACCAACTTCTGTACAGAGAACAGAATGCTTTAAACAGGAGGCCTGGTCAGCTTTCCATTATTTTTTGCAAAGCAGTATTAATACAATATCATGTCATTTTTTGAGTGATAGGTAAAAAGAAAAACTGCTGAGTACATGAACAATTGTTCTTTGTTACATTTTAAGCTACAAATCAGCAAAATCACCATATTAAATGAGAAATCGTCTCACCAGCTCCCAAAAAATCTTTCAGTGACTGTGAACGGCCAGGTCCTGAGGCCCTGTAATAGTAAGAAAGTTAAAGGCTCACCACCCTCTTCGTTCTGCCAGGCCTCTCCACAAAGAATCTGTCCTGACCATTCTCTCGATGAGCTTCTTCCATAACATGCCATCAGAGGTCACTCGGTACCATTCCTTGCACACAAGTTCAGCAGCACATAGTGATTTGGCATCCAGGTATGACAGAATGTTCTCAGCAATATGATCCAAACCCCGAGCTTTCAGTAGGGGGAGGAGGCAAAGAAAAAGAACACAGAGGGTGGTGAATGATTTTTTACAAAAGGTCCTTTAAAACAGAACAGCATTTGTTCTGCTATGAAGGCACATCATTGTTCCTAGCGTGGTCCAGTTTCTTTTTCAAACAGAGGCTTGGGTAAAATGAGTGTCAATAATTTTTCCATAGGGTTACAGAAATGAACGGTATTTTCCATCTTCCTTTAGATAAGGAAGTTAAAGCTAACAACCAGCAAACCCCCCCAAGACATTAAAAATAAAAAGGATTTCAGAAAACAATTCACATCTATCTATATGGATTTCAGCACTAGGGGATGTTCTATGGATGGCATCTCAAACTCTATGATTCAGACCCCCCCAAATCTCTATATTAGGTCCATTTCTCATTCTGTTTCTATTACTGCTGCCGTTCTAAAGCTGTTCGGTAGAAGAAATATCCTTTAAATGTACTGGGGGAGAGACACTAAGTCAGAATGTGCTGGGTTATAGAATTTTGGGCATGCAGAATGGAGAGAAGAAGGAAATACAGAATGGTATGGAAATATCCCAAGAGAAAGACAGAAAGGTATGTTTAAGTTCATGAATGAGTTTAATTTTAGATGTTAAAAAAACTATATTTGAGAGTAGCTGCTGCTATAAAATCTAAATTACAGCTGAGCTGAGCAAAAATGAAAAAAATTCCAGACCAAAAGATAACCTGGATATTATTTAAGAGAATACTTGTAGAATGTGCAGAGGAAAACACTGGAGAATAGATCTTGGGGGGTGTAAACCAGGTGGGCTTCCCAATTAAAGTTCTTTACCACCCAAATCTGTACCTAGGTCTTAGAAGGAAAGATCCTATAAAACAAGATGATCTCACTAAAAAAAACTTCTTTTGCCTGCTGTTCTAAATTTACAACTGAGACAAAAACATTCAAAGTCATTTCTGTTTACAACATACATATCAGAGGTTTTCTACAGACTTAAATAGTTCAGAAGGATTCCTTCATATTCTCACTCCCGTAGGCACAAACTTAACAGGAAAGAGAACATTGCATTTCATTTTGTGCCTTTCCCCTGAATCATACAGAGGCACACTTGGACGCCATCAACAATAAGCCAAATGTGCTTAAGTATCATTTTAATTATAAAGATTGTATGGATATCAGTGACACTTTTCAGCAGACGTGAGAAAGAAAACATTAAATGGATCTTGTTTGGCTGGCGTCACATGTTGGTATTTAAGCATAAGCAGATGGAGGCATGCATTACCCAATTCTTATTAAAGGAACATGAACAAAAGCCAATTAAAGATATAATAATTAGTTTGTCATGTAAAATACAGTAATGGCACAATTCCTGGATCTTTATATTAAAACTTTCTACACCATCAGAAATTTCCAAAATGCAGTCCTGTGTTTTTAATGGCTGCCATCAAATTGCTCCTGATCATTCACCATGTACCTATAATAAGTCTTCGGAAGTAATTTCACCTAACACTCCAAACAAACCCATTACATTAATGGACTACAGGCACTTTTTGAAGTAGTTTGGTTTACTAAACGTAGCCAGATGGTATAGGTTTATAAGTTTGAATGGCCATAAAGCATTAGATTGATGATTTAATACCTCATAGAGTGGTCAGCGGATACACACCAGGGATCAATATTAGGTAAAGAATACACAGGTCTAATCAACTCCTGTTCAATTCTTAGCGGTATAAGCTTGAGATAGTAACATGTCTCAGTGATTGGGGAGAACAAAGTAATGAGGTACACACAGATTGTTTATACAAAGAGAACTGTTTGCCTATGGCTAAAACAAAATCCAATGAATAAAGAGGGGGTAAAAATCTATTCTATTTAACAAAAGATATAGGTAAAATTCAGTTTTTACAGTGGTTATTTCTGATACAAATAAGTATTTCCTTTGTTTAACTTAAATT
This sequence comes from Saimiri boliviensis, assembly GCF_048565385.1. Lineage (NCBI taxonomy): Eukaryota > Metazoa > Chordata > Mammalia > Primates > Cebidae > Saimiri > Saimiri boliviensis. The sequence goes on along the minus strand of NC_133460.1, from coordinate 86,103,196 downwards.
CCTAGTTAAGACAAACAAAAACTTTAAAAATATTTAGCAAATATTTAAAAAGTACTATTAATACTTGGGAGGCTATAAGCTGGTGTATTTTTATTAGGGGATAGTTTGGCACCATGTATTAAATGCCTTAAAAATGTTCAAACTCTTTAATATATAGTGATTCCATGTCTGTATTTTTTCCCTAGGATTCCCACAAGATTAATGTATAAACATTCATCATCACATGGTTTAAAATAGAAAAAAATTTTGAAACTACCTAAATGTTCAATAAAGGAGTTAAAGAATACGTGCCTCAACCATTGTAAAGAATACTATGCAATTGAAAAGTATGTTAAAAGAACACACATTTAGAAAAATACATTAAGAGAATATATTAAGAAAAAATGGTCACAAAACATTTATGATCAAAGCTTTAAGGAAAATACACATACCTACACAAAATAGAAAGGCTACCTGCCAAAATAGTAATAATTCGGCAAATTAGCACTTCTTTCTGAATGGTGGGATTCTAGAAATTTTAAAAAATACTTTCTAAATTTCCTATAACTTCTGTAATGTGAAAACAACAACCAACACCCCTAACCTAATAAGATATGATATTTAAGATAAGATTCATTCATGTTGGTATGATTTTTCTCTCTTAAAATAAACTTTGAATACATGAGAACCTTGTATTTTCCTGAGATAGCATTCCCCTCAAATACTGACAACGTGGCAGTGCCCTAGTCTTCCCTTTAAGCATTTAGAAAAACCACACTATCATCCAAAAAAACTATTTTACATATTGTTTTATATTTATTTAACACCATAACAAGGCTTATAAGATATCCTTCTTTCTAAAAACTTCAACTAAAAATGTTTCTTACTCATCTGCCGAATTCAAATATTCTGTTGATATATTCTCATAGAAATACAAATCCAAGTACACAAGCGAACATATCTTGAATCGAAGATATCTTATTATAAAAGACACATCTTACACCAGGTAACATCTCAGAAAAGATTTTACTTGTACCTATGTATGGGTAAAAATAAGTTGATAGAAGGGCATGTACAAGAAGATAGGATAAAAAGAGTCTTGGCTGGGCACACTGGCTCACACCTGTAATTCCAGAACTTTGGGAGGCCAAGGTGGGTGGATCATTTAAGGATATAAGTTCAAGACCAGACTGGCCAATATGGTGAAACCTTGCCACTACTAAAAATATAAAAATTAGCTGGGCACGGTGGTGGGTGCCTGTAGACCCAGATATTCAGGAGGCTGAGGTAGGAGAATCGCTTGAACCTGGGAGGCAGAGAACATGCCACTGCACTCCAGCCTGGGCATGACAGAGTAGGACTCTGTCTCAAATTCAAAAAAGTCTTTATTTCTAGAGTTTGTTTTTTAAAAAGCTTTATACCAAAAAGATACAGTTAAGGGACTTAATTTGTCAAAATCAAGCCAACAGATTTTTAAAGAGAGATACATAGCTGGAGATCTAGTTCTGTTATCATAGCAAATTAATGGTTTACAAACACCTGTAGACATACCTGGCAGAGCAGTTATGAAATCTCTCTGCAACATAGGTTTAAGATACGAGTTTATGTGCCCATGTTGGTAATGACACATTTGGGATATAAGATGTTCCACAAATTCCACTTGATCTGACTCTGACCACTGCTCAAAGTATTTGACACACAGTTCCTTTTCCTTTTCATAGCTTGCCGAGAGTTTCCGTTGCTTGGGCACAATCATACTGGAAGTGCCATTGGCAAGTTTTGTCTGTAGAAGGGGGTTAAAAGAAATATAAAATGATTAGTATTGAAAATGAGGGAAATACATCTGATTTTCTGGTATGGCATGCTATGTTATGTCTAATGATTGAGCCCACTCTGTTACACTACCAGCAATTACATGGAAAACCACAGAAATAACCTACAAAGTTGACAAATCAGCTATAACACCAGAAGACTTAGCATCCATTTCCAAAAGTTTGCAGAAGACATTCTTATTGTTTGAAGATACACAGATAAAACCCAAAAGCTGAAAGCATGTTATTACTAGCAAGCCAAAGATCTAATTTGTTTTTTATTGTATACAACAGTTGTTAAACATTTATACAACTACTTGCTCACAATTCTTTTTTTTGAGACAAGGTCTCACTCGGTCACCCAGGCTGAAGTAAAGTGGTGAGATCATAGCTCAATGCAGCCTCCAGCTCCTGGGCTCAAGTGATCCTCCCACCTCAGCCTCTAGAGTAGCTAGGACTATATGGGTGCATACTATGATGTCCAGCTAATTTTTAACATTTTTTTTTTTGGTAGAGGTGGAGTCTTCCTTTGTTTCCCAGGCTGGTCTCAATCTGGCTTCAAGCAATTTTCCTGCTTTGGCCTTTCAAAGCGCTGGGATTACAGATGTGAGCCACTGTGTCCAGTCAGCACAACATTCTTTTTTTTTTTTTTTTTTTTTTTTTGAGACAGAGTCTCATTCTATCGCCCAGGTTGGAGTGAAGTAGCGAGATCTTGGCTCACTGCAACCTCCACCTCCCAAGAGAATCAAGCGATTCTCCTGCCTTAGCCTCCTGACTGGCTGGGACTACATGCATGCGCCACCACACCTGGCTACTTTTTTGTGTTTTTAGTAGACATGGGGTTTCACCATGTTACCCAGACTGGTCTTGAACTCCTACCTCAAAGGATCCACCCGCTTTGGACTCCCAAAGTGCTGGGATTACAGACGCGAGTCACTGCACCTGGCCAACAACTTGGCTTTTAATAGTCAAATAAGAAATCCTTCATGGAAAGAGAAACCAATGAATATTCTGAGACTCTGTGGTACCTTTCTGGACATAAAGCTTAAATAACACTCATATGCTCAATCTACCCTTTTCCATGAAATATTCTGTATTTCCCATGAAGTCTTTTTTATTAATTTATTCATTCAATAAGTATTTACTGAGCATCTACAATGTGCCAAACACTGTCCTTGGTACTAGAAATATAGCAATGAACCAAAATGACAGTTTCTAACATCACTAACATATACTCTTAGTGTGAAAGGCACACTAAAAACACAAGCCGCTGTGTGCAGTGGCTCACACCTGTAATCCCAACGTTTTGGGATAGGAACATGCTTGTAATCCCAGCTACTCAGGAGGCTGAGGCTGGTGAATAGCTTGAACCCCGGATACAGAGGTTGCAGTGAGCTGAGATTGCACCACTTCGCTCCAGCCTGGTCAACAGGCTCTGTCCCCCAAAACAAACAAACAAACAAACAAATAAACCACAAGCAAATACTTAGAATAATGTAGGTAATGCTATGAAGAAAAATAAAGGAGGATAAGAGTACAGGAAAAAGTATGTTATTGTGGTAGGCAAAATTCTAAGATGGTTCCCACAATTCTTGGCCCCTGGTCTACACCTATCTTCCCTGAATTATTAGAATAGTAATGTATGTATTGCTGTGATTAAAAGAGGGATCTGAATTAGCTGACCTTAAGGAGATTACTTAGCTGGGGCTGACCTAACGTAATGCTTTAAAAGCAGAGAGTTTGCTCCAATGAATTGCAGAAGAGGAAGGGGGCCAGCTGGCAAGGAATGTGGTCAGTCTGTAGCTGCTTAGAGGAGCCCCCAGCTGACAGCCAGTAAGAAAATAGGGACCTCAGTCCTACAATGGCAAGGAACTGAATTCTACCAACAAGAATGAGCTGAAGGCTGGGCCCGGTTGCTCACATCTACAATCCCAGCACTCTGGGAGGCCAAGGTGGGTAGATCACCTGAGGTCAGGAGTTCAAGATCAGCCTGGCCAACATAGCGAATTCCCCATCTCTACTAAAAATACAAAAAATTAGCTGGGTGTGGTAGTGGGCACCTGTAATCCCAGCTACTCAGAAGGCTGAGGGTGAAGAATCCCTTGAACCCAGGAGGTAGAGGTTGCAGTGGGCTGAGATCGTGCCATTGCACTCCAGCCTGGGCAACAAGAGTGAAACTCCATCTCAAAAAAAAAAGTGGGCTGAGAAGAGGATTTTCCCTCAGAGCTTCCAGGTGAGAACTCAGTCCAGCCCAACACCTTGATTGACTTAAGCCCTGAGATACTCTGAGCAGAGAACCCAGTCACAATGTGCCACACTTCTGACCCTAGCACTATACATAGAACTAATAAATAGGTGATGTTTTAACTTGCTAAGTTTGTGGTGACTTATTATGCAGCAATTAACAAAAACGAACATGATATTTAAGTCTAAGCTGTCACAGATAGTTTCCTTAAAGAGGTGGCATTCTAACTCAGACATGAAGGAAATGAGGGAACTAGATACAGGGAAAAGAATGGTCTAGGCAATGGGAATTTGGAGACCATATGTCCTGGGTGGCAATCTGTCTGGCATGTTCAAATAACAAGAGGGCCTGGTGTGGCTTGAATAGAGTGAGCAAGGAAAAGTAAGGCTGGAGAAGTGGCTGGGGCCAAATTATCCTGGTCGTTCCAGTGGTGGTGGTGGCAAATCTCCAGAGATTGCCCCTCAGCAATTCCAGCCCTTCCTCTACATGAATGCTACTCCTCCTACCAAAAGGTGGAGATTATGTCCTATTCTGTGAATTTAGGCTTTGACTAAGAGAATGGGGAGAAAGTTGCATTCTATTCTGGGACTTCTAAGCCCAGGCAACTTCTGTTGACTCTTTAGATTATTGAGCTACCATGTAAGAAACTCAGGCTAACCTGAGAGACAGGTATGGAGGATGACAAACCATACAGAAGGGCACATGAGCAAACACCCAGAAGCATAATAGTGACACAATCTGACACCATTTAAAAGGACCACTGCTATGTGGTTCTTTCAAATTATATAGGACATAAATAGAATGAGGCCAACTAAGACAATGCTTCAACAGTCCATGGAAGAGAGAACAATCTCTTAGATCACAGTGACAGCTATAGAGGAGGTGAGAAATAACTGGTATTCAGTGGATATTCCAAAGACAGATCCTACTGAATTTGCTGATAGATTGGATATGAGTATGAGAAAAAAGGAGGAGACAAAATCACACTCAAGTCTGAAGCTGGGGGACACTAGGAAAGATTCAGAAATCCATAGAAAAGATTCAGAAATCAGTGTTTTCTGGATAAAGACTAGAAATGCCAATAACAGAGAACAATCAGCAACTTAATAAAATTGTTCCACTTATACATTAAATAAATGAGATATTGCTATAATCATGAGGAGTCATGCTTTGATCAGTGGATATCAGACTGTTAGACTTTTGCTACTCTGAAGAAAGTGGGATTTTCTTTAAAGGATAATCACAAATGGTTACAACTGGGTACTTTTCGTAGTAATTTGATGAATCTTTGGCATACTTACCTAAGACAATCCAAATGTGGCAAGAAGACCCATGTTACCATACAGTTCATCCCTGCTTAGATATACTCAATGTGAAACATGCTGCAAAACTGTACCAAATTTAGATAATTCATTTCAAGGCTCAGGCCTACCTTATTGTCTTTTATTTACTTTTATTTTTAGAAACAGGGTCTTGCTCTGTCACTCAGGCTAGAGTGGTGTGATTGTAGCTCACTGCAGCCCTGAACTCTTGAGGCTTGCCTTATTTTCTAGATGTTAAATCCTACACACAGGCCTCTTTACAGAGTAAAGATACACAGCTGAAAGCGTATTTTCAAGAATGGCATTAGGCCATATTATTTAGACAGAAGGAGCTGACACCTGTAAACAGCAAGTCCTGGTGTGCTGAGATGGATGTTTTCTAGCATAAATGCCATTGTTGCCTATGAAACAGACTAAAAATGATTAATAAGAACCTTGTTGGGCACAGGCCTTGGGGGACTTTAGGGCTGCTTTTTGTGTAGGTTATTTGTATCTCAGAAATGAAAACTCGTGTAATGTGAAGATTTAGAGAACTAACAAACAAGTGAGTTTATAAGCTTGACCAAATGCCATGTCTCATCCCAACAATGAAAACCTCCCACTCTATCATTTTTTATATATTTGTCTTTTAAAAGGCACCCTTTGTCTTTTAAAAGGTGGAAACGGACCTGAGTTGGGTGCTAATGGAGTACTGTTTTCTGGATAAAGACCAGAAATGCCAGTAAGAGAAGAACGATCAGCAACTTAATGAAATTGTTCCACATATACATTAAATAAATGAGATACTGCTATAATCATGAGGAGTCATGCTTTGATCAGTTGCTATAAGACTGTTAGATAAAACTAAGGATTTAAAAAGTTTGGGTATCCTACTGCAGAACCTAAAAAGAAGGCAAGATTGATACTTTCAATGATCAATTCGTAAGTGTGAATCAAACATTTGGTTATTAGACATAAAGTATAAACTGAGATTTCACATATTCATCAACTGTTCTGGGCTATTCTAGCTGGCATATATTTTAGTTACCACCTCTCAAAAAAAAAAAAAGGATTTTTTTGATGAGGCAGAAAGACACATACCTGAGATCCATTATCAAATGGATTACTCTCAACCTCTACTGTTTTAAAAGCTTTGGCCCTGGAGTAAAAGGACCTGGTTTCAAATTCTAGTTCCTCAAATTAGCAGCTGTGTGACATGGAGCAAATAACTTGATCTTCTTGAGTCTAATTGTCTCATCGATAAAATGGGGATAAGAGGTTCTATTTAACTGGATTTTTGTAAGGAACAAATAAAAAAACCTCTCATGAAAAGCATGCTTTCGCTTGTTTTGAGCCTTCCAAGAGGAATAAATGAATTATATTAAAAAAAAAAAAAAAAAAAAAAAGGAAAGCATGCTTAGCACACCACCTAGCATACAGTCAAGTGCTCCACAATTCAACACTCTTAACTAGCCTAATACACTGTTGGACTTGAGCTTTCCCCGTTTTTGAAGTACATTCTTTTTCACTATATATTTTTTCCATTTTAATTTTCATTAAAGTATAACATACATAAAAATGCTTAATCTTAAGTGTACTCAACTAATTTTCACAAGGTGAACATAACCACATAACCAACACCCAGATCAAGAAACAGATCATCACAAGATTCACCAGCCCCCACTGTGTCCCTTTTCAGGTCACTAGCCACCCTGAGAGTACTCCATACAGTTATTTAAAAAAAAAAAAAAAATTTTTTTTTTTTTAAACCATTCACCTATACAACTTGTAGTACCATAAAAACATATAATTCTCAGGAATAAATCTGATAAAATTTGGACCAGGCACGGTGGTTCAAGCCTATAATCCCAGCACTTTGGGAGGCTGAGGTGGGTGGATCATGAGGTCAGGAGATCGAGACCAACCTGTCTAACATGGTGAAACCACATCTCTACTAAAAGTATAAAACATTAGCCAGGCATGGTAGCACATGCCTGTAGTCCCAGCTACTCAGGAAGCTGAGGCAGAAGAATGACTTGAACCCAGGAAGCAGAGGTTACAATGAGCTGAGATCACACATCACTGCATTCCAGCCTGGGTCACAGAGCAAGATTCTGTCTTAAAAACAAAAACAAAAACAAAACAAAACCTGATAAAATTTGTGTAATATTTATAAACTGAAAACTATAAAACATTGCTGAGGGAAATTTTTAAAATACTTAAATAATGAAGTATATACTATAGAAATTGGATTTACTAAGATGTTTATTCTTTCCAAACCGACCTACAGAGTTAGTGTAATATCAAAGTCTCAGCAGGCAAATTAACTCGCTGATTCTAAAATCTGTATAGAAAAACAGAGGACATAAACTTAACTAAAATATTCCTGAATTTTAAAAAAAGGTCGAGTGTGGTGGCTCATGCTTGTAATCCCAGCATTTTGGAAGGCCGAGGTGAGGGGATGACTTGAGGTCAGGAGTTCAAGACCAGCCTGGCCGACACGGCAAAACCCTGCCTCTGCTAAAAATGCAAAAATTAGCCAGGTGTGGTGTGTGTGCCTGTAATACCAGCTACTTTGGAGGCTGAGGCAGGAGAACTGCTTGACCCCAGGAGGTGGAGGTTGCAGTGAGCCGAGATGAGATTGTGCCACTGCACTCCAGCTGGGATGACAGAGTGAAACTGCATCAAAACAATGACAACAACAACAACAACAACAACAACAACAACAAACCTCCACAAAACCCTTTGAAAAAAGATGGAAGACTCAGACTAGTGAATTTCAAGATATGTAATAGTAATCAAGATAGCATGGCTTTGGTGTAACGACAAAAGTGTAGATCAATGGAACGAAATAGCACATTCAGAAACACATACAGCCAACTGACTTTCAAGAAAGATACCAAGATAATTAAGTGGGAGGCTAGGCATGGTGGCTCACACCTGTAATCCCAGCACTCTAGGAGGTCAAGGTAGGCAGATCACCTGAGGTCAGGAGATCCAGACCAGCCTGGCCAACATGGTGAAACACCATCTCTACTAAAAATACAAAAATCAGCTGGATGTTATGGCCCACGCCTGTAATCCTAGTTACTCGGGCAGCTGAGACATAAGAATCGCTTGAAACTGGGAAGTGGAGGTTGTAGTGAGCCTAGATTGTGCTACTGCACTCTAGATTGAGTGACGGAGCGAGACACCTTCCCAAAATAAATAAATAAATAAATAAATAAATAAATTTGAAAAATTAAATTAAATTCAATAAGGAAAGGATAGTCTTTTCAACAACTGGTTGAGTGACAGAGCGAGACACCTTCTCAAAATAAATAAATAAATAAATAAATATTAAAAATAAAATTAAATTCAATAAGGAAAGGATAGCCTTTTCAACAACTAGATATCCATAGAGGAAATGAAGTTTGTTCCTAACTTCTTACCATATACAAAAATTAACTTGATTCTGTATTTATATGTAGAAGCTAAAAGTATAAAACTTCTAAAAGAAAACACAGGAGAAAACTTTGATGTTCTTGGAATAGGCAAACATCATAAAAGGAAGAAAAAGTCAGTAAATTGGTGTGTGGCAATGTTCAACACCTGATTTCCAAAAGAAACAATTAATAAAAATGACAAATCACAAAATGAAGAAAACATTCACAATAAACGTATTTCACAAAGGACTTGTATCCAGAATCTATTAAAAACTCTTAGAACTCAATAATAATTTTTTTAAAAAACTTTTTTTTAATAGGCAAAAGATTTGAACAGATACTTCACGAAAAAGATCCACGGATGGCCAATAAGCATATGAAAAGATGTTCAACATCGTTAGTCATTAGGGAAATGAAAATTAAAATATCAAGACATTACGACACACTTACTAGAATGGCTAAAATTTAAAAGACTGACAATACTCAGTGTGGGCAAGAACAAGGAACCACTGGGTCTCTCATACATTGTTGGCAGTTACGTTTAATGGTACAACCAGTTTGGAAAACAGGTTGACAGTTTTTTTGTAAAGTTAAACATATACTTAACAAACGACCCAGCGATTTCACTTTAGGTATTTACCACCTTAAAATGAAACACAGTTCAACACAAAGACTAGTGCATTAATGTTTTTTGCTTCAATATTAATAAAAATTCAAAACAGTAATAATCCAAATGACCATCAAGAGATAAACTGGTAAACAAATTGTGATGTTTCTGTAGAACGGAATAGTACTCAGCAATAAAAAGAATAAATTACAGACACACAAAATGATAAGGATGAATCCCAAAAACATGCTTAATCAAAGAAGCCAGGTATAAATGAGTCCCTTATGACTCTACTTGTATGAAACTTTAGGAACAGTAACTCTAATTGTTAGAAAAATATATCAGTGGTTGCCTGGGGCTGCACGTAGGGATGGGACTGATTGGGGAAGGGTACAAGGGCGTTTTTGGGGCAATGAAAATGTTCCCTAACTTGGTTGTTAAGCAAGTTGTCAAAATTTATTGAACTATATACTCAAAATGGGTATATTTTATTGTATATAAATTATATTTTAATAAAGTTGATTTTTAAAAAACTTCTGGCTGGGCATGGTGGCTCACACATGCAATCTCAGCACTTTGGGAGGCCGAGGCAGGTGGATCATGAGGCCAAGAGATCAAGACCATCCTGGCCAACATGGTGAAACCCCGTATCTACTGAAAATACAAAAATTAGCTGAGTGTGGTGGCATGCACCTGTAGTTCCAGCTACTTGGGAGGCTGAGACAGGAGAATCGCTTGAACTCAGGAGGCGGAGGTTGCAGTGAGCTGAGATCATGCCACTGCACTGCAGCCTGGTGACAGAGCAAGACTCCATCCCCACAAAAATTAAATAATTAATTAATTAACTGGGCGTGGTGGCGCGGTGTCTATAATCCCAGCTACTCTGAAGGCTGAGGCAGGAGAATAGCCTGAACCAGGGAGTTGGAGACTGCAGTGAGCTGAGATTGCACCACTGCACTCCAGCCTGGTGACAGAGCAAGACTCTGTCTCAAAAATAAAAAACTTGTAAGGGTAGAGTATTCTTACAGATAAATCCACTGTAATATGAATTTTATTTGTAACTAAGCTATTATGTATGTAGAGAAATCCAGAGATAAAGGTCTTTGTTGTCAAGCCCCTTTCTTCTACCATTCTCCAATACCAATTTTTCTACAATTATCTAAAGTAAATGCAGAAGAATTCCAATTTGAGAACACAAATTGTGTGAGGACACAGTGAAAAAGTTCAATGACTAAAAAAATCAAAAGGTTGTATATTAGAGTGTATAGGAGATAGAATAATAGTTACTGGATGCAGTAGAATTGATTTTGCTTTCCCAACAAAAGCCTGATGACTCAACCACTACTGTTCAAGTGTCTTGGAAAGCTGACAAACAGCCTCAGCTTAATGGTAAGTTTCTGCCATCCCTGCACATCTCCCTCTTCTGTTTTTCTGTTTATAGCGAACAGCTGTCTCCAAAAGAAAAGAAAAGAAAGAGACAGAAAGAAGCTGTCAGGTGACAAGCACACAAAACAAAAGGAGTTAAGTATTTCTAGAACTGTCCTTTAGCTTAGTTCTCAAAGGCTAGGGGCATTTCCCCTCTAAAAACATATTGCATGTACCACTTTCAAAATTACCATGAATTTCTCTGAAGCTGTAGCCTGGGCCAGGAGGGAAAAATACAGTTGATGGTTTGACCATCAACTATCATTGTAACACTAAGTATGTTGACTTTACTAACTGTATTATATATAAGTTGGGAGATACATAGTGGACTGACAGAACTTCATGGTGAAATAACAAATATTTCTAGTTTGCATGCAAAACTCGCTTTTACCAAAAAGGAGGGTGTGTAAGTAGAGAAAGATGTTCCAGACACAAGACACTCTTAAGAATTAGGGTTGCAAGGGCTAGATGAAGAAAGTATTTATGACAAGAGAGATGACAAAATGATAAAAGATATCATTTTATCTTTTATCATTTTAGATAAAAGATATCTAAGGAATCCATTTGGCTTAGAGAAGGGCTTTAAGGAAAGGCTCTGGCATTGAAAACTATGGTGGGGAAGGGGGATATAATGATTAAATACTGATTTAATTTAAGAATAAAATAGGCAAGGGTTTTGCAGGGGGGATAAGGCTGCAGCCTAGGAGGGACAGGACAAGAATTCTGACTAAAGCTGGAACTTTAGTGGTACCAATCAACCAACAACAGTTTATTGTGTAACTACTCTATGCCAGGCACTTCACCAGGTGACAGGGAAACTGCTGTGAACAGGCATACAAAGAATCTTTGCCTTCTCTCAGGAGGAGAAGAGAAAGATCATATACAAGTATGTTAATTTCAGAAACCAGTAATGATTGTAAAGGAAACAAAGAAAGATAAATTAAGGAGTAAAGGGCCTGTAATCCCAGCACTTTGGGAGGTTGAGGTGTGTGGATCACTTGAGGTCAAGAGTTCAAGATCCGCCTGACCAGGCCAACATAGCAAAACCCTGTCTCTATAAAAATACAAAAATTAGCTGGGTGTGATGGCATGTGAACCGTTGCTTGAATCCAGGAGGCAGGGGTTGCAGTGAGCCAAGATCGCCCACTGCACTCCAGCTTGGGCAACAGAGTGAGACTGTCTCAAAAAAAAAAAAAAAAAAAAAAAAAAATTAGCTGGGCATGGTGGTGTGCACATGTGGTCCCCGCTACTTGGGAGGCTGAGGCATGAGAACTGAATGCCTGGGCAACAGCACGAGATCACGTCTTAAAAAAAAAAAAAAAAAAAAAAAAAAAAAAAAAGTAAAGACTGCAGCCTACTTTAACTGGAGTGGTCAACAAATGCCACTGAAGGAGGTGACACCTGAGCTGAGATTTGAATGACACGTCAGTCTTGTAAAGATCTTGGGGAAGATCCTTCCAGTCAGAAGGAAGAGCAACTGCAATGGCATGTTCAAGTGAAAGACAGAAGGCCAGTATGCAGTATGGCTAGGCAGAATGTATAAGAAAATAGTGGGAATTAAGATGGCTCGGGGTCAGATCATATAAGGCCTTCTGGGCCACCCTACAGAGTTTAGATTTCATCTGAAGGGTAAAGGAGAGCCCCTGGAGGTTTTGAAATAGTCACGTATGGCATCATCTGATTTGTGCCTTAGAAATGTAATACTAGCTGCCACACAGAGAATGGACTGGGGCTGGGCTGGGAAGGTGGGGAGGGGATAATAAGAGCAAGCTGCAAAAGGAGAGGAAGAAAGATCAATTAGAAAGCTGATAAAGTAATCCAGGCAAAATGTGATTACTGCTAGGAGATTAGGCAGTGTTTAAAACACATGTATTTTAACTCTCACAACAGAGGAAGGAGGAGGAGGAGAAAGGTGCTGTTGAGAATTATAAGTCTAGGTCATAATATACATTTATTTTAGTATAATAATTTACTACCTCATTAAAGCTGATCCTTTAGGTAGTTAGTCTGGTACATTAATCTGGATAAGATTAATGTGTTCTTGCTCCTGTGGCCAGGAGAAACGAGGCAAAACTTACAAGGATTTTGAGGGAGAAAGGAAGAGTTGTTTTTTTTTTAGGTGGAGTTTCGCTCTCATTGCCCAGGCTGGAGTGCAATGGACCGATTTCAGCTCACCGCAACCTCCACCTACCAGGTTCAAGCAATTGTCCTGCCTCAGCCTCCTGAGTAGCTGGGATTACAGGCATGCACCACCATGCCCAGCTAATTTTGTATTTTTAGTAGAGAGAGGATTTCTTCATGTTGATCAGGCTGGTCTTGAACTCTCAACCTCAGGTGATCCACCAGCCTCAGCTTCCCAAAGTGCTGGGATTACAGGCGTAAGTCACCACGCCTAGCTGAGGAAGAGATTTTTTAAAAAGTCTATGTTATACTCTCTATAGGCTGTTGTCAGGCTTTAGTTAAATAAACATCCTAAAACGATGACTTTAAAAATCTTTTCCAATTATTATTTTCCTTTGATTTATTTATAAAAGCATCCTTTTTTTTTTTTTTTTTTTGAGATGGAGTCTTGTCCTGTTGCTAAGGATGGAGTGCAGTGGTGTGATCTCTGCTCACCACAACCTCTGCCTCCTGGGTTCAAGCCATTCTCCTCTCAGTCTCTAAAGTAGCTGGGATTACAGGTGCGAGCCACCACGCCTAATTTTTTGTTTCTTTAGTAGAGACAGGGTTTTACCATGTTAGCCAGGCTGGTCTTGAACTTCTGACCTTGTGATCTAACTGCCTTGGCCTCCCAAAGTGCTGGGATTATAGGCGTGAGCCACTGTGCCCATCTTTTAAAAAAAAAAGAAAAAAAGTCAGCCAGGTATGGTGGCTTATGCCTGCAATCCCAGAACTTTGGGAAGTCAGGGCAGAAGGATCATCTGAACCCAGGAGTTTGAGATCAGCTTTGGTAGCAGAGTGAGACCCTATATCTATTTTAAAAAATAAGAAATTAGCTGTGTATAGTGGTACACACCAGCAGTGTTAGTTACTCGGGAGGCTGAGGCGGGAGGATTACTTGAGCCTGGGAGGCTGAGCCTGCAGTGAGCCATGGTCATGCTGCTACACTTCAGCCTGAACAGCAGAGTGAGATCTTGTCTCAAAAAAAAAAAAAAAAAAAAAAAAAAAAAAAAAAAAAAAAAAAAAAAAAAAAAAAAAAGAGTCCACATTGCCATTGCCATAGTTAAATTGAGTGAAAATAGGATTGTCTACATTTTGATTAGAATAGAAAAAGATAAGTAAGCACACCTAGTGATGAAGATGGTGATAGCAGGGAGACCTAGATTCCTAAAGAGCTAGAGTAGGGGAGAAAAAAAAAAAAAAAAAAAGGAACCCAGAAGGGATAGAGCCCACTGGCACCTGAGCATCCTCTTGTAAGCGGATTTCAAGATAAATTGAAAGAATTTAGCCATAAATTGAACATGCAGAAAAAAGGAATGAATGCTCAAAAGTGGGACAACTTTTAACATTCTACTTTAGTTCTTAAACTCTATAACTCTCAGTGATCAAAGGAGTAGTCCATTACATTTTTTGCAGGAGGTGGGGAGTGGGAGTACAAATGAAAAGAAAATGGTACATACAGAATGGGGCACACATTTCAACAGACGCAAACATCATATTTCTCAGTGGGATTATTGTATTAATATTTTAACAGCCTCTAGTAAATATGATTACATATTAGGTGAACTCATAAACATGTCAGATCTGATTAGTGAACATGGAAGACAGGAAGGGGCAGATTTGTCAGCAAAGGGAAAAGTTCACATTATGAATCTGAATGATTTCTAATAACCAACAAGAAAAAGCTTGCAAGTCATTTCAATTCTTTTAAATAAAACCTAGTAGGAAATGAACTGACATTGTCCCAGTATATATGATTATTTAATAATTGGATACTTGCCAATCATTTTTTCTATTTACGAAATAGGAAAAGCCATTATAAAATTCATCAAAATCAGAACAAAGCCTTCTTTCATTATTTTCTAATTTTTAACACGGTTAAAGGGACAGGATAGTCACTTAACATTTTTAGGTTTTAAAACTGAGACTCTTGCTTCTTTATTGGCCCCCTCCTCCAACTTCATAGCTTCCAGGGTGATAGATTCTTTTGTTCTAAACCAAGAAACTCACAGCAGTTTAATTTACTGCTGCATTATTATAGTTACTAACTACACACACCTCCAAGGCTGGTAAACCCACTGATGTAGACAGTGCCACCTTAAAAGGATTTTTGGATGGGTTCTAGCGGTGGGGGAAAAAAAAAGGACATAATGTTTAATTATAAGAAATGATTGAAATAGGCACAGACATACCCCGGGTGCCTCTGCACTGCAGCAAGCTCTAAACTTGTTATCGTTAATGGTTTAAATTTCACTGTGCTAATCATTTCAGGACACAAGCCTTTCTTGATAATCTAATGAATTATTCCAACATCCTTCAGCAAAAAAAAAATCTTCCATGACAGCACTAATTACAAGACGTTTTCCCAGTGCTTATGTAAAATATGACAGAGCAGTAGCTTAGGGAATTGCAGAAAACTGCTTCTAATTTCCACTGAGAAACTGACAAACACCTCTCTTTCATCTCTCCCAGCTCTCAAGTAAGATTTAACTTTCTCATTTAGTTAATTACCGAGTGAGGATCATCATTTCCCCGGATCGGAGCGGCACAGAGCCTTTATCGTGTTAACTTGTGAACTTGATCGATGGCTGCTGCTAAAACTTAATAACTTCACCCCCTGGCAAATTGTAAGATAAATATAATAGGAGAAACTCTGACAGTAAAAACCTGCCAGAAATGAGCACTGTGTTTATGTTTCTTTGCAGGCAGCAAAAAATCAACCAACAGCTTATTACTGGTTGCGTGTTACTTATATTTAAAAGACTCCAGGCAGTTAACTTTCTACGTACTGTTAAAACTTTGCTCACAAGATGGGAAAAAATGGGAAAAAAAAGCACCAGTGATATAGACTTAAGGAAGTGAGAGAAAAAAAGAACAGGGAGAAGGACAATGCAAGGGAGCAAATACATTGTATAAAATCTTTTAAAATGTCATGTTTATCGTATTAAATGTTCAATAAGCATAGATAGGCATAAGCTTCTTCAAAAATAATTCTGGATTCCTAAGACATGGTATGAACTATATCTAGTAGCAAAGCCAGAGAATTCTACTCATTCAAATTTTTTCAGAGACCATGAGTCCATGCCTGAAGAATTCAATTAACTGCAGAATTCCTAGATCTCTTTTCAAAAACCCCTGCAGCCAGAAACCATTTGCTAACTACATCATTTAACCCTTTGTGAAACAATGAGTACACTATAGCCAGGAAATAAGTAAACTTCAGTTGTGTAGAGCACTTCATCTGGTCTTGCCATTCACCTTCCATACCTAGGCTTAGTCAACTGAGACTGTAATAGTCTGCTGAAAGATTTCCTTTCAGTCAATTTTGAATCTGAGCTTGGAATTTTAACATTTAACTATGGCAGAGTTGGCATCTTGGCTTGGTACAGCATGATTGCTGTGCTTTTTATAATCAACACTACCAAGGACAACAAACAAGGTGTATAACAACAGCCGAACAGGTGCTCATTGATACCTGTCCTCCCCACCCCCAAGACTGATAAACAGAGCGGAAAACAAATCTGTATATAAATTGCCAAGTCTATCGGACTGAACACTCTCCTAATATTGAAACATTATAGAAACAAAACATGAACTAAATTTTGGGAGGACAGAGAAAGGCAGGAAAGGTCTTATAGGACTTAGGGTTGAAGCCTAACTGGTGAACTGTATTTAACATCCACCGTGTGCTATAATAGTGCCAATGTACTGAAGGCTTCATGCTTCAGTCCAAAGGGCCAACGTTTTGAAAGGTAAAAATAATTTGGAAAACTGAACCTCAAAATAGCAAATCAAATTCATCTTCAAAAAGAATCAAATCTGAGTCATTTTGTTTTCATTTTCATTAAATAAAGATCTATGGAGGGGTCAAGCAAAGAATGTCTAATTCATTTTCTAAAAATAGCATTTATAGTACACATTTTAGTAAATATGAAAAATTCAAAGAACACAAAAACATATAAATTGTCCATGATTTCAACTATCTACAAAGAGATAATGTTCATATGTTGGTGGGTATATACCTTTCTGGTTTTTATTTAAAAATCTGTTACTAAAAAAAAATTTATTAGTCAAGGGCCTAATGATGGCTAATAGGCATGATGGCTCAGGCCTGTAATCCCAGCACGTTGGGAGGCCAAGGCAGGCAGAACACTTAAGGTCAGGAGTTTGAGACCAGCCTAGCCAACATGGTGAAACTCTATCTCTAATAAAAATCCAAAAAAACAAAAAAAAATTACTTGGTTGTGGTAATGTGTGCCTGTAATCCAGCTACTTGGGAGTCTGAGGCAGGAGGATTGCAACCGGGAGGCAGAGGTTGCAGTGAGCTGACATCACACCACTGCACTCTAGCCTGGGTGACAGAGCGAGACTTTGTCTCAAACAATAAATAAATAAATAGTCAAATATTTGATGGATGTCAGGGAGGGGAGAGTGTATCTGTGCCATCTAAAGAATTCTTTGTTCATAATAGCAAATTGATCAGAGCAGGCAAAATTAATCTTTGCTGAACACCTTAGAGAAGTCATGATATGATCCTGGAGGAGACAGAATTATAGGTTATTACAATGGGGGAACAGAAAGGAGGAGAGGAAAGAGGAGAAACGAAGGAGAGCCAAAGGGAGAGACAGAAGTGAGGAGAGGAAGAAAAGGGAAGGGGAAGAGAGGAAAGGAAGGAGGAGATGAAGGGCTAAGGCTAGATAATAAGGTAGGAGAGGAAGAGGAATGACAAAAGTGACTAAGGATTGGGGAAAGGACAGTGAAGACTAGGCAGTGGGGTAGGTGAAAGATGGGAAAAGGATGAAGGAAGAGGGATAATCAGGGCTAGGGACAGGAGAGATAATGAGCTGGGGAAGAGATGGAGGGAGATGGCCATAGGAGAGATGAAGTGAGAAATAGGTGGGAAGGGAGAGAATGAATAGAACCAAATGCAAAAGGGACCTAGGATTATCAAGCTCACTTGCTCTAAGAGGAACAATATGTTTGTTGGACAAATATCCTCTCCCACACAATAAACATCAGGAGGGAGAGGAGAGGAAAAACCATTTTTTAAAACCACTACTTAATGTTTCGGGCAGAGTAATAAAGTTTAATTGTCTGGAATCTGGTTATTCTTTCTGTATAACTTCCTCAGGTGGAGGTTGCTCACCTAGATGTTAAATAATGTTAAGATTACCAAAACAAAATTTCTGTGATGCTGGAAGTTGAAATGAGAGTCTTCTGCCCAACTTCCCCCTAACACCCTCCTCCCTTTAGTTAGCATTAGAAAATTAAGTTCTAACATAAGCAGGGAATACATCAGTTGTCAAAGGAAAACACAGAGGCACATGTAAAACAGTTAAAAAGGGCATGGGAAAAATACAGTCAAGTTTAAATAAAGAAGGAAAAAACTACCCTGTTCCTCTTTGTGCTCTAATCCTTTGGTTTCTGTGTTCTAGAAAAAGGCCTCAACAACTTGGTACAAGTTGCTCCTGAAAAAAAAGTCTTTGAGAAGTTTTATCTAAAACCAGGATTAGGAAAGAACAGTTTTTTGGACAGGATCTCAAGAAGCCAACTCAGCTTTCTAGAAGAAATTCAACTCTCTCCAAATGCTTGTTAATGCATGTTAAATGCAGCAAGAAATAATCCTACGAGGCAGCAGCACAAGCCTCTCTTAGCTGCAGTGAATGAAGTAAATGACTTGTAATTTCTGGAAGTCTTGGTTATATTCAGGTAAAACTTTAATAACCCTGGGAACATCAAGGGACTAAAGACATTTCTCTCTGGAATTCTTCGGTAATTGTTTTCTTAATTCATCCAGGAAAAGCTTAGTTTAGATGCAGCATCTGTTTTTTCAACAGAGGTGATCAACGTAACTTGCTCAGATTCACACAAGTAAAAAAGTTTAGATTTCAAAATGCAGTTGTTATATAAACCGAACAGTTTTTCTAAAATGAAATTCTGATCCCCTTCCTCTTTTTAGTGACAATGAAGCTCCAAGTCAATGACTATGACTAAATGTAGAAGACCAGGACTGCATTGCATAGATGGATAAATGCAATTCTATAACCAAAAGAGGTTTACATGTGCACTGAGACCAAAAGTGCCACACTGAAGGCAGCTTAAATGTCTTTCTGAAGAAGTTTATGTTTATGTAATAGAACATCACAACAAAAACCATCGTAATTTGGCACTGATTCTATCCCAGCTCTACTATTTACTTGGAGTGTGATCTTGGGTAAATTAATGAGCTGCTCTGGGCTTCAAATCCCTCATTCATAAAATGATGATCGTTATAATACTTACCTGGAATGGCTAATGTTAAGATTAAAATAATACATATACAGGCATTTTCAGAAGAGTACCTGGCACATAGTAAGGGCATAAATTGTCATGAGTTTTAACTAGAAAGGATTGTAATCTACACAGTTACGTATCATAACTAGCTTAATGCTACACTGTATTTAAATACACTCTTCTTTGCTTTTACAGTAATTTTATGTCCAGAAACTTTCACTTTAAAAGAGACTGTCACATAAGTTTTCAGTATCTGTATAACAGCAGCTCAAAAATATTTGATAAACTGAATTGTTAATCTAAACGAATGAGGAGGTGGGTATTGTTTTTTGTGAGTACAATGATAAAATGTCTTATGGTGTAAACATTTGGAGTTCCCTTCTCTCACCAAGAAGGAATGAAGGAAATAAATATATCACTATATTGATGCTTTGTCCACAGGCACTCCAATTTGGCAATCTAATCCATTTTCTCAGATTCATATGCAAAAATTTAAGAACCAAAATAAAACTAAACGTTCAAAAGGAATGATGACTAACAGCAGTTTAATGTTTTGTGAAACTTAATAATTGAAGAAGATAGAAAATAGCAAAAGGAAGCCCTCAAAAATCTTCTACAATATGGAATAAAAGACATTTGCACATTGATTTTTTTTTCCTTTTCAATCTTTCAGAGCTATTGCTACAGTGTATTCCCATAACAACCAACTTTAGTGATGGAAGAACAGTAAGGAAATTATCAGAATGGTAACAAGACTCTCAGTGCATAACTCTAATTTTTAAAATCCACTTTAACAATTTCTACCAAAGAGCTAACATCCTGTAGGGCACAGAGTACATTTTACTTCCTTCTGATTTGCAGCAATTGTTTTAGAATCAGCAAAGACAGAGCCAGGGCAGAAACCAGACTAAAATTCTGGCTGTTGTCAGTATCCTCTCCTTTCTCTCAGAAACTAGCAGAAAGATTCTACTACCCTGTAACTTTGGAGGTTATTTATATGTCCCCTACATGGGCACCATTTTTAATGGGGTTTCATAGACCATAGATTACAGAGTTTTGTTTTTTCTGAGAAAAGACACAAAATTTTGAGGGTCACCAAAAATGGTTTGTCTGTTTAACCCAGAATAAGAATGGGACAAACTCCTACCAGGGGTTTTGTGTAGGTGTTTTCTGTGAAGAGAGGTTGTAATAAGAAAATGAAAATCAGGGAGTCATCTCCATAAAATTTATGCACTTGATTTAAAAACAGAACTTGTGGGCTGGGCGTGGTGGCTCACACCTGTAATCCTAGCACTTCGGGAGGCCGAGGCAAGTGGATCACAAGGCCAGGAGTTCAAGACCAGACTGGCCAACATGGTGAAACCCCGTCTCTACTAAAAAATACAAAAATTAGCCGGGCATTGTGGCTCGTGCGCGTAATCCCAGATACTTGGGAGGCTGAGGTAGGAGAACAGCTTGAACTAGGACCCAGGAGGTGGAGGTTGCAGTGAGCTGAGATGGTGCCACTGCACTCTAGCCTGGGCTACAGAGTGAGACTCCATCTCAAAACAAACAAAAAACAAAAAACAAAAACAAAAAACAGAACTTGTATGCTTTCTTTGAAGAACTTAGCTTTTCTGAGAGCATGAAACAGTTTCTACAAGGACATTTCTATAAAGACATTTCTAACCTTTCTATTTCACCTGGGAGTGGTTAAGTTCATATAAAGCACTATAAATACGAGGCTCAAGGGTACTAACTCTTTCCCATGGAATTTTTCTATGCATCAAACACTAGTTTATTTCTATTTTCAGTTTAAGGAATATATACTGAAATTTGATGCTCTGGAAACAAATCATTCATGAAAAAGTTTTCTTTTTTTTTTTTTTGAGACAGAGTTTCACTCTTGTTACCCAGGCTGGAGCGCAATGGCGCAATCTCGGCTCACCGCAACCTCCGCCTCTCGGGTTCAGGCAATTCTCCTGCCTCAGCCTCCTGAGTAGAGCTCAGATTACAGGCATGTGCCAGCATGCCCAGCTACTTTTTTGTATTTTTAGTAGAGACGGGGTTTCACCATGTTGACCAGGATGATCTTGATCTCTTGACCTCGTGATCCACCCGCCTCGGCCTCCCAAAGTGCTGGGATTACAGGCTTGAGCCACCGCGCCCAGCTGAAAAAGTTTTCTTATAGTCGACATACATGTTTGATGAAGTCTGAAAGCAAAAGTGAGGCAACATGATGCTAAAAAGATTTAGACCCAGTCTAAATCACTAATTAGCTATACAACTAATTAGCTACTGGCACAGGATCTCATCTGTAACATTTAAGTGAGTGGATGGGATTATCTGAAGCTCAGTCTGTCTCTTAAACTTTGAGTCTATAATCCAGTTCTACTATAAGTTAAAATAAAATTTGGTACATAAATTTAGGAATAGAGATTCATTCTTCACATTTTCTTACTTAAAACCCATCATATTGGAGTTTACATCCTTTTTTTTTTTTTTTTTTTTGAGATAGAGTCTTGCTCTGTTGCCCAGGCTGGAGTGCGCTGGTGTGATCTCAGCTCACTGTAACTTCTGCCCCCTGGGTTTGGGAAATTCTCCTGCCTCAGCCTCCCAGGTAGCTGGGACTACAGGTGTATACCACCATGCCTGGCTAATTTTTTTGTACTTTTAGTAAAGGAGGAGTTTCACCATGTTGGCCAGGCTGGTCTTGAACTCCTCACCTCAGGTGATCTGCCCGCCTTGGCCTCCCAAAGTACTGGGATTACAGACTTGAGCCATTGCACCTGGCCCTCGAATTTAGAAAACATTTTTCACAATATTATTTGGGCAAGCAAGATATTCTAAAATCCCAAGAATACGTCAAACTTTTCTTAAACAATTGAGTTTTTAATGCAAAGGAGTGACAGGTAGATAGGTAGTATTATTATTCTCTCTTTTCTACATGCTGACTCCAAAATTAATAATTTAAAACCTTAAAAACTTTAAAGTTTTAGCCTTCTTCATGGCTGACACTAGTAATGCCTTCTTGAAGTTTTCTGTTTCAATATGCCTCATTTCTTTCACACCAACTCTTCTGATAATTTCCCCAACCATTCCTCCCAATAGTTTCCAGTATTTCATATATTTCATAAAAGGTTTTCTAGAAAACTGTCAGTAAAGGAATGTACCTCTTTACTAATAATCCCTTTGCTTCATATGAAGGCAAAAAATCACATACACCAACTGGTCTTTTTTAGAGCCAAATCAAAGTACAGTCATGCACCGTGTAATGACATTTTAGCCAATAACTGCATATACAGCCATGGTCCCTAAGATTACAGTACTGTATTCTTACTATACCTTTTCTATGTTTCAATATGTTTATATACAAAACACCATTGTGTTACAATTGCCAACAGTATTCAGTATGCCGACATGCTGTACAGGTTTGTTGCCTAGGAACTATATATATACCATATAGCCTAGGTGTGTAGGAGGCTATACCATTTAGGTTTGTGGAAGTACACTCTATAATGTTCACAGTATGAAGAAATTGCCTAATGACACATTACTCATAATGTAACCCTATCATTAAGCAGAGCATAACCACAGTAGGTCTACAAGAAAAGTCTGCAACTAGATATAAAAAACCTGTTGGAATCCTCTCAAGACTTTAATAAGTGCTCAAGATCAGATGGCTACTGTTCTTTGCCAGTTGTATTTTCAGCATTATAGTTCATAGCCTGCTGTACTGCAGAGAGTTTTTTCTTTCCAATTCCAAAGTCCATCAGGTGCCTTCCAGATCAATGTGGCATATTAGTTATTGTAATAACTAAATGAATATGGACAAGCACTGAGCACTGATTTCCATTTGAAAAAATTAAGTTTCATTGGAAGTTTAAAGAATAATTTATAACATCACCTTTCCATGGTGATAGCATTTTTGATAGTGAGCAATCTAGTAGGCCTACATAGTAAGGATGGAAGAGTGGGCTGGTATCAGAATAGACATGAACTAAGAGAGCAGCAGTGATCATGGGGATTAGGGGTGTGACAAAGACAGAATCAAGACATTTTGGAGGATATATCCTTAAAGATAATATGAAGGAGCCAGGGTATTATTTTATGGAGGTGGTGAGATAAATAATTATTTAAAAAGTAGTACTGCATAGTGGCAAGGCTGGTGGCTCACGCCTGTAATTCTAGCACTTTGGGAGGCCGGGGTGGGCAGATCACTTTGAGGCCAGGAGTTTGAGACCAGCCTGGGCAACATGGTATAACCCCACCTCTACTAAAAAAATTAGATGGGCATGGTGGTACGTGCCTGTAATCCTAGCTACTCAGGAGGCGGAGGCATGAGAATTGCTTGAGCCCAGGAGGTAGAGTTGCAGTGACCCCAGGTCATGCCACTACACAACAGAGTGACACTCTGCCCAAAAAAAAAAAAAAAAAAAAAAAAAAAAAAAAAAAAAAAGGTAGTACTGACTAGTGTCAGACAAGCCCAGGTTCAAACCAAGTGTCTATATAAGCTATGTAGGCCTGAGCAAGCTAGTTGCCTTCTTTAAGCCTCATTTTCCCCTCTGTAAACCAAACTAATACAACCTACTTCCTACAATTGTCAAAAGAAATAACAGATTATGTATATGAAATACTTAGAACAGGATCTACCACATACATGGTTACTAACGGGAGTTATTATTATTTTCTAGCACCAAGAAACCATCTCAACAATTCAGGCTATATTAAGGACCTGCCCACTAAACTTTAAAACTGTAGTTTGAATTGAAACTTAATGCTAAATTCCCCAGGAGAGAAATTATGACTAAAATACTTTAAAAATATGCTGACTTACGTGGCCACCATTAGCCAATTGAACTGAAGATAGAATTATGAAGAAAAGAAAAAAGAGAGCTGGGTGCGGTGGCTCACTACTGTAATCCCAGCACTTTGAGAGGCTGAGGTGGGCAGATCACCTGAGGTTGGGAGTTTGAGACCAACCTGACTAACACGGAGGAAACCTAGTTAAAAATACAAAAAAAAAAAAAAAAAAATTAGCTAGGCGTGGTGGCACATGCCTCTAATCCCAGCTACTTGAGAGGCTGAGGCAGGAGAATCGCTTGAACCTGGAAGGCATAGGTTGCGGTGACTTGAGATCATGCCATTGCACTCCAGTCTAGACAACAAGTATGAAACTCCATCTCAAAAAAAAAAAAAAAAAAAAAAAAAAAAAGAAAGAAAGAAATCAAAAAAAGATGCTGGGCGCTGTGGCTCACGCCTGCAATCCCAGCACTTTGGGAAGCCGGAGCTGGTGGATCACGAGGTCAGGAGAGTGAGACCATCCTGACCAACATGGTGAAACCCTGTCTCTACTAAAAATACAAAAATCAGCCGGGTGTTGCGGTGTCCGCCTGTAGTTCCACCTACTCAGGAGCCTGAGGTAGGAGAATCACTTGAATCTGAGAGGCGGGAGCTGAGACTGCGCCACTGCACTCCAGCCTGGGCGACAGAGCAAGACTCCGTCTCCAAAAAAAAAAAGTGTGATGTGATTTAGATTGTAAGAACAGCTTAGGAGGCCAGGTGTGGTGGCTCAGACTTATAATGCCAGCACTTTGGGAGACCAAAGGGGGCATATCACCTGAGGTCAGTAGTTCAAGACGAGCCTGGCCAACACAATAAAACCCTGTCTCTACTAAAAATACAAAAACTAGCTGGCCGTGGCGGCATACATCTGTGTTCCCAGCTACTAGGGTGGCTGAGGCAGGAAAACTGCTTGAACCCAGAAGGCAGAGGTTGCAGTGAGCTGAGATTATGCCACTGCACTCTAGCCTAGGAGACAGAGTGAGACTCTATCTCAAAAACAAAACAAAAACAAAACAAAACAAAAAAAAACGGCAGCTTAAGAAAGCCAGGTTAAAAGGCTCTCTGGGCAAAATCAGAAGAAACTACAACTTAGGGCATTTTTGTGTGTACAAAGTAATCACGCTCTCTGTATATGTCAATATATATCTCAACTTCATTTATTTATTATGGGTTGATTGATAGACAGGTTCTCTGTCACCCAGCCTGGAGTGCAGTGGCATCATCATGGTTCACTGCAGCCTCAACCTCCCAAGCTCACGTGATCTTCCCACCTCAGCCTCCCAAATAGCTGGGACTATACACCACCATGCCTTTCTAAATTGAAAAAGAAATTCTTTTTTTTTTTTTTTTTTTTTCTTTGAGACGGAGTTTCGCTCTTGTTACCCAGGCTGGAGTGCAA
Organism: Saimiri boliviensis; assembly: GCF_048565385.1. Lineage (NCBI taxonomy): Eukaryota > Metazoa > Chordata > Mammalia > Primates > Cebidae > Saimiri > Saimiri boliviensis. The sequence goes on along the minus strand of NC_133460.1, from coordinate 86,077,747 downwards.
TGGCGCGATCTCGACTCACCGCAACCTCCGCCTCCTGGGTTCAGGCAATTCTCCTGCCTCAGCTTCCTGAGTAGCTGGGATTATAGGCACGCGCCACCATGCCCAGCTAATTTTTTGTATTTTTCGTAGAGACGGGGTTTCACCATGTTGACCAGGATGGTCTCGATCTCTTGACCTCGTGATCCACCCGCCTCGGCCTCCCAAAGTGCTGGGATTAAAGGCTTGAGCCACCGCGCCCGGCCTTTTGAAAAAGAAATTTTTCATTTGTAGAGACAGGGGTCTCACTTTGTTGACCAGGCTGGTCTCAAACTCCTGGGCTCAAGTAATCCTCCCACCTCAGCCTACCCAAAGTGCCAGGATTATAGGCATGAACCACCATGCCCAACTTTATTAATATTTAAACAAATACACAAAGACCGTTCCATGTTCAAGTGCTGTAGTTCACAAAGCACAGATCTACAGCAGGTAAATATTGACAAGGTGATTCTAAAATGTATATGGAAATGAAAATGACCAAGAATAACCAAGATAATCTTGAAGAATAACAACAAAGCTAGGGGACTTACTATCAGAGTTCAATATTTTGATAAAGACCCACAGGCATATGGTCATTTAATTTATGACACAGAAAACAAACCAGTATAATGTAAAAATATGCTCAATTTTGATAGTATTCAGGGAAATTATTAAATTAAGACCAATGTGATAACAGTATGAATATACTTAAAGCTAATAAACTGTACACTTAAAAATAGTAAGATGGTAAAGTTTATATTATTATTTTTTAAATTGCAATTTTTAATAAAAAAGTCAGTAATTCCAGCACTTTGGGAGGCTAAGGCAAGAGGACTGCCTGAGGCCAGGAGCTTAAGGTTACAGTGAGCTATGACTGCATCACTGCACGCCAGCCTGAGTGACAGAGTGAGATCATGCCTCTAAAATAAAAATTAAAAATCCAAAAATGTCATACATAATACTACTACATATCACCAGAATGCTACAATGAAAAAGCTAGACAACACTAAGTGTTGGTTGGTGAGAAAAAGGAACAATGAAACTTTCATTCACTGCTGTATAAAATTAATGCTAGTTTGGAAATTCCAACCCCTCTGCTGGTTAATATACTCATTCAAATATATTCACTGTATACATTCCTGAAAAGATATGTAAAATAACTTTCTATAGTTATTAAAATCAGAAAGAAACCTATATGTTCACTTACAGTAAAATGGATAAGTTGTTGCACATATATTATGAAATATTACATATCAATAACAAATTATAACTATATATATACAATATAAATGACTCTCAAAAACAGTAAAATAACTCAGAGAGTTAAAGAAAAATACTCTATAGTTCAACTTACATGAGGCTCAAAACCAGGCAAAACTAATGTATGGTATTATTAGTGAGGAATAATGGTTACCCTTAGAAAGGTAGTGACCTAAAGAGGGTAGCAATGGGCTCTGATAACGATCTTTTTATTTCTTTTTTCCTTTTAAAATGTGGGTGGATGTAAACTTAATCTGGAATTTAAAAAAAGTAAAAATAAAATCTGATGGTAATCACACAGGTATAATCACTTCATGAAAATTCACTATGATTATATTCATAGAAAGGATATAAGGATGAATGCAGTTTTGTTTGGTTATAGATAGACTGTCCTAGCCCTTATTTTCTGATATAAAGGAACAGGGACTTCTAATAAAAAAGATTTAAATTTTTGCCACCGAAGAGCCTGTGACTACATCTTCACTTGCAAACCTATGGCCACATACAGACAATTGTTCCCATATGCCACCACTCTGAACAAGGTTAGAGCTCCCTCTAGCACTTTTAACTAAGGAAACACCACAGGCTCTTACAGAGCTGACACAGTTTGGTGCTGCCCACGGTTAAATGCAATATGGTGATTTTTATTTTTAATTTGCTTTAATTGTTGCTATGATATGAATAATTAATAGGCTGCCTATGCCAGTTTTGTAAAGTTCACAGTACAGAAAGCCAGAAGAGAAATATCTACTTAGAAAGGAGGCTTAAAAATGGTTATAACGGCTATAATATTAGATAATTCAGAAAATTTATTCATGGTTTGTGGCAACATTATGTTCCGCCAACAAAGCAACATGATACCAAACACTTCCTACTAAAAAATCTTGCTGGTCTCATTAATTCTTTTCTTCGTGGCCGTATAACCACTGTACCTATAGTACTGTCTAGGAGCAAAGGAGGTCAGTATTAGAAGAACCTTGCTCGTTGGTGGAGGAAAATGGAAAGGTTTGGGTGTAAACACTTACCCTAGTTCCATCCATTCTAAAACAAGTATTTATTAGCATTAAATAACCCGCTGGACAACAGAGACCTTTCCAAGGTAAAGCCTGTATTCTTTTCCTATGCTTGTAAACTCCCTTTACCACTTGACACTTTAAACCACTGGAAATTATGACGACAATGCCTCCACACAACAATGTCTATTTCACATTTGAATATTATCAGAAGGTATAATTTAGATATGATGCTGTAATCCTACGCAATTCAGACAGAATTTGAGCAGGTGTTAAAAGTTCAATAATTACAATATACACAACTATTCTGGGAATGCAGCCAGAAATAAAAGGGTCTTCACTTTTCATGGTTGGATTTCAAATCTTTCTCATCCTGAAATACGTCTTTTCTATGTACTCGTTAAAATTGATACATGTATAAAATCAGCTAAGTAATAAGTTCCTTGAATCAAGGAGGGAAAATGAGAGAAAGAAAAAGAAGAAAATATAAAGAGTCACCTTAAAAGTAAATTCATTTTAGAGAAGACAATTATGTCTTACCAATATTCTGTATTCTCAAAATTAAGAAAATATTTTTTGTGTTATAATATGGCAAACATTTCTTACCAATTTCTTTTAAGTATATGGATCCCTCAAAAAGTCTGTCCATAATTAAAGTCAGCTTTAGCAATTTCCTAGAGAAATAGTTACCATTTTTTTTAAGCATTGAAATGAAGATTAATATAAATCAGTATGACTTCCTCTCTTGTACTCTGGTTATGGACAGGCACTCTTCTGCCAAAGACAGTATACCTCTGACACCAGTCCTGGATCTTTCCTGAACGTGCAACAAAGCCAAGATGCCAATTTACCACCTTAGTTTGGTTTTGCATTATGTCTGCTGGTCACATTAACCTGGCCACATTCATTCTAAGAGCAGCTCAAACTAGGGGTGAAATATTGTCTGAAAACAGTTATTCATTAACCTGCTGGTAGCCTGAATCATGAGTTGCGTTTTCCTAAGACAGAATTCACTACAGCTCCTCTTTCGATTCACCTAGTGAGTATCTGGTGGGAGCTGTACATCATGAACTAGAACAAGAATGACAGAGCTAAATTAACATGACAGAAAAGCTATTTGATGCTGCCTCTTGGTTTGTCTACCTCACTCTCTTTTGTGGCATCCAAAAGCTTCAGATCCCTGGCATTAATTAAGCAACAGTTTTATTACACACAATCAAAGCTTGAAAAGAAAAGCCTAACAGACAGTAAGAGATTACAAGGTTCAATTAACAGTTTTACTTTTTTTGTGGCTGCTAACTGAGGCATTTTTAATTTTTATCATCTCATATGGAATGCTGAAAAGGAAAATACTAAGAATAACAAATCTAAAATGTATTACTCTATCATGATTTTACATAACCAATTTGCATACTTCTGTGATTCCCAAATCCTGGCTAGTTGTTAGTAAACTGTTAACATTCAAAAGATACCACAAAGAATGTTTCAGATAATCCCCCCATTTGCTACACCTACTATAATTTCTATGTACTAAAATTAACAAACACCGTGGTTTGAAAGCACAGGGCCATGGGGCTAGATGGTCTGGGTTCAAATTCCAGTTCTGCAACATACAGTATGACCTTGGGCAAATTACTTGATCTGAATCCTACTTCATTTGTGTGTAAAATAGGGTTAAACACAATGAGACTGTTGTGATGATTTCATTGAGGATGTGTATGCCTGGAGTATCATAAACATTCAATAAATACCTGCAATGGTGCAAAAAGGCTGTCAAATCTAATGACAAAAACCTCTGGGTTTTAGTACTTAAAAAAAAAAAATTCCACTTTTTTTTTTTTTTTTTTTTTTTTGGTTAGAAGTCATTCTGAGTCAAGTATATTTTGAGAATATACCTGTACACAAGAAAAAAAAAATCCTATACAAATTCTATAATGAGACCATTTAGCTTTACATACAATTAATCTTTTTTTTTTTTTTTTTGAGACGTAGTTTCATTCTGTCACCAGGCTGGAGTGCAATGCGTGATCTTGGCTCACTGCAATCTCTGACTACCTGGTTCAAGTGATTCTCCTGCTGTAGCCTCCAGAGTAGCTGGGATTACAGGCATGCGCCACCACATCCAGCTAATTTTTATATTTTTGGTAGAGACGGGTTTCACCATATTAGCCAGGATGGTCTTGATCTCCCGACCTTGTGATCCACCTGCTTCAGCCTCCCAAAGTGCTGGGATTACAGGCGTGAGCCACCTGCGTCTGGCCACTATTAATCTTTCATAAATAACTTTTATAACACATAATTGAAGGAAAGCAGGAAGTAACTAATAACTGAAACCTCAAACTTTAGAAGTTTCAAGAGCACTAAATAATATTAGCAATTTTTAATCAACAGTAACCTAAACCACTGACAAAAAAATTAGTTATATAAAATCTTACTTAGTACTTACCCTTATTGCATATAACCATGATATTAATGTTGAGATAGTGGCTCCTCTAGTGTCCTAGGCTAGATATATTACTTAGTACCTAAACCTTTGAAAAGCATATCATATCCACAAAACTTTCACTGCAAATGGAATCTGCTATAATCTGGACACTTGTGGTAGCTATACTCCATCTTTCATAAGAAAAAAAAATTTAAGCAGCTGTATTTTATGAACAATACATTTCATAAATCACCTCATCTTCTTATTATCTAAAGAAAGGGTTGAAGAAAACTCCTTCAACATCTGAAATGACACTATATTAATACTACAAAAATGTGTTTAAGAGAGCAAGAGTCAATGGAACAGACTATTAAAAAATCAGTAGAAAGTTCCCTAATTAAAATGTCAGGTTTGTAAATACTACAATCACACGAGTAAGAGAAAAATATACAAATTGAAAATGAACGCCACACATAGATGTAAATAAAAGCACTCTTTAGGTTGCCCATTAATCCACAAGTGGCATATTCATCTTATTTACAGTATTATACCCCCCGCCATGATATTCCATTACAGAGTCACGCTACAGACTCCATAGTTAACACTGTAGGAACCATTTCTTTTTAAACATGGTTTTCTCTCTATATTTCCCTTTTGGCTTGCTCCTACATTAAAAAAAAAAAAAAACTGTACAATTGAATTTCTTATGCTCTTAGATATTCCTAGAAAATGTGGAATTAGAGAAGCAATGTTTGAGGTATAAAACATAATTAAATTTATGTTCATTCTTCTAGAAATATTTTACTGTTCCTGCTTGTCATGGTCTTAGTGTTCCAAGTGAGCAAGCGCTTCTTACATACTTTTATGAGTCTGTGTAGAAAACTCATGCCACCCTTAACTGTCAAACATTTCTAACCTTTCTGTTAGACAATATCCAGGGAGTTAAAAAAAAAAAACCCAAAAAACTACACATACCCACAAAACAGTAATATACATGTTATGTTTGTTTGCTTTGTTTTCATTTGCTTTAAAAAAAATCTATTTCTTCTCATCACTCCCTGTCCCAAGCCTTCTCTCTGAGACACAGGATTTCAAGGTCCAACTAAATTCTCACCAAACCTCTAGAAGCAAGAATTGAAATATAAAAATACTTACTGAAGTGTAATTAGACAGACCTGAAGCCTTAAGGGACTGTTGTTTTGGAGACAGAGTCTTACTCTCTCACCCAGGCTGGAGTGCAGTGGCGTGATCTTGGTTCACTGCAACCTCCGCCTCCCAGGTTCAAGTGATTCCCCTGCCTCAGCCTCCTGAGTAGCTGGGACCACAGGCACCTGCCACCACATGCAGGTATTTTTTTCGTATTTATAGTAGAAACGGGGTTTCAGCATATTGGCTAGGTTACTCTCGAACTCCTAACCTCAAGTGACTTGCCCACCTCAGCCTCCCAGAGTACTGGGATTGTAAGTGTGAGCCACATGTGGCCAAGGGACATCTTTTAATTGACAGAATTAATAACCAAGTTTAAGTGGGAAAAACAAATGTGTTGGTATAAAAGGACTGCCAGTGCATGCTTACACTACAAATTGTGACACAGACAACAGCATAAGATCTGTATTCCAAAACAACTTCTAAAACAATTACTAAAGTAAGTCACCACCCTGAACCAGTTGTCTAATATTACCTCAGTTATTTTCTGTATAGAACAATGTAATATGGAGTCATAAAGTCATCTTAGATCCTTGAAAGATCTGTATACGTTTATAAGGCAGGTGACTATTTAAGCTACATGGAATTATTGACTAGGTAACCAAGAAAAGAGATAGTTCTTTTTTTTTTTTGAGACGGAGTCTCACTCCATCGCCCGGGCTGGAGTGCAGTGGCTGGATCTTGGCCTACTCTGCCTCCCAGGTTCAAGTGATTCTCCTCACCTCAGTCTCCTGAGTAGCTAGAACCACAGGTGTGGCCGCCACACCCGGCTAATTTTTATATTTTTAGTTGAGATAGGTTTTACCATGTTGGCCAGGCAGGTCTTGAACTCCCAACCTCAAGTGATCCGCCCACCTAGGCCTCCCAAAGCGCTGGGATTACAGGTGTGAGCCACTGCACCCAGCCGAAAAGAGATAGAGTTTTCGGAATATACTACTTCACTCAGTTCAGCCTGAACAAGATATTTATACAAGCAGCAAGAGGTGGGAAGAAGAGAAAGACAAGAAAATAACATTTGCTAGACGTCAGAAGTGCTAACAGAAATCAAATGGAGAAAAGCTATAGGTTTTACGCAACGCAGCAGGGGAAGTATCCTGGTAGGAGAGGTACACAGGGCCTTCAAATCCTACTTGAAAGGCCATCTAGTGAGCAAGAACTCTGAAGGCAGATCTTAGTTCAAAACTTGACTCTACAATTTAAAGGTGCGAAAATGTGGAAAAGGTTTAACTTATCTAAGCTGCACATTCCTCATTTGTAAAGCGGGGTCCTGTCCATCTCACTTGGTTCTCATGAGAATCCAAATAGGCAACACAAAGCTAGCACTGTAATGCCTGAACTCAGGGGCTCAATACATTTTAATGCATTCTCTCTCCTCCTCAAACTTCTGAGTGGTACAAAACTGGGAGAGGGGCGGGAGAATTTTCTCTCCCACCCCCATTTTTTGTTTCCAAGGGTGTTTCCATATAAAGATTGAAAAAGTACATTTTCTTTCTCATGTATCTTCGAGATGGATATACGAGAAAGAAAACGGACTTTTTCAGTCTTTATACAGAAATATACTTGGAAACAAAAAATGGGGGTGGCAGAGAAAATTTACAATTATAATAACCTTTATAATAGATACAACTGCTCCCATGTATAAGACCTTTAATTAAGGGTATACTGGGTAAGCGCCACAGGACTAGACTGATGAAAATTTCTCCAAGGTGAACCTTATAGGGATTGGTAGACTTTAAGGTGACTTGTTAAGTTTAGCTCTCTTAGGAAATTAAAAGGGAGTTTTTTGGCCATTCAGCCAGTTGGACACTTTTAGGATTACAGTATAAACAAAAAAAGATGCCTTCAAAAACAGGATGCCTATTTTAATGCTAATCTTAAGAAACAAATCTTTCTGGAAAAGAACTCTAACAATAGGAACAAATACCATCAGAAACACTAGTCAGATGGAACTTTCCTTTCATGAAAAAGGAAAAAATACGATTTTATTTTCATAGAAACTTGGTATAGAGTAGAAGAGTCATTTAAATTCATAGCTCATTTGCCTCATAAGCTGAAGTCACGACGCAAGAATAAAATTTTACATGTATGGTTCCTGAGCTCATGGGTAGTAAAAGGTTCAAAAGGAAGGCTCAAGTTTCACAAGCTTTGTAAGCGGATCTTTTTACACCATATGACTAAGAACATATTTATTCATGGAGCGCTTATGAACCTAGGCTTTTGAAACTGTCAAACTAGAGCAAGGAGAATATTTACACCCATGAAAAGCCACAAAAATCCATACATTAAAAATAAAAATCCCCCTTTCAGATTAAGGAATGCAGAAAGGGTTCTGCAAAATAGTAACAAGTGGGCTTTAGATATTAATATGCACAGTAGTATCAGTCAATTAAAGTGTTATCTGGGTTGCTTTTATTTATTGATTCTGGGAAAGAAAAAAAAAGCTGTCTAAGGGGAGTCCTAGACACTATTTGGTATTACATCAGTAAAATATTGGTACATCCAAGTCTAAATGAATGTTTTCAGGAAAAGCTCACTATCAGTCAAAACAAAACATAACAAAAAATCAGATTTCTGTTCTAACAGAATCCTGTTTCTTCAGGGAAGAGGGTAGGGAGATGGTACTGAGGGAAGTGAGGTACTTTTGTTCAATGAGTTTTGCATAGAGGCATAATATTAGGGACTGAAGTTTCTGTAAATGCAGTATCTTAGTACTGAGAGCCTAGGGAGTTATATATCTTATGATATATATAATCTACATTAGTTATAAATATTGTGGGAAAAAAAAGTCCTATGAGAAAAGATCACCATATACCTAACCTAAATATTTCACACTATACTTTAGGGTCTTTCCTACCAACTCTGTACTCAGATGGGTACCTGGTAACCAGCTTTTGCATATTAGTACTTGAAACAAATGCCTAAGTTAATTAACTATTAATATCAAGAAACAACCATTTTTAATATCTCTGGAAGGTATTTGAATTCATTTACATAGCCTATAACATATTACTCGCTTTTATAGCAAGTCACTAAGTCTAATGCATAAAGACTAAACACACTGAAAATCATGATGGCTTCATATACCTTCCCAAAGTTAAAGCCTTTCAAAAAGGTATAGGAAACAAGCTAATTTGGTTCAGAAAATTTTGCTCATTTATGTTTTCTATAGCCTTATACCATTTGATTAACAAGGTTACAATTTTAGTGTACCTGAGCTTTGAATGGAGCCTTTAGTCTCAGTTAATGCCTAGATTTTCTCCCTCTTTCTCCTATAAACACCCTACCTGATTGATATTCAATTCTTAATTACATAAATTGAAATAACAGCCCAACACTGAGAAGTCAACAGCACAGGAAACAGAAAAACAAAACAGCAAATTTCTAATAAACAGAATCAGGAAAGGAATATAATTTAAATATGTCATAGCTGGCTCCCTGGATTTTGCTCCTCTTTTAAATAACCCAAAGTGACAGAAATGCTCCAAACCAGAAAACTCTCATGTTACTTGCGAGGAAAACTCTGGTTACCTGATTTTTAGAAAAATCAAAACTTAAAACCTAGAGTACAATGTCAAAGAAAGAATGCTGGTAATCAAAATCATAAATGACCCTTGATAGAATTACAGTCTATAGATTAATAATATATCAGCCATATTGTGGCATTACTTTAGAAAGTAGGCAGTATTTCTTATGCCTGCAACCAGCTCTAGAATAGAAAGAAATGCCTGTACAGAGCAAGAAAAAGTAGCAAAATACAGATATTTTCCTTTCCTTTTCAGAAACTGTGCCTGGCATTGTGCAGCTGTGGCGCTGCCTTCATCATTCCCTCTGTTTCCACTCTTGCTAATTAAAAGGTTGATCACAGAACAATGCTCTTCTCATTAATTTCAGTGTTCCGATTGGGCAGGATCCCTGCTTACCCCACCTGATCTTTTCACACTGTTGAAGTTAATGTGACAGGAGCCCGAAGATGGATTACCTGCTGCCATATTGCCCATCGCCTCCAATCAGGAGCTATCTGTGTAAACTGATTGTTCTAATTTGCTCTCATTATTTTTACAATATCAGGAGAAAATAACGCACACAGCTCACTGTCAAAGCCATGAAAATCAGCCATTAGTTAAACCCAGACACTGAGTGGCTTTATTAGAGGCACTGTAGTTTATTGATGTGACTCCAGTCAAAGAAGGCTGCATTGGATTTCGTAGAAGGAAATGTTTATATTGTGGTAATACCCACAGCAACAGGATATTTTGAAAAATCCTATTCTTACCTCACAAGGTTGGTTTTGACATAAATTAATATAGCAATGAAGAGATGGGCTGGCATAAGAAAGTAGGTAACATTTAATTAACATTCAGTAGTATGAAAATTTATTAACTCAAATCCATAAGCATTCTTCACCTCCTATACCTTATATAATAAGAAACCCTATTCTGTGACTACAAATGCTAATCAATTAATAAGGGTGATTTTACTTTGCCCCATATAACAACAAATATTTCTTCCAAAACAAAAATTTTATTACTTAGGAATCAAAATTATTTCTACAATCATCACACAAGTATAATTTTAAATGAGACTATGTTTTTATAAAATGTAACTCTTCAATAAGATTACTAATCCTAGCATCACAGCTATTCACAATATATGTCAGAATGAGAAAATAAGCAGTGCAGTAAAGCCAGCTAAGCAAACAAGCTGAGATTTAAACCCTTCAGTAATTGACACTTTCTTAAAGCAGAAGTCAGAACTCCACAGAAAGGTCTGATATTCAGTGAGATAATATCTTTAAAAGATTTGTCCTGGCACAAAGAAAATATGTTTTCATGTTGTAAAGAAAACGCTAACTCCAGAAGAAAATAGATTTAAACTTGGCATTTCTAGGCTTGCCTGAGTATGAACGTTTTATAAAAATGTTAGCTCAATGTTGCCTTAACAGCATTTTAGGGGGCTGGAGATGAAGGTATAAATAATAGAAACCGATGCCTTTAAATAAAGGAATTTAACTAATTCACACACTCTTTCCCCCACCTCCCCTCTTTAGTATTAGGAGGAAACATGGCTTCCTCCTGTTTTCTTCCTACACTAAGATTCCTAGGTAATGTGAAGGCAAGAGTATGCCCTTCTTGCTGTTCCCCTTTTAATGGCCACTTTTTTTTTTTCCTTGAGAAACGTGTGCCATGCTTTTCTCCTTAAAATTCCTGCACTAAAAGACTGCACCATACTGCACTCCGCAAAACGTGCTGATGGCGCCAATTACAAGCCCCCAGCCGAATGCTCCAGCCCCCACCATTCGGGCAGATTTATGCGGACTCTTGCCGACGTTATTACAAGTCAGAGTTTATTGGGAAATTGTTACATTATGCGGAGTGTCTAACAAATTGCTTATGCTGCTATAATTGGATTACAACAGCCGCTTGCTCCCACCGGTAAGATTAGGCAAGTAGGACTCCTGCCGATCTCTGAGCGTTAGCAGTAATTTTATTTGCCTTGCCTCTCTCTTTCCTAACAACATGCCTCTCTCCCTGCCAGCTGTCTGCTGAAAAGGCACAGGCTTGTTCCTTGGCCCTAACAATGCAATTACAGCCCCGCAGATCGCACTGTTTGTGCATTAAGTACAGAGCCAAAACGAGGCGAATTGATCGTTTGACTTTTGGAGAAGCCATGTGATCTCTCTGTGCGGGTGATCCGACATGCATCAGCAGGCAATACTGCAGTCAATTCTTGATGAAGAACTTTCTTCTTTCATCTCTCTTTCCCTCAACCTCTCCCTTTTCACTGAGGACCACACTGACTGGTCTCAACTCATGCTAATCTAGATCAATCCACAAAGACAAGCTCGAGCTTACTAGCTCCCTGGCTGGATAGAAATGTGAACAGGTTCTAGCATCTTGAAGTGCCTCAGTCAAGATATATCAGTGGTTCCCAACAGCTGAACCACTGCTGCTATTTAAAAAAAAAAAAAAAAAAAAGGTTCATAAAGAGTTCACTGATGAAGAGAAGTTTACAGAAACACACTAGTTCAAAAGAACTACAGAAAAAGTTTCAGATTTGTCAAATATAACTGTCTTGGAATGGCTTTGTCATAAGCTGTCTGTATTCAACGGCCATCCAGAATCAGCACTGAATTCTGTGTCCTGCCTTTCTCTGCAGATCTGCCCTGCTGGAAGATGCTGGTGGGCAACATGCATAATCAATGCGGCTGGACTTCAGGCTTAAAGACAGCCAGTCTGATGCCCACTCGGAGCAAAGTTTTAAACACATTTTGTTGACAGCTTTCAGTTTCTTGTTTCTTTTTCGTATATGTTTAACAAGGAGTGCCGGTAGCAAAGAGACTGCACAAGCAATATTTTAGGGCATGATTCTGGGTTGGGGTCTGGACATTTTTTTTTTCTTAAAAAAAAAAAATTAAATCTCTTCTTGGTGAAAATGGTTTAAATTTTACTAACTTCGACACAGACCAAGATTCCTGTTTACACTTTCCTCAATCAGTGGCATATGCTACTTAGGGTTCCTGAAGCTGATTACACAAATGTAATCAGCAGTCAATCTGCTGATCCGTTTTGGTGCCCCATGTCTGTATTCTTCTTAAACAGCACACACATCTAGAAGAAAATGTATTCTTACATCCTTAATCTGACAAACACACAAACTCTTGTCTGTAAGAGGGGTCCTGGTTTCTGTTATTAATGCAAAGTAAACTTGGAAAAGTCATTTAACTGTGTATTTCTCTGTAAACCAAATTAACATATTAAGCTCATATGAATAAAGATTTTTAAAAAGAATATTACATCTGAAGTTCATTCCTGTGTTTTTGAAAGAACAATAAGCCTAATGTGTAACATGTTATAACCCAGAGTTTTTCCAACCACATTAGCCTCAATGACACGGTTGTATCTTAGTATCTTCTCCGTAAAGCTCATGTTTAGACCTGACAGAGGCGCCTATGTGAAGAACAGACCATCTGACATGCTACTTGTGGAACAGAATATTAAAGAAGCCTGTTAACATGTAGTTTAAAACTCAAAAGAAACTCTGAACAGCTGAAATGCCTTATAAATAGCGCAGACCCAGAGGAAGTGCAAACGTCTGCATTGTGAATTGTAGATCTTAATTACCGACAATGGCTGGTACAGCAAGTAGCACGGAAAAAAAGTGAAACAGTTGCACTGTTCATGGTTGGCAATAATTCTTCAGGAAAATATTTACTATCAATCAGTTATGAGAAAAGGGACTCTGTGCTCGTAAAACAGCACGTTGCTTCTCATACCAGGACTATTTTACTTCAGCATAATCTGAATTTAAACAGCTTGTTTCCTGCGGATATAATTTTGGAAATAAATAAAACAAGTCTTCTATCAAAATCTGGAGTGAGTGGAAAGGAACATCACATTTTTCTGTCTCAGTCAGTTTCAAACAGATTATTAGTCTCAAATAAAAAAACAGTGACAACAAACAACAACAACTAAAACACATAACATCCGCAAAGGACGACTGAAGGGGTTTATTTTCCAGACATAAAGAGGAAAAACTTCTCTTATCTGAGCCAGGAATCCAGATAGATGGATTCAAACAATTCAATTTTAACTGTATGTGTTTGTGTATCGGTTTGTGGGTGTGGGTAAGGGTAAATTAGGAAAAAAACCTAAGATCAAATTTTGCAGTAATAGTTTAATAAAGTCAATAGCAAGATAACATAAAAAAGTAATGCTTTTCAGCCTTCCAGTTAGTTTTCTTTACCAATTAAAAACATCATGAAGGCTGACATTAACACACACAATGTGATCATGGATTTTAAAGACTAAGTTGACAGTTAATAATGACTGTCCATTTAAAGCTACAATAAACATAAAGCTCATCATGCTCTAAACACAAATCTCATGAAACACAAGGCCATAACCAGGAGAAAGAATTCTGAGAAAAAAAAAAAAAAAAAAAAAAAAAAAGTTATCTCAGTGTCTCCAGATATTACTTGTATTAAGTTATGGTGATAAAATAGACCCTCCTTCATTTTTATTTTTAAATCTTTTCTTAGGCTTCTTTCTTCAAGTTAAAGATTCACAAGATTATTGTCAACCTAGGGTGGTTGTAACTTGTTTAACAGCTTTGTTTTCTTGTATTCTACTGAGGACTAATGGGCACCCTTTTCATAGAACTACTGTAAGATGTTTCTGGCAAAAAGTCACATTCAAGGTACTATACCCAGGGGTCCAAACATAATACCATTGCTGCTTTTAGGGAAATAACTGGTATTAATATCTTCTCTAAAACTCACATGAACCATATTCAATAATAAGGTTTTGGTCTATAATTATCTAGCCAAACGAAAGTCATTCTTTAAACTAGAGAACAAAAATGGTTGATATCACTATATTATAGTTGTTTTCACATGGAAATGTTTACAGATTATGGCTACAATGGAGTACAATCTGAATCAACAACAGACACTTGTACCAAGTTGAGAAAACACTGCAGCCATATCAGTGTAGAGATGAAACTATTCCGTTAAGGGCTAAAGGTGAAGAACAGGAAATAGGGACAAGCTTGCAGACCAACAAAAATAATGATGAGTCATTCCATTCAAAGGTCATGCAATAAATGAGGCCAATAGAAACAGGAATCGTGACACACACAAAACACACGCAAATAAAAAAGAAAAAACTTGGCTAAGTGCAGTGACTCATGCCTGTAGTCCTAGTACTTTGAGAAGCCGAGGAGGGCAGATCACCTGAGGTCAGGAGTTTGATACCAGCCTGGCCAACATGGTGAAACCCTGTCTCTACTAAAAAATACAAAAATTAGCTGAGCGTGGTGGCATGCATATGTAATCCCAGCTACTCAGGAGGCTGAGGCAAGAGAATGGCTTGAACCCAGGAGGTGGAGGTTGTAGTGAGCCAAGATGGCACCACTGTACTCTAGCCTGGGTGACAGAGCAAGACTCCATCTCAAAAAAAGGGAAAATCTTTTTCACTATTCTCATACTATGGGTATCTCACTGGAGACTGTTGCAAGACAGAAAATTTTTCAGCTATTTGTGTTTTTATTTGACACTGACCAACTGATTATTTGGCTCAAATCTGAAGCAATGAACCAGAAGACAGGATGTGGGCGAATGAAAGGAACCAGTGATTTAGCTGGGTTTCAGTAGGAAATGATAGATGTCATTATTAAATTAGATTATTTAAGAGGATGATGAAAGAATATGGGTGTCAGAATAATGTTAAAACAAGCAACATCAGGCTGGGCGCGGTGGCTCATGCCTGTAATCCCAGCACTTTGGGAGGCTGAGGCGGGTGGATCACGAGGTCAAGAGATCGAAACCATTCTGGTCAACATGGTGAAACTCCGTCTCTACTAAAAGTACAAAAATTAGCTGGGCATGGTGGCGCATGCCTGTAGTCCCAGCTACTCGGTTGGCTGAGGCAGAAGAATTGCTTGAACCCAGGAGGCGGAGGCTGCGGTGAGCTGAGATCACACCATTGCACTCCAGCCTGGGTAACAAGAGCGAAACTCCGTCTCAAAAAAAAAAAAAAACAAGCAACAATGCAATGAGAGGGTCACCACCTGGGAGCAAGTGAAACAGACTGATGAGCTGCAGTGCGGCAATGAGCAAACTTATTTTCCCACCCAAGATCTAAGAGCATGGAAGACATTACATCATTGTGCCCAATGCCAGAAGATTTTTAACCATGTACCACTAAAGGAGAGGGTGGGAGAAAACAAACAAACAAAAAAACTCCACATCATATAGACACACACCAACCTAACTATTTAGATTAGAGATCCTGGCTTACAAAGTATGGAGAAAACAAAAGGAACAGATGCTCACTTGGCCAGCTCTCAAAGAAACTCATTAAAATCCCTGCCCTTGGATTAGTACTCATGCTAAAATTTTACTTTATTTAGCCAGAAGCCACCCACTTGTGATAAAACTGAGAGTAGCATGGCCCAAAAAAAAAAAGAATTTTTAAAGGCCCAAATAACTGTGTACCCCTGTTTCCATGCACAAAAGCAGGATATAAAGTAGACCTGGGCTGGGTTTAGTGGCTCACGCTTGTAATCCCAACTCTTTGGCAGGCCTGGGTGGGAGGAACACTTGAGGCTAGGAGTTTGAGACCAGCCTAGGCAATACAGTGACAACTCATCACTACCCAAAAAACAAACAAACAAAAAAACCTAAAAAAAAAAAATAATAACCTGGGTGTGGTGGCACACACCCCTGGTCTCAGCTACTCAGGAGGCTGAGGCAGGAAGATCAGGACTTGAGCCCAGGAGGTAAAGACTGCATTGAGCTAGGATTGTGCCACTGCAATCTAGCCTGGGTAACAGAACAAGATCCTTTATCTAAAAAAATGAAACAATATAAAATAAAATAAAATAAGGTCAATGGTTATATTTTGTGTGATCTATTTCCAGTTGATAGGGCAGGCTCACAGACTATTGCATGTTTTTTTTTTTTTTTTTTTGAGACGGAGTTTCACTCTTGTTACCCAGGCTGGAGTGCAATGGTGCGATCTTGGCTCACCGCAACCTCTGCCTCCCGGGTTCAGGCAATTCTCCTGCCTCAGCCTCCTGAGTAGCTGGGATTACAGGCACGTGCCACCATGCCCAGCTAATTTTTGTACTTTTAGTAGAGACGGGGTTTCACCATGTTGACCAGGATGGTCTCGATCTCTTGACCTCGTGATCCACCCGCCTCGGCCTCCCAAAGTGCTGGGATTACAAGCTTGAGCCACCACACCCGGCCTGACTATTGCATGTTTTAAGAAAAAACAAACAAACAAAACAAAACAAAACTCTGCTTTTGTTATGGTCTGAATGTTTGTGTTCTCCCAAATTAATGAAGGCAGACCTCTTGTGAATGGTATTAGTGCCCTTAAAAAACAGACCCCAGGCTGGGCGCGGTGGCTCATGCCTGTAATCCCAGCACTTTGGAAGGCCAAGGCGGGTGGATCACGAGGTCAAGAGATCAAGACCATCCTGGTTAACATGGTGAAACCCCGTCTCTACTAAAAATACAAAAAAGTAGCTGGGCATGCTGGCACATGCCTGTAATCCGAGCTACTCAGGAGGCTGAGGCAGGAGAATTGCCTGAACCCGGGAGGCGGAGGTTGCGGTGAGCCGAGATCGCGCCATTGCACTCCAGCCTGGGTAACAAGAGCAAAACTCCGTCTCAAAAAAAAAAAAAAAAAAAAAAAAAAAGAGACCCCAGCTAGCTAGTCTCTTCTGTCATGTGAGGATGCAATGAGAAGGCACCATCTATGAAGCAGAGAGCAAGCCCTCACCAGACACTGAATCTGCTGGTGCCCTAATCTTGGGGACTTCTCAGCCCCTATAAGAAAAAAATTAGTTTTGTTTATAAGCCACCCAGCTTAGAGTGTTTATGTTACAGCAGTCCTCATGGACTAAGACAACTGTCCTTGGATTTTTGTAGCAAAGGATAGTAACTACATGACACCAGTCCTGGCTCTAATAATAAGTGCAAGGAACTAAGGGCCTGGGTCTATAATAAAGTAGGTTGAACTAAAACAGTTGAAGTTGAGAATGTGGTTTACAGCAGCAAATCTATGAATAGATACAAAGGCAGTATTTTTGTAGATAATTCAAGTAAAAGAAACAGAGCCCATACTTAATAGTACTTACCCCTAAAATAAAATGTCTGACACTTGAATTTAAAGCATCAGATTTCTAATACTTAAGATTAATTTTACATCTAGGCTATGGAGATGACATATATATACATGAAAAAGGGGTAGCCCATAGACATGACTAAACGTACATGTTCATGTGGATCAAGATCACTAAAAACAGTATTTGTAACATTAGCCACTCAGTAAATAATAATAGTAACATAATAATTGGGTTTTCTATAGCATATTTCACAATCTTGCAACAATGTACTCTATATATAACTGCATTTAAAAAACAAAAACTTTTCAAAACAATTGTGCATTATCTTATATAAATTTTACTGATATGTGATAAGCTATAACTAGGGTCAAGAAACAAATGTTAATCAGTCTAAAGTGTGACCAGAATTCATGATCAAAAGATTCTGTTGCAATTAAGAAGTGGAGAATCTAATTTGCAGTCTGTTCTAGATAAAATAATGCCTGTTTATTTTTTCTTGAATATATAATCCTGTAACAGTCCTTAAGCCAATACTGAGTAAAGATGCCTACAGATACAGCACTGTTATGGTGTGTTACAATATACACTGATGAGTAATATTACTTACTTTGGCCACACAATTCTCAGTCTTCATAGCAGTGCTTGCTAAACATACTGTTTCTTGGTTTAAGCAGAGTCTGGCACAGCTATTGTACGTCTGTAAAGAGAATTTGTTAGAAACAAGTTTTTAAAATATTGAAATACTGCCATATACTGTTTTCAAATTCTGCTCTATCTCTCAAAGTCAAAACACAAATAGATTCTATCTATAAATTAAGACTTACGGAAACTGAGAGATAAGTTAGAAAAGGGGGAGGACAAAGACAGAGCCCACGAAAGCCACTGATGTGCCCCTGAATAAGCATGTGAGTGGCAGTGGCTTCATTGTATTAATGATTAATGAAGGTGAGGGTACTGGTTATGTGGCATTTTTAAATGCAAATTTGAAGAGTTTAGTTCTGTTTAAAACAGCAGTTACTGTTCTGAGAAAAGATTTGTTTTTGTTGCTTTTCCTTCTAAACTGTCAAAACCATCAAGATCTCAAAGCATTCAGAGGACATGATTTTTTCCCCCTAAGTCGGAGTCTTGCTCTGTTGCTCAGGCTGGAGTGCACTGGCATGATCTCGGCTCACTTGGTTCAAGCGATTCTCCTGCCTTAGCCTCCCGCATAGAAGACATTTCTTTGTTTTCCTTTTCTTCTTTTCCTTCCCTTTCCTTTCTTTCTTTTGAGATAGTGAGCCAAGATCTCACCACTGTACTTCCTTTGTTCACCCCAGCTGGAAGTACAGTGGCGAGATCTTGGCTTACTGCAATCTATGCCTCCAGGATTAAAGCAATCCTTCTGGAGTAGGCGAGGGACTACAGGTGCACACTACAATGCCCAGCTAATTTTTTTGTAGAGATGGGGTTTTGCCATGTTCCCCAGGCTGGTCTTGAAATCCTGAGGTCAAGATTTTTTTTTTTTGAGACAAAGTCTTGCTCTGTTGCCGAGGCTGCAGTGCAGTGGCATGACCTCAGCTCACTACAACCTCTGCCTCCTGGGTTCAAGCAATTCTCCTGCCTCAGCCTCCCAAGTACTTGGGCTTACAGGTGCCTGCCACCATGCCCCACCAATTTTTTTTTTTTTTTTTTTTTTTGTATTTTTAGTAGAGACAGGGTTTCACCATGTTGGACAGGCTGGTCTTGAACTCCTGATTGCAGGTGATCCACCTGCCTCAGCCTCCCAAAGTGCTAGGATTACAGGCATGAGCCACCACCATCAGGCCTATCTGTATCTTAAAAGTCATCCCTTAAGCACATCTGGTAATGTTCAGGAGATAAAGTAGGAAAATCAGGCCGGGTGTGGTGGCTCATGCTTGTAATCCTAACACTTTGGGAAGCCGAGGTGGGCAGATCGCCTGAGCTCAGGAGTCTGAGGCTACCCTGGGCAACACGGTGAAACCCTGTCTCTACTAAAATACAAAAAATTAGCCAAGCATGGTGGTGGGTACCTGTATTCCTAGATACTGATACTCAAGACACTGAGGCACGAGAATTGCTTGAGCCCAGGAGATGGCAGTTGCAGTGAACCAAGATTGCACCACTGTACTTCAGCCTGGGCAATAAGCAAGACACTATCTCCAAATAAAAAAGAAAGAAAAGTAATAGGAAATGGATTTAAAAATTGGTGGTGGCTGGGCACGGTGGCTCACACCTGTTATCCTAACACTCTGGGAGACTGAGGCAGGGGAATAATTTGAGCCTAGGAGTTCGAGATCAGCCTGGGCAACATAGTGAGGCCCCGTCTCTACAAAAACCAAACAAACCATTGGTAATACTATAATTATACTTTGTGAAAAGCAAACTTACTAGTAATTACTGGACAACATATTAATAGAAATGTTTCCTTTTAGTCTTAAGCTTTTATTGATGGCATAAATCATGTTTATCAAACTTTAGTGTGCATCAGAATAATCTGGAAGGAGTGCTTGTTAAAACACAGATCACAGCAGGGCCTGGTGGCGAACACTTGTAATCCCAGCACTTTGGGAGGCCAAGATAGGAGGATCACTTGAGGTCAGAAGTTTGAGACCAGCCTGCCTGGACAACATGGTGAAACCCCATCCCTACTAAAAATAAAATAAAAAAAATTAAGTAAATAAAAATTAGCCAGGCATGGTGGCAGGTACCTGTAATCCCAGCTACTTAGGAGGCTGAGGCAGAAAAACTGTTTGAACCTGGGAGGCAGAGGCTACAGTGAGCCAAGATCGTGTCACTGCACTCCAGCATGGACAACAGAAAGAGGCTTCATCTCAAAATAAAACAACAACAAAAAACACAGATTGCTACATTCCATCCCCAATGCTTCTGAACATTTGCATTTTTAACAAGGTTCCAATTGATGTCAGTGCTGCTGATCTAGGAACGAACACTGTTTGAGAACCACTGTTATACGCATTTGTGTTGGATTTAAGAAGAAAAATCTTAAGACACAATCTTAAAACCAACAGTAAAAAAGAATTCAATTTTTTAACATTTTGAAATAATTTTAGAGAACAAGTACAAAAATAGTAAAGGTCAAGCACAGTGGCTCACGAGCACTTTGGGGAGTAGAGGCAGGAGGATTACTTGAAGCCAGGAGTTCCATACAAGCCTGCATTTCTATAAAACAAAAACAAACAAATTAACTGGGCATAGCGGCAGAGGCCTATAGTCCTGGCTACTCGGGAGGATTGACTGAGCCCAGGAGTTGAGGACTACAGGGAGCTATGATTGTATCACTGCACTCCAGCCTGGGCAACACATCAAGACATCAACTTTTTTTTTTTTTTTTTTTTTTTTGAGATGGAGTCTCACTCTGTTGCTCAGGCTGGAGTGCAATGGTGTAATCTCTGTTCAATGCAACCTCTGCTCCCGGGTTCAAGCAATTCTCCTGCCCAGTCTCCCAAGTAGCTGGGATTACAGGTACCCGCCATCAAGCCTGGCTAATTTTTTGGATTTTTAGTAGAGACAGGGTTTCTCCATGCTGTTCAGGGTGGTCTCAAACTCCCGACCTCAGGTGATCCACCTGCCTTGGCCTCCCAAAGGGCTGGGATTACAGGTGTGAGCTACTGAGCCCACTCCCTTCCCCCCACCACCATTTTTTTTTTTTTTAAAGAGATGGTGTCTTGGCCAGGTGTGGTGGCTCACACCTGTAATCCCAGCACTTTGGGAAGCCAAGGCGGGCAGATTACCTGAGGTTGGGAGTTTGAGACCACCCTGAACAGCATGGAGAAACACCATCTCTACTAAAAATAAAAAAAAATTAGCCGGGAGTGGTGGAGGGTACCTGTAATCCCAGCTATTTGGGAGGCTAAGGCAGGAGAATTGCTTGAACCTGGGAGGTGGAGGTTGTGGTAAGCCAGGACTGTGCCATTGCACTCCAGCCTGGGCAACAAGAGCAAACTCCATCTCAAAAACCAAACACACACACACACACACACACACACACACACACACACACACACACATACACACACACAGAGAGAGAGAGAGAGAGAGAGAGAGAGAGAGAAAGAGAGAGAAAGTAAAGATTTCCTATATGCTCGGCACCTAGCTTCTCCATATGTTAATGTCTTACATAATCACAGAACATTTATCAAAACTAAGAAATTAACATGGTACTATATAAAGTACAGAACTTTTTCACGTTTCAACAGTTTTTCCACTAACATTCCTTTTCTGTTCAGCATCTAATCTAGGATCCCACATTGCATTTGTTTGTCATGTCTCTCAAGACTCCTCTTATTTTCAACAATTTCTCAGTCTTTCCTTATCTTTCATGACTGACACGGCTGAACAGCACTGATCACTTAATCTACAGACTGTGCCTCAATTTGGGTTTGTCTGATGTTTTCTCATGATCGGATTGAGGTTATTTTGGGGAAAGATACTTTAGAGGTGATGTACCCTTCTCACTGCATCAAATCAGAAGGTATGTTGCTATTTCTGGTGATGTTAGCCTTGATTATATAGCTAAGGACATGTCTAACAAGATTCTCCACTGTAATTCTGTTTCTACTTGAATCTCTGCTTGCTGCTTTTAGCATCCATTGGTGAATTATGCCCATGGTAATTTTCACTGTGTATTCTAATAGTGAATTTATTATTTTTGTCTTTCCTTCCACATTTATTAACTGGCATTATTCTGTAAGGAAAAGCTGTGATTTCACACCTCATCTGTTTGTTTAGTTACTCATTTGTTTATTTATATCAGCATGAACAGATATTTAAAGAATGTGATTTTGGTTAAGCATAATTCTTTGGAAAGAAAATAGATAAAAATAAAAATTAAGGAAAAATATGGAAAATAGTAGAGATATATGACTCCCTACCCATATTATAAAATCGGTTTTTTGTCTGTTTGTTTTTTTTGGAAGGAGTCTCACTGTGTTGCCCAGGCTAGAGTGCAGTGGTGCAATCTCAGTTCACTATAATCTCCACCTCCTAGGTTCAAGTGATTTACCTGCCTCAGCCTCCGGAGTAGCTGGGATTACAGACATGTGCCACTTTGCCAGGCTAATTTTTGTAGTTTTAGTAGAGAAGGGGTTTCACCATGTTGGCCAGGCTGGTCTCAAACTCCTGACCTTAAGTGATCTGCCTACCTTGGCATCCCAAAGTGCTGAGATTACAGGCATGAGTCACTGTGCCCATCCATTTTACTTTTAGACAAGCTAAACCTTAAAAATCCAGCCTGGTCATTAGAGAAATGCAAATCAAAACTATACTGAGATACCATCTCACGCCAGTTAGAATGGCGATCATTAAAAAATCTGGAGACAACAGATGCTGGAGAGGATGTGGAGAAACAGGAACACTTTTGCACTGTTGGTGGGAGTGTAAATTAGTTCGGCCATTGTGGAAGACAGTGTGGCAATTCCTCAAGGACCTAGAAATAAAAATTCCACTTGACCCAGCAATCCCATTACTGGGTATATATCCAAAGGATTATAAATCGTTCTATTATAAGGACACATGCACATGAATGTTCACTGCAGCACTGTTTACAATAGCAAAGACCTGGAACCAACCCAAATGCCCATTGGTGATAGACTGGACAGGGAAAATGTGGCACATATACTCCATGGAATACTATGCAGTCATCAAAAAACGATGAGTTCGTGTCCTTTGTAGGGACATGGATAAACCTGGAAACCATCATTCTCAGCAAACTGACACAAGAACAGAAAAGCAAACACTGCATGTTCTCACTCATAGGCAGGTGTTGAACAATGAGAACATATGGACACAGGGAGGGGAGCATCACACACTGGGGTCTATTGGAGGGAACTAGGGGAGGGACAGCAGGGGGTGGGGAGTTGGGAGGGATAACATGGGAAGAAATGCCAGATACAGGTGATGGGGAGGAAGGCAGCAAACCACATTGCCACGTATGTACCTATGCAACAATCTTGCATGTTCTTCACATGTACCCCCAAACCTAAAATGCAATTATATACATATAAAATAAAAATTTTTTAAAAAAATCCAGCCTGGTCAACATGGTGAAACCTTGTCTCTACCAAATATCCAAAAATTAGCTGGGCATGGTGGCAGGTGCCTGTAATCTCAGCTACTCAGGAGGCTGAGGCAGGAAAATCGCTTGAACCTAGGAGGGGGAGGTTGCAGTGAGTTGAGATTTTGCCATGCACACCAGCCCAGGCAACAAGAGTGAAACTTCGTCTCAAAACAAAATTCTTTTTTTACCAACCTCTTTTGTTCTTATAATTTAAGTAAAAATTATTTCAAAATATATATATATATAAAATAAATTAGAGCACTAGAAATTTGTGTATAGATTCAAACTATTGGTGCATGTAAATTCTGTGCTGCAGATTTGTTATTTCTTTTGCATTGTCTAAGTCCATAAACATTTACCATTCATACACACATACAACATATTTTTTTCTTTTTGCTCACCTGCAACTGTCTTGATCAAGTTATAACAACACAAATATTTTTAAAATAAAATTCATGGCCAGGTGTGGTGGCTCATGCCCGTAATCCCAGCACTTGGGGAGGCCAAGACAGGTGGGTCACAAGGTCAGGAGATTGAGACCATCCTGACCAACATGGTGAAACCCCGTCTCTACTGAAAATACAAAAATTAGTCGGGCATGGTGGTGCATGCCTGTAATCCCAGCTACTTGAGAGGCTGAGGCAGGAGAATCACTTGAACCAGGGACTTAGACGTTTAGATGAGCCAAGATGGCACTACTGCACTCCAGCCTGGCCACAGAGCAAAAACTCCACCTCAAAAAAATAAAATAAAATTCACTATGTTTTAAAGATAAATTTATGAAGTAATTAGTATCTGCTGAATAAAATACAACTTAAAGAGTTCTGCTCCCAGTAATGGCAGAAATTTTTATATCAGATCAACCCTCCTACAGATAGGGAAAACATGTTAAAGCTATGTTAAGGCACTGGAGATTGACTGAAAATCGGCAGAAAATGGGGAAGGAGAGGCCTGATCTTGAAAGAAGAGAACCACACTGGGTGAGATGTGTGTTTATGCGCTTTTCCCCTGAAGGCACTCATAAGTCCACTTGGTGCAGGGTGACTAGAATTCAATCTGAAAGCCACAGTCTACTGGCTTGAGATATCAAGTGATAGAGTTCAAAATTACCATACTGGCTAGCAATAGAGAACAGAAATTCCAGAAATGAAAGAGAACCATAGGGGAAGGAGAAAGACTAAAAAATTATATATAAATTCCCCTCAAATCTATGGCTAACCCCCAAACTACATAAATGAAGGGGAGATTCCAAGGATTTCAATGGAGAGCAACAGCTGGACGGTTGAAAGCCTGAGTAGATGAATTCAAGTTGCTGCTCATGAAGGGAGAAAGAGTTTAGAATTTGACTTCTATCAAGTTAGAAAGACTTAATAAGAATCTTAGTCTTTCCACTGAAAATTCAAAAAAGACCATGAGTTTAGATTCAAGAGTATGTGTTAGGAGTAAGAGCAAAACCAAAACACATCTGACCTTAGCAAATATAAAACCAAGCCTCCACAATATGACTGGTTATAGAGTTCAGCCAGGAATTTAATCAGAGGAAGAAAAAAAAGAATTCAAAGTTTCTGCAATGTACCATTTATAATATCCATTATATAATCAAAAATTGCCAAACATGAGAAAAAAGAGATATACGGGATCCATTGTCTAGAGCAAAATGAATCAAAAACCAACTCTGAGAAGATCTATTTGTAGAACTTAGCATATACTATAGCTCTAAGAAGCTATAATAGATATGCTCAAACTTGAACATAGCAATAAAAGATATGATCACAATGAATAAACACATGAAAAATTCTACCAGAAAATAAAAAACCTAAAATAAACTAAATAGAAATTCTAGAACTGAAAAGTGCATTATCTGAAATGAAAAATTCAGGCTGGGCATGGTGGCTCATGCCTGTAATCCCAGCACTTTGGGAGGCCAAGGGAAGGAGGATAGCTTGAGCCCAGGGGTTCAGGACCAGCCTGGGCAATGTAGTGAGACCCTGTCTCTACAACACAGAAAAAATTGGCTGGGCACATCACCTGAGGTGAGGAGTTTGACCAGCCTGGTCAACATGGTGAAATCCATCTCTAATAAAAATACAAAAATTAGCTGGGTGTTGTTACACATGCCTGTAATCCCAGGTACTCGGGAGGCTGAGGCACAAGAATTACTTGAACCTGGGAGGTGGAGGTTGCAGTGATCCAAGATCGTGCCCACTGCATTCCAGCCTGGGAGACAGAGCAAGACTGTGTCTAAAAAAAAAAAAAAAAAAAAAAAAAAATATATATATATATATATATATATATATATATGTAGACTGAACTTCATCCAAATATTAGAATCTTTTCATCAGAACACACCATGAAAGAAAGAAAAAATACAACAAAAAAGAAAACCAAAAAAATAAAATAAAAACACAAAATTAAAAAAAAAAAAACACACCATGAATAGGCAAGCCATAGAATTGATAAAACAATCAGAGTACATATATCTGACAAATGAATGGTATCCAGAATTCAATATAGTTGAGTCTACAACTCAATAATAAAAAGGCAAACAATGAATAGCTACAAACTTAAAACAGATACTTCACAAAATATCTGAATAACCAATAAGCACATGAAAAAGTACTTAACATATGCTTACCAAAAACCTTCATAGAATAACATTCACAGTAACTTTACCTATAAAGATGGAAATGGCTCAGATATCCACCAAAAGGAGACAGAAAACAAACTGCAATATAGTTATTCAACTACTGATATACACAGTAACATAGATGAATCTCACAAACATTATGCAAAGTGAATGTCAGACCCCAAAAATGTAGCATTCCATTATACAAAATCCTAGAAAAGGCAAACTAATCTATAGTGACAGTAAGTTGATCAATATTGGATTCATTGGTGGTGTGGAAAATAAGTAGAAAGGAGAACAAGGGATCTTCCTAGGTAATAAAAATATTCTCTAGTTTAATCAAGGTGGTGGTTACATAGGTGGTGAGATTCATCAAAAATTCATTGACTTACACAATTAAGATATGTATAATTTATTGTATGAAAACTTCCAATAAAAGTGTCTTAAGGGTAAATTTTTTACAGAGGTGTGTCCAGTCAATCAATAAAAGTATGCTGGCTGGGCATGGTGGCTTATACCTGTAATCCTAGCACTTTGGGAGGCTAAAGCGGGTAGATCACAAGGTCAGGAGTTTGAGACCAGCGTGGCCAATATGGTGAAACCCCATCTCTACTAAAAATACCAAAAAAATTAAAAAATAAAAAAAAATTAGCCAGGCATGGTTACTTGGGGTATGAGGCACGAGAACTGCTTGAACCCAGGAGGCAGAGGTTGCAGTTAGCTGACATCACGCCACTGCACTCCAGCCTGAGTGACAGAGACTCCATCTTAAAAAAAAAAAAAAAACAAAAAAACAAAAAAACGCAGCCAGGCTCATGCCTGCAATCCCAGCACTCTGGGAGGCGGAGGCGGTCGGATCACGAGGTCAAGAGATTGAGACCATCCTGGCCAACATGGTGAAACCCTGTCTCTACTAAAAATACAAAAAATAGCCAGGCATGGTGGCATGTGCCTGTGGTCCCAGCTGCTCGGGAGGCTGAGGCGGAAGAATGGCTTGAATCCAGGAGTCGGAGGGTGCAGTGAGCCGAGATTACGCTATTGCACTCCAGCCTGGCGATAAGAGCAAGACTCCGTCTCAAAAAAAAAAAACAAACTTGATTTTTTTTGAAAACCTTAAGTTATAAAAAGAAAGTGTTTTCCTTCAAAATTACCTTCTTTTCCTTTCATGAATGAATATATGATAACATACTTAGGGAACTATCAGATAGATTCAGAAAAATCTATGCCAGGCCTCAGGGAGTTTCCAGAGTGGGGCTATATATAGGACTTTATTTTCTATACATTCCATCTGTAAAATAGGTATATGACTTTGCTTATCTCCCAAGGAAGTAACACTGATCAGTAAACTGAAACTTGTCATAGTTTCTTTACCACTCTGCAATTAAAAGCCTAAAACATTCAGTATTTTCCATTCAGTATTTTCCTATTATAAGACTCTCCCCAGTTTGAAATCCAGCTAGTGAATATAATAGCCACAGGCAAGATAGATTCTGTCCCCATGCGACACTTGAAAAGGTAGCTTCGTTGCTGAACCAGAGGTAGAGAGTTTTGCGTTGGAGTACTTTAATACGTTTTTGTATCGTATATAAAGCACATAAGCATAAACTAGTAAGATGCCTTGCTGAAAACTACCTTCTTTGTGAAAGCAGGCTGTAATTCTGAACAAGTTTTCAATTTTCACACCGCTGCTAGGGTAAAACATTTTAAAGAGTTTAATTTTTTACAATGGATTCAATGACATAGGATTATCTAACAAAGTAATGGCTAATCAATAGAAGGTTTAGTTGTCAGGTGAAACATATAACACACTAAAAGGGATTGATTGCCAGACTTCCCCTTATTTACTAGAAGGTATATATTTAAAATGACACAAACTTGTTACTGGGCTGCATTCTTTTAACCTTTCAAAAAGCTGCTTAAGAAATCTGTTCAGCATCCCTATAGCATAACAATATATAGGATAATGAAAATGGCTAGTGACTGGGGGTGGGAAGATAGGGAGACAGGGACTTCCAGATATATGGTAACATCAAATCATGTCCCACACAAGTATATGGTATAGAAAAAGCATTCCAAAAAGCGACATCCAAGGAAGCTCGAAGTAGGTTTTTAAAATGCCACACAGATGCTACTGAATCTTGTTCAATATATGCAAAGCTGTATCTGATCTCATTCCATGTTGTTTTTAGGGGAGATTTTTTTTTTTTTTTTTAGGACTCATGCAGCTGAGCACAACAGGCTTCCTCCTGTGCTCCCATCCCTTTTTTTTTTCCTTTTTTCTTTTTTTCAGTGAAGAATGTGCCCCCCTTTTTAATGGTATATCCAGAGTAAGCACTGAAAACAAAATGAATTGGGCCCATATGTACTCTGACCAGCATATAATCTGTTTCCTTTATAATTTATTCCCAGTATCACAACTCTCTATATGAAAATACACTCTTTATGGTCATTGCAACCCAGAAGTTCAATAATATTTTTTCCAATAAGTCAGTGATTACACAATTTATCAAGGAATGATTACATTATAATACAAATAAAACAAAACACCAACCCCCTATACAGTCTTCCTTCCTCAAAGTAATTTTAGGAAAGCTGGTTATTAAATTGCTTCTTTTTGACGAAGGGTTTTTGTAGCTAGGCACAAATTGCCAAACCGTGTTTTAAAAAAAAGTTATTAGACTCTAAAGGATTCAACAGAAGTGCGAAGTTATATAAACAAATCACTTCATCAGATTTGGAAAGATCACTTTTGTCTTACTTAAGAGACCTACATTAATTACCTTTAAGATCTTTTACACGGCTATTTAAAATAAGTAAAATTTATTTATTTATTTCAAATGAGGTGCTTCTTCCAAAGTATTAAATAATGTTTACAAATGCAAAAGCATTTTTATAAATAGGTAATTAAAACAGATGACTAAAATTAAGTCAAGCTGCAAAACATTACCCAGAATGCATTGCGATTCTTTTTTTTTTTAAATAAACATTTCAGGCAATTTTTTTTTTTCACCCAAAGCCCAAAGCACTTTAGGGGGGGCAAAAAGAGGTAGTAAGTTTGATAGAGTAAAAAGAAAAAAAACCCCACAACAACCAATTACACATGTATAACGAAATAATGCCAAACCCTAAACCAAAGTATTTACAAGATAGTCCCTTAAGCATAGTTTGTCATATTGCAATTACACCTTGCCTACTGCCAAGCCAAAGTGCTTACTATTGCCACTAGAGGGAGAAGTGTCTTAACACAAAGCAACGGCATACAGGGAACCGGTTTTCTTGAGCAATTATCAGAACAAAGCTCCCTTGGCTGTGTGTACCTTCTAATTACTCAATACAATTAAAATGACTAACCTAAAACAAATAGAGATGGGAAAACAAAAAACAAAAACCCTGTCTGTCGGATATCAGGGACTTCATTAAATCTTTTTCCCTCATCAATCAACTCAGAAAGAAGGGAATGCCATCATATATGAACATAACAGAGCTATTAAAGGAAGCAAATTTGGTGTGTGGTTTTTGTTTTTGTCTTTTAAATGAAGAAAAGGAGTGGCTCTCTTGAAAAAAGAAATGTCTTGGTATTTACCCATCTGGATGCTGCTTGAAAACAAATTGTCCTCCAAAGAACAGAAATACAGTATGTTTTCTCTCAGTTCACTGGCTTATGAATGACTTGTTGTTGTTGTTGTTTTTGTTAATACATACTCTAATGTCATTTTCTGTGTCAGTGATGTGCTTTTTCCTCCTACTCATCCAACTGTATAAAGGAGCTATGCCCATCAGACTTCCATGCTTATATTGGCTTATTTAAGTTCTTCACTGCTGTTTTTTGTGGATCTATTCCAAGGCAATGTTTAGAACAATGTAGGAATTTTTTTCAGGGTAGGGGAGTGTGGTAGAAAAGGAAAACAGCTACATATTCCTTCTAAAAGACTTATGGAGTCCCTTTTATAAGGCCCAGTCATTAACAGAAGATGACAACAGAGTCATTTTTCTTTCAGCTGACAATTGTGACATTTTTCCAGCAGTGTGCAAGGTGTTGAAAACCTGGCAGCTGTTACCTCCTGGGATGAAGATACTTTTTTATCCTCCCTTGACAGTTTAACTCAGTGGGTCAGCACCTTTAAAGACTGCAAAGTATCCTTGAAGAGGATGGAAGCTTGAATTACTGCTCCCTCCCTGATCAATGTAAACCCTCACTGCAGGTGAAGTCTCCATCTATAGAGGTGCATGGGGGAGGAAAATGTAATGCCCTGAGCCAGATGGTTTTTATCTTGTTTTTAAAGAATAAAGGAACAAGCTAACAAGGGAGACAGCTACTTTGTTAGCTTCTTGGCCTCTCTCATGGCTTTGCATCCCCAGGGTTCCAGCTACACAAGAGAAAGAATACAGGAAAACGTAAACACTTAAAGAAATATAACTAGAGGGCTGGCATCATGCTGCTTTCAAAGAGTTGAGAAAGCTCTACTCAATGCTTTATTTATCACTGCCCACGTTCTCAGGATGGTAAGTGGACACATACACAAAGGGAATGGGGGATGGGAGAGGGATTAGACAACGGTCACAATTTACTCAATTACAGAGAAAGGCAGTGCTGACAGATCCTATTAGCGCCAATGAGAAGCAAAGAGTTGCACGTTGTAAATGCCACATCTTCAGAAAGTAGTAAGTACTTTCATATATCCTCCCAGGCCTTTGCCCTTGATTGCAGATAGAAATAAAGGGTAGGAAAACAGTGGCTACCCTGTCCTTGACTTCACATTTTTAGGAATAAAAGTAAAACAAAAATTGAAGCCATTTTGTACATCCTTTAAATAAAAGCTTATACTTTTGTCAAGAAATGAGATTATTCTGAAACTAAGAAAATTAACTTTCTTATACTGCGCTACTTCCTTTCCCTACCCCACACTCTTCCACCTTCAGATGTTGGAAATGAAATGAAGAAGCAGGCAAGGGACACAGGGAACAGTGTCTTAATTTTCTCCTTCATTATTTCTTGTTCTAGTAATATCTTTGTCAGGTTTTGGAATTACTGTTAAGGTGGATTTATAAGTCAAGAAGTGTTCTTTCCTTCTCTATTCTGTGAAAGGGTAAAAAAATTCTTATCATTTCTTTCTTAAATATTTGTTGAATTCACCAGTAAACCACATATGCCTTCTGATAATTAAGTTTCTTTAACAGTCATAGGGCTATTCAAATTTTGCTTCACCCTGTGTTATTTTGGTAAGTTGTATTTTTCAAGGAATTTGTTCAACTTGCCAAATCTGAACTTGCCAAATTTGCAAACATAAAGTTGTCTGTTCCTCCAATATTTAGATAGCTCTCCAAATAAACATGTAGTAATGTCCTATCAACAATGGCAAAACGTTATTTTTGAATAATATATGTAAACTATGTTAGTTAAAAACAATACTAAATTGCTAGAATATAATTGAACTTTTTAATAATCAATAGTGAAAGAATTTCTGAAATACCATTAGAAATATCTGCAAAAGAATCTCAAGTTAATGAGATGCAAATCCTACTTTTATTAACACTAGGTATAAGGTGGCCTTGACCTTTTTGTCTATAGAAATTGACTACAAGAAGAAAACAAAAACAAAAAGCAAAAATAGCAAACAGCAAATGGCACTCTATTATGTCAAATGCAACAGAGAAAAGGAGTTTAAACAGCTTATATACTATGTCCTACCTTAAAAAAATCAGCAATGGGGTAATCAAGTTCAGGGCAGTCCTGGACAGCTGCCCTGTGACCCGCTTCTATTGACCCCTGCTATTCATCACCCTTCCCTAAGATAGAGAGGGCAAGCTCTCAGGGAGTGACCACCACAATAGACAGACACAAGCCAACAGTAATCTGGTTCGAGCAAAAAACCAGATGGCACTGCAATAAATTTACAAATCTGCATTCATGGGGCTGTTAAAACACCCAGAAGCTAAAAGACTCTGAGGGCCCCAGGAGGATCTCCTACTTCCCTGTTTCTAAAGGCCATTTCTCTTTCCAAGAACATTGAGTTCATGCTCTTCACAAAGAGAATGGAGATAAAACACTTTACAAAGAAGGGAGGAGAAAAAGCCTCATGACCTAATTAATCTCCAGAGCTTGGATCTCAACACTGAATGTCAGATATTAGAAAAATCATTTCAGAACACCATGGGGGGGGGGGAGAATGTTGTTAAATTAAAGTGGGAGGGGGAAGGGGGGAAGAGAACTGCTAAAACAGCAATGAAAAAAACAACATTAAATCTCTTTCGAATACTGCATACAACAGATCTTGCAAGTAGAAAATGATTCAATAATGTATGCATTTATTTTTAAAATGAATCAGATTAGTCCCATGTGTGACCTGCTGGTCCATCTGTATGTGCTGGACTTAATAGGCACGATTCTCTCTCTTGCTTCAGTTTGAAGTATGAGAGAGATAAATTTAGTTTAATTTTCAACAGATCAGCCTATCCATTTTCCAAATGGACCATCTGGATCAGCCTATTAAAATTAATTTATAACTTTGCAGAGTGAAAATTCGTTTGTTAGCTTAAATAAAGTTGCCAAAACTTTTTGTCGTGTCATTGTTTTCTGACAGTTGTTTTTGTATAGTGGGCAAAGTGTTTTTACTTCAATTTCTTATTCAATATTGTCCTATTGATTTAGATGAACAGATCAGGTGTTGATTCTCCAAACGGTTAAAATTGTTAACTGTCTCAACATCAATTACTGATTTTTTTTTTTTTAAAGAAAAGCTTCCTGGATGATTCAATTCTGTTTACTAAACAATTGTTTTTATAAAAAAGGAATAGTGCTCAACCAAAAAACATTTAACATATAGTAAATTAAAAAATGAATGTGTCACAGTTTCAAGTACTTACCCTCTAAATTAATACTATATATAAACTGAAGTCAGAAGGCATAAGTAGAAATGTTTTGGAAAAACCGAGATTTGAGTATCAAATCACTAATTACCTAGACAAGTCATCTAACCTTTCTAAGCCTCCATTTTCTTCATCTATAAATTGGAAATCACATCATGTCTAAAAACTTCACAGGGTTATTGTGAGGGTTAAAGCAAATAAGCATCATGTTCATGGTGGGTGCTCAACAAATACTCGATCTCCTATTTCCTAGAACAATGCCATAAATGCAAGTAAATTAGAATTATTTTTACTGCTGCTCAGGCTCATTGTATCCAATTTATATTAAAAATGAATAAGGGCCAGGCATGGTGGCCCATGCCTGTAATCCCAGCACTTTGGGAGGCCAAGATGGGCCGATCGCCTGAGTTCAGGAGTTCGAGACCAGCCTGCCCAACATGGTGAAACCCTGTCTCTACTGAAAATAGAAAAATTAGCAGGGCATGGTGGCCCATGCCTGTAATCCCAGCACTTTGGGAGGCCAAGATGGGCCGATCGCCTGAGTTCAGGAGTTCGAGACCAGCCTGCCCAACATGGTGAAACCCTGTCTCTACTGAAAATAGAAAAATTAGCAGGGCATGGTGGCATGCACCTGTAATCCCAGCTACTTAGGAGGCTGAGGCAGGAAAATCACTTGAACCCGGGAGGTGGAGTGAGCCGTGATCGTGCCACTGCATTCCAGCCTGGGCAACAGAGTGAGTCTGTCTCTAAACTAAACTAAACTAAACCAAACTAAACTTAAAAAATTAAATTAAAAAACGAATAGGTAGCACAACTTATTCTCTGGCAACATTGTAAGAACTTGTGTTTTTTGTTTATGCCAAAGACGTTTTAATATTTACAAGACCACAATAGTATTGAACTTCCACATGTAAAATGTGTTACCTTCTAGAGGTGGGGCACAGCAGTGAGCAAACTTTTTTTTTTTTTTTTTTTGGGACAGAGTCTTGTTCTGTTGCCCAGGCTGGAGTGCAGTGGCTCGATCTCAGCTTACTGCAAACTCCGCCTCTTGGGTTCAAGCGATTCTCCTGTCTAAGCCTCCCCAGTAGCTGGGATTACAGGCACCTGCCATCATACCTGGCTAATTTTTGTATTTTTTTTAGTAGAGATTGGGTTTCACCATGCTGGTCAGGTTGGTCTCGAACTCCTGAACTCAGTTGATCCGCCCACCTCAGCCTCCCAAAGTGCTGGGATTACAGGCGTGAGCCACTGTGCCTGGCTGCAAAATGTTTTTCTTAAGTTATTATTAATAATGGCCTTTCCTTCTAGAAAAAGCAAACAAAATATTGCTCAGACTAAAAGGGCTAACTTTATCATAGGCAGATCTGTTTTGATACTTGAAAAAAAAAGTCTGAAGAATCGTAACAGGAAAATAGGAGTTAAAGGCAACTATTCTACCATCTACACTTAAGAAGCATTTAAAACTACTTTTCCCGGCCGGGCGCAGTGGCTCATGCCTGTAATCCCAGCACTTTGGGAGGCCGAGGCAGGTGGATCACGAGGTCAAGAGATTGAGACCATCCTGGTCAACATGGTGAAACTCCATTTCTGCTAAAAATACAAAAAATTAGCTGGGCATGGTGGTGCATGCCTGTAATCCCAGCTACTCAGGAGGCTGAGGCAGGAGAATTGCCTGAACCCAGGAGGCGGAGGTTGCAGTGAGCCGAGATCGCGCCACTGCACTCCAGCCTGGGTAACAAGAGTGAAACACCTCCTCAAAAAAAAAAAAAGTTACTTTTCCCAAATAACTCTTTTCTTTGAATCTGTATTCACTACACGTAACCAGCTGACTGTCCTGTACATGTATACCTAGAATGTTTTTTAAACAACCAGGAAAACAATGTCACCTGATTGAAACTGATGGCTATGGCCAGGCCAACTTCAGTGTACTCTTAATATAAGCTCCAGTGCTTAAAGAATGGCAAATCCAGGGTTTCCTATCTTTTGTTTTGTTGTTGGTAGCTTTTTATTTTAAGTAAGACTGAATTTCATACCTGTCTAAGTGAATTCTTCTCTGGTATTATCTTCCTAGGGGGTTCGCCATTATTACAGTCTTCTCTCTCTGAGGAATTCTGTGAAAGAAAGTAAGCTTTAATTCAGTTCTCATTATCTTCAATCTTATTCTGTGGGAGTAAACTGAATTACATTTCTAATTCTGTAAGCTAGAACATACATATATTTATACAATTATTCACTTGAATATTTGTATACATACAGATATTCACGTATGTAAAGGAAAACATATGTCCCTGTATATAAATAATGTAAAGATTTAGATGGGAAGTATTTTATGTATCTTTAAGCACTGTACAGGAGATCATATTCATTAGATCTCTAGCTTGCACTTTGACACAGGTTGACACTGGAAACAAGAATGTTCCAGCCCACACTTAGCTGGTGACAACTAAAATCATGATTATTATCTTCTCTATTAAATAATTAGTTTTCAATTGTAGTAAACGTATGGTTGGAGGCCGGGCGCGGTGGCTCAAGCCTGTAATCCCAGCACTTTGGGAGGCCGAGGCAGGTGGATCACGAGGTCGAGAGATCGAGACCATCCTGGTCAACATGGTAAAACCCCGTCTCTACTAAAAGTGCAAAAAATTAGCTGGGCATGGTGGCACGTGCCTGTAATCCCAGCTACTCAGGAGGCTGAGGCAGGAGAATTGCCTGAGCCCAGGAGGCGGAGGTTGCGGTGAGCCGAGATCGCGCCATTGCACTCCAGCCTGGGTAACAAGGGCAAAACTCCGTCTCAAAAAACAAACAAACAAACAAAAAAAAAAACAAAAAAAAAAACGTATGGTTGGCACAGGTCTCCAAGTCTGGGTCCTAAAAATAGTTATTTATCTTCCCCTCTTCTCAGATTTTATTTTATTTTCTTCAATAAACGTAGCATAGGACTTAATAAAACATTTAATCAGTGATTTAGGATTAGAGTCCATTCCTTGGCACTATCACCTCAAACAGCAGCTAGAGGACCCTAAAATGTCAGTGGAGTTTTTATATACTTGGGAGGGGAAAAAACAACAAGCCAATTGAAATGAATTCATGAGTACCAAAAATCTGCTAGTCAACATATGTAAATCACTATCTATAAGGCAAAATACAGAAAATCCAAATTATGTAATATTTGAGTTCCATTTTCAGCAACAACATTAGTAACATTAATATTTAAAACCTTGCAGTTGTGCTGGGTACAGTAGCTCACACTTGTAACCCTGGCACTTTGGGAGGCCAAGGTGGGCAGATCACCTGAGGTCAGGAGTTCGAGACCAGCCTGGACAACGTGGTAAAACCCCATCTCTACTAAAAATACAAAATTAGTTGGGTGTAGTGGTGGGTGCATATAATCCCAGCTATTTGGGAGGCTGAAGCAGAAGAATCACTTGAATCCGGGAGGTGGAGGTTGCAGTGAGCCGAGATCATGCCACTGCACTCCAGTCTGGGTGACAGATAAAGGCTCCATCTCGAAACAATAACAATAACAAACTTGCTGTTAATATGTTCATTATATTACATATAGTTATAACATTCTAACTGGACAGTTACTTTATTTGTAGGTTCAGAAATTATTTCTAACATAAGAGTTTATCTGAAAATTTTCATACAAGCATGAAATTATTATTATACAATCATTAATGTGTTCTAAACTTCCACGTAAGTTTTACATTTTTGGTTTGCATTAGATATTGTATTTTGAAAGATATTGAAAGATTAAAAAATGTACTGTGTCATTCTGAGGCCCTTTCACCTCTGTGGCTAACACCTGTATGCCACCTTTAGCAAGCCTAATAGGCCAATACCCTAATGTGTTTCTTCTGAGCAGCAATATCTTATGAGGTTTAACTTGGTATTTTACGTTTGTGGTGATCCCTTAAAAGTTCCTAAAATTAAAGAAGAAAAAGCATGCTATCTTACAAAGAAAGGGACAGAGAGACTCAAGAACTTCAGAGTTATAACTTCTCCTATTTGGGAAAAAAAAATGGAGATTATCTACCAAAAAATGGAGGAAGGCTATAGCTGAATTAATGACTACAAAGCTTGATAAACGAGGCAACTGGCAATACATGCTATGTAAGAGAATCAAACAAAGAAAGGGACAGGTCAAAAATCTAACCCATAACATCAAGTTGTATATTTAACTTTGTTTTTTTTTTAATGTAAAGATCAATGTTTTAAACACCAAAATTAAATGTCTTATATAATAAAAGCTTAAGCCAGTATCCAATTATAAACTTACAATTTCCAAGTAATTCTTTTTCAGGTCATGAAATTCCACCCTCCTTTATTTTACTTTACATTATTTTATTTTTTGAGATGGAGTCTCCCTCTGTCACCCAGGCTCACTGTGACCTCCACCTCTGGGGTTCAAGTGATTCTCCTGCCTCAGCCTCCCCGAGTAGCTGGGACTACAGGCGCATGCCTGTAAACCACGACCAGCTAATTTTTTTTTTTTCCCCCGCAGAGATAAGGTTTCACCACGTTGGCCAGGCTGGTCTCAAACTCTTAATGTCAGGTGATCCGCCTACCTCGGCCTCCCAAAGTGCTGGGATTATAGGGGTGAGCCACCGCAATGCCCAGTCTCACCTTCCTTTAAATAAAAACTGTATTAGATAATATAAACCTGTTTAATTCGGTGTAAGATCCTGTATTTCAAAATTAATTATGTTTTTTGAAATGTTATCATGTAACTTGAGAGCCTAATTACTTTTTGCTAGAAGTTTGTTGTACCAAAGATACTATAACTGACATTTTCATTCTACAGGTACTCAGGTTGATACACAATTGCTGGCAAACTCCTCCATACTGAATTATAAAGTGAAAAATAGTGAGTCCAACCTAACAGCATGAGTAATGACTAGCCCATATCCACAAGTTTCTTCTTCCTGACCCTCTATTTTATCAGATTTAGATGGATAACCACTGGTGGATATTATGAAACTGTCTGAAGAATGAAAACACAAAGGGAGCTTAAAGGTTGTTACTGATGGAACACAAAGCTCCTTAGGAATTCCCGTCCCCTTTCTATCCCATTAGGGCAAAGAATATTTAAGTGGTATTGTTAAAAATAACTCTTAAGCAAAAAAGAGGGGAACCCATAAACATTGGTATAGCTTCTTTTTATACAGGTTAACCCAACACTTTTACTCTGGGTCATCCATCATGAGAAATCAAATCAAACAAAAAATCCAACTTCGTTGTTACAAAAAATAGAAGTAGGGACATTAAACAGTCATGATATCAGGAACAAGGATTAGGTATTCTCCTAATACTGAAGAGTAAAAGCAGAATGCCAGTGAATAAGATGACTAGGTCTACATGCAGTCTTGAGGGTAAAGGGTAATGATGAAATAGCCATGTGTACCTAAGCTGTCACCTCAATAGTTCTCAAAGCCTGTCCAACATCACCCAGCAGAGCTCAGCAACACTGTTATTTCTTGCATTTTTATCTATAGAGGATTCCCAATAAGCTATGTGCATAATTTTCCTAGGTCATCAAGCTAAATTCTATTTAAGGATAAGTGATTAACATAAGCAAGAGTCATCAATGGATGCTAAAATTAGCAAGTGAGCCCAGTGCTGTGGCATGTGCCTATAATCCCAGCTACTCAGGAGGTGGAAGCAGAGTGAGTACTTGAGCCCAGGAGTTTGAGAGCAGCCTGGGCATCACAAGCAAGATACCAGCTCAAAAACATAAGTAAAATTTAAGACTGGAATAAGTGAATGAAAGTTTGACAAATAGCAGGATAGTCCAATAATCTAAAAATATTTTTTCTATAAGATACTTAATAGTTACAAATGAAAAAAGAATAACCTCAAAGTGGAGAAAACCGGCAGACACCACCTTAACATTATGTGCCTTTTGATATGATGTACTGAAAACAGCACATCACTTGTGGGTATCCTTGTCAAAACCACAAAACTTAAATCTACTTATAAGAAAACATCAGGTTAACCCCAAAATGAGGGTCATTCCATAAAGTTACTAGTCTGTACCTAAGAAATTTCAAGGCTATGAAATAGACTAAGAAATTGTTTCAGATTAAAGGAAACTAAAAAGGTACAACCCACACACTTCGGGTAATTGGAAAATTTTTACTAAGATCTGTAGATGAACTAATAACACTATACAATATTAATTCCTGATTGTATCCCTACTGTTAAAATTTACATACAGAAAAATTCACCCTTTTTGGTATATAGTTCTGTAAATTTTGACAAACACATACGATTGTATAACTACCACCACCGTTAAAAAATGAAAACTTCCATCACTCCCAAAATACCTTGAAATTCTCCTTAATATAGTCAACACTCTCCCCACGGAAAATCACTGATTTTTTCGCTAAATAATGTTTGCGATTTTCAGAATGTCATATAAATGGAATTATATCATGTGTAACCTTTGAATCTGGCTTTTATCACTTAGCATAAAATATCTGGGATCCATTTATGCTGTTGCAAATACCAGTATTTGTTTTCCTCTTATTGCCAAGTAGTATTATCTACTACCTGGATGTGCCATAGTTTTGTTTATCCATTCTATTTCCTGATTTTGATCATTTGTACTGTGATTATTGTTATTAAAATGTCTCTGTTTTTTGGAAACAGGCACTGAAACATTTAGGGGGAATGGAACATTATGTCTGTAACTTTCAAATGGTTTGGAAAAAATAATACGAAAATGGATGTATGTGAGTGTGTATATGTGTTTATAAACAGATACAATGCAAATGTGGTAACATGTTAACTTTAGGTGAATCTATGTGAAAGGGTGTAAGGAGATTCTTTGTGCTATTCTTTCCATTATGACTATAAATCTGAAGTTATGTCAAAATAAAAATTAATTAAATAATAAATTAAATCCATAATAAAATGTTAAGAAATGAGAGAAAAGTTAGATAAGTAAAAGATAAATGTTAGGGGAAAAATTCCATCAAATGTAATTAGCATTATATTCTATTGCTTAACTTTAAACCAGGCGTCCCCAAACTACGGCCTGTGGGCCGCATGCGGCCCGCTGAGGCCATTTATCCAGCCCCCCACCACACTTCAGGAAGGGGCACCTCTTTCATTGGTGGTCAGTGAGAGGAGCACAGTATGTGGCGGCCCTCCAACGGTCTGAGGGACAGTGAACTGGCCCCCTGTGTAAAAAGTTTGGGGATGCCTGCTGAGTTTAAACCAACCCTAAGCAAACCTGACTGCTCAGAACAACAGAATCCCAATACTCAGATGGAAAGTTTAATTGTAGTAAATAAATTGTAGAATGTATTTGGGTCCTCAAATAATAATATTCTATGAATAGCAGCTTTACAGTAGTCCCCCCATACTCAGTTTCACTCACATAATTTCAGTTACTACAGTCAATCGAGGTCCTCAAATGTTAAATGGAAAATTCTAGAAATAGTTTTCAATTGTGCACCTTTCTGAGTAGCTCTGTCCTACCAGGATATGAATTATCCCTCTGTCCTGTGTATCCACACTGTCCATGCTACTTGACCATGAATCATTGACATTGTCTGCTCCTGACATCCCACCACCATCTTCATGGGTCAATAATCCAGGATCACCTGAAGCAGATGATCCTCCCTCTGGCATACTGTCAAAGGGTCAATAGTAACCTTATGCTGTGTCACAATGCCTAGGTCATTTACCTCACTTCACTTCATCACATAGGCATTTTATTATCTCACATCATCATAAGAAGAGTGAGTGAAGTACAGTAAGATATTTTAAAACAGAAAGAGCACATTCATGTAAACCTTTATTACAGTGTAGTTGTAACTGTTCTATTTTATTCTTTCTGTTGGTAATCTCTTACTATGCCTAATTTGTAGATTAAACTTAATAATAGTTACGTGTGCATAGGAAAAAACATGTGGTCTCAGAAATCCACTGGGGGTCTTGGAACATACCCCCTATGAATAAATGCGGACTATAGTATATTAAAGTATTTCTGTAAATGATTCTACACAACTTGTTACCTTTATTTATTTCTTGGCCCAGTGCTTACTAGCTTAGAGTTGAAAGGGCAGAATAAAAGTCTCCCTGACAACTCTGAATTTAACTTCAAACTAGATGCATTTGGGCTGTAACACCTGCAGACATAGTAACAGAGGTTTGGGTAGGAAAAGGTCAATAAATCAAATACTGCTAAAGCTTATGCATTAAATCTTGCGGATGCATTTTGGATAAAATGTTTCCACAACCAACCTGGGTGAATACAAAAGAAAGAGTAATTATATTAAAAAAGTGTTCAGATGATTAAGCTTAAACTGTCTCAAAATCAACACACCTAAATTTAAAGCACTCTTTTACCATCCTCACTCATTTCTAGGTCAGCTCTTTCCTCCCAACTTTTATTTTTTCCTAGACTTAAATCTTCAAGAGTAAGTTTTTACTCATTCCTTTTTTTTCTTTGAACATATCTAGCTAATTTCCGGTCTACAAAGTTTTCCTTTGAATCATCTACTTTAATACATCTGGCCCACTCTTGCATTCCTATTGCCTCTGCTCTGGTCCAGACTGCATATGGTATATTCTACACACCAGAGTCAGAATCACCATTGTTTTTTTTTCCCCTTTTCTTTTTTTTTCTTTTTGAGACACAGTCTCCTCCTGTCACTCAAGCTGGAGTACAATGGCGCAATCTCGGCTCACTACAACCTCTATCTCCCAGGTTCAGTGGATTCTCCTGCCCCAGCCTCCTGAATAGCTGGGATTACAGGCATCCACCACCATGCCTGGCTAATTTTTGTGTGTGTGTTTTTAGTAGAGACAGAGTTTCACCATGTTGGAGAGGCTAGTCTCAAACTCCTGACTTCACGTGATCCACCTGCTTCGGCCTCCTAAAGTGCTGGGATTACAGGTGTGAGCCACCGCACCTGGCCATTAGAATCATCATTGCAGAAAGGTTACTTTTCTGCTCAAACACCTTTTATAGCTTTCTGGAAGTAACAGGATAAACCCAAACTTCTTAGTACAGCATCCATAAGACAGCCAACTTAACTCTCCATCAAAGTGTATGCACCATTTACATGACATTATTTATCATTCACCAAAATAAGAAAACAACTCTTTCATCTCTGAGTTTTTGTTAATTCTAGTCCTTAACATGTAACAGGCCTCTTTCCCAATCTTTTCATCTACTAAAAATCCCAATTTAAGAGTCAGCTAAAATGATACCTTCTCTGAGAAGCCTTTGTTTATCCCTTTATGGCCAACCCGCAGTTAGAATTAATTATTCCGAAGAAAAACTTCACTTCCAATTGGCAACTTCATTTCTTTATATTTCTTTATGTTATATCTCTACATAAACATGCTTCCCACCCCACACTATACTGTAAATTCCTTCAAGGCAGGGCCAGTTTCTGTTTCATCTTGTATTTCAGAGGCTCAGCACAAAGCTAGAAAATATAATGTGAATTTTAAAATGTTTTCTTGTTGGCAGGTGGAGGCAGGAGGACTGGTTGAGTCCAGAAGTTCAAGACCAACCTAGGCAACATACCAAGACCCTACCCAACCCACCAAAAAAAAAAAAAATCAGCTGGGCATAGTGGCACATGCCTACAGTCCTAGCTACTCAAGAGGCTAAGGTGGGAGGATCACTTGAGCCAGGAGTTCGGGGTACGATCATGTCATTGTGCTCCAGCCTAGGTGACAGAGTGAGACCCTGTCTCAAAGGGAAAAAAAAAAGTTTCTTGGATTGAATACTAGTGCCAGATTAATCTTTCTTAAACACCGTTACTGTCATAATGGTCTTTCCCTAAAATATTTTTAGTGGCTCTTGAATTCCATGAAATCAAATACGGAGTTCTAGGCCTGGTTTTCAGGACCATTCAGAATTTCCTACAATACACCAACTTATTTTCCTCAACACATCTTTTCTGCCCCAGTTATGCAAGTTTCTTCATACTCTCACTAACAGGTGATATGATTTTGAAATTTTTAGGCTGAAAGGATTCTTTTTTTTTTTTTTTTTTTTTTTGAGACGGAGTTTCGCCCGTTACCCAGGCTGGAGTACAATGGCGCGATCTCGGCTCACCGCAACCTCTGCCTCCTGGGTTCAGGCAATTCTCCTGCCTCAGCCTCCTGAGTAGCTGGGATTACAGGCATGCGCCACCATGTCCAGCTAATTTTTTGCATTTTTAGTAGAGACGGGGTTTCACCATGTTGACCAGGATGGTCTTGATCTCTCGACCTCGTGATCCACCCACCTCAGCCTCCCAAAGTGCTGGGATTACAGGCGTGAGCCACCGCACCCGGCCCGAAAGGATTCTTTTTTAAAGACAAGGTCTTGCTCTGTCACATCAGGCTGGAGTACAGTGGCATGATCATAGCTCCTTGTAACCTCCAATTCCTGGGGTCAAGTAATCCTCCTGCCTCAGCCTCCCTAGTAGCTAGGACTATAGGTGTGTGCCACCACACCAGGCTAATTTTTCTACTTTTTTTTGTAGAGATGAGGGTCTCACTATATTGCTCAGTTGGTCTCAAACTCCCGGCTTCAAGCGATCCTCCTGCCTCAGCCTCCCAAAGTGCTGGAATTACAGGTGTAAGCCACTGCACCTGGCCTAGAAGTATTCTTAACTCCAATCTAGTTCATTCAGCAATTATAAACACAAGATTATCTCATCTATTCAAGCCTTACATATTCTTAAAATGAGGTTCAACTGTCATCTTCTCTAAGAAACCATACAACTACTCCACCTTAGTCTACTGGAAATTCCCTAACTAAATTTTAATCTTGATCCATACAACTGGCACTTAATTAGACAAATGTTTGCACTGTTACTTTCAGCTAACCAGTAAGATTGAAAGATTACTGGGAAAAGTCTTTGTAGCTCCCTCTACCCACTAACACATTACATAAATATACAGATAATAGGCATTCAATGAATAATTGAAACCCTAAACCCACACTCTCCAGCTAGCTTAAAAAAATGTCTGTCTGTTTTTTATAGCAGGGGAACTTCAATGGCAGCCCAAATGCAGTCCTACTGTCCTACCACTTATAATGCCAGTATGATAATTTAGAGCACCAGTTACAAGCTCTGGCCTGACACATATTTTTGCAAATATAGTTTACGTTTTGTCTGTGGCTGCTTTC
Organism: Saimiri boliviensis; assembly: GCF_048565385.1. Taxonomy (NCBI): domain Eukaryota; kingdom Metazoa; phylum Chordata; class Mammalia; order Primates; family Cebidae; genus Saimiri; species Saimiri boliviensis. Next base: position 86,033,479 of record NC_133460.1, on the reverse strand, counting down.
ACACTACAGTGGAAGAGGTAAGTGGCCACAAGAGAGAGCCTATATCCCACAAAGCCTCAGATGTTTCTTTCCTGGCCCTTTACAAAGTTTGGCAACCATTAACCAAAGCATTCCTAACTTTGAGGGGTTTTTGTTTGTATTTCTGACCGTCCAATTCAAGAAGTAAAGAGGTTTTGATGGTAGCACACAGCAGGTTCATAGCTGGGGCAATATTCTCCACGACCTAGCAAGTGCCTTATTTACTATTTTCAGTTATCTATTTGAACACACAACTCCTGATAAAATGGATAATTAAGAGTTGACTATATAATCAAATAAAAAACTAATTTATACAGTGATGAAAAGTCAAGCCACTCATAATGACTTATAATAATCTTTGAGTAAGCATCTTGCTCAAGGTTAGATGGTGGAATAGAGCCCAAGCCTGCTTGAAGAGGCATCTGTTACAAATAAAATAACCAAAAGCTACGAGCTAACATTTCCTACTTAAGCCACATACTTCACTGGGAGGATTCAAAAGACTCTGTAACTGGGATAATTATATCATTTTTAGCAAAGCAGGTAAATTGTAGTGAATTATAACTCTGATTTTGAACACATTTTAAAAATGAAATCATCTGCTCATCATTGTGTAGAATGACAAACCACATGAGGGAAAAATCTTGAGACCAATTTCTAGTAACTAATTGCAAACAGTACAGTGAGCTTCAATGGTAAATTAGTAATTGGATTAATACTTTTTCCCATTAACTTATTATGTGACTTGGAGCTAATTATAGCCTCCAATTATACATGATTTATAATTTACAAAAACAGAAATTATTATTCTACAAGGTTAAAAGGTAACTTAGTTACATGGACAAAATCACTCAAACTCTTCAATGAAAGGTGACATAAAAACCACTGTGTGTACGTTATAAACAATTTTTAATTAATCCTTTTAGAATACAATGGGGAAAAAAACTTAGGTCATTTAAGTTCAGAAGCTGATCGGAGAATCCTATTCAAAAACTCGTTTTAGGGAGGACCTAAAGTGTCCTCATAACATACTCTCTGGCATGTTTTCATGCACATTGCTTCTCCAGCATGTTTATCATTTGACATACTCTATTAAACCACAACCACATCAAAGCCTCCCTATACTGCTAAACCCAACAGATCCACCAGTTAAAGCTTTCTAGGAGTGCTCTTTTCTAGTAATATACCAATTCAAAGCACAGTGCTAACAACCAGATAGAATGGACAACATTCTCTGGGACAACCAAAGAGGACTTCCATTAGCACTGTCTTACTCCTTGTGACAGAAGTCAAAAAACTGCCAAGCAGGCTTTTTCCCCACCACACTGTCCGACACTAATCATAAAACACTACAGACGCAGCCTTTCTCAAAATGCAGAGGGATTGTGTATATTCGCAAAGAACAACTATTTTTTATGCTTCCAAATTCTTAATCCTGTTTGGAGCTGTCAGTGGGGGTTAATGGAAGCCTTGGATAGGAGAATTCCAATCTGGTTGGCAGATGGATAGGTTGGTTATAGCTGCATAACTATGTCTTGCCTGCAGGCACAATTCAGAACACTGTTAAAGCAATATAAAGTCTCTGTCAAGCTGAACCATTTGGATCAGTAGCAAGGAGAAATAATAATAAAAAAGAAGTTCATTTCTGGGCCTTGTGCATTTATGCTAGTATGCAGAAACTGATTAATTGTCATAGTGCACTGGTCTTCTATACCTCAGATTTCTACTTCTGGAGTAGATTTTGCATGCTAATATAATCATTCTCCCTCTTGAGACATTAGCAAATAATCAAATGAAAAACAGGATCATAATTTACTGAGATTCAAGCAATTCTCTATGCAAATTTGACTTGTTATTGCTGCTGCCTCGTTAATCTGAATGCCTTTGACAAACTCCTTTGATTTATGAACTCATGACAACTCCAATGTGTATATATTTTGCTAGATTGACATTATCATTAAGAGTGGGTGGACTGAGCTCACATGAATGGCTGATTTTATTCGCTGGTGTCTGCTGCTCAACAGCTGAGCATCTCCTCCTCACAAAGCCCCTGAGCGGCAGGCTCTTCCCATCTTCCCATCCATTCATCATCTCGATGTTAATTGGCCCAGGCTTTAAGCAAATTTTCAACACGATTTAAAGGCACGATGACACTGATTACTGACCCTCTGCCATACGGTGCCTATTGATTAACCTGACAGAGATGATGAGCTTGAGGGAAACTAGGTGTGTGGGGACCTCGGGGAAAAATATATTGTCTATGCAGGCAAACACTTGTCATTACCTCACAAGCCAGAATTTGCACAGCACACATTCTTAAAACACACTACTGCTTTAACACCTACAGCCAACACAGAAAGTGCTTTCTGTATTCAGAGATTACAGATATGTCATGTCAAAGCGCATGACACATTCAGTATTTAGACGAACTCCCTAGATAGATGGCTGCCTTTCAACCAATTATGCTTGTTCTAGCTGATGTATATAATTTAGGTTCAATTCGAAGAAAGTAACTGGGTGGCCTGGTAATGTTGTATCAGGAAAAAATAAGAATGAGAAAAATTAGATTCTTGAAAATAGAGGAAGGAAGGATTAAAATTATCTGCTGTCATTCTACTACTATTAAAAAGAGAAGTACTCTTAAAGCGGAGGAAAACGTCAATCTGATTTTATGAATTTTGTTTTCTATTCTTTTAATACTGCTACCTGATTACAACTGTCAGACTATTCCTAGCACAGAAATTATACCAGCAACTAAATATTTTTAAATAAAATAATACTTTAAGTCTAACAAAGATTCCCTTTAAATTCTTGCTTGCCCATTTTCAACAACTGCTGTGCAAACTGCTATACTTAGGAAAACTGTGCAGGATCTTTGAAGTTAAGCTTCATAAAAACTAAAATGTTTCATTATCAGAAAAAAAATAAAAGTTCACAATTAAGAGTCATTGAGCACATACATACGTTAGTAACAAAAATTTTCCTTAAAATATTGCTAGGTCTGCAAATTTACACAAGCGATGTCATGCAGCACACTATCAGGTATCAGACAAAAAACACCTTTAGATAGGATCAGTTATTATTTAAAACAAAGCCAACAAATATCCTCCCTCTGGCACACATACCACCTTGTTTACTTACAAGTCCTGGGGGACAGCCAATATACAATTTTATACATGAAGATTTTGGGGCAGCACTAACAGTTATTTCGAAGCTAAAATAATAGAAAACTGAACAACCCGGCTGTAATATCTATTACAGTGACATGGGCTGTTAATGTAAGAGATCAAGTGTTTTTCAAGTCAAACAGCATTGGTGCCTGTTACACGGGAACATGTAGCTTACACCCTAAAAGCCTGCCTCCTGCTCTTTTAAGATAAACAAGCTCAACTAAGCACTGAGATACTCTGATAAGAAGGATAGAAGAGATGAACTGCACCAGGGAGTGACAAGGCAAGGGCATGAATGAGCAGTGCTGCTTTCTGTTAACTTTCAAGTCACCGAAAATATCACAATACAATATTTTATTATTTCACCATTGATTAAAAGTCTAGCTATGGGAGAAAGACAAATTTGTAGCAATAAATGTGGGGACCAAAAAAGGTGGGGGGCTAAAACAGTTATCTGTGTTTTGTGAATAGGAGCCATATTACACAGCTGTCTGAACACATTCAGCTTTGTGACTTCTTAATCAAAGGTTTGAACATCAACTTAGCAATGTCTATGAGTATATAAAAGAGTTTGTAATTATGGTAATATGCTCCACATCAGAAGTAATAGTCCATTTAAACTTTAAAGGTTTTTTTTTTCTTTGGCTTAAAAACAAACTTCCTACCTTACCCTTTCAAATAGATTTTTTTTTTTTTTTTTACATTTTTATCCTGCTTAATGTACAAATGCAATTACAAACCTCCATCTATTTATTAAAATGTGGGTTAATATTTTAAAATCCCAAATTGGCTTGCAAGCAGGCATCATATACTACTGTAGGTTGTTTTTTTCTTGATGGAACTAAAAGGTCAATCATTATTTCAGGAAAAAAAAGCAATTCATACATGTGTTTATACACTGTTCAAAATACAACAACAATGTACAAAGTAATGAAATAAGCAAGGTAAAATTAAAATTCACTAGGGGGATTTGGGATAGAAAGACATACATAATAAAAGGCCAAGCATACTTACCATGTAAATAAAAATATAACTATCTTCACTTACTTTTTACCTTTAAATCTATATGAATCTTAAAAAAAAAAAGAAAGCTTTCCTCTTTACGACATTACCCTTACATTATGTGTTCTGGACAGATTTTTTTCATGCCATGATTTTCTTTTCTGCCATATTTACAAAAATATTTATTTCATCCAGAGATCCTTTGCACATAGTTTTGTGTAAATTAAGAGGCAAACATTTGCTTCTACCAATAAGGACATCTGCTTATTTTTGTAACTCAAAGACCTCTGTAGATTTTCTTATGTGTGTGTGTGTATATTTTATATATATATATATATATATATATTTTTTTTTCCCCTCAAAATAGGATTGAGAACTATAGAACCCTTGGGAAGTGTGCCAAAATTCTTTCTCTCTGATGACATTTTGTTTCTGTCATCCTTGTTTCCAGTTTTTTTGTTGCTCTTTGCTAAATGACTTTCATCCCCTTGGATATCTTCCTTGCTTTGGTGTTACCATTTTATTATAATTCAACAATATCTTGAAAGAAATTTAAGATTTCTTTAAACTTGATAAAAGCTAATATCCCCAGATATAAAACCATCTCAAATAAACTACATTTCTGAAAGCTAGACTGGGCTAGATTAAGATCTGTGTGTAGGTGTATATCTCTAATACAGACTGGCTCTTGTTTCATAATTTTTTCCATATTATTAAGAAATTATTATATAGGCTTATTATTATACTTCCCCACTGGTGATACTGCCTTAATGTCTCTCTGGGTCTTTAAAATTACAAATACCATTCTTCTCACCTACTTCTATAAATTTTTGGTTCCCAAGGCTGAAAAACATGTCTTAGCATAGATTTTGAAGGGTATGTCTTAAAAAGTAACATATGGGAAGAAAAAAAAAAACCACACACTATACATTATATCCCTTGCTTTCCTCTTAAAATGGTAAGTAGACTAATTATACTCCTTATTGGGGATACTTGAGTTTAATCTGTAACTTTTGATGTAAATCCTGCTTTGCATTTTCTGTTCATCTCTACTATAGAAATGAAAAAACTAGAATTAGAGAAAATATGTTTTTAAACAAAAAACAGCAAATGTAACTCAGATTAACTGTATTCTCATGGGTCTCTAAGTAGCCAGACCCTAAGGTAGTATTGGCCTAAGGATTTAAAATTTGAGTGAGAAGTCTTCTATTTCTGAAGGGTCAAAGGTTATAAACACCAATCCATGTCTTCAATTTTTCATTTGTTAACATCACCAAACAACAAAATAAAAATAAAACCAAAACAGATTAGCCTGGAGTTCTACCAGGGGTAATTTAATAAATTTATTGGGGAAGATGGCTAATTTTACTACTCCAGGGATAAACAATCTTATTGTTGTTTTTTGTTTTTGTTTTTAGTTGTTGTTTTAAAGCAACGCTCTTTGATGGGTAGGTAACAAAATTTTAAAAGATGTTTTTTTCTCCAATAGAAGAAACTGCTTTTTTCTACAGCAATGCAAATAATTTCTACTTAAAGGATAACAAAATTATTTCTCTTAAGCCTAGGTCTTAAATTATTGTAATGCTAGAGAATGGCTATATACTTCTAATCTACTATTTTGCTAACTACACAGAATTTTGTGCATTTCTGACAAATCCTACAATTAATTTGATTATGCTGTCATTACTTTCCACACCATAACTATTCTTGATTTAAAGAATCACAAGACATGTACATTTGCTTTTCTCAAAATTATCTCACAAGTCACTAAATTATAGAAAATTTTACTATCATTTAGCAGAAATTGTTTTCTTTGGAAATATTAATAATACTTTGTTGATTAATGAAAAAAGTGATAATCAAAATGTTTCCAAATTATTTTGTCTTTGATCAGAACCTAATTTTAAAGTGGCCTTTTTATTTAATAAATATTGTACCACTGAAATTCAAAATGAGCTAATTTTAATGAATGATATTTTAAAATCTGCTATTAGCTATCATCAATGGCATATTGTTATACTACTATCGGTCACTATAATTACTATTAGTAGTTATTACTAATATACTAATATCTGTTATTAGCTATCATCAATAGCACTTGTTGCATTATGGAATGGAAAACACCATGAACTTCAGTTTGGTAATATATAATTGGTTTGACAGATATCAAACATTAATTTTAATATCATAGTAGTTGTTCTTTGCAGTACAAAATTTGTGAATACCATAATAGCTAATTGTGGTATTAAAGTATCTCCTGCCAAAATACCCTCTTGTGGAAACAAGTGTATAATACACCTTTTGCTCCTATACACAATGAAAGAATAGTTGACTTCAAAACTAGTTACCTAACACTGCTGTACAAAGGATATTCTGGGTAGCGGTCAGTAAAGAAAGCATGGGCATTTCTAAATGCCAGTGGTTCCCAACATTTCCTTTCCTTCTGAGTGGAATGAAGTCTGAGAGCACTGACTTGTGGGTCATTCAACCCACGAGGGCCTGGATAGGTTTCAAGAATAACAGAGGTCATGTAATTGCCAAAAGAGCATTAGCCACTCAATCATAATGGATAATTAAATGACCTACATGATTCCTGAAATAGCTGCTCTATATTTGGTCTATTACTTGTGTCCCTCAAGATAAGATACTCTGTCTGGTCTGCCTTGACCTGCAAAAGTCCAACCTGTGCCTGAACACTAGCTGCATGCTTCTATTGCTTTGTAACCGCCCCCCACAGTATTTATGCCCCAGACTCTGCTTTCAAGAGGACACACATAAAAAAATCAATCTTGTATCCTTCTCCCTATTGTAGTCTCTGGAATACAAATGACTAAAGCAAACAAAAAAATTAGTAAATTCCTGGTTTAGATCCTTGGGGGATAGAGGGAAGAAACCTAAGAACTACAGAGAAGGAAAGACATGGTTAATTTTTTTTTAAATGTTTCGCTCATATGCCTTCAATGAATTTTTACATTTGATTATAAAGCTAGTTAGGGATTTTTTGTGGGCAGCAAGTCATTAAAACTCCAGTTGCCTAGACTGCATTTTTTATGGTGTTGAATATTAGAATCTTTCCTGGCCTAGTTTTGTAGTCCATACAGAAAGCAAAGTGCCTCTCAACAAAATGAAATACACACAGCATCAACTGTTTATATAATAGCAGTGGCCAAAAAAGCAAGAATCTATAATGCCTCAAATTTTCATCTCTCTAAATAGTTCAACAGTCTCACTACAATAGTTAGTCAGAATTATAACCAAATAGAAGCCAGTTGTATCAAATAGCAAAAACGTACTGGATTATTTGCTTCTTTAGGAGGAAAGGTCTGCCTTTGGCCCTAGAGGTAGCTGCACATCTAGCAAACAATACAGAAAAAGACAAGAGACAAGTAACGAAAGCCAACCTCACAATAATGGCAAGGGACACAGGATGTGAGGGACAAAAGAGATCACATTTAGAATACCTTAGAGGCTAGCAGGATTTTTCTGTTTCCACAGGAAATTATGTAGCTTGAGGCTACTGGCTATCCTGATCTCTAGTACATGGATGGCTTATTAAACCTAGAACATATCTGTTTTAGTTAACTTCTGAGCAGGGGGAGTGGGTTAGAGGCGGGAAGAGAACAAAAATGTACTTAAATGCTGAATTTTTTCTCCAGGCTGAATGCCTTTCATCCAATAAGACATTCAAAGCAGTGACCCAGCAAATGGATTGAAAAAGCAATCTTCCATCCCAGCGCCACATTATCATTCCTATTCAGTATTCTCCATGAGATATCTCAATCAGCTGTGTGTAAGTGACAACGCAGCCCATTGCTGGGTTAATTAAACATTTGACTTTAACACCCTCCCCATCATTAAGCAAATAAAAGCAGATAATTCAAACTGCACTTCATCCTCAGGGTACACAACACACATGTCAAAATTAAGAGAGTCCAAGGCCTCTGGGGAATTCTGTTGGGGCTATAATCATTTTAAATCTTATCTGGTTTATCAATTATTCTATTGATTAAACCAAAGCGATTATACACAACTCCTCTGCCACACGGGATTGATGTCAGTAGAGCAAGAAAATAACTCCAGGAGGTTCCAAACCGATTTTAAAAGAGACCAACAGACAGACCAATAATAGTCAATTATTACATACCAGTGATCCATATACTGAAGAGTTGATTCTTAGTTTCAGGCGCGTGAAGTGAACTGTTTCCAATCACTATGTCCCTCCGCTATACCCTACAGTTGGCTTGAGTAAATTTATGTCTTGAAAGATCAACATATTTTCTACTGATTTAAACAGAAGCTAGCATGCTCAGCAGTTGAAATATATTTTATAGATACTGACCCTAAGCTCTAACAGAAAGAATCTCAAACAGAGAAAACGAAAATTTTTTCTAATCTTCTTACCTGTAAGATGTAGGAATGAAAAGGGACATATTTGAGAGCTGATATTCCTACAAACATACAATCACCTCACTATTTCAATGTCCTACAACACAATTATTCCTGAATAACCGAATCTAAGAAATCAGAAAGATCTTACCACAGAGTCATGACTCCTTTTATTAATTCCAAGGGCACACATCTTCAATGCCATTAATAACACTGAAAATATATAGTTGTATCTTCAAATGAAATATTGATAACTAAACCCTAATATATCGAGTTTTTACCAGAAATTGGTAACTACAACTTAGTTACCCTCCTGCCCCATTCATTGTGTAATATCTTTCAAATGTCTAGAACCCCTATAACCTCAGGGCCATGCCCTACCATATATGAGAAAACCACTAACAAAACCTACTAACAGAATGGGGGAGGGTAGTCAGACTACTCCACACCTGAAATCTGTGCACTTACAGCCATGCTCTTCAGAAAGGAAATTTGTTCACTGCTATCCCGGCACCACATGTGCATTCAACCATAATTTAACTTATCTCCTTCAGATTTTTTGTTTTCAGGCAGACTAAGTAAGAAACCTACATTAGCATGCTGTATTCTACACTCACCACCAGAAATACTGAGGGTGCTATTTGTAATTGTATTCTTTTTAAGAGGTTTATTCTCTGCAGCTGTTTTCTGCTTGCAGTGTATTTTGTGTAATCAGCACATCATCATAAATACATTGGCTGTTCCCCTGAGGGTAGCTGTCAGTGTTTAATTTACAGAACAACCTGGCCAATGTGAATTTTAACACTACAGCACTATGGTAAGGAGTTACCACACTCTGTGGAAAACAGGTTTCTATGAATTTTTATATCAAGAGCTGGTTCCAGGACAATTTAGGTTCTAGAAATACACTGTTTTAAGAAGCACTTTATACCCTGTATGCAACAGACTCTTTCTCAGTTATATCCTCAAGTAAAGCACCAAACTAACTACCAAATCCCTAGTGGGAACTACCAATTCTGAAGACAACAGGATTGAAAATCTATGATCTACCAGTAGGAGGCACTGTAACAGATACTATCATCTCTTTTTAAGCTACGTGTAGCGCTATCACAAACATCACTATTCCCTTAGAAGGTATGTAAAGGCAAAGAGAAAACCATTTAAGACATAGACTAGTCTGAAATACACATTATCACTTTTTTTGTTGAGATGAGATATAACTGATATGAACATAAGTATACCATTTCCTTAGGACTGCTACTAGGCCAGACCTCTAGATCAATAAATGGGAAAAAAATACATATGACTACTGGTTATCAATACTAGTAATTTATATACATAATGACTGGTACATAGGTACTTAATACATGTATAACAAATAACTATAAGCTCCTTGAGGATAGATTCTGAATCTTAATTTATGCCAAACACTTTGTACAGTAATTGGCAAATAAAAGACACTCTATGTGAATTGAACGGAGTTGTGGCTAGTTGTGAAGGCCATGTTATCTGTAAAGCCTTACATCTACATGATGTCAAAAGGATTTTCTAAATCAGTAAAATGCCCCTAAAGACAATATAAAAAGTACAAATTATATGTGCTAGTCATTTTAGTGAGAGCTATTTGTATAAGATATCTAAGTACCTCATTCTCACAATGAAAAACAAATTGGCCTACAAAATAAGGGTATATACAAACATTTTAATAATGAAGATTACTTAGAAGAAATGAAAACTTTTCTATGCTATATACTTGTTTCTTTATATTTAATGTGATCAAATGGAGAGTGATCATTTTAAATGCTCTGAATGGTAAACCAATAGCACTTTTCTATTACTGAACTGGTTTTACATGCACACATAGGCATTCCATAAACCAAGTGATGATACATACGTATTTTTCTGTTAAGGGCCATTTTTACAAGTTAGAATGCCTAGAGTTAAACTGAATCAAAATACATTTCATGTTGAGTTGTCCTCAGTATATTTGCTTTTAATGTTGCAGAGGACTACATTTGCATGGTGTTTACAAAAATCATTGCATTGTGACTAAGATTCTTTTTTTCTTTTAAAGGAACGAAATCAGTGACTTCACTTAGGAGGGTTTAAAACTTACCCAAATTTGTGGTAAAGTTAATTTCTAAACTATTAAGTAGAACAACAGCGATCTTTACAACTTGCTTTAATACTACTATAACTAAACATTTTTCTCTATAACAATTTTTCATTTTATATAAGCATAATCATATAAAAGCAAAATCTGATAACACCTTTTTTTTTTTTTTTTTTTTTTTGAGACGGAGTTTCGCTCTTGTTACCCAGGCTGGAGTGCAATGGCGCGATCTCGGCTCACTGCAACCTCCGCCTCCTGGGTTCAAGCAATTCTCCTACCTCAGCCTCCTGAGTAGCTGGGATTACAGGCAAGCGCCACCATGACCAGCTACTTTTTTGTGTTTTTAGTAGAGACGGGGTTTCACCATGTTGACCAGGATGGTCTCGATCTCTCGACCTCGTGATCTACCCGCCTCGGCCTCCCAAAGTGCTGGGATTACAGGCTTGAGCCACCGTGCCCGGCCTGATAACACCTTTAAACTGACTGACCTCATTATACATTTTTCTCTATAACAATTTTCATTTTATATAGGCATGATCATATACAAGCAAAATCTGATAACACCTTTAAACTGACTGACCTCAGTATTTCTAACAACCAGAAAAAAAGTTGTATTTAAAAATAGGAACAAGCCCTGTATCACTTATCCTTTATATGATGCTAAGATATTTTAAAATGTTAAGTTCTTTTTATGTTTATGTCACTGAAGGGCAAAATGAGAAAAAAGATGATCCACCAACTTTTTTTTTCACCGATTAAAAGAAATTTTTAATTCAGTTGAATATTTGCAACTCAGTACTAAAAAAACTTTATTCCTAATAAAACACGCCTTAATTTTTAATAAAAAAATTTATCACATTCTTTTCTTTTCAATTTAGAATTACAAAAATACATCCTGGGACCTTTTGAACTAAACTGGATGGGGTTAGACTGAGGTCACACACTTTATTTTCTCTTCCCTGGAGACCCTGTAGTAGTTCCATAGGCTGCCATTAGATAGCAGCACAGTACACACCATCAGTCATGTCTCTTACAGTCTCTCCCGTTGAGGTTGGGATTATCTCAGTTACACACACACACATACATACATACACACACACACACACACACACACACACACACACACACGGATTCTAATTCAATTAGTGCAGTCGGCAACTCTAGAAAAGAGTAATTCAATTAGTGCATTGTGCAGCTCTACAGTACCTCTAAGCAGATGTTCACCATCTTCAGGAACTGGGACTAGGTTTAAAATACCTGTACCACTCTGATATGCGACTACATTATGTCATTTGTCAAAGTGCTTACATATGCTTTTCTGGCTTCAAAGAAAAGATGAGGAAACAAACCCAGGCTAAGTTCCTGGAAATTTTTCCATCATTCACAACAAAGAGGTATGTGCAATCTTAGGCAGTAATTACGTTATTCAAATTGTGTTCAAAACAAGATGTGTTTACACTGTATTCTGCCTTATTACACTTTTTTTTTTTAAAGACAAAGTCTCACTCTGTCGCCAAGGCTGCAATGCAATGGGTGTGATTACAGTTCACTGCAACTTCTGCCTCCCAGGTTCAGGCGATTCAAATGCATCAGCTTCCCAAGTAGCTGGGATTATAGGCCACCATGACCAGCTAATTTTTGTATTTTTAGTAGAGACGAGGTTTCACCATGTTGGCCAGGCTGGTCTCAAACTCTTGGACTCAAGTGATACAACCACCTCGGCCTCCCAAAGTGCTGGAATTACAGGCGTGAGCCACTGCACCCAGCCCAGCTTTCTTTACACACTGTATTATTGCAGATTATTTTCAGCACTGCCTCTAGTTATGCATGCCACAATGTAATGAAGACACTATCAAATGTGGGATGTATTCACGAGGAAGGACAAGCAGGATAACACCAGAATGGGTTATGAAAATGGCAGGAATGATTATTGACAGTTTTCTAAAGAAACACTAACAACACCAAAAAAGAAACATCCAACCTGGGGAACAGAAGATATAAGCAACATGATAGCTATCCTCAAACATACAAATATGTGAAAAAGATTAAAACTGTATTACTACAGAAGGAAAAATTAGAATCGTGGGTGAACAAAAAGTTTAGTTCCTTCTTGAGAAAAAAAAAAAATTTTTTTTTTTTTTTTTTTTTGAGACAGTGTCTCACTGTCATACCCCAGGCTGGAATACAGTGGCACGATCTTGGCTGACTGCAACCTCTGTCTAGCGGTTCAAGCAATTCTCGCGCCTCAGCCTCCCAAGTAGCTGAGACTATAGGCCCATGCCACCAGCCTGGCTAATCTTTTGGATTTTTTAGTAGAGATGGGGTTTTACTATTCTGCCCAGCCTAATCTTGAACTCCAGAGCTCAGGCAATCTGCCTGCTTCAGCCTCCTAAAGTGCTGGGATTATAGGCTTGCGCTATCATGCCCGGCCAAGAAAAAACTTTCTAATAGAATCAACAAAGTAGAAAGCAAGATCCTTCAAGACGTTCGATTCACCAACAATGGTGGTGAGCAGGCAGGGATTAGATGACTCCCTGCCAAACACATTTCATAAAGAATTCCTGTATTATGAGACATATGTGACTAGATGGTCCTCTGATGTCTGGTCCAATGCTTAAATTCTATGGTTCTATAAATACACTGACGTTTGCTCATGAGGCAAGCCTGGAATTTAGATAATAAAGCTAATCAATAAATAAAGCTTTAAATAATAAAGCTAATCATGGAGGTGTGGTTTAAAAAGCTCATAAACTGTGAGGCATTTTCACTGTTTTGATGCATAATATACCAAAGAAGAAGAAATTTTGTATAGTTTCTTTGTACTAGATTTAGAAAACTCTATAAAAGCACATTTCAGTCTCATTTATTAAATACTTGCATTCCTCTTATTCTTCTAAGATTGCAAAAAATGGTTTGTTTTCATTCATCCTGTAAAAATCAGCCAATGAGAAATCAATTTCTACAAGAACGATTTTTGAAAACTCCCCCACTGAGTCAAGACGGTGGGTTCTCATAGCTTAAATTCAAATCTACATCAATGTTTATGCTTTAAAAATTCAGAGCAATACTTAAAAACAACAATAACTAGTTCTTAATATCCCTCCCTTCGGTATTACTTTCTGAGCACAATATTTTTTAGGACAAAAATCTGGATACAAAGGAGCATGACTTAGATTTTACAAGTATTATCTCCTCTCTTTCTAGCATGACCTCAAAGCAGGAATTACCAACACCATTTTTCCAGTGCATTTCACTGGACTGATGCAAAACAGCTCTTGCCTTTCATATCTGCACAGGAGAGGGCTAAGCTAAATAGTTGCTTATCTTTTTTTTTTGAGACAGAGTTTTGCTCTTGTTACCCAGGCTGGAGTGCAATGGCACAATCTCGGCTCACTGCAACCTCCGCCTCCTGGGTTCAGGCAATTCTCCTGCCTCAGCCTCCTGAGTAGTTGGGATTACAGGCATGTGCCACCATGCCCAGCTAATTTTTTGCCTTTTTTAGTAGAGATGGGGTTTCACCATGTTGGCCAGGATGGTCTCTTGACCTCGTGATCCACCCGCCTCGGCCTCCCAAAGTGCTGGGATTACACGCGTGAGCCACCGCGCCCAGCCGCTTTTTTTTTTTTTTTTAATATAGAGTCTCACTCTATCAACCCAGGCTGGAGTGCAGTCTTATGATCTCAGCTCACTGCAACCTCAACCTTCAAGGCTCAAGCAATCCTCCCACCTCAGCCTCCCAAGTAGCTGGGACCACAGACCAGTGCCACCATGCCTGGCTAATTTTTTGTATTTTTGGTAAAGACGAGGTTTCACCATATTGCCCAGGCTGGTCTGGAACTCCTTAGCTCAAGTGATCCACCGACTTCAATCTCCCAAAGTGTTGGGATTACAGGTTTGTGCCACAGTGCCCAGCCACTGAAGTACTTTTCAATACAAACTCTTTTCAATACTCCAGAAGAACTGCATAAAGGCCATTCTCAGTTAAAACTTTACTTACAAATTCTATGCCCAAAAATGGATGAAAATGAGAGCATACATCAACAGTGCTTCCTTAGAAGAAAAAAGTTTTTTCAAATATATATGCTGTTTTAAGATGTACTGTAATTTACAAATTCCTACTCATAGCTTGAAAAAAAAGATGTAATTTAAAACATACTAAAAAACTCATTCTATTACTACAAAATATTTTCCAAAAATATATGGTGGCTTTTTCAAGGAAGATTTTTATTCATGTGCCATAAGTTGGACTAATATAAGCACAATGTTGTTTCTTCCATATTACCTATTAATGAACTTTCTTACTATAAACACAAACTTTCCACATAAAAAATTTTCTTTCCAAAATTTTAAAGTCTTCTATAATTTCACCACTTCTTGAAGACATTGGATAATCAGAGCAATCAATAAAATAGCTGGGTGAATTTTGATTGGCCTGGCAATACTGCCATATAGTAGACTATCAGTTTAATAAACTATCTCAATGGATCTCTTTACCTAATACCACCTTCCCAACTTCCTGCCTCCACAAAAACAGAACTGGGACCTAACCTTATTCCTTATTATAGGGTGTTCCATAAATCCCACTATTAATAATACAGTAACCCAACTTTATCTTCTTTGCCCACAGCCTACATTTATTTTCTAGGGTTAAGTTTGTTTGGCTCCATCAGCACCACTTCTCTTTAACACTGTCCCTTTTCATGCATTTAAGGCAACTACTTCCAACCCTATCAATGAAAGCAGACAAATGGGGGAAAAAGGAATGAACTGCAAACACCTCAAACAAGAAAGGTTGCTTAAAAAACCAAGTGTCACATTCTGACAGTTCAATATTTCATAGCCAATACAAGGAATGTGCAACGATACTGCAACTTTAAATCTTTTCTTCCTATGTCAGCCTCTCTTTCTCTCATTGTAATGCCAAAGGGAACAGCAATCAGAGTGGAGATGTTCAACGTGATGGAGGTCAGGACACCATCGGATCAACGTACCAGAAACACGACCTTGTTTATTTTTTTTCCACAGTATTATTGTTTACAGGGTGCTTTGCTCATGTACCTTGTGGTTCTTAGCTAAAAGATGAAATTACAGCCCAGGATGAAGCGCTCAGGCACACATCCAATTTGTGTTTCCATCTCAGAAAACAAAAAGCTTCTAAGGCCCTCAGGCTGCCATTCAAACTTGGAGGCTGACATTTTTAACAGCATGAACCAGAGACTGGCAGAGAGAATGATCTAATGCATTTCTGACTTGTCAATCAAAAATCTCACCTCTGCTGTCTTGTAAACAGTTGGGGACCATCTAACTACATTCATAAACCTAGGGAGAGCTTACTGCCAGCTGGGGTGCTATAGCCACATGCTCTGGCTTCTAGTCACCAAAATCATGATTCAGTTTTATAATCTCACTGTAAATAGTCCATAGGCACATTTCCAGGACTACTGGAATTGAACCAGAGTAGGAAATACAAAAGAGATTTTGGTAAAATACTATGTTATTTTCAAGCTACTGGAATCCTACATTCATTTTATCTTCATTTTACCAATTCTCCCCAAAAGATTGCACTGTGCTGCAGTTGACACAAATAATGACCTGCTTTTTTAAAATCTAGGGGAAGTATGCTCTTATATCAAAATTTCCCTTATAGTTTATTACCAGTAATAAAACAGGTACTCCCCCGAACAATGGTTCATATAAAGGGTAGAGAAGCTACAATGAACAATAGCAAGTATATTTTGGTAAAACTAATAATGTACTTTCTTTTAAACATAAAACTTACGTTCATATACAAAAGCTTTGTATTTACTAATTTGACATAATGTAGTATATATGTATGTGTATGTGTGAAACATAAAAACATAAAATGAGATTACTTTAATTGCTATTCTTTCCCTTCTGTTTAAGACTATCTAATCCAACACATGTAAAAAGTTAGACCCAATCAGGCTAAAACTTGAATTTTTTGT
The DNA here is from genome assembly GCF_048565385.1 of Saimiri boliviensis. Taxonomy (NCBI): domain Eukaryota; kingdom Metazoa; phylum Chordata; class Mammalia; order Primates; family Cebidae; genus Saimiri; species Saimiri boliviensis. The sequence goes on along the minus strand of NC_133460.1, from coordinate 86,016,824 downwards.
TAAAGAATCAAGTATGAAAATGAATACTCCTTTTCTTCATGTCAATTTTACGGGACACGGAATTCCAATTTAATTCATACCAAGCCACAGATAATAGGTTTGCAACAAAGGTCTAGAGGATTAGAATGGTGCACCTGAGAACTTTAAAAGGCAGATGACAGATAACCCATCAGGAGAAAGCACACTCCAAAATCCCGTTTCATTGTGATGTACTGCATCCCAAAGCCCAAATAACTATTTCAATATAATAGCCTTGTTCTTCAGAGGACTGAGAATAAGCTTAGAAAAGCTCACAACTATTCAACATCACTCCCAGGAAGAACAAACTCATGAGTATCAGCTCCCAATGGTAAAGTACTGCAGTTCTTATATACCTAAACAGCCACACAGTCAAAAGAGATTGTTGTTGTTGTTTTCCCTCAATGAGTCATCTGTAAATAACCGGGGCTTCTCTCTTCATGAAAAATGACAAGGGAAAGAGTTTTCTGAATGCTATCTACTAAGATTCTGTAGCTTGGCAGTAGACATAAAATACCAAGTTTACGAACAACAAAACACTACCCTATAAAGCAGAACAATAGTGAAAGATGGTACAAATAGTTGTGGCAGTCACAAAACGTCCAATAATGATTCCAGAATAGCACAAAAAGAACTCCTGTGGTACAACGGCCTCTACTCGGCACAAAGAAAGATGGCAATAACAAGAAGGTAATCTCATAGTATAAAGAAAGTAACAGTATTTCTCCAGACGCCAGAGAATACAGGTGAGTCTTAACTTCCCACAGCCAGAATTTGTCTCATAGGGACAGTCATCCGCAGAAGTTCCCATCACCTCTTTAAGGTTTTCATCAACTCCATCCTTTTGGTTTGTGCTTCTTAAACTGGGGCAACATCAGGCCCCCAAAGTTATTTGTATCTCCCTTCTGCTATTAGAGGTACTGTGGAAGTTAGGTCAATTAGGAAAAAATCCAACATTATTCAAAACAAAAAAATAAAGCCATAAACCCTTTATCTAGAGTGAAGAGTTTAATTTTTAGGACCCATCATAAAAAATTAAAAGAAAAAATTTAAGGAAATCTGACTGTTTCATAATAAGAGGATTTGGTTTACTCGAAATATCGGATAATGCCTCATTTTAGCCTGTAAATGAACATTAGCTGTATCACAGACATATCAAAATACTCAGCAATAAAGGAGTCTGTTATTTCAAAACTTGAAATCATTATTTAAGTAACCAAGCAGGCAGGCATCTGGAAAGACAAATCAGCCTAAGATATCGCTTCTATAGGCAGACTATTTCCAAATAAGACTATTTCCAGAATAAGATAAAATACAGCAAATTCAGGTCATCTCTACTTTTCTCTTTTTTAGAAGACGTAGTCTAACTGTCACCCACGATGGAGTGCAGTGGTGCAATCTTGGCTCACTGCAACCTCTGCCTCCTGGGTTCAAGTGATTCTCCAACCTCAGCCTCCTGAGTTGCTGGGACTACAGGTACGTGCCACCTCGCCTGGCTAATTTTTTGTATTTTTAGTGAAGACGGGGTTTCACTCTGTTAGCCAGGATGGTCCTGATCTCCTGACGTGATCCGCCTGCCTCGGCCTCCTAAAGTGCTGAGATTACAGGTATGAGCCATTGTACCCGGCCAGGTCAGCTCTACTTTTCTTACTGAATGTATATAAAAGTTGTAAAGGCAGAAGATGATCAATAGATTTCAACGTCGGCTAAAATATTTTAAAAATCCATAATTATATTCTTTTTAAAAGAAACAATCTTTAATATATTTCCAACGTTTTACACGTGCACTTTTTTTTTTTAATACAACGTTTAATCATCAGGTTGACCAGGAAATGCAATGCTCAGTCTAGAAACAGCAGCAGAAGTAGCAAGACACACGGAACTTTTATACAAAATAACTTGCTGCTTACAAAACATATGCAAAAAAAAGCTTAAAAAAAAAAAAAACACCCAAAGACCAAAGGCAGCATCCTTGCTAATTTTCACCTACATTAAGAAAAAGAAAACTCTTATAACTAATGTTATTTTCCTTTTAAAAAAAATTACACATAGGCACAATTTGCTGGTGGCCTTTGAAGAATAAGCCAGGTTTCCACAGCATCTCCCTCGAGTGGTATGTTTTGATTTCTCCACATTTCACAGTTAAGGCATTTTTTTTTCTTTTCTGACAAAGTGTATGTTTTGTTGCTTGCTTTCAGGTTTTGTTTACTTTCACATGTGCCCGGCGGGGTTGTGGGCTTCGCTCAGGCCTGGGTGGACCATGAAATGCACCATCTGGGGGTCTCTGACCACGTCGGACACCTTCTCCTCTTCTCGCCGTTTCAAACAGGCAGCCTTTGGGGTTCAGATTCCGCTCTCGCACTTGTTGCTTCAAGTTCAGTATGACCGAGACTGCCTGGTGCGGAATGAGCAGTTTGGTCCTGAGGCTTCTTGCTGTTGAGGTGCAGTTGGCACATGCGCCCCAGCTCCTTAAAGGCCTTGTTGATGTCGAGGACCCGCAGCCGCTCCCGGGCGTTACTGGCCACCTGGCGCTTCTTCTCCCCCTCGGCCTTCTGCTCTAGGGAGAGAAGGTCGCCCTCGTCCTCGTCTGGGCTGGTCCAGGCCCGGGGGGCCTTCAGCTCCTTCTTCTCCTCCTCCGAGTGGTTGGCCGCTGACGCGTTCTCCTTATCCTCCTCCTCCCGCTTGATTTCGCAGGCGGCAGTTGCTGTGGCACCTGCTCGCCCTAGCCGCGGAATGCCCATGTAGGGGTCTCCGAGGTAAGAGTCGGGAGGTCGGGAGAGGTAGAGGAGGGCGTCTAGCTGGCTGCGGAGGACCGCGTAGTTGTGAAACACATGCACTTTTAATTCGGTGCTTAATCAAGGCTTAATTAAGAGAGGGTCACTTTCGGCCGGGCACGGTGGCTTTTGCCTGCAATCCCAGCACTTTGGGAGGATGAGGAAGTTGGATAACCTGCGGTCAGGAGTTCGAGACTAGCCTGGCCAATGCGGTGAAACACCATCTCTACTAAAAATGCCAAAATTAGCTGGGTGTGGTGGCTCATGCCTGTAATCCCAGCTACTCAGGAGGCTGAGGCAGGGAGAGTTGCTTGAATTCAGGAGGCAGAGGTTGCAGTGACCTGAGATCATGCCACTGCACTCCAGCCTGGGCAACAGAGAGAGACTCTGTCTCAAAAAAAAAAAAAAAAAAAAAAAAAAAAAAGAGAGAGAGAGAGAGACAGAGAAAGGGTCATTTCAGTGTGCCTAATGATTTCCATCTTTTCTATAGATCAGGCGTCCCCAAACTTTTTACACAGGGGGCCAGTTCACTGTCCCTGAGACCGTTGGAGGGCCGCCACATACTGTGCTCCTCTCACTTACCACCAATGAAAGAGGTGCCCCTTCCTGAAGCACGGCGAGGGGCCGGATAAATGGCCTCAGGGGGCCGCATGCGGCCCGTGGGCCATAGTTTGGGGACGCCTGCTCTAGATTGCTGCTTATCACTATGAGCATTTTAATTTTGCCAGTGTCTATTATTTTATAGAATAAGGATAAAATGCAATAAAATAGTCAAATAATTGCACAAACATATGCTGCTGTGAAGATAAAAGATGTTGTTACCATTGAAACTGAACTGTTAACTGGCTGGCAGTGCCACTATATAAGAGCTTGAAATGTAAATTTGTTCAACAAGAGTCCAAATTCTGCATACAGGATCCACTTCCAGGGGGACCATCATAGTTTGAACTGAATAAAAGCCAAATGTATAAAATTTGAGGACTGCTCACAAATCAGACTCTGCATGTTTTTCATGTGTAAATGTGTGGTCTTTGTAATGGTTAATTATCATTCATTCTGAACACAGAACATGTGTGTATGCATAAGTACTACTAGTAATAACTCAATGCTTTCTTGCCTCCCACCCTATATATGCTATTTGATAGTTTTCTTCGAATTATCTGTCTATTCATTCATTAATTCAGCAAAAGTATCAACTACTATACTTGACACTGGAAACAGGAAATGAACAAAACACAGTGCTGCCCTCAAGGAACTCACAGTCTAATGGGAGAAAGGGACACACAAACAACTATAGTAGCTTATCAGTGCTATGACAAGGGTATCTACTGCATGCTCTGGGTACATGTTCTGAGTGGTTTAAGAGAGAGAAGGTAAAGATCTGGGAAGACTTATATCCTAGCTCACCTTGAGCTGAATCTTTAAGATTGGGTAGATAAAGACAGAGAATAGGTAAGGGACAGTAGGTGTTTGTGGAGGGGTGTTCCAGGTAAGTAGAAAATTATATGCAAAGACACAGATCTATAAAAGAACACTGCACTTTTGGGGAACTGCAAAATTTGAAATGACTTACAATTACATGAGAGGGAGGTGGTGGTGGGATATAAGCGAAATTCAAACTTTGTTCAGTTCAAAAACATGTGAGCAGCTATCAATGAGACAAACAGTGACCAAAATCATTACCAGATGATGAATGTAGAATTTGGGCAAGAATATGATATAGGTGAAATTCAGAAATTACTAGTATTACTGAAATGGTAATCTCTGGGAGGACATTTAAAATAGTTACTTCCTTCTTTTTTTTTCTTCTCCTTTCTCCCAAACACATCATTTTTAATCTTCTACTTCTCTGTATTTTCTACAATTAATGTTAAATGTTTTAATTTTGTCTTATGATTTAATTAAATGGTAATAAAAATACTTAAAATCAAAACTGATTTGGGCATGTGTGTGTGCACAGAGGAACACATGGATGGATAAGTCATTCCAGATCAAAGGACACTAACATGTTAATTTAACAATAATCATCTTAAAGTATAAGGATTATGGATGATACTCTTGTTTATATATTTACCAAATAATATACATATTCCATAATAAACAATAATTCATTTTATTAGGAGAACAAAAAATTTCCCCACAAAACAAATAAAAATGTTTGATTTGTCATTCCCTGCAAATCCCTAAGGGGAGGGGTATAGCTGGGATAAATACAAGGCAAATGTTAACATATGCATAAAAAATAACTAAATTTTTTATTATACAGAAATTGAGGCCGGGCGCGGTGGCTCAAGCCTGTAATCCCAGCACTTTGGGAGGCCGAGGCAGGTGGATTACGAGGTCAAGAGATCGAGACCATCCTGGTCAACATGGTGAAACCCCGTCTCTACTAAAAATACAAAAAACTAGCTGGGCATGGTGGCGCATGCCTGTAATCCCAGCTACTTAGGAGGTTGAGGCAGGAGAACTGCCTGAGCCCAGGAGGCGGAGGTTGCGGTGAGCCGAGATCGCGCCATTGCACTCCAGCCTGGGTAACAAGAGCGAAACTCCGTCTCAAAAAAAAAAAAAAAAAAAGAAATTGTACTATACTGAAATTATTCATATACAACAGAGTGGGCATCAGCTACAGACTGAGAACCATTTCTGTCACAGGATAATTTTCCTTATTGGTATTGTTTTGTAATAGAATTTGAATGTTAATGTATATTCAATTCGATAATCCATATTCCTCTAAAATCTCAGTGTAAAATTAGGTCTTTCATATATATACTAAATAATGCTTAATTTTCCTAGTATTGTTCCATTTTAACATTTCACTTTGTACACGGTAAAATTTAGTAGACTTGTAAGCATTCTTAAGTAATAAAATACAACATATCTCCTAAATTCAATACAGTTTCAGCCTCTGACATGGAACCCTGGCTAATGAGAACACATGGACACAGGGAGGGGAACATCACACACTGGGGCCTGTCAGGGGCTGGAGGGATAGAAGAGGGACAGCATTAGAAGAAATACCTAATGTGGATGATGGGTTGATGGGTGCAGCAAACCACTATGGTACATGTATACCTACGTAACAAATCTGCGCATTCTGCACATGTATCCCAGAACTTAAAGTATATTTAAAAAAAATGTTTCACTTAGCCCAAGATTTCCCTAAAATTACTGGCTATACTTGATACCTAAAGTATTCTAAGGCCATATAAATCTACATCTATCTATCTATCTATCTATCTATCTATCTATCTATCTATTTTTTTAATTAAAACAGGGTCTTGCTTTGTCACCCAGCCTGGAGTGCGGTGGCATGATCATGGCTCGCTGCAGTCTCAACCTCCCACCTCGGCCTTCCAGATAGCTGGGTCTACAGGTGAGTACACCTAGCTAAATTTCTGTAGAGACAGGGTCTCACTATGTTGCCCAGGCTGGTATCGAACTCCTGGGCTCAAGTTATTTGCGAGCCCTGGCCTTCCAAAGTGCTGAGATTACAGGTGTGCCTCACCGTGCTGGCCCCTTATTTATATTCTTGCAGTTAGAATTTCATTTCTCTTCTCTTTCAATATCTAAAGCAAAATAAAGAATCTTAATTACTCAGCTATTTTTATTTTTATTTTTTTTTGAGATGAAGTCTTGCTCTGTTGCCCAGGCTAGAGTTCAGTAGCGCAATCTCAGCTCACTGCAACCTCTGCCTCCTGAATTCAAGCAATTCTCCTGTCTCAGCCTTCCGAGTAGCTGGGACTACAGGCACACGCCACCACACCTGGCTAATTTATTTATTTATTTTTATTTAATAGAGATGGGGTTTCACCATATTGGTCAGGCTGGTCTCGAACTCCTGACCTCAGGTGATCCACCTGTCTCAGTCTCCCAAAGTGCTGGGATTACACACGTGAGCCACTGTGCCCAGGCTATTACTCAGCCTTTTTTTTTCCTTTCTTCTTCTTGAGAATATACCAAGTAACTCAGCTATTTTTATTACTTTAACTCTATTTAATATAGATTATAGGTATCACCATTTGCTGGGGATGAGCAAATGGTTCCACAAAATATATCTACTGGTAATCAACAAATCTTAATTACTCATACACTTTCCAGGATAAATCAATGGAATGATGAAAATAAAAATATGTTAAAACTAAACATATCCCCATAGAATCTATTTGAACAATTTTTTTCAGCATTTTCCCTGTCACTAGTTTTCAAACCATCACAATACTATGGTTTCAATTTGAGCTACTGGGAATAATCCAACAAATTCAGCAATGATTCCATAGCTCTTCCTTCTTTATTGTTGTAAGAATTTTGACTTAAGGTGCTTCAAACTTACTAAAATAATCCAATGATTAAAAAAAAAAAAAAAAAAAGGCCATGAAGACATTACATTACTGAGACATTTCCTTAAACATATTTGTCAATATTAGCAAAAGTGAGTATTCCTACTTGGACAACCACTTTGAAGAATTGCTTGACTGTTTCTTTTAAAGTTAAAAATACACTTACTCTTTGACCCAACAAATTCCACTCTTAGGCATGTACCTAAGAGAAATAAAAATACATGCCAAAAAGACACTTATACAAAACTGTTTATAGTAGCTTTATTCATAATAGGCCAAAATTGGAAACAATCCAAATACCTATCAATAAATGAATGGATAAATAAATTGTGGTGTACTAATACAATGAAATATATTTGGCAATATAAGAGAACTACTGATACACACAACAACATGGATAAATCTTAAAAACATTATACTGATTGAAAGAAAACAGACACAAAAGAATGTATACTATATGACCATATTTATATGAAGTTCAAGAATAGGCAACACTAGTCTTGGTGACAAATCAGAACAGTAATTGCATATGGGGGAGGGGTACAGACTGGAAAGGAGTGTGAGGGAACTCTCTCAGATTATGAAACTGTTGGGAATCTTGAAATTGAAGTAGGTTATACAAAAGTCATTTGTCAAAACTTACCTAAGAGCACACTTATGATCTATCAATTTCACTACATGTAAATTTTACTTAAATAAAAATCTAAGTAAATAAAATAAAACCTAAACCCGAAGG